>NC_073729.1:15000-744484 GCF_023634155.1 Falco peregrinus | reverse complement strand
AATGATGCTCAATAGCATCTGAATGAATGTGTAGCATGGTGCAGCAAAGAAGCTGTATTAGCAAGAAATGCCAAGTATACTTTAGACAGAACACTCGTCTACAAGATGGCTTTCCAGGGTCTGCATAGATTCTCACTCACAGATACACTCTTGATCCAAAACGTTGCTACTGAGCAGTTTCTGCAGCAGCCAAGCACCGCTTTTCCAATGCGGTGGAGTAAAAGTAGCTGAAGACAAATTTCAGTCACCAAACCCACTTTTTTTTCCCCTTTAAATTAGCCACCCACTCCTTTTCTATCATGTTCAGCCTTCTCTGCCGGCTTTCAAAGAAATCTGGCAGGTCTGTGATGACAAGGCATTGTCCCACATTCCCTTATCGTTTTAGCTAGAAGGGTTCCCAGAAACCAAACCTCTTCCACGCGCGGTGTCGCACACGGACCCCGGACGCTGCTGTGCCTGGCTGCGCACACAGCCCTGACGGCAGCTGCCAGCGCACAACCACGGAAGAGCAGCTCTGAGGCCCCAGCACAAGTCACCGCTGCCGGCCGTGGCCCAACCGCCTCACTGGCCGCCCGCGCCATCGCCAGCCGGCCGGTCCCCGGTCCCCGCGCCCGCCGCCCCCACGCACCTTCCATGGTCTGGGCGTTGGTGACCTGCAGGTCGCAGTGGGTCGCCTTCAGCCTCTCGCGGCCCATGATCTGGCGCCTGAGGTCGCGCAGGGAGATGTGGGGGCCGTGAAAGGTGACCACATCGGAGTTCAGCCTGGAGGAGAACTTGTAGTGGACACACGACATGGCCGGGGCCAGGCGGTGCCCGCTCCGCGATGGCACCTCACGCAGCAGCTGGCCTCGCGGCCCCCACAGCAGGTCAGGGCCCACCGAGGGGCTGGGGCCAGCAGCGCGGGCTGAGCCCGCCGGCTCCTCCTCGCAGCCCCGGTGGGAGGACGATGGGGACAGGCCCTGGCTCGGCCTCCGCTCCCTCCTCGCACCAGCGCTGCCAGGCCAAGCTGCTCGCTATGGCAACCCAGGCGGCTCCGCATTGTGACAGAGGGGCTCAGGGGGCCACTCAGCGCCCCTGGGGGAGGGGCCTTCATCAGCCCCGCCTGGGCCGCCGGTGTCCCTGCTGTCCCCCAGCCTGTCACCGCCCCGTGCCCTGTCACCCCCCAGGCTGTCACGGCCTGCTGTCCCCTCCTCTCACCCTCCAGGCTGCCACTGCCTGCTGTCCCCTCCTGTCACCACGCAGGCTGTCATGGCCTGCTGTCCCCTCCTGCCACCCCCATGCTGTCCCAATCTGCGGTCCCCTCCTGTCATCCCCAGGTTTTCACGGCCTGCTGTCCCCTCCTGTCACCTCCCAGGCTGTCATGGCCTGCTGTCCCCTCCTGTCACCACCCAGGCTGTCACTGCCTGCTGTCCCCTCCGGTAACCCCCAGGCCTGTCCCTGCCTACTGTCCCCTCTGGTCACACTCCACACCGCCACTGCCTGCTGTCCCCTCCTGTCATCCCCAGGCTGTCACTACCTGGTGACATAAGCTACATAAGATAAAAAAGAGAAAAGAAAAAAACCAAAACGAAAACCTGCTTAGGTGAACACCAAAACACCCATGACTTTCTCAGACTCTTCACTACCCCACATGTGAGTCAAGGGACAGGATCTCCCAAAGGCTCTTTTGCAGGCACTTCCTGAAGACACCCCCACCCCCCACCCCACCCTGCTTTTCTACAAGTGCACAAAGAGGTGAAGAAGAGTTTCATGTTTAAGTTAAAGGAGGCAGTTTCTGAAATTAGCTTAGGTGAAAAAAACAAGGTGGTGTACTCATGGATTTTCTCCTCTGCAAGGCCATGAAGAAAACATGAACCGCAGTCCCCAAAGGCAAAGGAGCAAACTGAGGGAGAGCAGCTCATCGGCGCCTTTCAGAGCTTCAGCAGTCTGGGGAAATGGGAAAAAACCCCATACAAAGATAAACAGCAGCCAAGAAGCACTTTTATAAAATGCATATTGGGGCCTGTTCCAGACCTCAGAATGACTTTCAATATTGCTTTGCATGACTATTAGACCAAGGCCTAAAGTGGCGTGATAGCTTCTGCTTGCCGGGGCATGAGAAGATCACTCAAATGAGCGACACAGTAACAAGTAAACACCAAAGGCAACAGCGGAGCTTACCATTTCCCTCCACTGGCGACCAGCTGTGCAGTAAACCAGCTTAACCAGCCTCCCTAAGGATGGCTCTAAAGTCACTGAAAAGGAAAAAAAGAAGGTAAGTTCCTAGCCTGGAATGCAAAGGCACCATCTTGGCTCCCAGGCAGGTGGCACTGATGGCCCAGCAGGGTCATGTCCCCACGTTCCAGGAAAGATAAAAAAAGTGCAGGACGTGTTTGTGGGGTGGGTTTGATGCATCCTTTCCGTTTGGTGAAAGCCTGAGGAAGGATGTACCCCACGGTGGGACCGGTGGCACTTTAGACCTGAGGTTAAAAAAGTGCTGCACATCAGTGACACTGCCCAAGCTGCTTTCACCACCAAACAATAAAAGATTTGCTTTCTCCAGTATGGTGGGAATGATGCCATAAAGTCGGTCATGGAGAGAAACCCTCTAAGCCTTGCTTGCAAGTTTCAGAAGGCAGGCATTCTTTATGGCAGTGCTGGGAGCACGGGGGAATGTTTCCTCTGAGCGTGCTCACCCAGTTACTCGAGGGCACGCACTATGGACAGCAGAGCACTTGCACACTCATAGCGCATTACACATGCATTTTCAGTCAGGCACGGGGTGGGTTACAAGTTTCTTGCTTTAATACAAATGAGCACACACCCTCAGACAGCACTGCTGAGGTTTTTTACTAGCTCCCCATGCTCCCCAAGCGGGGCCTTGCCCTCTCTCGGGGGGCTATCTGAGTCAGAGGTCGCGATCTCCCCCCACAACAATTACTTCTGCCCGACTTCCAACCAACATTCTGCGGATCGCAGCACTCTATCGGCTTGCACAGCGCAAGGGTTCTGCTCCCTGCTTTCTGTGGTGAGAAAATTGACACAGCACTTTAGAACTCATACAGAAGCAAAAAACATGGTTTGGGAAAGTGCAGGGCTGCTCCCCTGGAGAGGGTTCCAGGCAGGAATTCTCTTGCTGCTTCTCACCCTGCCCTGGCAGCCATGTGAGGCACAGCACAAATGTGCTGCTCCCTGCTTTCTGTGCTGAGAAAACTGACCTCTTTTCAGTGGCAATAATGCACAGCCCAAAAAACTCACCTTGACAAAGTGCAGCAGTGCTCCCTGGAGAAGGTGCCAGGCAGGAATTCTCTTGCTGCTTCTCACCGTGCCCGGGCAGCCATGTGAGGCACAAAAGAAAATTTCTGCTCCCTGCTTTCTGTGGTCAGAAAACGGAACCATCACTTTTGAAATGGTGCAGAACCAAAAAAAAGTCACCTTGTCCAAGTGCAGCACTGCTCCCCTGGAGAAGGTGCCAGGCAGGAATTCTCTTGCTGCTTCTCACCCTGCCCTGGCAGCCATGTGAGGCACAGCACAAATGTTCTGCTCCCTAATTTCTGTGGTGAGAAAATTAACCCCTCACCTTTTCAATCATATAGAGCCAAAAAACCCTCACCTTGACAAGTGCAGCACGGCTCCCCTGGAGAAATGACAGGAAGGAATTCTCTTGCTGTTTCTCACCCTGCCCTGGCAGCCATGTGAGGCACAGCACAAAAGTGCTGCTCCCTAATTTCTAAAGTTAGCAAAATTGACCGTTCACAGTTGTACTCATGTTGAGACAAGACTTTCTTACTCAAAAGCAAAACCCAAGAAACCACGTACCCATGGGAACCCCCTTGTCCTTCCGTGTGGCTGGTGACTTCCCATGGCTCTTCCACAAGGCAGGAGAAATAACCATGAATTTGGAAGCCCACGTAAATTCAAGTACACTTAGTCCTCTGACAGTCACTACTTAGGGGCCAGCGGTCCTCTCACCCCTCCACAGATCTGCCTGTTAGTCCTCTAGCAGTCATTCTCCATGGAGGGACCACACGTCCTCCACACCTACCTACCAGCTCACCAGAAATGAGTCAGACCACGCCAGAAGTGACACTGCCTGACCTGCAGGAGATCTATTAGACCAGTAACGATGGTTTCAAGACAGAAAAGCCCACCACCATCCACCAGCACAGCAGAAAAACAACCAGAAGAAACATCATACACAAACCAAAGGCACCCATCCAAACCCCACAAAGGCAAAATAGCTGAAAAAGGCACTCTCCACAAAAAAACCCCACCACACAGATCACAAGATAAAAATGCCATAACCCCAGGAACACAGGGCCAACAAACACAGATTCTGTCCATAACAGTAACACACTTTGACACTAACTCGCTTGACCTCTGACATACTTGACCTTGTTGCCCCCAAACCACAGCACATCGTAGCCCTAAGGCAACACAAAACGGAGCACAAAGTCCCTGAAGATCTCCGCCAGGGCAAAAGCAAAGCACAGAGCCACACAGGAGGGTGGGGTTGGAAGGGACCCGTGGAGGTCCTCTGGGCCAAGCCCTCTGCTCCAGCACGCTCGCCTCGAGCAGGTTGCTGAGAACTGTGTGCCCTTGGCCTTTGAAGATCCCCAAGGACAGAGACTGCACAACCTCCTTGGGCAACCTCTGCCAGCATTAGATCGCCCCGAGGGGGAAAATTTGCCATTTCTATCTCTCCTTTCACTGTACCGCATTCCAGAACAGCCATGAGATGACAAGCTCAGGCTTGAAAGCCAGTGCTGTGGCTGGCCTGAAATTCTGTCCCCCTTTTTTTCATCCACTAGTAGCTAAAGGAGGACAAAGAAGGATTTCTTTCAAAGGAGAACTTCTCTTTTCCTCTGTCCTTCTTCTCTACCAGTGATCTGGATTCTGAGTGCTGTGCCACTGTCCTAATGGCTGGGATAGGGATACTTCTTGTAGGACAGGGAGGAGGTGACAGTGGAGATGATCAGGCTGGGGAAGCTGAAGGAAAACGCAAGCAACTGGAGTTGCCTGGAGCAAGAGTGGCCAGCTTCCGAGCTAGGTCACCTCGTGTCCTCAGCTCCCATGCAGGAGCTGAACCACACACATGGACTGCAAAGCAGTGTGACCCATAGAAAAAAGTTTGCTTGGCTCGGGATCGCCCAGGGGCATTTAACTGCAATTCCGCCCTTGTCAGCAGGAAGGAAACATGCGCTGCAAGCACACACTGAGGCACGACACCTTGCCCGGGGCTAAAGGCTACCTCAGGAGACCTACATGGGACCCCCCAGCACCTGGATTGCTGGCTGGAGGATGGGTAGGTCAAAGGACCCTGATGGGAGCCCTGCAGGCTCTCATACATTGGACCAACGGGCACCTTCCCTTGTCATACAGAGCATCCTCTCGGATGCTCTGGACAGTTTCTGGTAGATCTCTGGAGAAGAGCTTCTCCCCAGGCCTCTCCCATGGGCTTGCTCACCCCCGGAGCCCTTCCCAAGCACAGCCCCAGCAGGTGGATGCAACCGGCGTTGCAGGGAAGAACAAGCAGCAGGCACCACAGTCAGCACTGCGGGAAAGCTGGGACCCCAGACACCCACCCAGGCTCTCCAATCCCAGCCTGGCCCACAAGAGTGCCTTTATCTCCCTTTCCCAGAAGTGCTGAATTCCCCTTCCAGCATTAGCCACTGGACCCACGCTGCTTCTTGCTGCAGTGTACAACAGCCACAAGAGAATTTGCTAGATGTCTCTGATTTCCTGCATTTTTCCTGAACAGGGCGGGTGTGTAACTCTCTGAATCACTTCTCTTTGAAGCAAGGCATTGCTTAGGGTCAACAGTGAAACGAGACACGGGCCATCAAAAGCTGACTACTTTTCCCCTTCTTTGCCATGGTCACGGCCTACCCCACAGACTCGCCCCTGGCCGTGTCGGCCACCGGCTGGGTGAAGGTCATGGCTAACAGGGCAGGGGCTCCTGTGTGGCGCTCACCCAGCCCTGATTGCCAAGGGTGAAGCCTTAGCACCCAGGTGGAATAAAGCCTTCCCAAGCAAGGGTGGTGCTCCAGGGGCACCACAATTCCTGCCGAAGCTCACCACACATTTCATTTCCCTGTGGCGCCTGGCAGGACACGAGCGGCTCTTGACTGCTGCTAGTCCCCCCGTCTTTTGGTAAAAATGGAAGTTTTTCCTCCTGCTGGGCCTGCTCCAGTTCCAGCGCCTTGGGGCCTGAGGCCTGGCACGGCCTGTGTGCCAGAGGCCTTCCGACCGCTAGGCCGGCCTCCACCAAGAGGAGTCTGCCTCAGGCCACAACGGTCACCTCTAGGAAAAACGGCTTCTTTTATCGAGCAGGGCCCTGTCCAAACCCCAGGGCAAAGCGCTGGCCGCAGGCGCAGGGAGGTGGCCCTTGCCCCCTGCCCTGTCCTGCGCGGGGCTCCCCGGGGCGAGGCAGGCCCGGCCATACTGGAGAGGGCCCCAGCCCCGCCCCGCAGGCCCCGCCCACTTTCCGTTGGGCTCAGACCGTTGGTCACGGGGAGCCCACGGCCACCACAGGCAGCAGGGCAGAGCCGTGCTGGCACGCAGCGGCGCTGGCAGGAGGCAGCCTCTGGCCCAGCAGCGCTGCCACAGCACCAGCACCCCGCTTCCCAGCCTCGCCGTCGCCGGCTGGGCCCCCTCCTCGCTGCACGGCCAGGGCCCTCCTCTCCCGGGCAGGATGGGCCAGGCCAGCTGCTGCTGCGGCTCCAGGTGGGCTCCCCCCGGGCTCGGGGACACGCGGGCACAGCTGGGCCACGCAGCACTGGCGTTGCTCATGCCCGCCGCTCTCTGCTCTGCAGGGAGGCTCTCAGCGACGCCGAGCCGGTGCTGAGCGCGGACGTGCGGCTGACCCGGGGCCGCAAGAGGAGCGAGAGGCGCCTTCTGCTCCTCCACGAGGAACTGGTGGTCGCCAAGTTGCGGTAAGACCCTCAGAGCCCAGATCCTTGCCCCCAGCCCCGGCCCAGGGACACCCTGGCACCAGCCCCAGGCCCCGGCCCCTCGGTGCTGGAGGCACCAATGTCCGTCCCAAGGGCAGGTGGGGGACAGGGCTCTGCGCGTGGGGACCCAGCCCAAGGAGCCCCCCTCCAGCTCAGTGCCCGCCTCTGCTCTCTGCAGACATGGCACCAGCCTGCGCCCACAGCTCCGCCTGGCGCTGGACCAGCTGTGGGTGCTCAGCAGCGGGAAGGAGGCTGCGGGGCAGGATGGACAGGAGGAGGAGGAAGGCACCGATGAGGACAGCACCTCTGTCATCCTCGCCTGGCCCACCGGCTCCTGCATCGCCACTTTTGGGTGAGTCGTGGTCGGGCAGCAGAGGTTCCCAGCCGTGCCCACGCCATCCCATGAACACAGGCCTCTGCCTTGCGTGCAGAGCTGGGCAGGGAGCAGGCAGCCCGGTGGCAGGGAGGGAGGGATGGGGGATGTTTCCCCATCCTGCATCCCCTGGTCACCTTTTGGTCCCCAGAAGGGAAGGGCAAATGCAGCCGCTCAGGCAGGACAGAGCGACCCAGGGCTTGGACAGCGCCTCTGTCCTGCCCCACAGCACAGGGCTGTGCAGGCACCCACCTTTGCCCAGGGCTGGGGGCAGCAGGGCCTGACGCTCTCTCTCCTCTCTATCTGCAGATCCCAGGCACTGAAGGAGCTGTGGGTGGCCACGCTGCTGGGGTAAGCCGGGGGGATGCTCCAGGAGAAGCTGGATGGACGGGGGAACACAGCCCCCAGCTGGGGAAGGTGCCCCCGTGGCTGCGAGCAGCTCTCGGGCACAGCTGCCTGACAAGAGACAAGAGACGGCTTGGGGCTCACCCAGCTCTCTCCCTCTCCCTTCCCGGTGCACAGGACACCAGAAGGACGCACGGGAGCCCACGTCACCCATCTGACATCCATCAAGCTCCTGGAGAAGGAGCTGAGCCGCCGCCACGCCGTGAGTATCTCTCTGCTCTGGGCCCTGTCCCCAAGCACTGCTCCTGCAGCCGAGCAGCAGAGCCATGGCTGCTCACCTTCTTCCCCTCCTTCTCTCCTGCCCAGTGGAGGACACTGTGCGCCAGGAGCCTGGAGAGGCTGATGGAGGCACAGGCAGAGGTGAGAATGGCTGCCTTGCACCTGCCTCTGGCTGCGCCGGGATGCGCAGGGATTGGGGTGAGCTTGTGCGGGAGGGACAGAGGGTCTGATGGTGCCACTCAGGGAGCAGAGAGTTTTGGGAAGCCAGCAGCATGCCAGCACGTTCTGACTGGTGACACTGGGAGGAACCCTGCCACATGGGGAAGAGAGCCCGGGAGGGCAGAGGGTCCCAGCTCTGCCACGCTCAGGCTGCTGGTGGCCCTTTCTGCTGCGGGGCTGCTCTCCAAGCACAGCCCGATTCTTGGTTCTTGCAGGCTCATCCCAAGCAAGGGCCTGCGACGGCCCCATCTGCAAACGCAGGGGGACTTTGCCCCGCACCAGGTGAGTTTGGGAAAGCAAGGCAACCTCCTGCAATGCTGTGCTCACTTGTCCCGAGTGTCGCCATGCAGGTTGGGCAGCCCACGGAAGGATGTCACCTGGACGGACAAGGACAACTGCTGGGCAGTGCCTGCTGGATATGCTTCTGCGGGGACACGGAGCCTCTGCTGCTGCCCGCAGCTTGCAGGAGGGCAGGGCGAAGGCTGGCACAGGCTGACCCCGTGGCACGATGGCTCTCAAGAGCCTCTAAGTCAACACCTCCGAGCCACAGCCGCGGTTCCAGCTGCTGCCTCCCTGCCCATCCTGCCGCACCACACAGCACCGTGCTGCCGGCAGGGCAGCGCAGGGCAGGGCAGGCGCTGGGACCGCTGGCCTGGGGTCTCCATTGGTGGTGTCTTACTCTGTTTTCCTCTGCAGCAGGAGGGAGCAGCAGCGGGAGCAGCACCAGCAGGAGGAGGATGGGGCTGCCCTGGCCCTTTGCCCTGCGGCGCACCCCGGCCGCTGCCCAGGCGCCAGGGCAGGCGGGCTCCAGCTGCAGCAGGGCGCTCTTTGGGCAGCCCCTGGCAGCCCTCTGTGGGGAGGACAACACGCTGCCCCGGCCCATCCAGGTAAGCCAGCCTGGACAGACGGGGTCCCCAGCCCTCCCTCCGGCTGCTCTGGAGAGGGCCTGCGTGTCCCCAGCAGCTGCGGGGACAGGGCACTGGGCTCTGCACCCCCAGAACCTGCTTCTGGTCCCAGACCCTTTGTGGCGCTTAGGCAACCACGTCTGGGGCAGAGCTCTGGTCCTTGCCACCGCTTGGTTCTTCAGCCAAGCAAGTGGCCTCCTGCCTCTCCTGCAGGAGCTGCTGGCTGTCCTGCACCAGCAAGGACCAGCAACGGAGGGGATATTCCGCAGAGCTGCCGGTGGGACAGAACTTCGGCAGCTGCGCGAGGCCCTGGACCGCGGCAAGGACATCGACGTAGGAAGCCAGCCTGCGCTGCTGCTGGCCGTCATCTTGAAGGTGAGCACTTCTGACCTGCAGCTGGAGGAGCTCCTGGCTGGCCTGCAGCGTTCAAAGGCTCACCTGCAGCCCTTGGCATTGCAGGACTTCCTGCGAAGCATCCCCACCAAGCTCCTCGTCGTCGACCTCTACGAGGACTGGATGGCAGCCATGGAGAGGGCCAGCAAGCAGGCCAAGGTGGAGGAGCTGAAAGCGTAAGTGTGGGCAGCAGCCTGCCTGGTGAGCAGGGACCGGGAGAGTTCTGGGACCTGCCTGCAAAGGCACGGGCTCCTCAGAAAGCTGTCTTTTCGGGCAGCTGCAAAGCTGTGCAACACGGCCGCTGGCTCCCACCCGCCTGGGGCCAGCTGCAGGGACGGCTGTGGGCACCCTCTGCTTCATCAGCCTTGTCTTCCTCTTCCCTCAGGGTGGCCAACAAGTTGCCTGCGGCCAACCTCCTCCTCCTGAAGCGGCTGATGGCCCTGCTGCAGCACATCGGCCACAACGCAGCCACCAGCAGAATGAGCTGCAGCAACCTGGCCATCTGCGTCGGGCCCAACCTGCTGAGCCCACCCAACGAGGACCTGCTCCCGCTGCAGGCCATGCTGGCGGTGACCGAGAAGGTACGCCCTACCCAGCAGCCAGTGCTGCCTTCCCGGCCCATCGGAGCTTGGCTGTTGCGAGGTCCCTGGCTGCCTCCTCCCTTGGGCCAGTGCTGGTGGGCTGGGTGCCTGGAAGAGCAACCCCCAGCCGCAGCCGCCTGCGCAGGCGAAGGGTCAGCAGTGGGAAAGGCTGCTTGACACGTCTGCAGGCACCTGGCTTGAGACCAAGGCTTTGATGTCTGCAGGTGAACGTGCTGGTGGAGTTCCTCATTGAAAACTGCGGGGACATCTTTGGGGAGGAGGTGGCCGGCCTCTCCCCTCCATCAGCCGAGGAGGTGCCAGCACCCATGGACAGGGGCACAGGTAGGAGGCGGGACTGAGGCTTGTCACAGACACTGGGGCTTGGGATGCCAGAAACCTCAACGCTGACGAGACAAGTGGTGTAGGGCTCGGCTGGGCTTTGCTTAGGTGTTCTTGACTTCCAAGAAGTCGCGCTGCTGCACGTGCTTTTGCTTTCCAGAGCTGCGGTGCGAAGAGCAAAGTGGCCCTGCAGGCACAGCAGAGACCCAGCGTCCGGCAAAAGCCTTTCTGGATGCAGCCGCCTCTGTGCTGGACATCGACAGCGGAGCTGGGGGAGACACAGGGGCAGGGCCCAAAGCGGCAGAGGTACGGCAGCTCCACAGACGCTGGGGCAACATGTCTCAGGTGGGACAGTAATTTCCCAGGAGGCCAAGCAGCCGCTGGGCCTCCTCCTGGCAGCCGCTCTCTTGTGCCTTTGGGGTTCCTCCTCTCCCCCCAGAGTGGTGCGTGCTAAGGAAAACTGGAAAGGCTGTTTCTGGAATGCACTTCATTAAGTGTGATCTGCTTCATCAAATAAAACATACCTACAAAATACCCACAAAAGGACAGAAAGGAGTAGCTGCCACCTTGAGAGGGCTTTTGCTCAAATCCTACTCCATCGCAGCTTCATCAAGTCTAGGCTGCGTTGGCTGGACTGTGCAAAATGTGCACGATGCAAACCAGCATCTCCTCTGTAGAGCTCATACAGCAATTTGGCAGTCAGGCCCTCACTACCCCAGGCTGTCACTTGCCACCCGTTACCTCCCAAGTTTCTGGTTTAGGCACCTCCAGATTTGCCTCCAGGCACCCCCGAGGGCACGGCAGAGTCCCTGGCACGCCTGCCACAACTGACCAGCCTGCCCCAGGAAACCAGGTAGGAAGAGCTCCCCTTGCCTGACCTGAGAGCTCGCTGCAGGGGCTTGGGGCTTTCCCCATCTCATCACGCTGTGGGATGGAAAGGTTTGCAGGCTCCCACCAGGAGAAGGAAAAGTCAAGGAAAAGGAAGAGAAAAGAAGCCTGGGCAGAGGAGAGGGACAGCCAAGCACAAATAAAAAGGAGAAGAGAGGAAGCGATTTTGTGGACCCAAACCTGAGAAAATGCAGGAAGCTGCAGCACGTCAGGAAGGCCAGGTGCGTACCACGCGCTGCTGCCCATCTTTCCCAGCCCTGAACACGGCCCTAAGTCAGCCCAGCTGGCTGGCAAGGGCCGGCGAGGGCTGGTGCTGAGCAGGGTTTGGGATGAGCCCCACGGCAGCTCCCCGGGGGCTCCCCGTCGAGCCCTGCTGCGCGGCACAGGGGCACTGTCAGCATCCCTGCGCACGCACAGCTCCCTAGGGACATCACCCCTGGGGAGAAGGCACCGGAGCCGGCCTCGAGTGGAGGCCAGCAAGAGCTGTCCCTTCTGGGCCATGAGGAATTCCTCGGAAACAGCGTCCCCCAAAGAGGGGGGAACCAAATCCTGCCTCTTCCTGCCTCTGGGGGCTTATCAGAGCTTTCCGACTCTGTCGTTGCAGGTGCCGACTGATTTTCACCGGCTGAACAGCTGTGACTCCTGGGCCCCTGCAGCTGCTGTTGACAATAAAAGAATCTTTTCCCTCTCCTGACTGTGTCTGCCATAGGGTCTTGTGGAGTGGGGAGCGCTTGTGCTGGGGTGGACCCTCGGGGAGGAGATTGGGATGGTCCCTTGCCCCAGCACCCTTTCCAGCGGGCATCGGGGCTGAGCTGAGGGGCTTTAGGAGGAAAAGCAAAGCACAGAGCCACACAGGAGGGGGGGTTGGAAGGGACCCGTGGAGGTCCTCTGGGCCAAGCCCTCTGCTCCAGCACGCTCGCCTCGAGCAGGTTGCTGAGAACTGTGTGCCCTTGGCCTTTGAAGATCTCCAAGGACAGAGACTGCACAACCTCCTTGGGCAACCTCTGCCAGCATTTGACCGCCCTGGGGGGAAAAAATTGCCATTTCTATCTCTCCTTTCACTGTACCACATTCCAGAACAGCCACGACATGACAAGCTCCCTACAGCTCTGGCAAAACCAAACTGGGTGGAAATCAGAAACTGGTACTGCTGTATAAGCAGCACAGCCTTTAAACCCAAACCAAGGGTTTAATTCTAAAGGTCAGCTGTTGGAGCACCATGAGGCTCTGGTGGGACAGCTCTGGAAAGAGTTAAGCCTACGCATCTTCAAAAGTTCTGCTCACCTTGGAAGAGGCCACATATGCAGGGCTAGCGCTGCCCGTACCCTGGAAGGTTAATTTAACCCTAATTTCTAAATAGCACTGCAGATACCATTTGAAGGGCACAGCACTGTCTGCCTCTGTCTCACTAGGAGCAAACACTGACCCGCTGGCTAATTATTCAGCTGCTTTGGGGGGGTGGGGGTGGTGGTGGTGGTGGTAATTTGCAGTAGATTTAAAAACCACCCTCTTGCCAATTCAAGTCTGCTCCGACTTCAGTGAGAGCAGCTGGGGAGAACTGCAGTCAATGCTGACATGCTCTTCAAAGCCTTCACTGCCCCCAGCCTGCACGGTTTGCTCAGAGAGCAACAGAATTGCCCGTCAGCCAGAACAAGGAACAGAATCACTAAAGCAGCATCCCCTCATCGGCACTGTTTTTAAGTTTATCTCCTCCGTGTTTTGCTGTCTCTCCATATGGCCGTTTTGTTAATAAAGGCAGTGTCGCCAAAGGCTTGAGGTAATAAACAATTAAATTAGTAAATGAAAAAAATTGTGTGCTAGAGGGGAGAAGCCAGTATGGGAATGGGAACTGCGTGTTCTGCCCTTGCTTACACCACACCTGACCAAGAGCCTTTATACATTGCCTGAAAAATCAGTTATCTGCAGTGAATCCCAGTGACAAGACAAATAGTTACAGCTTTTTTTCTTTTTTTAAAAAACAAACAAAACTTGGTCTCTTCTGCAAGGTCAGCTCCAGTTGAATGTGACAGCAGCGCATCCCTGGGAACGCCGAAGGGGATCTGCACTGAGCCACCAGGCACCCTCCTGAAGACGAAGCAGCTGGCTGTACGACCGCTGCTGGAAACCAGGCAGCAGCGAGCTTCACCTGGAGCACAGGGCTCTGGATCAGGGAGGTCAGGGACCAGGCTGAAGGAGACAGGACCCCGCATTACGACTGTCATGAGAAGAGGAAATCCCAAGGAAGGTCTTCTGCCTCCTCCCTCGTTACAAGGCGCTGGGAAACCATTTGCGCCCTGTGGCAGCACATAACAGACCCAGCACGGGGGTTATGCAGGCAGAAAAACCTGCCACTGATTAAGAAAACTTACACCCTAGGCCTGTCTCTTCTTTCCTGGTCACAGAGACGTGACATGCAGCTGCCTTCTGTGGTGCCAAGAGATGTCAGCCTTAGCAGCCACATAAAACATCTCCGAGAAGACAGCATGACAAAGAACAAGTAGGAAATGACCTAAGAATGATGCTTTTTCCTTTCTGCAGGGAGAGCAAACACTTCCATCAGTCCATAACAAGCCTTTGGCACTTGTCAATACGGCAAAAATCAGGCACTTAGGGAGGCAGGAAAAGAAGATGACAATGGAGCAAGGAGGAGAAACAGCCACTTTTGTCAGCAGGTTACATCAGCCCCCAGCTAAGCTGCAACAGCTCCTTCATGTTGACTCATTCCTCCAGTCTTTTTTTACCCAAGACAGACACAAATCCTCCCCTTGCTGGATCCAGAGGATTCCCTAACACGCTGGGCTGCCTGGCAGCTGGGAAAGCAATCTGACAGGGAAAAGCACACCCGACAGACACAGGATTTGACAGTGTGAGCACAGGACGACACACTGGTCCCAAGGGTCGCAGATCTGCAGACACCCTGGCAAGCAGGGATAAGCCAACCGAGGACGCAGGTATGCAGTCCCTACACCCCTCTTCCAACCCAAAAAGCCCCGTCTCAACACACAGATTTGGCGGGTTTTTACTTATTTTCTTCTGGTGGCAGAGATACTCCCTCCCTGCTGCTCCCTGCAACTGAGAATAGAACAGACACAACTCACCCAGCAGAGAGGAGAGGGGTACAGGGAAGCTGGTGCCTGAGGGGGACTGCAAGGAATTCCTGAAGTCACTATCCCAAAGTGAAGTTCACCGCAAATCATGCTGGCTTGCTCAGGTAATGATCTTGTCTCCCACAAAGCCAGCAGCAAGCTTGCCTTAACAGGAAGAGCAATTATCACTCGAGGGTTAAGAGTACCACCGGGGTGGCAGCACGGCCACCTGCATTACAGCATTTTCCTTTTCTGTTTCAAACAAGACACCAGCCTTTCGTTTGCCCTGTTGCCACCCCTTAAATTAACCTCATTCAGTTTGTCAAGCTGTCCGTCAGTCTGCATAACATTCCCGATGCAACGCTCCTGTGAAAATTTCAGTCGATAACTCGCCCTTTCAATTGGAGACCATGATCTCTGAGCCTCACAGCCACCGTTTGCAGACTGGCCAACAAATGGGAGACAGGGAAATGACGGCTCACCCCCCTGCAGCAACCTCCAAGCAGGAACCAGAGCAGCGGCTTTGGCGCTTTAGAGGACACAAGGCTTGGGTTCAGGGACACGGGGGAATGAAGGATGCCCGTGTCACCCATCAGCTGGGCTAAGGCACAGCGCAGCCTGCTCCGCTCTCAGGTGGACACGTGCACGTCACCCTGACACCCGACTGCATCTCAGGCTTTATCTCCACAATTATTCAGTCCCCTCTGCTTCCCGTCAAGGAGCTGCCAGGCAGCGTAAGGCAGCCAAGGGCAAAACTTCAACTGGGGCAGCAAAAGAGCGGCAGAGCAGGCAGCTGCTGAGGGCCAGGGCGCAGCTCGGGCACATCTCACCCACGCCCGCGCTGCTCCCATCAGGCAGCCTCAGCAGCACCGTGCCCGGAGTCTGTCTGAAGAGCCTTTGGTGAAGCGGCTGATGGAGCAGGTTCCCAGGACCTGCCTCCTGGCACGTCTCCATGAGAGCAGCAGCTGCCCTGAAAAGCAGAGATGCTCACCATGGGGGAACTCGGCCCCGTGGAGTCAGCAGGGGGGATCATCACACACACAGAGTCACAGAGCGGCTGGGGCTGGCGAGACCTCTGGAGATCATCTGGTCCAAGCCACTGCTCAAGCAGAGCCCGTCTTTATTGCAGGGAAAGAAACCGTCCCTGAGCCGCCTCGTGTTACTGCTCTAGTGACTGATCAGCCCCAGGACTGGCAGAGATGGCGGTGAAGCACGACAGGCTTTATTGCCCAGTCCCATGGGTTAGGGCCCTGAGGCAACGGAGGGGCAGATGTACCCTGCAAGCCCCCCGGCTACACCGCGAGCTGCCCGGGGAGGAGGGAGGCATTGCACCGGGACAGCAGGACCCGAACAGCTCTGCGGGTCACTGCCTGCGACAGGCATGCAAACCCATCATTTCAACACCAGTACCAGCCATCCCTGGTGGCTTGCTCTCGCCACAGATGGAAAGCGGGTTTTCATGGTGGATTCAAAGAAAGCTGCCCTGGGAATCCCTCCCCCACTTGGAGGTTACTGTTGTCCCCCAAACAGCTGGAAAAGCAGCAAGGAGGAAATTCGCCCCCCTCCCCCTTGGCCCAGGAGGCTGAGCCTGGCCTCTCGCACGCTGCCTGATGCTTTACCCGCAGACCCAACCAAGCCCACAGAGCCAGGCCTGGGTGAACCAGCTCCACAAATCCAGCCCACCTAGCATGGAGCAGAACAAACCTCCTCCCAACCCTGTTTTTAAGCCCCTCACAGATCCCACCTCCAGTGAGCGGCACATCGCACCCAGCGTCCGCACAGGAGCCCTCCCTGGCTGCACCAGCCCTGCCCCCCCCTGCCAGGGCAGCGACCCAACCGCCTCCTGCCACGCAGCTTGTCAGCTGCAGCCTCCATCAGTTCAACGGCCTTTCCCTGCGGCTGGCCCCCGGAGATGCCCTGCAACGCGACGGAGCCCACACGCTCTGTAGCTACACAACCCTTACCGTTATATTTTTGTGCAACACCACAGCTGGTTGGGCGCCCAGCAGGTGTGAAACTCACCTCACCACAGGCAGGCTGAGGACAAACTTCACACCCCAGACTCTGTCACAAACAGCAGTCTGACACAAAGCAAACGCAGACCTAATGGGGAAAGCGTCGGGAAATCCATGCCCTTCCAGGAGCAAAGGGCCACAGGGGCCTCTTGATCTCAGAGCTCCAAAGACACGACTCTCCGTTAAATACCGTCCAGAAAACAGAGGGAAAACTTGTAAAGATGATCCAGACTCATTTCTGCACAAACATCTATGCAAGCTATTTTACTGAGGGGTGCCCCAGCTAAAACTGCCCCCAGAGCCAGGCTCCTCTCGCTGCGTTGGGACGGAATATCTTGCTTTCTCTCCGAGACAGCAATATGGGAACGTTGCATGTAAAAATCAGGCCACAGGCTGCTACAGACCAGTCAATTTTCATTGGGAAATAGCCCCACAGATACTTACCATCTCTACACAGAAGGAAGCAGGGATGACAGCCTGATTGGAGAGGTGGAGAGTTTTGGACGCATCTTGTAGAACTTCAATACTGCTGGAATTTATCTCACTCAGATGCACGTAGACAACCCGTTCTTCTCCAATGCTCACTAAACAGATATTCTGCTCCAGGAAGCAGGTAGGAAAGAAAAAAGAAAAGCAGGGGAAGTTAAAAAATATGAGACAGCTCTAAGTGTCCTCCTCGACTGGGCGATAAGTACGGCTGTTGGAAGTTTTCAGTGTTGCAAGGCTGAAACAGAAGGCCTGGGGCAAGTGCAGGCTCGGGAGTGACCCCATCTGAAAGCCACAAGCTCCCGTTCTCAGGGGACAGAGAAACCCTGGGTCCCACGCTCTCCTTTCCAGACCTCCTCCACAGTTAGCTCTCCTTTCTCTGCCTTGTGCCTGCTCCCGCTCCTTCTGCCGCTCAGCCTTGCCCCAAACCTCCCTGACCGCTGCTGCTGCACAGCGACACTTGGACAGTTACTTCTCTGACATTCCCAAAAATGCACCTCTGAAAACCAGCACAAGCCAGAAGCGAAGCAGGCTCTTCAGAGCAGAGATCGTGCAAGTTATGGCCTCTGATGTGTGCTTATGTGTATTCCTGGTATGGCATGAATAACAGGCATTAATTATTCATTACATCATTCAAGTGGTGTTTTTTCTCTTGACAGTCAGAACCAAAAGCTTTCTCCTTGCAGAACTGGCACAGACTACTGGAGGAGGAACACAGATCCCTTTGCTAAACCACCTTCCCACATCATTAAAAACAACGAGAATTTGTCCACTCTTGCGGTGGATTTCACTGGTTCCAAACACCTCAACACTTCAACAGGATCTGAATGCATAGAACTCCCAACACTGACCAGACGCCGTATGATTCACTGGAGGGCACAGAGTACGATTTAACCGAAAAAGAAACCAGCTTCCACGATGTAAAACCTTTAGTGATGTCTGGCTCAAGGAAGTGGTATTGACAGCTGTCAGAATCACCAGCCCAACTCAGCCAGAAGCAGCAGCATCCAGAAATGCTCATCCCTTGGCAGGGCACTGCTGCGTGCAACTAAGAGCCAAAAACCTCACCTACCAAGGCTGGGGCCTCCAAAATAAGGAACTGAAGCCATGCACGATGATGCATGTCTGGGCGATGCTGCCCAAAGCTCCCGGGAAGGAGGAGCTGCAGGGAAGAGCTGCGCCTCGCCAGCCAGCTCAGCTTCCCGGTGACAGCGGGACAGCAGCAGCAAAGGCAGGGCAGAGCCCTTTGGGGATGAGCGGAACAACATCTGGAGGATGCCCAGGAGAGCTGCCTTCTGTCAGCCTGTGTACTAACACCACGCATCCTCACCACCAAGGAGAGGGCTTCAGAAACGCTACCCCTTCATCTACAGGGTTCTAAAAGGGACAAGGAAAATGCCATTCAACAGCGTTACAGGCAACATGGCACAGGGAAAGGCAGCAACAAGCGATGGCAGCTCTGCCACCAGTAACGCCAGCGCTGGGATTTACCAGCTCCTTCATGCAGATGACACACGCCAGACTGGAGCTGGCACGCGTTCACCTGCAAACAAAATACCCGACAACGGAGCTGTGGAGGGACTCTGCACAACCTGGATGAAAGATCTGTACCACGTTCTGCCTGAAACGGTGGTAAAGACCAGGCATCGACACTGGGCACCCCAGCCGAAGGCAAGAACGAGCTTTGAAGTTCTACTGGAACACACTGCAGCGATTCCCAAGGTCAGACTTGCAGCCGTACGGGTAGGATCTGCCACCAGCGCAGGACACGTAACAAGACAGCCAGCTCTTCTGCCAGCCCAGAAAGCTTTGGGTGCGTCAGCTACCAGGGAACTACTGGAACTGCACTGCAACCAGAAGACAGACCTATAGAAAATGCAACGCATCTAGTCCTTTCTTTAGGCACAGCTACGCTTCTCCAGCTGAAATGCTCGCCCTTTGGGCAAAACATTGACACGTTCACGTCCAAACAGAAAAGATTAAGGTAAGGTCAACTTTCAATTTATAAATTGTTAGCCCAAGCGTAAAAGCTTTTCAAGGTACCTGTAGCTCAAAATCCAGCTGACATTTAAACAACTGGTTATTCCAGTGGGGAGAAACCCTCCTCTTTCGGGGAAGCATGCCTTCTGTTTGCAAGCAACTGTTTTGTCAAACTTGAGACTTCCCTGCAAAGCCTGCATTGCCTGGCCTTGCTGTTGACTGGTTTACATGCACATCCCCAGCAGCCAGGGTTGAGATGACCAGTGGCATCCAAGGGATTTGGCATCATCGTTTCAATTCGGTTTATAAAAAGTTTATATCCCTGCAATTGTTTTCAAAATGTCAGCCTTCCTTTCTGTTACAGAAAGCTTCACGTTCTCGGGAATCCTCTGATATCCCCTTCCGTGCTCAGAGAGAGGACAAGACATTTTAAAACAGCTGCTTCAAAAGTTAGTATCCTTTTAAATTAAAGTTTAATTAACTAAATTTGTTCTCGATTTCAGCCAGTGGAAGCCAGGACACCAGATACAACGTTCTCTTGCCTACACTTTGTTGTTGCTGCTGTATATGCCTGAACGCAAATGTCCTGTAGGAGCCTTTAGTCCAGGAATGCTTTGCCTCACCCCTTTTCAAGCTTGGTAGGGAAAAAAAAAGAAAAGAAAAAAAAGCTTGTGCTCCAGATGC
Source organism: Falco peregrinus (assembly GCF_023634155.1). Classification (NCBI taxonomy): domain Eukaryota; kingdom Metazoa; phylum Chordata; class Aves; order Falconiformes; family Falconidae; genus Falco; species Falco peregrinus. Next base: position 724,979 of record NC_073729.1, on the reverse strand, counting down.
AAGCAGTGTGGAGTCTCATGCGTCTTTGGCTGGGGCTTTTGGCAAAGAGATATGATGGATATTTCTCAGGCGGGATGGACCTGACTTTCAGGAAAGCTTAAATCCAGCTTTACAGAAATCATCATTTCAGCACGGTCTCTTACACCGCTCTTGCTTTAGTGGTATTCAGCGATGTCCCCGTGCACTCCCGAACAAGAGTTCTAATGAAGCAGCGGTTGCTGCTCATCTCGTAACGCAGGAGAGCGAGAGACCCAGGAATTGCTCTGGGTTTCAGACTGGGCTTGTTATCCCGCCTCACACGTCCGTAATTAAACACCATCTCAGACACTTAGATTTCCACCTAAGAGGACACCACCCTTCTCTAGGCATTAGCTGCTACTTATGCCATGAATCCCTTCTTTCCGTGTCCGCACCAGCCACATATTGTCACGTTCTCCTTTTCCCTGGCAGAACCCCTGTACACTTTATGCCCACCAAGATGAGTCACACAAAGGCACGCATCTCGCCTAGCACTCACCAGCGGGGATCTTTCATTCCCAAACACTGAGACACTAGCCACAGTGTCCTGCCTTCCTATCGCCTGGGCTTCCAGCGTCAACGGGATCTCCACCGAGCTGTGAGGCTGGATAATCCCACACGGCACAGGGCTGGAGTACCACACAGCAGCATCCTCCTTGTGCTCCTATAAGGGACAGAATCAAAGACAACTTCAGAGTGACCTCTGAGGAAACTCCAAGCTTCTTAACATCCACCACAACGGCAATTCACCCACATTTTTAAAAATCCCTAGGAGAAAGCAGAAAGGCACAACACAAGGAGCAAGATTTGTATGGGCCTAATTAGCATCCTCACAGGGTCCAAAAGCTGCTGCACTCGCAAACGCCCACTCCGGTGCTGGCGGCCTCCTTGCAGCAGCTTTTCACAACCCTCAAAGTTCTCCTGCATGAAAGCACCCCAAAGACTAGAACGAAACTGCTTTCTGAAGAGTTCAAACCGCTCCTGAAGTTCATATTCAGGTAGCTTCCCGTTCTCTCCAAAACTTTAGGTTTGAATATAAAACAGCAAGGTCTTATCCAAACCCCGTTTTTTTCCTAACAAACCCCTCGATAACGACGTTTGAGGGCAGGAGGCGAACACGACGCCAAGCCTGAGGAAGGACTCCATAGCAGCCTGGAAGATCACTGTCGTTCACAAGGGTCAGCATCCACTCGCAAGGGAACTTCAGAAAGCACCGTCCAAATGTCAGAACAGGGCTGAGCACGGGCAGTGGAGGAACGACACATCCGGGTGAAGAGATGACCAAAGGGAATTAGAGACACTGAGAGAATGTAGAAGTTGTTTACTCCCCAAACAGCATGAAACAGACACAACGCATTTGTCTCTGCCAGATAGACATTTCCTACCTCTACGGCAATCGATCACCTCTAACTTCTTCTTACTCAACAGCCTCTTGTAAAGGAGGGGCAGCCCCAGACTCCCGTGGCAGAGGCTGCCCAGTGCCCTGCCCCAGTGCTCTCTCATCAAGCTTTGCCCCTCCCTTGCCCCAGGAGGCCGGCAAGGACCCTCCCACAGTCCCAGCAAGGCACGAGCTCTGCGGGAGCCTTCCCGCTGAGGACCAGCGCTCCCCAAAGCTCAAGGAAAACAAGACTCCCGCATCTCAGTAAAAGCACCTCCCTCCTCTCCCGTACCGCTCTCGCCCTGCCTGAAACCTCAGCCGCTTGCCCCCGCGATGGAGGGCACCAGCACCGCCTGCCTCTCGCAGTGGGTGACCAGCCTCTCCCAGCTCCTGCAGCTGCCTGGGTCCTCCACACACCAGCCCACACACTGACTCTTCCCATTCCCACTCGTTTTACAAAATTGCAGCCCAGGCACCCAGTGGGTGACTCTGCCGGGGAGAGGGAACAGCACCAGCGAACTGCGTCCCTCTCGTCATTAAACTGGCACCCGCTGCGGCGCAACGGCATTGAACGACGCTGCAGCTTTTGGCTTAAGTCTGGGAACGTTCATGCTCAAGAGAACCAGAGAAACCTGAGCTCACCTGCCACACCAAGGACTAGTTTCCCCTCACCACTCCTGCCGTAAGCCCCTTTCCCATTTGCACACGCCTTCATTAACTGAGCCAGACCCCAGCTTTCAGCAGGCTGCTTGCCGCCTTCCAAACAAATGCTGCATTTTGGGCCAACCCAGCACAAGCCCACCGCTTGCAGGGAGAAGCAGGGGCAGTCCTTTGGAGATTCATTACTCCTCAAGTCCCAGACAACAGGCCAATAGTGAATATAATCACTGCTCCCTTAAAAATAAAATAAACCAAAAAAAAAAAGACAGAGGCATGGCCCTGAGCACTGAGCACAGGTGCCTCTCAACATGGGCTGCTTTCAAAGCACGGCTGTGCTCACAGCGAGCTGGGCAGAACTAGCTCGTTAAGCAACATTTCTCATTTGGAGCTGAAGCCAGGACACCCCACGCCAGGCAGCGTGCTGGGCATGGGTACGCGGGGAAAGGTGGCCAGCTGCAAGGAAAGCGCCGGTACCTGGCTGTGAGAGGCACGCCAACACCTCCTGGCCAACACCATCCACGCCCACCACCAGCGCCAGCTCGTATCGCCTCACCGTGCTGGAACACAGGGTGACCTGGTAGAGGAGAAGAGCGTCAGATACTTAATCACTGCCAGAAGCCGTCAGCCACGCATGGTGTCCTCTGGCTCTCACCCACGCTCAGGAAAGGGAGCGATATTTTGCCTTAGTTCTCCTGCTGGTCCACGTGTAGACCACTGTCTTTCCGAGTAACAAAACTCTTCTGGCGATATCCGATTTATTAAGTACGCCTTGCATACCAGGGCATATGTAAGCTAAATTAAAGCACAATTCATGTTCTACTTGCCACTGGGACCAATTTTTACTCTCGACTACAACAGCATAAATCCAGAGGAAATCTGTTGACTTTCACAGAATGAGGCCAGCTTTACAGTGGGAAGCCGAGGGCAAAACGTGGCCCAGCAGCAGCTGTGCAGCTCATGGCTGCTGGAGCTTTTCCAGTCCTCGCTGCAGTGGATGCAACCATTCTGCTCCACACGAGAGGAAAGATAAGACCGGGAAGAACAGCAAACTGCTTTATGCAATGACATCTTTCTTTTAACAGTCACCTTCTGTCCCCATCCTTCCTCGGCCCACTTTAAATCAAATTGCTCTAAGCAGCTCAGACACACACGCATGGCTTCTGTGCTTGACCGGAGGGTACATGATCCTTGGCTTACAACTTTGGAAACAAAACGGTGCTCCGCCCCAGAGTACCCCAGCTCACAAAAACCTAACACGAACACCGATCTCTTACTTGCGTTATGCCCAAAGCCAGCAGCACTACAGCCCTCCTGCGCACCAGTGAAGCTTCAGCTCCACCTGCTGAAGCACATATGGCCGGGCTCGTGCCATACCTGGATACCCAGGGCTCCTTGGGAGCGGATGGTCCCCTTGCAGGGCATTATGGTGAATTCAGTTGGCTTGATGTGATGTTGGGCTCCCTTTCTCCAGGACAGGCAAGTGTTGTCTGATATCTGAGCAAAACTGGTGACGCTGCGCTGTCCTGAGCCTTCGCCAGGGATGCGAAGGTTGAAAGTCATGGGAACCAAGGAGGTGTTAGTGAGGCGACACGGCAGGGTGCGAGGAAAGCCTGGGAAGGTGAGACAAATATCAGTCAAGTCCCCGGCTATCCCGTGATTCCTGGTGTGACTCTCCTGTTAGGATAGACCGGTGCTTGTTGTTTATCTCTTTTCAGTGTGAATGAGAGGTAATGGAGAAGCTCAGGGAGGAGTGAGTTGTGACTGAAGTTGCTTTTTCCATGGATGGCACAGCTTGCTTCCTTGGCAATGGGCAGTGCCGTTGGTGCTGAAGAGCTGTCTCTACCTCTGAGGAGCTCTCTCACCTGCCCCCAAACCAGCCCCAACTCTTTCTCACTGATCAGTGTGCACCCAGACAGAGCATTTATTCTGAAAATTCAGTCTGTAAAATCCCCCATTAACTCCATGAACATTCCCCCAGTTTTCAATATATGAAAGTAGGGCATTGTCATGTAAGGAAAAGAAAGGATGAGACCGGGCACTACAACATGATGCGTTGCACTCTAATGCAGTTTCTCTAGGCAGGACCCTTAAGGCATCTCCTGTTTCTGGGCAACCAGACTGAGCACATGACAACTCGGCCCACCTCACTGCAGGCAAACCTGATGCTTCCTTAGAAATGAGCAGGAACTGTGTCTCACCTTACCTAACAAACGGGGACATCACATCCACACTGCCTTTGATTACTGCCCACAAAGCCTGACATCACTTCAGCTCTGACACTTGCTTTCCACAACGGAAAACCAGTGGTACAACCACACTGGGTGAGGGGGTGGCTGTTCTGCAGAGGCAGGACACCAGCCCGCAGCTTGGTCTGGAGCGGACACCAGCTCTGCCAGAAGACACCTCCCATGCCCTGCTTACCAAGTGCTATTTGAATAAAGACAGGGAGGAAAACCACCCGCAGACACAGCAGATAGTTCCTCTGTGCCCAGCAGCAGTGACCATTGCCCACCGCCAGCAATTACTCCGGCAGGGAGGCGGGGGTGGGGCACAGAAAGGACATGCACCGACTGACCCACTGCACAGCCCCAAATGGGACCGAAGTCACCAGATGCAGACAACAGCCAGCAGCACAGTGACAAGAAGCAAAAATACAATAGCTGCCTTCAGCTGAAAAGGCCTTGTTAATGAAATCAGATTAAAGTAGGATGAACCTCCTATTACACAACCGCATTTCTGCCGGTGCGTTTCTTGTGGGTCTATTTATTCAAAAGGAAGCAGAGAAGTGGCCGAGTGGTGATGCAGGAAGAGGGGGAAGTGGCTCAGGGAAAGTATTGAGATTTCCTAGAAAGTCCACGAACCGCATGAAACCACAGAGGCATCCTGGGCACAGAATGATCATGGCCCTTCAATCAATCCCCAATTGATTTCACATGTAAACTTTAGACCATCTCAGTACAAAGCCTTTTCTCTGAGACTCGAGATGGAGAATCAGAATCTGCATTTCAGTGGAGATGCTCTGGGTGCTCAGCCACCGGCTCCGTCAGTGGAGCAGTGCTTCGGCTGGGGAAGGAGAAGGAGCCCACATCTCTGGAGACATCACTGCCCAAACCAATGCCGAGCTACTGCCTGGGCTTATTACCAGGCAGGTGATAACGAGGAGCCCTCACAGCACAAATTAACAGCTCACACTAAAGGTCAAGTGGGTAAGTGGTGTCCTCGCCTTGCAACAGGAACGTTCACCCTGAGCAGCCACAGGCTAGCGTGTGGCTCCAACTCCCTTCTCCTGCAGCCCCATCCCCTGGGCCCTTCTGGGACAAGGGCTTTCACCATCATTCTGCCGCCAAGGATTGGGAGGTTGGGGCTGAGCAGGCTCTGAGGGCACCAGGAAAATACTGACTTTCTATTCCTTTGGTCCTGTTTGATCTCACGGCAGCAAAATACCACCTGAGCAAGCGGCAGCCCTGGTCTAACACCCTGAAGGCTGCTGTGGAGGAACACAAGTGACAGACGCTCCCAAAGCGCTTCATTTCAGTAAGGCACAGACCTCCCCACCAGCGGTCCAAGCCCAGGGCACACTCACCAAAGGAGACGTCGCCGAATGGAGGGAAGGTACATGGAAAGGGAAAGTCGGTCCGATGACACAGCCCCTGTAAGGACAAAGGCAGAGGAGGAACTGGCTTGGTTAAAAAGAACTGCAAAGCGTTCGGCTTTCGTTACCACCGGCACGGATAGAAGCTGGTCTCAGCAGCACGGTGGGTTTCAAATCAACCCGTCACCCCTGCGCTCGGCACAGCATCCCTGTGCACAGGGGCAGCCAAAGCAACGTGGTCAGCAGGTGGCAGCTGCTGAGGTGGCTCAGGGCACCAGGGCAGGCAGGGTACACCCCCAGGTTGCTGCTGGCCCAGTGAAGGACCCTGAACAAGTGATGGCTCTGTGCCTCAGTTTCCCCATCTGTCATGTGACGGGCAGAGCTGTCCATGCAGAAGCAGGTTCATTGTAACTAGCCCTCTCAGCCACAGGTTCCCTGCTTTGGTATCTCTTTGCTGGAACTGGCCTTTCCACGGGCTAGATGGACATCTTCCTCAGACCTTATTCCACACTACCATTATGCGTGCAGGATTTTGAGGCACGAATCCACAGGAGCCCCAGACATCTACTGAGAAACGCAGCACAAGTTCTACACAGTGGATGGTGGAATCTTGGAGGAAAGTATCAGCTTGTCACCAGTGCACCGGCTGACACATCCAAGAGCAAGACTGTTTGCACCACCGAACATGAGTGTCCTGAAGCCACCACACCAGCCCGCCCATCCCTAAATTCAGAGAGGTTCCAAACTCCCAAACTCACCAACATCCACTGAAATCAGCACTTGAAGCTGCACAACATTCATTAATTTCATGGTTGATGCCAATCAATGCCAGCTCTGCCTCTTGGTGAAAAAAACAAATACAGATCAAGGAGCACAGTGACCCGTGCCTCCTAGTTTTATTCACAGGACTGCCACCGGGTCTCTCGTACACATGAACAGACCCCAGCCTCCCGCAGGAGGGACCTGCACTCACCCGTCGTGTCCCAGTTCCAGCATCCCTTTCTAAAGAGCAAAAGAACAAGCGTTCAGGACCTCGTCAGGTCTGTTTCCAAAGCAAAGAGTGATCACCTATGGTTTGGGCATCTTCTGACTGCACAATCAAAAAGCACTCAAAATCTGACTTTCAGGAGTTTCAATCCCATGCTAATTCTCGATTCCTGGAGCTGAATCAGTTCCTGAGAACAAGTTAGGTAGCAAATCCCTTCTGGCAATGAGGTTCCCTCTCCAAGGACCTCACGTAATCAGACTTAACCTGCCAAGCCCCAGCATCCTACTCTGGATGGAGCAAAGGGAGCAGACATGCTTTCCGTAATAGCACTTGCCAAAAGACAATAGAAAACTGCCTCCAAACCAGCCACAACTGGGTCTCACACTGGGAAACTGCCAAGGGTGAGCCTTGCAGCGAGGGGGGAAATAACTGCCGTTTCTGCTGAGCACACAGGAGCTGTGCTCAAGGAAGTCAGACCTGAAGGACTGCCCAGAGGGCTCGGCCAAGCAGCCAGCCCAGAGCCCTGTGCGCTACAGCCGGTAACAGCGCAGCTTGCAAGAGAACGGGGGAAGAGGGCAGTCTTTATGGCAACAGCCACATCTTCCAATAGTGCTTCTGAAGGGAGATCGGGGTCCTCGCAGAGCAGGAAGGAGCACAAGGTAGGAGAGGAACCACCTGCACTCCCACCGCTGTTCCCTCCTCTGCAGCCCCATGTCCCACCAGCCAGCTCATCTCCACTCAAAAGAACTGGGAGTTTTTCCCTCCCTGGAGAACTAAATCCAGTGCACAACCCCCCCTGAAGAGGGAGGCTCGGCTTGCCCCGGTGGGTGGGCATCTCAAAAGCATTTGAAACAAACAGCTTGAGTTGTGGGGCTGGAGAATGAGAGATAAGGGCTGGACAGGGGTCCTTGGAACAAAGGCAAGACAGAAAGCAAGGAGGCAGATGCCATCTCGAGGAGAGGAGTCTGCAGTGGGAATTACTGTGGAGGCACCCCCCAGGCTCCTGTAACCCTCCTCACCTGACGGTCAAGGTCACGGGCTCAGGGGACCCATCCGCACTGAACCGGAATCCTTCTGTGAACTGCCCCAGGGCGGTGGAACTGAAGGAGATCTGGATGACTTGGAGGACATCTGGTAAAACGATGCCCTCCTGGGGGAGAAAGGAGAAGCAGGAGCCCAGAGCGGTCGCTGGAAGGACCAACTTGGAGGGGGCATCAATGACTCCTTTGTTAAACAGGATGACCTGCAGCAGCAAGAAAGCAAAATGGAAATACATGAGGAATCTTCTTTCCTTACAGAAGGCTGATTTGTTTTCTAATTAAACTTCTACAAAAGGCAGAAGATGCTGTGTGCTGCTGCTTGGCTGAAGCCAAAGAAAACACAACAGGACAGTTTCTGCCTTTGGGTTTTTGCATGCAAAAAACCCCAGTGATAACTTCACATAAACAGAGTCACTCTGGGTTTATTCCACTGACACAGAGCAGTCCGCTTGGACTTGCAGGGCTGAGGATGTGCTCAGCATCACCAAGGCGATGCAGACCTGCCCCAAAGAGCAGCAAAGGGCGGTCGCAGCATTACAGCGAATCGTCACCTAACTGCTCCCGCTCCAGATGAGCCCAGTCCTGCCAAGGGCAAAACACATTCAGCTCCCGTTACAGCCAGCAAGTTTACTGGATGTAGAAAATACCTTGGGACAGCCCCATAACCAGCTTCAGCAGCACTCCCCGACTCTGCTAGGGTACGTCAGTGAGGCCCATCTTATTCTTTTCTTTGATCTGAGAGTCTCTTTGTCTTTGCTCAACCAGACATGTCAAGAAAGGATGAGAGTGAGGGGCATAGCAGCTCCACCTGCTCTAAAGAATCTCTTTCATAAATATTCACAGCCATCATCTACTAATTTACCATTATTTACTGCTCCAACAAGCTACACAATCCTGCAGCATTTGCTGAGATTCAGCAAGAAATGCCCACACCTGCCTGTGAGTATCAGCACACTGGTGGTCACCAAACCTACCCAAAGCAAAGCTCTACAGTTTCCAAAGGCTGCAGGTGAAATCCGGCCATTTCTGTGGACTTATCTACCTGCTTGGCAGTTATTTTCCCTAAGTTTTGTCCTCGCAAAACCTGTCAGAAAAACTGAGACAGAAGCAGAGGTACAGCCCTTATTTTTTTAATTTTGCAGCTGCTGTTGAAAACATTCCTGTATTCAAATTCTGCACTGGTAACTTGGAAACTACTCATATGTTTTACACCTTAATTACAAATTGCACTTAGGGATCCTACACTGAAGTTTACCTCCAGTCTGGCTACTTAATACAGCACTTGGAGTATCATCTACTTATTCACATTTTCTCCAGTAATGAAACCAACACATTGATATATATAGAATCAATAAAGAATCAGCATTAAAAAATGCATACATACAGTGCACAATATTTTGGCAAGAAAACACCTTAACGTGTCCTTCCCTGCAACAGTCAAGCTTTTGAAAGTGTCTGGCACGATGTACTGCCTCATTTTCTACCGCCTCCAGTTGCTGTATCTTGGGGGTTTTTTTGGTTGGTTTTTTTTTGAGAAAACTTGCCACCATCGGCGGGGGGAGGCAAATACCCAGAAAGCTCCTTTGCTTCATTTCCAGAACTGCCCTGCTCTGTTCATAGAGCCAGAGGGGCACCAGGTCTGAAGGGTGGCAGGAGGCTGCTCAGCAGGGACAGCGCTCCCGGTGCCTGCGCGGGCAGCTCTGCGCGGGGAGGCTGCCCGGCTTCCCTCCGGCGCCAGGATCCAGCAAGTTGCGCTTCACTGAAAGGTGTTTGCAACGGACTCGAGTCGGAACACAACACCTTTGTTCCAGCTGCTTTTTAACTGCCAGGGTACCAGGGCGCAGTGCATCTAGGGCTGAAACAAAAGCCTCTGGATCCTGACCTTTTTGACCCGGTGTTGCTATCATGTGTCAAGGGCTGGATTTTCTGCATGAAGCCTCCCAGCTGGTCTCAAAGGGAGGTTGCCAAAACGCAGGGATCGGGGCTTTGTGGACAACATACACACCTTTCAGACCCCATCAAAACTATCCAGATTCTGCAAAAACTCCCACATTTAACTTACATCAAATAATGCGTGCACATAACTGCCTGTGTTGCCAGAAATCCAGCAGGTGCACAAAGCTCACTGCTGCCCCAGGGGCCATCAGGATCCACCCCAACCCCAGCAAGCCCCACTGCTCACCTCGTAGCTGGGGGCTGACGCAACAAAAACCTTCCCGATGTCCAGCTGGTCAAAGCTGAAGCGCAGCTGGGGCCCTATGCCGCTCCCTTTGATGCGCAGGGGCAGCCTGGTCTCACGGCCTGGGGAGAGGTTGCCATGTCAGTACAGAATTCTTTCGGTTCGCCTGGACTTTCCAGGCAGCCTCAGAGCCAGTCCCTGACTCCGGGCTGGGTGGCACCAGCACTAGATGCTCCGCGAGAAGATACGGGACCCTTCTCTTCCCTCAGCAGATCAATTTTGCGGCTGGTTTCTAACTTCTGACGGAGCCCTTGGGCTGGTTTGTAACTTAGCAATCAGTTTGCACCCTCAGAAAGTGATGCTGCATATAAAACATGATTTCTGAATTCCTTCCCATGCACTTAAACGAGCTTTGAAATCCATTCAGAGAAGGCACAAAGCTCACAAAACAGAACCGGAGAGAAAAATCTGCTGTCTGTATCGCTGCAATCGGAGACGACCGCACAGGAGCTGAGAAGTATGAGCCCAAGCAAGGCAGAGCAGCCTGCTGACAGCGATACCCCAGCAGCCTGCTGACAGCGACACGCGCACCCGAGCGCTGCCTCAAGCAGGCAGAGCATCTCAGCCACCACCTGCGCCTAACGTAGGGCTCCGTACCGGGGTGCTCCAGGGCTCACCGCCTGCAGCAGCGCCTTGTTAAGACGGGGCTTTATGGTCTCCAGAGAGCAGCACTCACCTGTTCCCACCATCAAACCAAGAGCTCAGCTTTGTAAAGACGCCCCACCTGAAGCATACTGAGCAGTTACGGAAAACCAGCCTCCTCGCTACTGAAACCAGATAAGCTCTAAGTGTACTGCTAACACACATATCCCTTGCTGCAAAGGCAACTGAGACCACAAGGCTTACAGCTGAACTCCAGGATGCTGAGTTTCTTCCTTAAGTCTGCTAAGATGGCATAGTGCAGGATCTTTCAGTCTGAAGCCTTTCTTGAACCACTGGAGCAGCCTAAAGTGCCTGAATTCTAGCTCAGGTTTTGGCTTAGGTCCCCCTGCTGTTATAGATTTGCTAAGAAGTTAAGATTGATTGACTTTATTTGATTGATTATTTGATTTTATAAAATCAATCATGTCATAGAAATATAAGAGGATAAGAAAATATATTTTAATGAAACTTATAGTTATAGTAAAAAGCGGCTATAGAAGATCCTCTGTACAGCCCCGTACCAAGGCCGGAGGAATTGGTCAGAATCACCTAGTAGGAATGTTTAGAACTTAGATAACAGACTTAAGATTTGAGATGATTGTTTATATGTAACCTAGGAGGATGTACTAACATGTCAAAATGAGAATTTATGTGAACTGGGGAGAGTCGAGTGAAGCAACCCATAGTTGCCGGCCAAGAAACAGTTACCTCAAGTGGCAGGTAATTCCGGCAGGGGGAGATCGAGACCACCGACTCACATACCACCTACCCAAATCGTACCCCAGACCCATTTCCGGACCTTTCTAACCTTTACTGCGCAGAATCGGGTATGGGAGGAGAGTATGTTAATGATTTATGGGAAATCTTACGATTATGCATGAATATTTAATGAATATGTATGAATGAGTTCTATACAAGGTGTATGATTTTGAACCATGGTGTGCGTCGATCGTGAGGGGACTCACTCACGCACCCGGCTGTCCATAAAGAAAAGTCTGCTTATCTACATCACATTGGTGTTGATAAGTTCTTCATTCCGAGATTTCGGTAACAGTTTTGGCGACCCAGATGGGACCTCGCTGAAGGAGACCGGAGGAGTCGGGGACCTGATCGGTTCCAGCTGGCACTGAGGATTTCTCGGGGATACCCATCGATCCCCGATCTGTAAGGCTCTTCGCGACGTTCCCTGGATTTTGGTAAGACACTTCTTCTTGTAATTGTAGTAAGTGGGTAGGAGTCCCACTATAATAAGTGTATGGTAAGGAGTGGGTTGGAGACCCACCAGTGGGTTTGAGTCTCACTGAGTAAGTCTGCCTGTCGGACGCGGTGAAAGCGGCGCAGGGTTGGACTATAAGGATCCTTGTGGAAGAGGAAGCCTAGGCGCCTGCCCGTAAGACATAAGCGAAAGCTATTGCAGGGTTGGACAAAAGTGGAAACAAGAGAACCTACATGCTCTAGTGTTCTCTAAGGTAGTGCCTCTAACAAGAAGTTAGGAGGGGTTTTTCTTCTGATACAGAATTGTTTATTGTGTCTGTGTATCGAGAAGAAAATTAAGAAGTGTATAATATTGTGTTTTATGTCTTTGTTTAAAGTAACAATTGTGGAAAAGTGTGAGTGTGGCTGTAAGGGTGAGACGTGCAATTAAGCACGAAAGCGAGTGTGGAGCGTGGATCCGCGGATCGGGGAGACAGAGTTGAATAATTGTGTATTGTACTGTGAGTGATTATACCATGGCATCTAAGTTAACTCGGTTGTTTAAAAGTAAAAGCATGCGTAATCTTGCTGTAAATGATAAAATCCCGAAAAATTCTCCATTGGGATGTTTATTGGCACATTGGGGAGATTTATATGAGGATTTGCCAATAAGCCAGATGATTGAGTATTGTAATAATTGGTGGCCTCTGTATACATTGGAAAATCAGGAAAAGTGGCCCATAAATGGAACACTGAATTATAATACTGTTCTGCAGTTAATGTTATACTGTAAAAGGGAAGGGAAATGGAGTGAAATGCCATATGTGGATTTGTTCTTTTACCTGAGACAGAGAAAAGACTGGCAGGATGAATGCAAGTTAACTGATGGAGATAATTTTGTGATGGCTGTAACTGCTGATAACAAGAAAGTAAAAAGGTGTTGCTCAACTTGTGAGATCGGGAAAGGTTGTTTAAAGAAAAAGATTGTCACTGAGAGTGATGATGGACCAGAATTAGATATATCCCCTCTTAGGAGAGAAAGGAATCAGGGTCGAGAATCTAGGGCACGAGAACAGGCGATTGAACCGGATAGCAGTGGAACAGGAGATGTGGAAGAGAGATTATCGGAGATTGTAATTCATACTCCTGTTTCACGGAGAACTCGGCAACAGACACAGACTATAGCTCCCCTGCGACAGGGAGTTGGTAGTGATGGACCGGTCTATGTGAAAGTACCTTTTACAGCTATGGATTTGATGACTTGGAAGCAGGCAGCAGGAAATTATAGAGAAGATCCTGAAAAAGTGGGCAAGGTGGCAGATACTATAACTAGAACACAGAATCCAGACTGGAATGATTTACAGGTGATCCTGGATAATGTGTTAGATGATACAGAGAAGCAAACGGTATTAAAAGCTGGTAAAGCTCAGGCAGAGTTGGATGTGATGAGTGGAATTACAGGTGGAACAATAGAACAGAATTTTCCATCTGGGGATCCGCAGTGGGATCCAAATAATGTAACATATAGAGAAAGACTGAGACGGTATCAGAAATGGGTTTTATATGGGATTAGACATGCCATGCCTAAATCTCTGAATTGGTCTAAATTATATGAAGTAAGACAAGATAAAAATGAATCTCCCTCAGCATTTTGGGAACGATTAAAGGAAGCTGCCAGAAAACATACTGATTTGAGAGTGGAAACAGAGGCAGCACAAATGCAACTGGCTTTGATTTTTATGGGGCAATCGGCACCAGATATAAGGAAAAAACTCCAGAAACTGGAGGGAGAGAATTCAAGGAGTTTGAATACAATGCTGGAAGTCGCATGGAGGGTATATAACAACAGAGAAAGAGAAGAAAGAAAATCAAGGAGAACAGATTTATTGGCAGTAATGACGGGAACGGTAGACAGAGGAAGGGGCAGAGGAAGAGGACGAGGATTTAATGGGAGGGGAGGTTGTATGCACTGTGGCCATCGGAAATTTAATACCCCCTTAGGAGTAAATCAGTGTGCTTTGTGTAGAGAGGAAGGACATTGGAAAAAGGATTGCCCTAGAAACAAGAGTGTTTCTCACGACCTTGCCAAGATAATGATTTTAGACGACTGAAGGGGACCGGAGGGAACCCAGCTGAACCTCTGGTTAAAATTTAGCTGGGAGATAAAGAAGTTAAATTTTTAGTAGATACAGGAGCGACATTTTCGGTATTAAATACATGTAAAGGAAAAATAGGAACAAAACCAGCCAATATAATAGGAGCAACAGGGAAAGAAGAAAACCAGGCCATTCCTACAACACCTAGATTTGAAATTTGGAAATAAGATAATTACACATGAATTTTTGTATGTACCAGAATGTCCGATACCCTTGTTAGGAAGAGATTTGTTGTCTAAATTAAATGCACAAATTGTTTTTGATGAAGGAGAACTTTTCTTGAAAATACCTGAGTCAAAAATGGGAGAAATCTTGATGATACACGAAAGAGTAAAGGAACAAGAAATTCCACCGGAGGTGGATTTGGCAGTGATCCCTACTGTATGGGAAACAGATATTCCTGGTAAATTGAAACTAGCAGAGCCTGTTAAGATAGATTTGAAGGAAGGCGCAGGAACAGTGAGAATTAAACAATATCCAATCAAATCAGAAGTGAGACAGGAATTGAAGAAATTGAGTGATAAATTTTTGGAGTATAACATTTTGGAAGAATGTGAATCTGAGTATAAGACTCCTATTTTACCAGTCAGAAAACCCTCGGGTGAATATAGGCTGGTACAAGACTTGAGAGCAGCAAATCAAATAGTTAAGGACATTTATCCTGTAGTAGCAAATCCTTATACACTGTTAACAGCATTAAGGGACACTTATCAACGGTTTACAGTGCTTGATTTAAAAGCTGCTTTCTTTTGTATACCTTTGGAAAAAGAAAGCAGAAAACTGTTTGCTTTTGAATGGGAAAATCCTCAAACCGGGCGAAAGATGCAGTTGACATGGACTAGATTACCCCAAGGATTTAAAAACAGTCCAACTATCTTTGGAAATCAATTAGCAAAGGAACTTGAAATGTGGAAACAGGATAAATCAAGACCTGGGCATTTACTTTTACAATATGTGGATGACATATTGATTGCTACAGAAGAAAGACTTACCTGTATACAGGTGACTATCGACCTCCTGAATTTCCTGGGACTAAATGGATACGAAGTGTCCAGGAAGAAAGCCCAGACAGCCTGCCAGACTGTGATATATCTGGGCTTTGAGATTTCAAAAGGACAACGACAATTAGGAAAAGATCGCAAAGAAGCTATCTGTGGTATACCTGAGCCGAGAAATATTCATGAACTCAGAGCATTTTTGGGAATGACTGGGTGGTGTCGCCTTTGGATCATGAACTATGGGCTAATAGCTAAACCGCTGTACGAGGCCCAAAAGAACCCTCCCTTTGCATGGGGCCCACAACAGCAAAAGGCTTTTGTAGAGTTGAAACGTGGCTTAATGTCTGCACCTGCCTTGGGACTGCCGGATCCAACCAAAGATTTCCAGTTGTTTGTTCATGAAAGGCAACACCTTGCACCGGGCGTGTTAACCCAGAGGATAGGAAGCTGGAAACGACCAGTCGGATATTTCTCTAAACAACTGGACACAGTGAGTAGAGGGTGGCCAAACTGCCTTCGAGCAGTGGCAGCAACAGTGATGCTCATACAAGAAGCTCGGAAATTGACTTTGGGAAGAACAATAACAGTCTATGTCCCACACATGGTGATAACTGTCCTAGAACAGAAGGGGGGACACTGGCTGTCTCCCAGCCAAATGATGAAGTACCAGGTAGTACTGACTGAACAGGATGATGTGATTCTAAAGACAACTAACCTGGTAAATCCTGCAGTGTTTTTAAGTTCCATACAGGAAGAAGGACAACTGGAGCATGATTGCTTGGCTGCCATCAAGTATGTTTATTCCAGTCGTGAAGATCTGAAGGATGTACCACTGGAGCAACCAGACTGGGAACTGTATACTGATGGACGCAGCTTCATGGAACAAGGAGTCCAATATGCCGGATATGCGGTAACAACAGAGACTACAGTTATAGAAGCAGGAGCATTGGCGAGTACCACATCAGCCCAAAAGGCGGAACTCATCGCTTTAATTCGAGCCTTAGAGATAAGCAAAGACAGGAAAGTAAGTATCTGGACTGATTCAAAATATGCCTTTGGGGTAGTGCATGTCCATGGAGCTTTGTGGAAAGAGAGGGGGTTATTGTCCTCTCAAGGATCAAACATTAAGCATCAATCAGAAATTTTATGATTATTGCAAGCAGTTCAAAGGCCAGATCAAGTAGCAATCATGCACTGTAAGGCACACCAGATTGGGAATACAAAAATAATAGCTGGGAATAATTTAGCTGATAGAACAGCAAAAAAGGTAGCAAAGAAACAAGCATTGCAAATGGCAATAATTCCTTCTAAAACAGTAACCCTTCCTAGGGAAAACCCGAGATATTCAGAGGAAGATGACAAACTGAGTCCGTTATTAAATGCTAAGAAAAACTTAGCGGGATGGTGGGTAACTCCTAATGGACAGGTAGTAATTCCACCTCTTGTGATGAGAGAGATAATTCAAACGAGACATCAGGAATGTCACTGGGGAGCAGAAGCCTTAGTAACATCTTTACGAAAACAAGTAATATCAGTTAAGATGTTGGGAATAGCTAAAATGGTAACTGCAAAGTGTGAGGTATGTTTGAAAAATAATCCAATGATTAAGAAAAAGGTTCAAATGGGTAGACTGAAATCTGGTGTAGAACCTGGAGATTATTGGCAAGTAGAATTTTCAGAGCTGCCTAGACAAAATGGGTACCAGTACATCCTGGTAGGGGTTGATACTTTTACAGGATGGCCAGAAGCCCTTCCCTGTCGCACTACACAAGCAAAAGAAGTGGTGAAGTGGTTATTACAAGAAATAATTCCGAGATTTGGAGTTCCTATTGGAATTTCTTCTGACAGAGGTCCACACTTTGTTGCTGAAGTAGTCCAAAGTGTTAGCAAAGTATTGGGTATTAATTGTGACCTACATTTATCTTGGAGACCCCAATCTAGTGGGAAAGTGGAAAGGATGAATCAAACTTTGAAACGACAAATAAGTAAAATTTGTCAAGAAACCAGTCTAAAGTGGCCTCAGGCGCTTCCATTGGCATTATTACGAATCAGGGTACAGCCAAAGAGTGGAACCTCACTCAGTCCTTATGAATTATTATATGGAAAACCATATGAGTCTCCAGAACCAAATCCAAACGTACATGTAAAAGGAAAGCAGGATGTATATAACTATTTGCTTTCTCTAGGAAAAACTCCGGCTGCAATTCGGAGTGCAGTAATTTGGAATAGACCTTTATCCCTGGAAAATTCAGTGCATGATTTCCAACCAGGAGATTATGTCTATGTGAAGACCTGGACCTCTGAACCTTTACAGGAACGTTGGAAAGCACCTTTCCAAGTACTGTTAACCACTTTTACGGCTATCAAGATAGCAGAATCGGATGCTTGGATCCATTATACTCGAGTGAAGAAAGCACCTATTCCATGGAAGATTATCAACTGTGACCCAAAGACTTTAAATTTGACTTTGAAAAATGTCTAATTTTTCATATCAGGTTATGATCGTTCTTTGGATTCCATTTGGGTTGGTAGTGTTGGCAGGATCATGGGCTGACTTGGTGGACAGGAATGAAAGACAAACAGAGACAGAACAAGTGATTGAAATTCCCAAACAAACGGCTGAGGAAAATTTGATGGTAGGATTGATTAAAGGATTTGCCAATTTACAAAATGTCACGCAGATCACCGCTTGTTTACCAATACCGAGGGCAGTAGGTGAATCTATTCCATGGGGAATCTTAACCATGAATCTGACCAAATTAGAATATGAAAATGAGACAATGGATTGTAAACAAGAACCTAGGGAAACTTGGGAATTGCAAAAGGTTAAAGTTGGGGAAGAATCACCAGTATATTCAACCATTTGGGAATGTAAAGGATGATTTGTAGCTAAACCGGGATTATATGGAGATTTAGGGAACAAGGGATGGTGTTACTAGCCTAAAATGGCTACAACAAACACCAGTGTATGGATAACCGAGACAAAATGTGAGAAAAAGAATCGAACCCTACAGGAAAAGGAAATAGTTTGGGATTCGGTTTGGTCTATGACCTTATATTCCCATTTTCAGTATATGGCAAAAACTCCTTGGTGTTTTACCTGGGATGGAAAAGTGTTTTCAGTATTACCCTGGGTCAATGACAGATCAACTTCATTGGGAGAAAAGGAGAATAAAATAGTGCCATGGTGGAAATGTGAAAAAGCGTATGATTGTAGCAATGCAGACTTAATAATTCAAAGAATCCCTCCTTCGGCTGCCGCTTTAAAATATGGTTGTTTTTGTCGAGGTCTTAAGAATACTCTCAATCTATCTAGCGCCTATATACCCAGAAGAGGAATTATGTTTAGTTGTAGAAAATCTACTATTCAAAGTCCAGGACATTTAATTTGGGCATTGAGTGATGGAACCTGGACAACTCATCTACCATTAGATGGTAAAGTGAAACAAATAACTTTAGGCGTGCCAACATTGTGTCCGATTTGGAAGAAATCACCGTTTAGAGGATCTCTAGAAAATTTAGAACTGAAACGAACAAAGAGATCTGAGACAAATGATGATACTTGGAATGAACCATCTACAGGAGTGAAAATTGGCTGGGCAATTGAATCACTTTTAAATCCTATAGCATCATATAGAAACAGAGTATGGCTTTATAAGTTAACTGGTCAAGTGGAAAAATTAGCAAACGTTACCAAAAAGGGGTTTAAGGAATTGAATATACAATTACAGGCGACCTCTAGAATGACTTTACAAAATAGAATGGCACTAGATATGCTCCTACTTAAAGAACATGGAGTATGTGGATATCTCAAAGATAAACTGGACCACTGTTGCATCCCCATTTCAAATGTCACACAAGATGTGGAACATGATTTGGATTTATTAGATAAAATTGAAAAAGAAACAGAATCAATTCAAGAAGATATGTCAGAAGACTGGTTAGGGAAAATTTTTAACAAATTAGGAAGGAACTTGAGCTCTTGGATACAATCCCTAATCAAAACTTTGTTTCTGTTACTGATTGTCTTTTTGATGATCATGTTGGTATATGCATGTTTGAAGAAGCAGTTTACCAATAGAATTGCAATCAATCGTATGATCATGAGAGAAGTACCAACCAGTCCACCAAGGTATAGCCCACCACCAAAATATGTTGAAACAAATGATATGTAAATAATGTGAAAGTATTGAAATAATGATTTTCAACACTTTCAAAGGGGGGAAATGTTATAGATTTGCTAATAAGTTAAGATTGATTGACTTTATTTGATTGATTATTTGATTTTATAAAATCAATCATGTAATAGAAATATAAGAGGATGGGGAAATGTTATAGATTTGCTAATAAGTTAAGATTGACTTTATTTGATTGATTATTTGATTTTATAAAATCAATCATGTAATAGAAATACAAGAGGATAAGAAAATATATTTTAATGAAACTTATAGTTATAGTAAAAAGCGGCTATAGAAAACCCTCTGTACAGCCCCGTACCAAGGCCGGAGGAATTGGTCAGAATCACCTAGTAGGAATGTTTAGAACTTAGATAACAGACTTAAGATTTGAGATGATTGTTTATATGTAACCTAGGAGGATGTACTAAAATGTCAAAATGAGAATTTATGTGAACTGGGGAGAGTCGAGTGAAGCAACCCATAGTTGCTGGCCAAGAAACAGTTACCTCAAGTGGCAGGTAATTCCGGCAGGGGGAGATCGAGACCACCGACTCACATACCACCTACCCAAATCGTACCCCAGACCCATTTCCGGACCTTTCTAACCTTTACTGCGCAGAATCGGATATGGGAGGAGAGTATGTTAATGATTTATGGGAAATCTTACGATTATGCATGGATATTTAATGAATATGTATGAATGAGTTCTATACAAGGTGTATGATTTTGAACCATGGTGTGCGTCGATCGTGAGGGGACTCGCTCACGCACCCGGCCGTCCATAAAGAAATGTCTGCTTATCTACATCACATTGGTGTCGATAAGTTCTTCATTCCGAGATTTCGGTAACACTGCCATCCCATTCTACTCTTGTACGGAAAGCGAGTAGCACAAGGAGCAGAAGGTAGCCCCAGAAGTTGTACACAACCGTCACTGTGGCTTTTGTGCAAAACTATTCCTCTATCCTTTGAGCTCCTTTTGTGTGACACCCACCATTAACTAAAGCTTAGGGACTGAAAGTTGATTTCTTTTTTTATAAAAGTCTGCTGCTTAGTCATTCCAGAATGTCCAAACCAACTTCTTATTGCAAAGAGCAGCCCACGTGTGACTAGATCACAACTCGGAAAAAACCCTCCTGGAACAGCCTTTTCAGTGATCCCTGACTTTGGGCTTGCAACCGTGGCACGGGGATGTTTGATCACGTCCAAAGCCAGAAAGGAAGAGCTAGGGAGCTTTTGCTGAATTCAGCGGTTTTTCAGTGGATCCAGCCGCAGCCCAGCTGACAGCAGAGATGAGTTACACTTCACAGCTCAGGCACGCATCAGAGGGCTGTGTACTTCTATTGCACAGACACCCGAAAAGAGGCAGTACTGGGTGCTCGCTGTTCAGAAGATTTTTCCATCTTGCATCACATGTGGCCTAATTTTCATTAAAAACTTGATGTTCTAAACCATCAAAGCTCTTAGGAAATGACAAAGATTTCCAAGGGACAAGTTTTGCCCATAATCATGGGTGAGGCATGCCCCACGGCCACTATCATCAAAAAAAATCAGTGGCCATTCTTTCCCTTCTGCAGCAGGCCCTCAGCCTCTCCTGGAAGGTCTGCGGAAGCTATCCTTTCTTCTGCCCCTACATTGATGCTGGAACTTTAGGAAACCCTGGGAGTTTTACGCTCTCTCCTTCCAGGTGAACCTCAGAGAGTGCTCTCCTGAAAGGAGGAGGAGCAGAGTAAAATACAGACCATTCAGGACAGCCGAGAGAAAAAGAAAGAAAAAAGAGAGTATGTCCCGCTCCTCGCTAGCAGCTGGGGCTTCCAGGAGCACCCAGCCGCTGGCCAAGGCCTGGGTACCCCGGGCTGGGACCGTGTGATGCTCCCACCACAGCATGTCCCAGAGCACATGGACCAGGGCATGGAGGGGCCGCAGCCTCCTTGTCCTCAGTCCCAAAGCCACACCTGGTTCTGTGGAGTGAGAATTCGGATCTCAGTCGGGTTAACACCTTGGCACATCATGGAGGGATTACAACTCGGCATTCAAAGAAACAGGGGTGTGGGTGGCCCAACAGCACAGAACTGTTTCCCAAGTCCCTAACTTCTGCTGCTTTCTGGCACTCATTTTTTTGCCCACGGAACGTCCCCAGGTTTTGAGGTTGGTTTTGAACGTGATTCTCAACCAACCACATCAACACAGAGATCCAGTTTTACACGATGTAGGACACGGCAAGTGAAGGAAGGATCAGCACTTAGGATTTTGCTTCTCCCTGCAAAAGCGGCTTAGAAATGGGTTTTGGAAGAAATCAGATGTAACCCAGTACATTTCCATATCCAGAAAAAAACAACAAAAAAAGAATTTTAGGTGATTGAGCCCCCCCACCACGTGCTTCCTTCCAGCACTCAAGAGCCATGGCTTTATTTGCATGAATAACTAAGAAAGTTCATTTTGAGCTTAAACAAAACAAATTTCAAACCACTTCTTAACCGCTGCCTTTGCAAGTTGCACAGTGCTGATGAGTTCTGTAAATCACCTGATCCAGAAGCGTTCGGCTAAGCAATTTATGGAGGCAACTGCAAAAACACACATGGAGGCCAGCCACTTCCCCGTGGGGCTCGAGATCCAACTGCAATTTCACAGTGCTGCACTAGGGCAAAGCTACTAAATATTCCCTGCAAGGGGCACACGCTGTCTGCAAATCGTCCTCCAAAGGGATCTGTGACTGGCATGCAAATGCACGAGGAAGGCTGTCACACTGCTCAGAGTCGTCAAGAAGCAAAATTAATGACTCCCTAGTTAAAGATCACGGGTTTCTTCTTTAAACTCTTTTTGCACCCTGGGACAGTCTCCACCCTGACGATACAGCGGCTCAGCTCCGTTTTGTGAGGGATGGGGGGTAGGTGACCTCCTTGAGGTCCTCTCCCAAGGGGCCCATGGAAGAGTTCAGATCTCCTGAGGGACCACGAGGGTTTTTCCAGAGCAGGCTCCTCTTTCTAAACACCGATCGCTTGCCCAGCTCTGTTTCCTGTAACTCCCAGGTTGCATGTAAGTAATTTTCCTATTTCTCTGCCACAACAACAACAAAAGCTCTCCAGGCACAACCCCTGGAGATCCCTGCAGCAAAGTGATGGACAGCCCCACCACCACAGCAAAAATCCCAGGGCCAGGAGCACAGCGCTGAGCCAGGATTCCCTTGGGAGCAACTTTTTAAATCAACCCTTTCCTTCCACAGCTCTAACAACTGCAGCTGGCGGCCAGGAAGGCGGTTTGTTAACACGAGCCCTGGTTAATTACTGTAGGTGGCATTTGCCAAGTAAACCCTGCGCAATTACCGTATCAATAAAAAGCTGTTTCATGGCCTTTGTATCTGTCAGCTTGGAGAAGTAAGGAATGGCTCGAAGCAGCTGGGTTAGTGATCTCAGCACCCTCCAGAACGGGAGCCTGGCTGCTGGGGACCACGGGCCTCGCACCTCCTTCCTCTTAGATGGGGAAAACCAGAGCGTTCCCTGGATGGAAATCTGACAGGGACCTCCCACTCCTGAAAAACACCTCAAGCAGCACCACACGGACGGAGAGGAAGGACAAGGTAACCTGAACCACGGAGCTTGCTGCAAGCATTCCCTGCCCCGTGCCAGCACAGCAAGGCCATCACCTCTGTAAGGGCAAAGGTGGCATAACTCGGTGGGTCAGTGATAACCGCTCCCAGAAAAAGACCTGACAGCACTTCTGTCAGCCGGGAGGAGCATAAAGCTTGTCTAGCAGGCTGCTCGCACTCTGACTTCTGGGGAGGGTGCTCACCCTGCTGAGGACAGCGAGCCCTGTAACACGCGACCCAGATGAAGCATAGACTTGAGCCACGAGGTGACGATTCCCACGCAGGGACAGCAGCACACGTGTGGCACGTTCACAGACACCCTGCGCTCAGCAGGGCTCAGCCACTACGGTCTGGCAGCGCCTGGAGAGCGGGAGGTGACCCAGGGGCAGGGAGCACGTTTCACTCAGCTCCTACCGCCTCAGGAGCCCGATGGTGCATCCACGTAATAAAGGCTCATCCTGGAGGTCTATAGGGGCTTAGTGCTCGTCCACCAAAGCTCTTCTGCTGTGTACCTCTCTGCCTTTACAAACACCTTGCAGCACAACGAATGCATGGTATGAAAGCTCGCTGCTTTGGCTGCTCTGGGATCAGCGGTCGGAGCCAGGCGCGCTAAGCCCTGGCTCTGCACAGACCAGCTGGGAGCCACAGGGACAGCAGGAAGGTGCTGGCACTGCCCTGCTGACCACCGGCTCTTCCTAGGAATTCCGTGGGAACCAACTGGGCTGGAAGAGTATTTGTGCCTCGCCTTTGCTGTGGGTAGCAGGAGGAGGAGAAAGGAGCTGTACCTGAGATGTCGCAGCAGACTGTTGATACACTCTGGCTTCTCGGGGTTTGAAGATCAGATAAATTTCAACTGAAGAATTTGGCCAGACATCTCCCTCCTAAGACAGGAGACAACAAACCATTTACCTTCAAACGTTACATTTCTTGTTTTCAACCACAGCCCTGTAAGCCTTTATTTAGAGCATCAATGATGAGCAAGGAGCAAACAACACTTACAAAATGTGTAAGACTTTGGAAGCAGCTGTGAAAAAAATTAAGTCCCTTACCTTAACTAGCACCCGGTAAAGGCTTGCCTTTTTTTTTTTTTTTTTTTAATTAGGGCTATAATAAAGGAACTAAACTGGCTGGCTTCGGCATATCAAGGATCTCTTCAGAAGTGCCAGCTGACCTAAAGAAAAGATACGGTTTCCCTCCAAACCTTCCCTTATATCCCTGTGTCACTACAGCCATGTGAACACGTCTTCTCAGATCAGAAGAGATTCAGCAAGTCAAATGGATTTTTCCATTCTCAGTTACAAAGATAGAAAGAAAGAAAACCATGCCTGCCTTCATCATTGCAGAAGAGATCTGTAAACCAGCTCACAAACAAAGGCAAGGTCCCGTCAGGGCTGGCTACCCCGGCCAGGGCTCACTGTCCAAGCCTCCCTCTGCTTGCAGGCAACAACTGGCAGAAGAGGAATATCAGGGCTTTGCAATCTGCTCCAGCTGCCTGCAGGTCTCCACAGGGGGTATGAGACATTGCCCATGACACAAAGCCCTAGTTGTCCTGGCCTCCTCCCGTTCCTGCATCACCGCTGCTGTCGGAAGCGGAACCGGAGCTGGGTCAGTGCCCACGTGGCATTTCTCTGACACGAGAATGTGATCCTGGCTCAAAATAACCCAAACCGAACACCAAAATGGTGAACTTCCGCTGCACAAAAAAAATCCAGCTTCAGCAAGAACCTGGGAGAACCCTGCAAGCGTAAATCTTCAAACAGCGAGGGAGTGGCGATGGGTCCCTGCAGGTGTTATTCCCAGCGGCCGAGGCCCCAGCGGGATGATTTGCCCAACACCACCGAGACCACGGTGATTGCTGCAGTGTTGCTGGCATCTCTCTGTACGCTGTATAACTCACCAGATGTCCTGCCATGCTCCAGGAAGCCAGTCAGTGGTGCAATAAGATCCTGGTAAGGGACATACCTCCCTACACCCAGGGTGCTGCTGGATCCCAAGGCACAGTCAGATGAGACTGCTCTAAGGCATCAGAGGAGACAAGCCTACGGACGAGCAACACAACCCATCCATTCATATGCACCCGCACAGCTCTCTGCAACAATCCTAACGCAGCATTATTGATGGAGCCTTGCACTCATATCCTCACTCCCAAGAAAACCTGCACCAGCAGTTAATAGACTCAAACCTCTTGAGCTTCTGACATGAAATCACCATTCTCCAGGATTCAACGTATTTGGACAGAAACTTCAGGCAGTACGTCCACAATCAGCTTCCCTGTATTGTCAGTGAAGCTGCACGCCAGACTGTTTGACTCAAAGGGAGAGGGCAAGAAGAAATCATCAGTTACACATTATTCTACTATTCTGTGGCTAAAAAAAAAATTGTGAAGGACATGACTGTTTTGGGAAACCTTTGTCATTTCTCCCTTCATTACTGCTGTATGTCAGACCATAAAACTGGAAAATATTGTGACCTATTTCTCCTGGGAAATGAAAATAGGCTGTTGGAAAGGTTCCTCACATTCCTGCTACCCCACGGGGAAGAAAGAATTGCTGGTTAAAAGGATACACTTCACTACTCACCCTTGCGGGCTACTGCTACATAGGCGTACCAGCCCTAGGACACGGCAGGAGCCAGCGGTCTGCCGCGGCTAGCATATTCTCCGTAAGATGGCAGTTGAGTCAGATCATGGAAAACTACCGTGGATGCTTGCCAGGACAGAAATGCAACTATGCAGTGCTGTGAACACGATATTGCAACACTGCTGGCTTAATGTCAGCCTCAGGCAGGCTGCAGCTGGCAGGTGGCATAAAATACAGACGGTGGATGTATGATGATCCAGCACAAAAACTCCTGCTGTTGTGCCCTGGCTTTGCTACAGCATATGCCAACGTGATACCCGAGGGGACGGCACACCATGACTCACCGCTACAGAAGTGACCTCAGTAAGGAGACCAACCATAAATAGATGCAGATCCTATTTCCCCTCCCTCAGCCCCTAAATAATGCGAATCTCCTCAACCTCCACCAGCCTGAAAAGGAAAAAGCTGGTCTTGGAAAGTGGGGCACCACCAACTGTCGGCCTGCTTTGTTTGGTGGAGGGAGAAGGTGATCCATGGAAAGGAAATCACTGCTCAAAGCACACCAAAACCCCCAAAGACAGAGCTGGCAACACAAGTACTGAAGTGACTCCCCAAAGTGCATCCTGTTAGTTCAGGGCACTCAGGGAAAAGGCAGCGCCAAAGCCAGTATCTGCCCCTTCCCATCAATAACCGAACCCACAGCGAGCGGAGGGATGGACCATAGCTCCCACTGGAGATGGCGCCTTCTGCCAAAAACCAAAGTGCTCTGCAGTCCCCTCTCATTTGGATGGGGACCAGCTGGGCACCTCAGCTGAGGTGGACGTTTGCAGGAACAAATATCGCTGTTATCTCCTGGCCCAACCTCTGCACCAACAGCAGTAGCACTTGCGTAACCTGCACATCTTGAAGACCACCTCCATCGGCTCAGAGCTGACACGTGGCACTGAGGAGTCGCTACCAGGCAATGACAAGACAGTGATGACTTGTCAAGGTAAGAGCAATGATTACAAATCCTTTTCCTCCCTTTCCTCTGGTTTCCATTTCCAAGGAGTCAGCTCCCACGTGTCTGTACTGTGACTTACAGCTAAGCTGTGGTGGGGAAGGTGCAGCAAAAAGCAAGGACTTTGTCCTTTGAGAGCCACCTGGGCTTCTACCACAGATGCTTCTGCTGACATACCATGTGTCTTTGCAAAAATAAATCAACTTTGAGATGCACTCAGGAAGTCAGAGTTACAGAACAGCTTGTTTCCCACAGGCTTGGATGGCTGCTCAAAACGTTCATGGTCACAGGCTGACTGCAAAACCGCTCCTCCTCTTTTCTCTTATTATTTTCATCAGCAAGTTAAGCTTATACAGGCCGAAATAGCCTGCTGCAGCTTCCACTGAGAGCAACCCCTGGCAGCTAACGGCCCGCTTACACAGCAAAGCTGCTGCACAAACCCTGCAAAGCCACCCTGCCCAGAGAGCCTTTCCAAGGCTATCGTCCCTCCAGCGGCCTCCTAACCTCCAGCCACTTGTTCCAAGGGTTTGATTCTTTCTATAGGGTGCTCCCAGGCACCACAGGTGATAGGTGAGAAGAGCAGCCGCCGCTTTTGGCCAGAAGGTCCGAGGCAGCAAGGTCCCAGCTCTGGTGGGGCCCCTCCAGCAGATTTACACGGCGCTGCAAGAAGGGTCTCTGTCCACGCTACAAGTTACGGGACTCTCACCGGGGAGAAGGTTGTGGAAGTCAGCAGCAGTGGATTTTTAGATCTTACATTTGATAGGAAAAAAGACTAACATTTGATGTGAAGACACCCGTACGCCAGGGGGGAAGACAGACATCAGCAAAACTATGAATGTGAAACCCATTGTTCCATAAATCATGGAATTAATGGAAATCTAAAGACTGATAATGCTGAACCAGCCAGGAGGGGAACGACTCCTGTAGTATCCCACTTACACCCAGTCCTAAGCAAACTGTAACATCAACACAGCCATTCAGGAAAGGTTTCCACTCAAGACTTGAGGCCAGGCTACACTCTGGGTCCGTACAGCGCTACACGGAGCACCAGGACTCAGCGGGCAGCCAGGCTGCTGGACCTCACCCTAATGCACTTCAGGAGCCCAAGAGCAGGTTAAGCTCGTTATGGAGACCTAGCCCAGTTGTAATGAAGCAGGAGCCCTGGGACATGCTCCAAAACCAGCTGGCACAGCTCAGGCGATCGGCTCCCGCTCTCTGCAATACCCCCGCTGCTCTGACACAGGCTCTTGGTCCCATCATGCTGCTCTCAGCTGCAGTGGTGTGAAACTGCAGCTGTGCTCACATGGGGGGCTCTCAGCCTCATTCGGGCTACAGGAGTAACCAAGAAGAGAACAAGATCCCCTTCCTTAAAAAAAAAAAAATAATGGTTTCACCTACTATAAAAGAAAGAAGAGGCTCGGATTATTCTAGCGTTTGCAACAGGATGAGAAGGGATTTTGCATTGCTCAGGCAGCAGGCATTCTTCATCTCAGACCATGCAAATACTCAGTCAGGGCTCTGTTTCATTGAAGGACATGAGGTTTTGATTGCGCAAACACAAAAGCAAAAAGTTTTCTCCAAGTCTGCAATGAAACTCAAAAAGTTCGTTTAAAGCTGCCAGCCTTGCGTGCAGGCTCACAGACGATGCTGGGAGGGAGAGTCACACATGGTATAAATCCAGATTATATGAAGGGATTGGTCTTTCCATGATTAAACGGGCTGAACTTGGCCTCCTTTCCATAGAGGACCTTTTCATTCTTCAATAGGTGAACTAA
This sequence comes from Falco peregrinus, assembly GCF_023634155.1. Lineage (NCBI taxonomy): Eukaryota > Metazoa > Chordata > Aves > Falconiformes > Falconidae > Falco > Falco peregrinus. The sequence goes on along the minus strand of NC_073729.1, from coordinate 696,957 downwards.
TGCCCATGGTTAATCCCCATACGCTACGTGTAAGGCCTGCCCTTATATATAATAATCAGTACCCCTGAACACTGTAAGGACACTTATGAAGTGCCCTTAATTTATAGCCCTTGCAGCAGAGCTCAGCTTTAGGCAGGCTCTCACCGCCTGCCAGGAGCTCACTGTTTAGAAACGCTTTTTGCAACAACCTCTCCCAGCCTCACTAGAAACCTCATGTCTTCCCTCTCGGCACATCAAGACGCTGACGCGGGTATCTGCCAAGTGACCTCATTCAGGGAGGAGGAGGAGGAGGAAGAGAGGTTCTCAGCTATTGCTTACCACCGGCTCAATGGCAAAAATATCACTGGAGAAAAGCATAGAGTCTTCTCGCACCTTTGCCCTCTGGTTCTGGAAGGCACGGGAGAGAAGGGAAAGGCGTTCTTGGAGCGTGGGGTCCATTGCACACTGCTTGAGAAAAGAATCCCTCTCATTCTCCTCCTGCTTCTGCAGCCTGAGACAGCACCTGCAGCCACGGGGAGACACAAACCAAGCAGATCATTTAATAAACAACATATTTGCAGAGACTGTCGCGTAAGCGCAGGAGCAGCCACGCACTGGGGGAGGAACAGCAGGAGCAGCTCAGCAAGGGGCTGACCCCAAGCCACGGGGTCCCAGGCAGATCAGGTTATCACTTGTTCGCTGGCATGGCAGGTAGTTTTACGCCACACTCACGAGCTAAGAGGAGGTTTTTGAAAGCTAGCAGCCCTCAGGAGAGCCTCCTGGCTCAAAGCTACTGCCACGACTAATGGACAACCCACCAACACCCTCAGATGGCTTTTCCTCCCGTAGAGGTGCTCGGGGAGATGGATGAAGATGAAGGAGCACACACTGCAGTGCTTCGCTGGCAAGGGGAGAGCAGCTGGGATTCAGCTGCAGGTTACCAGCATCACTCTTTTTTACCTTCCCTTTTGGACTGGCAGGGATAAGCAAACTAGATCTGCTCCACTGCCTACACTGCCATCCAGCAGAGGATCCCAGAGCATTTGAAAAGCCAACTCACGGACTTTCAGGCATTGCATCACTTCAGTGAAATTAATGGGTTTATATGCATGAAGACAGAGGCCCCGAGAGGTGAAGGGACTTTGCCTAGCATCACCCAATAACGAAGGCAGGACCAGCATCTCTGAATGCAAACCCTTACATCCAGCCTTGAACCACTTCAACATTTTTCTCTTTTTGGCCTTCTCCTCAGAGCTTTGACACAGGTCACCTCTCCCTCACTCGGTAGTTGTAGCAGCAATCATTCTAGTGTTTAAAGCTCGCAACCGAGAGGTGAGAAGGGAGCACTGCTGCAGAGCACTTGCTTCCCAGCTGGCACGTGGATGTGCCCCCTTCACGCTCCAGTCCCCTGGCCACCAAGGACCAGCAGGTGACTACTCGAGGGCAATGAGGGGAAGGCTCCATACACAGCACATCAGGGCAACGTGGTATAAACAGGACCGCAATCACCACCCAGCTAAATTCCAATACATTTAGAAAGGAAACACAGCCATGGACATTACTAGCAGCACGCAGACAGAGCCTCGGGCAAATGCTGTCACCAGTGCCAAAAATACTTTCTTTGGCTTGCTCCCTGTGGAGTGTCATGAGAAATGTTTTTCCACGGCTGACCTACAGCGCTGTGCATGAGCGGGGCTTCCAGGCACCGAGATGAGCAACCCTCAACTAAGCCTTCATCAACAGACAATAATTCCATTGTTGAATCCCAGAAAGTCCTGCAGGAGCGAGACAGAGCAAACCCCTGGGTAGACCTTGTGATGATCCAGGTCTTTTGGGGTGACAGCCAAGCGCAGGGTGCTGAACTGCCTCCTCCCATTGTAAAAGTCCTCTCTGCTCTGACATCTCAAAAGCTTCTGCTACAGCAGCACAGAGGCCTCGGAGCTATGACCACCCCTAAGACTGCAAGTAAGGAAGAACAAAGCACTCTGCTCAGAGTACAGAACACGAGCTGGCATAAGATCAAGTGCCATTGGAAAAAAATGGGTTGAAGTTAACTGTGGGGAAACCTGGTTGCTTCTGAGGGGAGAGAGGATCACTCAGGGTCCCATCTGAGATAGGCAGGTGGGAAGAGATGCTAAAAGAATGGCGCAGGGACGTACTAAGAGAAGGTCATGAGACTTTTTCTGTTAACACACTGATCTTGCACAGAAGTCACACACTGCGCAATTAAAAACAGAGAAGAGTGGAAAACTAGTTTTGGCCTTCAAGGCATTTCTGACCTAATTACACTGAACTTTATTTGCTCAGAAGCCCTCAAAAAGTTCTCCAGCTGAAGGCAGTTTCCTGACCAGCTCTGGGTTCAGACTAACTCCTATACACCTACAGCCATTCAACTCTGAGAAGGCACACAAGGACTCCCTAAATCACCCCAGCTTCTAAGTGTCTTTTCCAGTGCATCCCCTTGGGCTAGAAGTGTTTCCCTGCTGCCCCAAACGGAATTTCAAAGCTTCAGAGACACCCTGTGGAGAGCCTGCCCCACCTCTCAGCACCACGAAGACACAGGTGCTGACGCCCCAAGGCACTTCCAAGTCCTGTGCTGCCCTGCCTTCCCCGCAGAACCCTCCACCTCCGAACTCTCCGAGCCCCGGAGAAGGGGCAGGGATACCTCGCTGTGCTGGAAGCCGGGACAGCGCAAGGCAATTCAGCATCCTACAGCCGGATGGCCTCAACGTTCGGGGCCAGCAAAGCACCCTGCCCTGCGCACTACTGGACAAGAAGGCTGAAGAAGGTTGCCATCTTATCAAAGCTGGAGGGGAAGAAACTGCAGCGAATATCACAACAGGTACGCTGCCTGCAGCTGTTAGGTGCTACCGCTCAACGCAGTCCCAGGTAAGGAGCGCCGACACCTTCCTCAGCCTCACAGACCCTCTGCGAGCCCAGGGACCTGGCCTCACTGACTTAGGGCTCCCACAGATGGGAATTTGCTCTCCGAGGAAATGCAACCTTTCCTCCCCAAAACATGAGCTGGAACATGGATGGAACCGGAATGGGAAGCACTGAGCTCCATTACCCTGAAGCCCAGGGGGGGACACCCTGGTGTCGTGGATGGTTTACTTGTCCTACGCCATTCAAAAAAGCACCAACATCCCTCTGAGGCCGTACGTTAGTTTTACCCTTGGGCAGCGTGTCTTACTTAAATGAATCTTCCCAATGAACCTCAGGTTCTCCTGATCCTCCTCTTCTTGACTAACAAAAGCCTTCCACTGGAGTGGGCTATGACTTTACTCCGATTGTGGATGACCACGGATCTGTGGTTTGACAGCGTGATGTAGGTCTTCCCAGCTGTCAAGGAGTTCCTGTCTAGCCTGATGTTGACATCTTCAACTACTGCAAAATGAACTCCACGAAAACTATCATGATCTCGCTGTCTAAACCCATGGCCAGGTGGGTCTTGAAACAATGGGTATAGTTCTGATCTTAAAAACCAGGCTGAAGCCTTTGAAATTTCTGCCCTTCTCCGAAGTACAGAGCAGCTTCTATACGAAGACTGAACAGGATTCCTCAACCTAGAAACCACACAGGAGATAGGTAGGTTTGTAGAAGTATGAATGGCCTGGGAAAAAGTGAACAAGGAAAAAATTGTCACAATTTGTTGTAAAACAGGAACCCGAGGGCCTGAAATGGTATTAGTTAAAATGAGAGAAAAGTAGTTCTAGTACTTTTCCTAGGAATATTCCTTCCTTTGGAACGTACTGCCATAGGTGCCTACAGGCGCTCATCGCTATAAATCCACAAAGCAACTGGACAAAGGCTTGGAAGGTAAAACCATCAGAAGCGATTAAACAAAGACGTGAATAAAGCCTCCAGCACAGAAAAATGCTGCCTCCAAGGCCCACGAGGGAGAAAGCATATGCACTGCCTGCTTCTACACGCTTTGCTAAGCATCCCCTACCGCTGCTCTCCTGGAGAGCACTTACACTCCCGGCTGCAGGCACCGAGGACGCTTCTGAAGGCTGGAGGGCTTTGCCGGAGCACCTTCTACCACAGAGAGAAGGATCTGGCATCGTGCTGACTGTGTAAACCCACAAACCTCCCGGTACAGACGAGAGCGTGCAGACGCCAGCGAGTCAGGAGGGAGCAGCAGGTCTTTCTGCCAGGCAGATAAACTGACACAGCAGAGCTGTCAGGGTTGGCCCAGGGCAGCTGCAGGCTTCATGGCCTGGGTGCCAAATTAGATGTGACATTTATTTAAGACTCTTGATGGTTTAATATATAAGTCTGGAGGAAAAGAAAAAAACAACAACAAAACAATCTCTGTACTGTACCAGCAATGTAGCCCTAGGTATTTCACCTGATGGGGTAATGTCCGTGGGTCTGTGCTTTGGGATGCTTTGCTGCCATGAAAGCACATTTACTGAATCCAGACGTACCTGCCCTATCGTTACTTACACAACACGATGATCTTATTACAGGCTGTCAGCTCTCTCATTCTTACATGCTTTTGACGTATTTCCCAGAGACAGCAGGACACAGCTCACTCTGCAACCTGAACAAAGCAACACCTGAACTTGAAATTAAAAGAGAGGCTTCTTACACAGCAGTAGAGCAGGTGCTTTGCGCTGTGCACTCCTGAGCGATGCTCTCTGAGACAGCGGGAACACCACCGTGTTTTATTCCAGCATCCATCTGCATGGCTATGGCCACCGGTATCTCAGCACATCATGGTAACTTTTAACTATCTGAAAGTAAGAAACCCAGCACTGGGTCATCCTCTGGGGGGCCTGTTGTGCAGGAGGAGAGGGAATTTACAGAAGAGCTAAAATATCTTTCCGAATATTAAGCAAACCCTTGAACAAGATTTCAAAACAAATTTCAGGTTTTATGAAGAATGCGTTCCCAGCATTCAACAGCCAGTACCTTCCTCCATCGATTACTGCTCTAAATATTAGGAAGCTGGTAGCCAGATGGATTAGACTGAAGAGAAACAAAACAGCACTCTGCTGCCTTTCGTCCTCACCGTAATATTCTCCCTCTATCCCTGTAACTCCCTCCTCGCTGAATTTGGATTTTAAACCTTTTTAGGAGTGCATGACAGTCAGGTTCAGAATATTTGGGTAACAGGGAAAGCAAGTTTAAGTTAATTTGCCCAGTTTGTCAGAAAACTATGCCTGGCTCTCACCTCTTCTCAAAGAGACAGGTCCTGCTGCTTTTTCACTGAAAATACAAGCAAGCAACGAAAGCCGAGCTCTTCACTCAGAAGTGTCATTGTACCTCCACATCGACCCTTTGAGCAGTTCTTTTGCTCCTGCTACTATCACGATACCCAACTGCCTCACCATCACCAGCATATTCTGGTTTTTCAAACAGCATGCAAAGGTCTGCTGGTACCACTTCACCACCGGAGAAGGGAGTCACTTCACCAGGCTAACGATCTCTGGAAAGCGAGAGGAGTCCCCTGCGGCTGGATCCAGCCCTCCCCACCATATGCTTTTGGCTGCACCTCCCACAGAGCTACCTCGGTCAGAGTCAGGAGCGCTGCTCTGAGCTGTTTTGCTGTCAGGAAGCTAATGGCATCACCTACAAAGTGTGCTGGGTCTCTGACAAAGGCCACCTGTCAGTCCCCACGCTCCTATTTCCAGCACTAGAGCAAAACACAGGGCAGCGACAGTCATTTTTAAGTGCTTCTCTGAGGCAGTGCTCATGAGCTACCTTCAGACATCATTAAAACCATCGTGCTAGTTACTCCAGCCCTAGGAGCAGCTTGTTTATAAACCTCACCATTAAATAACTGCTGCCAGCACAGGGGTTTCTACAGGACCATTGCCCAGGCTACAACAAAGCTCAGGGCACCCTAATCATCACTGCTGCCACAGCTGATGCTGTCAACAGCTAAAGCCCCCAGCAAAGCCCCCTCTGAGCCCATGCAGCCCATCGCAAGGAAAGGATCTGCTACCCCAGAGCACTGCAAGCCACCGTGAGACAACAGATGGGCAGGAAAAGGGAGATGGAGAGCAATGACCAGCCACAGCGTCTACGGGACAGGTCGCAGGCTCTTCAGACGGCTCTCCTGCACTTAGGAGTCACCTTGCTTTCCACCAGGCTCCTTGTTGTGCATCCTCCTGTAATGGAGCACCCAAAGGATTCCCCATTACCTCCTCCGCACCGTGCTTAGGAAGGGCTGTTGGCTTTCTTACGGGATGAAATACTCCAGCGCAGGAATATCTGGGAGCCAGCACAGAGCCTTTGTGCTGCCCAGTGTGAAGGAGCCTCGCAGAATGGACTGAAAGGACAATGAAACTGTTGGATAACACAAGACAGCGCTGCCGCATATCCAGGATGCCGTGGGCTATATATAATCATTATTGGTACTACAGCCATGATACGCTGGGGTTGCTGATCACTGAAACATTGCTTTTGGCCCACGGGGAAAGACAGGGCAGGAACCTTCCTTCTGATTACCTGGCAAAGACATGCTTAATACGCCACTTCATAAATCAATCACCCTTCAAGCTACTCTTCTGCTTCTCAGCAAACGCTGATTGATCCACCAGGAAAGGAGACTAATGAATGGTCAGTTCTGCCCCGAAACGCATCCAGGGTTCATGGCACCTAAGAACATACTAGTGATTTCCACTGATGATAGAAGAGACAAGCTGCAGTCCAGGATGCCCTGCAAAGAGATGAAAACTACATTCTCCCAGAAATCCTTCACAGGCTAAGAACGGGATAGGCGGCGTCACATGGAAGTCTGCTTCTGGGGATGAACAAAAGAGCCAAAAGGAGACTTTTAACTCCAAATAACCCTCCGAGCACCCACCCCCAAGCCGTGCTCATGCAGTCAACGCCACGGGTTGCTTTAGCAGCATTGTTGTCAGAAGGGGTGTTACATAGTTTGGGAGATATAAAGCCATGACTAACAAAAAAAAAAAAACGATCAAGCAAATGAAGCACAAACTTAATTCCTCTTCTTCTACCCTCAAAGCGACAGACCATCGGCTTTGAAACAGAAGGCCCTAGAGAGGGGCGAAGGCCATACTCTGTTTGCAAGAAATTTAACAACCTTATCTAAAACAGTATATATAAAGAAAAATCCTTGTTACAGGCAGTTGTGGAAAAGGGGAACAAAGACAGGAAACAGTTGTTAACTGTTAGCTGATCTGACATAAAGGAACACTTTGGAGAGCAATTATACTCACCCATCAATCTAATTGATTTGAACCATAAAAGCCTATATAACCAATTATTTGTATAACGTATTAGTTACCAATCCTCAGTCCGTTGCAGCACTGCTACGATTAAGATGCAAAGTCAACATATAATTGCATCAACTCCTATTTACACCTTTTTTTGCCTACAGTATATGCCACCCTGCACTCGCTTTGAAGCAGACGTACAAGAACATAAAAGTCCAACAGAAACTAGCCAATCCTGCTGGGAATTCTCACAAGTGAAGGAAGAAAAGCACAACATGCACCCACGACCTGAGGCAAGCAGAAAGGAAAATCCCTTTGCAAAGTTCTTAAATGCCTGGCAGTCCAAGGAAAAGCTGGAGCAGCCTCTTGTAATAACCACGGCGTCAGAGCCTGGCTTACACCTTAGGATAACACAGGAAACAAGATCTTTAAAAATCACCAAACAAAACAAGTTTGTCTGCATCTGCTAGCACTAAACACAAACGGAAATAATTACATCAGTTCACGCACTACAGTAAAGCTTTGGAGCCAAGAGAGGCTGCTGCTTAGGGAAGCAGAAGGTTTCCCCACCTCCCAGCACTGGTAAGAAGCCACTACCAGCCTGCCTGGTGTTGAAGGATCGGAGAATTGCGCGGCGATGAAGAGCTACAGACCTGACCAGCAGTGGCACACAGCGGTGGCCACCAGAAGCTATGGGGCTGTTGCCGTGAATTTAGCTCGATAGGAACCGAACACACTGCGACATCAGAGCCGCTGTGAACGCTCACACCAGACCAAGGTTAAAACCAGAAATGGTTTTGGCATTCCCACCCTGGTACCCTGCACGACACAGGCACAGCTCAGGTCAAGATGCAGCGAGGCAGAGGGTTTGCTCAGGCAAGTCCTGAGCCTCCTCCGCTCCGGCTGGAGTCGGCACAAACCGCGAGGGCTCAGCAACCTGAGTGATCTCAGGAACGTGAAACGCAACACAGCAAGGGCTGAACCTCAGCTAAACCCTGCTGCCTATCCACATCCATCCATGGGTTTGCAGAGAGAAAAGACAAAGAAAAAGGCTTGATCTAGAGGCTAAGTCAATAGGATTTTCATTTTGTTTTCAAACAAGTTCCTGGAAGCTACTGATGGTAGTGCCAGCCTGGCAAGATGACAAGACCTTCGGTAGAAAGGGGGTTCTTAAAGGAAAGAGAAGAGAGGCATGCAGAGGTGGTTGTCTTCTCCAAAGTCTGCACAAACCCACAGACTAATATCACAGCAAGGTAATGTTTTACTCTTGCGAGTAGCTGAGATGCCCAGAGGTGATGGCACATCCGTGCTGCCGTTACTCGTTCAGCCTCAAACATCAATAAACACGTAGGGCTGGGATTTAATGAGCTTCCTGCGTGTGTACAGTGGCCACTAACACACCGCCAAGCCCTTGCAGAGGTGGCCTCATTTACCAACGTAAGCTGATTCAGCTAAGCCCAGCATCAATTTCAGATGAAGAAAGGGATTCAGCACCCCAACACACCGACATTCCCGGCTGGGAACCCCATGCTGATCTGTGCAGGAGCTGAGCAGTCAGCAACGCCCCTGACAATTCCCCTCGGCCCATTTGCAACGCGATGCAGCCCCTACCACAGTTTCCCACCGCGGCCGAGATGCACAGGCTGTGCTTGCCCTGCTGCCAGCCGAGCACACCCGGTTCTGTAGTTACCGTCATCTTCACCAAACCCAAATGGCTCTAACACACCACACCAAACTCTCTGTCGTGCCACAGGTGACTGAAGAGCTCCACATCAGCTCCCTAATTAATCGTGTTTCATATGCCTTGATTTTTCCTGTGATCTCATGCCTCATTTTCCCCCATTTGTGATGAAACCTCGGTGCTTTCTCAAGCTGGCGGTTATCACTCACAGCTCCAGAGGCTGCTGCAGCACAGAGAAGCTGCCTGTGGTTAGGCCGAGAAGGGCAGAGGCACCTCAGGGCAGTGGCTCAGGCCGTCCTGCGTAGGGCAGAAGACCCAGATCCTCTTCTGACATCCCCTGCCACCCTGAGCATTGCTGCCGCACTAAATACAGTGATCCCCAGCCAGTTCTTCCAGATCTACCCAAGAAATTCTTTTGTTATTATTTTTTATGCTTACGTTGCCCTAAGGAGATCTTGTCTATCGTGCAAGTGTTGGTGCTGGCTTAGAGGAAGGGGAAGATCTGAGGCCAGCTCATCACGCTTACTGACCAACCCAAACCACACATCCCAGTAGCTCTCCGGTGCTCAGTACCAAACCCCCCTGCAGCAGCCCCCCGCGTGCGGGCAGCCTAAGCAGCAGCTGCTGGCCAGCCTTCGGGACTGGGGGGCTGGCGGGAGCCTGCCAGGGAGGAGACGGCTCCGGCAGGGCTTGCTTCTCCACGCTGCAGGCTGGAATCACCACCCCTGACGCGTTTGACAAACACACAGATGTGGTGCTTCGGGACACAGTTTAGTGGTGGGCTTGGCAATCCGGGGTTAAGTTGGACTTGGTCATCTTCAAGGTCTTTTCCAACCTCCATCATTCTATGATTCTACGAGGCTGCTGGCATTTGCCCCACGCCTAGCAAGCAGCAATGGGGAGGAAACGGTGCTGGGGACCCCCTGCTTCCAGGGCCAGGCAGCAAAGCTCAGCGGCGGGGGAACAAGGCAGCCAGACCCCTCCCTGACCCAGGGCAAGGCAAGCTCTGCTCCACATCCAGCTCCCAGCGTGCTGCACTGAAGAAGCCTATTTAGCTGCTCCCTCCTGCCATATAGGAATAACCTGAATCTGGCACAGAGCAAGTTTTGCTGCCCAGGGCTCAGGAGGGGAGACATGACTTCACCCACTTCCTACGGGGACAGGAACTGAGCCAGCGCAGGAAAACTCACTCTGATTAACAACCACGGAGCCAGAATCAGACCCTGCTCGCACTTTCTACCTGCCCTTGAAGTAAGCAATTGAGGAGCCGAGGCTGAACTCTCCCATCTGTGCCCTGGGTGTGCAGAACCACAAAGGATGCTCTGAGCCTGGGTCTGCCATCCACAGCAAACAAGCCAAGATTTGCTTTAGCACAGCTCCTGCTCAGCAGCTGTCAGCCCTCCTGCAAGCTGTGTGGGAAGTTGAGGGAAAACAGGGTATTCATCTGCCAAACACCTAGACGGTTCCTCAGCAGGCTTTTAGCACAAGGCTGGAGGCTTCCAGCAGGACTAAAACCACCGAGAACTACTCCTGAGCCACACACGTTACCTCTCTTCTGGGGAAACCGCTTTTTGGGGCTCTGAACCAAGGGGAGACAGAAGAGTAATGGAATAGGCAGTTCTGCTTGAGGGCTGCCTCCTCTTGGGTGTGCTGTCTCCTAAAATACTCCTATGGGTATGGGTTCTGATCTCCCCCCTCAAAGAGGGTGAGATCCTGCCCCAGGCTTTTGCTTCTGCATTAGACTCACAGAGCTACTGAAAGAGAGCCATCCGCATCACTACTTTTATTACTGACAGCAATAAAAGCATCTCAATACATAGCGTCCGTCGGCCACGCACAAGCTCAGTGGTGCTTTGCTAATTACTGAAGTTTTCTGTGCTGACAAAGAGATGCCAAGGGATGCAGCAACCGATGGGGAAAAACTGCACAGAGGAATTTCAATACCGCACCACAGATCCCCTGGGCTAGAAGCGTGTTGTAGCGCCTTGCCACAAGGGCCAGTGGGCACTGGAGGCACCCACATACAGGCACAGGATCTGGTCCTACACCTTGAAGACCACCCATCATACTATACTAGTACTCGTTGGAGACAGGAGCCTAATGTGAGTCAGCATTTAGGGAGCTCTGAGTAGAGAAGCAATTCTCCTTCCACAACTCCAAGCATCTCGCCGGCACCTCCTGTCTCTGGCAGCCTTCTTCACCTGCATGGAGCACCTGCCGTAGACGTTATTGTTTTGGATGGCATTGGACTGGTGGATTTGCTTTGCACCTCTGGCACACCTCTGGGAACCCGTCATGCGTCTCCTCAGCCACGTGTCCCTGAGCAAAGCTCACCTTCCCACACCAAGCTGGTGCTACGCTGCCAGGTTGCAATAAATGTTGTTACTGCAGCAAACTGGGTTTGGTGTACAATCAGCAGCACTCAGGGCAAGCAGCTTGGGCATCATCTCACTTGAGCAGGACTTGACAGCTGAAAGAATATCGAAACTTTATGAATACTGGATTGGTTGAGACTAGGACTTACCTCCATAAACTTATTTTCCCACATCCACACGGTCCACACAGGGTGGGCTGAACGTCATCTGGGAAAGGCCAAGTGACCGACAGGACTTTCAGTGGTATTGAAACCTTTTCCAAAGCTGTACGAGTGCTTCGCACGCAGGTTTCAGAAACCCTTTCAAGTACCATAATCTGATGTTAAGGTGCTGGACAGGGATATGCTGGAGCCCAGAACATCCCAAGTCACCCTCATTTCAGTACGAGCTGGGATTTTTCACACCCAGACACATGTACACAGGCGAAAAGGAGGAGTTTAGGCATGTAAAGCACTGAAGGACAAGTTTTCATTGTAAATCATTACGCTCATAGCAGCAAACATTTTCTCCACACTCATCCATAAATTTGTAGCAACAGAACCGCCACCACACACACAGTCTATCCAGGGGACAGTACCTGTGCTCCTAACCAGCCCAAAAGACACACAATTTAAATCAACCAAATCATACGCTAAGGGAAAAATTGTGACTTGTTCACATGGAAGAGCTCCATGCTTGCTTAAGCAATGCTAGGGACAGATCTGACCCAGCTTCAGCAGAAATTTAAGCAACGTTCACCTGATCCTGCGTAAGTCACCCTAAGAAGGGTGTGATCCATTGAGAACGACTGCTGCCTGCGAGCAAGTCAGTACTGATACACAGCCAAGCGAGGGAAACGCCTCCCAACACCTTAAACTGCTGTTTTGCTCTTAGCACTTCTGTTTCTTAATAAACACTCTGTTGGTGGCTCTGAAAGAGCAACCCGGCTGCTTTCTGTACGCGCGTCACAGGGAGCCTGCCGTGGTGCCGGACACATTAGCCAGGGCTCGCCACGCGAGGTCAGGGAACGCTGTCTGGTGCTCTGCACTACTCCTGCAATAAGCTCTGCACCACACCTCGAAAGACTGATTGATTACACGTTTCTGCTTCACTTTAGCAATTCATCTCAGCAGCCTTTCACTCACCTGTACGCTTCAAAGCTAGAGAGATAATCCCTTCATTATCCCCTTGCTCTCCTTCGCAATTTGTAGTTTATTTCAAAATAACTGCAACATTGTACTGGCAGGCAGGAATGAAATCCTGGGTTCATCTCCCAGGGAGCTGCACGTGTTCCTGGGAAAACACCCATCTCGGAGCCAGCAGAGAGTTTATCCCCGTGGCCTACCCACACAAATGACTTTTGCAAAGATTGACTATGGGGGAACCAGCTGTTTCAGTAAGAACAAGACTCTCAGGTTTTTCAAAGCAAGCCACGAAGATCCTGGCCCTAATTATTCGCTCACTCTGTTCCGTCACAAAGTATAAACCCTACGGCCCTAATCTCCACTGTCACTGCTCATCTGCCCCAGAGAAATTCTAGCCCTCTGAATTTTATCCTATAGATTCTGTATAGGCATACAAATAAGGCACGTTTTTGTGCTTCCCTAGCTGATATTTCAGTCACCCGTCCTAGAAACTGTTACCCAAAACAATAAGCTCCTCTGAGTGAGCATCAACCATTCTCCGTGAATATGTCAATAACTGGAAAACATTAGACAAAGCTGAAATAAGTCGTGAGGCTACATAAGTGTTTGGAAGATACAGGAGCATTTGTAACTTCCACAAACCCAAGACAACTAAAATGCTCTTTGCCGGGCTAAAGCAGCACACAGTATCCCCTCGGTTAGGACACCACACTTCCAAGGACCAACGCTGAGGAACAGGGACAAACCAAACCTCCCTCTCAGGCGAGAGGAAACACACGCCAAGTGCCTTCACGCAACTGAGGAAGCGCCTCGTTCGGCACCACAACATACCCCTGCTGAGCCAAGGCCGACAGAAGCATTCTAACATGGCGCCTTTTCCTAAAGATATTCCCCGCTTACTCTTCAGTGAAGCGTAAAGCTGATGGTGTTTCTGTGGCCTGACCTCAGCTTCTCCTAGCCTAATATAAATGTTACACCTATCTCGGGAGGCAGCGAGCTCTTCCTGCCAAATCCCAAGAGCCCTCAAGTCCTGGCTGCATTAGTCCTGATGTCGTGAGCTGTGGGAGAAGGCAAAAAGAAAGAACAAGGCTCTGCGGCAAAACAACGTAGAAGCAGTGCAGGGGACAGATGTGTAAGAGACAGCGGCATTGGAGCGAGTCTGACAGAGGCACGCATTCCCACGTTGCGCTTCAAACATAGCACCGCCAAGGAATGAAGCTTCACACGTGCATATGCACACCGTAACGGAGAATCAAGGTTCCTCCCGCCTCCGACTCAGCAACTCCCAGCAAAACCGGATTCCAAAAAACCTCATTCCTGCTTGAGGGGATGCACTTTAAAAGCCCCCTAAACACCAACTATTTGTCACTTTTCTTTGAGGCAAAGCCGGGACAGGGGAGATACACCTGGAGAGGCAATTAAGGTGACCGGGACAACAGGGAATGATGGCAGATGGCAGTCATGGGGGGTGCTGGGTGGAGAGCACCCAGCCGACACCAGCATCCCCCAGGGAGAGACCGGCACACAGCCACACAGAACGAGGGCACACGCAGCCTTTGCCCCTTACCTGCTCACTTAAGCACCGAAACATACAGAGGTTTTGAAAGAAAAGGTTTTAGAAGTAGTCTGCAAAGCAAGCTTAACATTTTTCTGCTTTGAAAGGTCTCTGTTTTGAAGGACGCAGAGACTGGGCACCATGCAGTGCCCAGACCTTACCTGTGTCATAGTGAACTGTCAGGGGCCTGGAATAATCACCAGTCTTCTCTGGGTGGAAGTCCACCGTTACTTGCATGGCATCGCCAATCCCAAGAGTCCCAGCGGAGGGATCAACAGAGAAAGGGCTGCAACACGGAGAGGCACATCAGGATTATTGTGGGACCTTTGGGGACTACGTTCCTTCTGCCGTCCAGCTCACTCCAGCTCACCTGTATTAGCAAGGGGCCAAGAAACCACAGTCAGCAGCAGAAAAAGAGAACATACAGGGCCAGGAACTGAGCCACCGACCCAACTCCTGAAGAGCTCCAGCCCTCAGAAGATCCTAAGCGATAAAATGACCTCGTCTCCCCCATACCCTGCATCCAGTTTTCTGCAGCAAGGCTCAAGAGTCTGACTGCTAGCGATACGATCGGAGGAGGGTTTTTGAAGGGCACGGAGATGGCAAGAGTTATTTGCATGCACAACTTGACACTGAGTTCCTCAGGAATCCGTCTTTTCCTGCCACCTATAAACCTCAAGAGATGCAAATGTCAAGGCAATACCTGCCCCAGTGAGATTACAGCCTGGAAATCAGACAGGGAGAACAGAAGTTTATTCTTGAATGACCGGAGAATAATTAGACTTTAATGGCAGAATTAATCTATCTTTCTTTTTTTTTTTTTTTTTACCTTGAAAGCATCCTGGGTTTGCCTCAGAAAGGGCACATTTTATCAGCATTTCAATGAAAGCTGTTCTAAGCAAAGAAAAATCTGTACGAGTGCAAAGGCAGATTAGAGTGATACAGAAACAAGAAAACAAGACACAAAAGGAGTATCCCATTTACAGCCTGAACAATTAAATCTCTAGCTAAATGAAGCACCGCTAGCAGGAGCATATCAAGGCACCTTCAACAGGAGGTTTTCTGCGTATTCACAAGCAATGCAGTCTGGGGCTCTGGGTTGTAATCCAGGCTTGGTAACTGTTTGCTTGGCCTACTAGAGAAATTCTGTGCAATGTGTGGGAAATAGTATGAAAATGTGCCGGTGTACTTTAGATTTAACAAGAGCAATTATGATTTGTCGCCAGGTAAACAGCTCTCAGCTGACAGACACATAATTCAGTCCTTTAATGCTCAGGGAAAAGTCAGATGCAACGTGTTTCTGCATAACAGCAGCTGGGCTTTGTGGCTCTTGTACAGCCTCACTTAGAAAGCAAGTTATTGGATTTAGTGCTTTGCTGGTGGTCAATTTGTCACCTTAAAAATATTTTCTGCAGAGTTTTACAGTGATTGGGGAGTGCAGCCCACAGAAATAATGAGAAAAAATGGAGCCATGCGCAAGCTGAGCTTCGCTCATGGAAGCAGTGACAGCTGATGAAACTGCTGGAGTTCCTGCTCATTAAGGAGACACTGATGCAATTGGGGGCCTGACCTGCTCCCATCACGACTAGCAAGAACATCGCCAGTGACTAATGGGGAAGCATTGGGCCCGCAATGTTCACGTGCTGGACCTGAGGCTTTTGAGAGGGAGGAGGAAAGCCAAGGCGCCGCCAGCCTCAGAACCGGGCTGCTCTACATGGCCCTGCACCTGCGCTGGGGGTTGTGCCTGGTTATACTGGGCAGGGCTCTGCTGGTGCTTGGCGGGGATCACTGCCTGCTGTGGGAAAGGCACAGAAAAATTCCCCCCCACCTCTTTTAGTTTGTTGTTTTTACCAGAAACATTGCCAGAACAGAAAAGCTGCCGGTTAAGGGCCACACTTCAGCACTACCTCCCATCCCATGCCCTTCCTACTCCATCCCCATGTCTGCATACCCCTGCCCTCAGATAGCTGGGATGGGAATGACACTCCTGAGGATGACTTCAGGGGATGCCCGAGAAAGTAGATACCTTCACATCTTCAAATTACCAGAGAAGAGGATCCCACCGAGGTCAGGACTCATTCTCAGGACTGAGAAACAGAGCACAAGTCAGACACCGCACCTCCTGCCTCCCACCCCACGCTGTACCCACAGGACAACTTGGTTCCTGATGTAGCAGGAGCTTGGTATCCCTCACGTAGACCTGCTTCTCCAAGACCCAGAGGGATGTAAGGTCCGTGCTTCACCTGAACTCTGAACTTCAGTCCACATCACTAAGCTGTTCCCTGCAGCCTACAGATAAGAGATGCTAAGGAAACGTCCCTGACACACTAATAGCCACATGAAAACCACTGCCAACAGATGAAGCTGGCAGGCTAAACTTTGGCCTTTTAGCCATTAATTGTGAGCTGTTCTTTACGGTAATTCTTGTCCTGTTAGATCTACCCTTGTAATGAATAACTACTGCTCCTGACAAAACAGGAAAGATAAGGTTTGGAGGTTTATTAATAGCTCTTCTTCTGACATGCTTTTCAACTACGTCCATTTGTACGTTTGCTTTGTTGTACAACATCTAAACTTTCACAGGTCCAGATCTCCCAACGGTGCCTTGCAATCCCCAGCTTGTATAAACTCATCTAGCCGCACCAATCTGAGGGAGACCTTCCCAGCAGAACCTGCTGAGATCTTGCCCGTAATTGCCCTTCAGAAAGGGAACAACACCAGATTAGTAAGCAATTTCATTGTGATCTGTCTTGGCGTTTACATCTTGCTTGCTTTCACCAGGCATCAGCTCCCCAAGCTGGGCAAAAGTTAAATCCCATGAGGATACCACAGGCAAAATACTCCTGACAATTTAGCAACCAACTGACAAGTGAACAACGCTGACAGTTCTGTGGCTCAGGCTTTCCCGACTACCGCGCTGCCTTTCCTCCTGGAACCATACGTTTAGTCAGTGCAGCGTGCAACGAGGCTGCAACATACTTCGTCCCATGGTATGTTTCTCTTCTACAACCAAAACCCCTTTACTCCTCTGGTGCCTTAATTTGCATTATAAAATCATCTGAGTTTGTGAGAATTGATTTCATTAAAAGCTGCCTCCAACCCCAAGACCGACAGTAAAATTACTGGTGATTGAATTGCCCCCTCTGTCAACTAAGACCTATTGCAGGAAAAAACCCCCAAAGATCACTTAATCTTGGCATACGTAATTTTTTGGTAATGGTATAAAAGCCAAAGTCGAGCACTGTAACCACTCCAGTAAACACAGTCTGTTAGGTCAAAGCATCCAAGACTCCATCTCCATACTGAAAAAATCCTGCACAGAGCCAGCATCTCACAAGCTCTCTCTTTCCCTCTTTCCCTGCACGTAGGCTCTGTTGTCACATCCCTGTACATCCCATGGTAACTCTCCAGCCCCACACCTCCATGTAGTATAATGGGTACTGCAGGGAGGGATGCAAGGCGGCTCCTGGCACTGTGCCATGTAGGATCATTTCCTGAGCTTCCAGAGCTTGATGGGACATTCCTAAATGGACCTTCTCAGACAGATCCTCTCTAACCCATAGCACAGCACAGCACAGTGTAACGTCAGGAAAAGGCAGTGCTGCACTGAGATCTGCTTCCAGGCACCATTTTCAACTGAAATGTACTGGAATGACATTTATCTCCATGAATGCCGTGGAGAAGAAACTCACTAACCAGCCTTAACAATGAGAACGGCAGGAAAAGACTTTTTATATTTATACTATTGTTATTTTTTTTTATTACTACACTATGCAGTGAACAGCTGGGTATGGGCATGCAGGGGGAGGACAGGCACAGAGCCAAGCTGCATAATGGGGAGTGCTTTGGTGTCAGGGTTCCCACACACACACACACACACACACCCTTTACGACACACACACACACACACCCTTTACGAAAGAGGAGTCAAAACGTGTCCATGTTTTCTGGTAGATACCACGGCAAGGGAGAGTTCTGAACAAGCAACAGCAGAAGGATGCTGAATTGGCCCCGTGGATTCATTTGAGAGCTCTGCCGTGGAGTAAAATACACCATACAAGTCCTTAGATAAAGTTGTAAGAGGCAAGGAATGTCCTTATGAAGTGACCCGCTGCAAGAGCAGAGCTCGCAGTACTGACCGAGAGGAAAGGTTAGCATTGGAGATGGGCTGAAAAATGCACTGAAGGTGAAAGCTGGTAGGTTACACTTGATGCCAAGGGAATTTTGAGAAAGGAGGCAGAGAGAAGTGATACGAGCAGCGCATTGGACTAGGAAACTGTGGCGCCTGCGGCTGCCTTGCAAAGGGGCAAGAGCCTGAATTCGCCCAGGCCAGAAGTCTCAGTTGTGCAGAGAGAGAATGAAGGACACAGAGGCCAGCTGATGGTCCACAAACTTTGATCTCTCATTCCCTTCTACTCCACTAAGCCTCCTCCCCCTCTCACGTGCACGCATGCTTACACATAGCGGCACACAAAACTATTATGTGATATTGATGTTGGCTTTAACACAACACTACATCCGTACTCAGCAAAAGTTAAGCACACACTAAAGCTGCTTCAGTTCTCCACTAAATAGGAAGAGACTAAAACAGTCCTGAATGTAAGTCTGTAAGGCTGGCACTCCTACCACCTATGCCATAACTCTTAAATACTGCGTCTCGTATCTACACATTAAGCTCTCCAGGACAGGAAACATCACGCATTAATGTCCAAAGCACAGGTTTAAGTGTTTGTGATGCTGAACAATCATTACGGGAGTCATTCAAAAGAATGCAATGACATTAAACTAAAAACTTCCCCTGTCGTTAATAATGATGCAGCCTTGGTCACAGCCTCTAACGCAGGGAAATTAATCCCCTGACATGAGGAGGAAAACGGTCTCTCCCGCGAAAGCCTCTGTAAGTAGAGTTGTTCAAAGACAATTAACAGCTAATGACCTACTTGCCTGTGGAGCAGTGTATTGGTGAGACTCTCCAGCCAACTTGTCATGCCAGCTGGGAGGCCAGTTCTTTTCTGCTGGGGCTGCTGGAGCCACTGAGCTCACCTGGGACCTCGGGGCAGGCACCTGAGCAACTTCTCACAGCACAAGCAGCAAGGAACCCACTGTCACCCAGCGCAGTCCCCAGCACTGGCTGGAGAAACCACTCCTGGCACACCATGGCCTCATCGCACAGGGAGAACGTGGTTGTTCTGCTCCCAGGCTGCAAGGGGACGTGGTGACCTGGTCAAGAGTGGGGAGCACTCGGATTTTGAGTGGAGGATACAAGCTTGGGGGAGTACAGTCGAGATACTGGAGGGCTGGGCTGCTATTCAGGGGACACAGCAGAACCGCATGCAGCCGAGGGATGGAAAATGCAAAAACCTGTATTTGGGATGGAAGAATCCCTGGCAGTGCAGGCTGGTGGGCACGAAAGCCTTTCTACAGAAGAGGAGCTTAGGGGCTGGAGCACAGCACATACAGGGAGATGCTGGGATCTCAAGGCTTTGCACAGCCTTGAGAAGGAAAGACGAAGGCTGGTATCACTTGGTCTTACTTTTCGTGTTGAGTGCACACCTGATCAAACTTTGACACTGGTCTTGCTTTGAGCACTGTGTTTGCTCACATGATCTCCAGAGGTCTCTTCCAAAGTTATTCTAGGATTTTATCTTCTCCAGCAGCCCAATTCCATTTCACGTGTTCCCCAAATTTCTCATATTATTTCTTATACATCTGTGCATATATATAGGCAGATGGTAGACAGACAGGCATTAGAGGAACTCAACCTTTAAGAAAGTTCCCAATGAGGAATTCATTATGACATTTCGCTGAACACTTAAAGCAAAAAAAAATAAAAGAGCAGAAAGACAGGAACCTCAGAGTATTTAAAAAAGAAATCTGAATGAAAGTGGGGGCGACCTAATTAGAATAAAACGCTGCTTATATTCAAAGATCATCAGTTTGAAATTTCAGACTGGCTTTCAAAAGTTCATAACGAAATGGAAGAGATGACTGATGCCTTTGGCTGACATGGGAAATCTTACCAGCTTTTGATCTCTGCGCACACGCAATCCAGTTATTCAGAATTGTACTTTCTTGTGTAGTTTGAAATAAAGCTTTCGTAACGCTTCCCATCCCTTTGTTGCAAGTCAGGACTGAAACATTCAATTGGTGAAGTTCAGCATAAAATCCAGATCAAGCAGGATTCAACGTACGCCGTATCACGCGATAGAACAGTTGGCAAGGACATTGCCAAGAGATGCTACACACGACTGGGTACTTGTTTTGGTGGTGACAAGTAGATCTGGAAATCCCAGAGGGAAGCTGTACAGGGATTTACAAGTTCCTGCCTATGTATTTCCACAGTGAAAAGAAGCAGCCTGCTTGAACAGCATCCTGGAAGCCTGCTTCAACAGCCTTGCCAGGCTTTGGTAGAAGCCTCTTGGACCTTCGCATTTCCCAGGAGAAAGAGCAAAGAGCCTTCTCTCGACCCCTGTTTTCCTGGGGAAGAAACCGAAGCAACTCAGGTGCACTAAGGCAGACGGCACGTCTTTGCTGCATTCTGGACCTCAGCTCCTACACCAAAACCTCTGGGACCAAGCAACACGGAGCTAACTACCAGCCAGCTGAAGTGGTTTCCTTGCAGGTGCAGTTTCCAAAACGCATTACCCTCTCCAGTTCAGCAAACTGGAAAACCAGTGACTGTCTTCTCAGACCAAGAGGAACAGTACAGGCTGTCCACGACACAGCACACATCAGGCGCTTGACCAGGAGACTGCCGAAATACCACGTGCTTGTGGCCTCCCAGGGAATGGGTATATTTGGCCAATAGGGCCACATAACCATTTCAGAAGGTACTGAAGATCAAGGGGGTTGCTGGTAGCTACTACAGCATGCTAGAGCACTTTCCAGGAGATCTGAGAGAGACAAAGCTCTAGAAAAGGCTCCCAACCCACGCACCAGGTATTTGCTGCACCTTTTGCCTGTGCGCCCATCGGCATTCTGCTTTGGGGCTAAAGTGCAGGTTTGAAGCCGCTGCCAGCTCATCTCCACTTAAGAGCTCATTCTAATGAAGAATAGTGGATCCCAGGGACCAGATCAAACCTACTGGAAAACCAGGTTCTGGACCCCACAGGGTTTTTGTCAGGGTCTCAATACCAGTTGCTTTGATCTATCATCTCTGATTGCACTTGCTACTATAGACAAACTGCTGGTAAAGCTGATGATAAATTCTTAAATGTCTCTTCCACCAGCTCAGAGCTTGCCCATTTCTTAACACTGCCTTTGGTCTTCAGGAACTGAGCTCCTAGAGCTGTCGTCTGCCACGCAGGATCTTACACAGCCCGAGGGCAGTCCAGCTGCCTTCCTACATTTGCTCGTTCAATCTAACAGAATCAGTCTTGCACGACTGTGCACTGAAGACACCGTTGCACTATAAAACTCCACTCTGCAGCTTGCAGAGTTTTAGCAGAGGCTGCGCCATGCTTCAAACACTATAATCAACAGCAAACCCCACGTGCCCTGCCCATTTCCAGCCACGGCAGCAGTACAGCAGCTCACACGCTCTGGCTCCTTTTTGTCGCTGTTTACCAACTGTATTATCACACAACAGTGTTTTGCACAAAAAGAGATGAGCTCCCTACCTCTGAGGGCTGATGCAGTAGCGGGCCGCCCCGTTACCGATGTTGCGAACCAGCAGTGTTTTCTGGGTGCTGTACTTGACTGGACAGGCTGAGAAGTTCACCTGGTCGGGGAAGTCCAGGATAGCTCGGGCACCTATAGCTCGGAGAGGCACAACAAACTTCTCCCCTTTCTGTGATGCAGATGAGCTCGTGGAAATAATCCTGCGGGGAAAGAAACAATCTCAGCACAATGCTTTTAGTACTTTCCCCACGGCAGAAGGAAAACTGCTGTTTTCTATGGCTGTAGCAGTATCATTCAGTAACGCAACAGTACTTTTTACCTTCATGAGCTTTCATTCCAGTAGCATGACTTGCACAGGGTCGTTAACTTGCAAAGGAGAAACAACCCCATTGATTCACCTGCTTTTGCAGCAAGCTGGAAGCACCACAATTATCTGATGCTTTGATTCTGAGACACCAGAACAGTCTCTTCACGCAAGGGATCACAGCACTAACGCAACCTGCTTCGATCGCCACTGCGGACTATTGGAAGCACCACTGAGAACCCAGCTGTGCCACAGCACTAACTCCAGTGCCAGCAACGCGGCGACCTCGTTGAAGCTTGGCAGGGGATGCTCAGGTACACTTTCAAAAGGACTTCACCACATGCATAGTCAACGGTCAGTCTTCGGTGAAATACTTCACAAGCTGGACACGGTAATTGCGGCAGCGTCAGGGCAGTGCAGGGTACGGCTGTATTTCCTGCCCCTTCTCACAGCGTTATAGGGCCAAGGCTGGGGACACGCACCCTTCAAAAGCCACCTGATCCATCTCCCCACACCAGAGCTGGCTCAGCTCCAGACCCAAACTGTTTTTGCGAGAGGTTTCACAAGTACCTAAAAGCGCTAACAGTTCCACCCCTGCCCTCAGCAGCCTATGCCACCTCTGCGCTAGAATTAAAGGGTGTTAGTTCTTCCTGTGTCTGAACTCCGTTTCCCTTTACATCTCACCCAGCCTCAGGGGGCACAGGAGACAGCTCTGGCTGATGCCGTAATCACACCCCTCTGTAAGGTCTGTTCTAGAGGAGTAAGTGACGGCGTGCCTGGTTAGCACACCCACCCCAGGCAGGCGGCATCGGGAGCTGCACACGGGGGACACTCAGACACCCCACCAGAGCAAAGCCGGCTGTGCAGTCCCAGCCACTGCCTTCTGCAGAACAGAGCCAGGCAATCCCCCCCGCGCCCCGGCTGTCTGGCGTTTAGCAGCAGGAAGGCAAATCAAATTACCAAAACCATGTTACTGTAGAGATGAGCAGAGCAGTCTCCAGATGTATGGCGTGGCATCGCTGCGCTGGAACTATCACCTTGCCCCCACTGAAATCAGTGGTAAATCTGCTGCCATAGGGCCAGGAGCCATTACCCCCAGCAGCGCTCTTATGGATGAGCTGATAAAAACTCTGCTTCTCGTCACTCACTGGCTGCCCTGATTTTTTCCTCAGTGCTTTTAATTAATTTGATATTTTTATCACTGTTGAAGCAGCAAGCGCTTTAGGATTTTAATGATTTAGGAATTGCATACAGCAGCAAACTCCCTTCAGCAGAACCGATCCAGACTCCCCCACAGCTGGGATTTCCTGCTCCTGTCCCCATCCCCTCCTGGAAGGGCCCTAAGGCAGCCAGCCCAGGCACAGACACGCACCTATTGCTCTAACGCAAGCGCTGACAGCCAGCGCCTCACCCACCACCCAGCACCTCGCCTACCACCTGCTCAGCTGGGGTTTAAGCTTGTCAATACAGATGCTGCCCCATCCAAGACAAAAAGAATAATCTCCTTTTCTAGACATCTCAAATATTCACCCTAGAAACTGCAGAAGGGCTTTTGCTTTTCCTATTTGGAAGGTAAAATACTAGGAAGGGAACTGCAGCAAGCAACCTGCATGATTTAATACCGCATTTCAGGAAAGCGTTTCATCTTCAGCAAGTCGTTCTGAGTTAGCAATTTTGTACTCAATCTTGCAGCCTAAGCCCTCTAAAATAAAAGCTATGGGCAGCCCATATGAATTTAAAGCACCTATTATCTGGCTACTTCACATCCTGCGCTGTTTCGATCCTCAGAAACTCATTAGCAAATGAAGAATGTTATTTGCTTTTGTTGTTGTTGTTCTTTTGGCCACACTACTGTAACAAAGGCATTGCAAAGCCAATTGAAAGCTACCTGCCTTATTAAGTCTTGGCATGCCATATTTACTTAGCTCCCTCTTCCAGGTGCCAGGTAGGCAGAGGAGGATGCAAGTTCAGATCAGCAGGAGGATAAAGAAAAAAGGAACTTCAACAACTGGAGCTACTTGGAGCAAGTAAAAGGAAGTAATTGTCAAGGTGTTGTCATTGCTAAGGAGCAAATGGATCAACAGCAATGCAATTAAGAGCCCAAGAAATAAATCCCCCCCAAAAGCAAGCACAGGCAGCCTTCCCAGCTCCGTTGCTGGTGAGGGGCGCTGGGACCACCTGCACAGCAATGCACAAGGGATTTCTCCAGGGACCTGAGGGCAAGGCTAAAGCAACAAGGATTTGGTTTCACAGAGACAACCACGACCTTGAGAGAGAAAGATGCCTCTCGCCATTCATGCAGATGCACATTATGCTCCAAGCCCCCTCTCCAGGGACACCGTGGGACATGGCATCCCGTGCAAGGCTTGACTCAGCACTTCAGAGCGGGCTGACCCTTCAGCCACGCTCTACCACCCCACCAACGTGGGACCTTGCACCAGGCTGAATGCAGCGCCAGCCCAAACAGGGGGAAACCCAAGGCAAGAGGGGTGCTAGGCAGAAGCTGGCTGTTTGTGCCACTGTGAACCCATGGTCCCTTAAGCTTTTGAAAGCTGAATTGCCCTCCCTTGGGGGCAACAGGTTGCAAAGTCTCTACTTCAGCACTGCCTCGTGTTACCAGGGCACTAACCCTGCTACGCACTTGCTTGCAGCCTAGGGGCACAGTTGAGACCAGTTCAAAATGTTGTTCTGCTTCGCAACTGCAAACCCTTAGCAGACTGTTTAAGACCAGGTTTCTAAATAAACGTGCCTGGATGACAGAGGGGTTGCATCCCATCTATGCTTTAAAGTTTGCTGTGTTTAGACACAGCTTCAGGCTATAGGTTTTCATGAAAATACGACTTCATCCTGCATACAACTCCCCTCTCAGTTTCACGGAAGATACAGACAGTTGTACGATGGCTCCCCTTCTCGTGCTCCCCTGTGACAAGCAGTAAATTACAAGCTCTGGCCTTCCAGGTATCACCACTGGTGTCTGAACTGGCACCCACTGAGACTGAAGCAGCTGCTCGTCTTGGGTGTTGTTTCAGGCTCTTTGTAAACTCAGGCTAACAGTAATTACTGTCACAGCAATATCAAGCCTAACTGCCCAGAACCCCAAACTCAGATGTCAGTTTCCCTGCATAACCTATCCCAAATGCTTCACTGAATTCCTTGCAGCAGCCAACTTGCAAAGAAAAGATCCTTGTAGCATGAGGTAACACAGCAAGCCAAGCAGGGAAAGCTCCTGCTGAAACCCTGATATAAAAAAAGGCTGGAAAATAAGGGCCGTGACAACAGAGGAGAGACCAGAGGATGAAGATCCGTTCGCAGCAGAGGGGGTGCCCCTGCGCCTGCCCCCCTCAGCCGCCGGTTCGCAGGAGTCTTTGAAATGAGTCACTTGGCTTCAGGTTCCTGTGGTGCCGCGCCATTTGCCTTGGTCTTCTGCCCCTTTCCTCCTCACAAGAGTCATCTTAAAAGTATTCTTGGAATAGCTTCTGTGCACAACAAAACATCTAGCAGGGCTGGGCTGAATTTTAAAGGACTTCATTTCAGTCATGCAATAACTCACCGTCCTGTCATATTTCAGAGTAATCAATGTGCATTAATTCAGTCTCCACTGAGCATCAGCAATGAATTTCACAAACCTCACAGACTGAACTTGCACTGCCTGAAAACAGTGCACTGCTACAGTGAAAAGAGCAAGAGGACAACACAGAATAAGCTCTGCTATGTTTTTATGTGCTTCTTGCTTCCTTCTTCCTTTACAATAAACTACTAATAAGCCTGAAGGACGCACAAATGGAAGTATTTCTGTCTGTTGTTTATCTGCCGGTCAGTGCCACAATGGTTTCCAGTTCAGCAGAGGCCGTCAGACCATGACGCAAGAACACACGGGAACAGGGGCTGGCACGAGAACACCCACGCTGTACAATGGAGCCATAAAACAGAAACGTGCAAATCAGAAGCAGCAAGAGTAACAAACTGGAAATGTTGCCCAGCAGAAAAATTAGCAGTTCATTTATAACACAAGTGCCAATAAACCAAGAGGCGCGTCAGCTATTCCTTTTCTGACAGTCTGACCACGTGGCACATTCCCAAATGACTGCGAGACAGTAGGAAACTGCTCATTTTCCAAGAAAGGGCTACGTGGCATTTCAGCCACTAACAACTCACATGGCCCTATTACTTAGGGCTGAGGCACAATTTTACTCCTTTCAATCAGGAGTGACTTCACTGAAGTCAGACTTACTCCAGGGAAGAACAGATTCAAAGCAAGAGAATGACACAAACCGGCTCCTCATCAGGAAGACCCAGACCCCACTTCACTGGGTTACCCACAGTCCCTGTGGATCATGCAGTATCAGAGATGTAGGAGTTATTCAAAGGCAGCACTCCTGAGCCTTCCACAACTAACACACAGATACTCTGCAGGCAAGCAACTGCAAGCCCAACACAGGTGGCTTTACAGAACCATCTCCCAAAGCCTGCCTCTTGGCTAAGGGCTTTTCAAGGTGCTCTGCACATCCTGACCATGCTACTGATGCATTTCTAGCTGAGCGACAGCACTCCGGCACTTTCCTGACTCACACTCCATCAAGTACGAGACAAAAAGTTCGATTTATACAACATTCTGGTTCTGCTGTAGAGTCCCCATGTGCTCCTCACCAAGCAGCCCACATCCCTCTCCCAATGCCCTGCAAGGAGCACAAAACCCAGGTCGGCAGAAACCGCCAGGGTGTCGCTCAAGCTGTGCAGAGGACCTCGCTGGCACAGCTCCCTAATGCCACACGCTCACCAGTTCAAGGGCAAGACAAGGGACAAAGTACTGGACATGAGTGTTCCTGGGAGTTACCTCACCCTACTTCTATTTGGGGTGATGTTCATGTGTTGCTCTGCTGCTTCTCTGTAGTTGAAGAGCAGCTCTTTGCCCTTCATGGGAACCGATTTACTTCCATCCCAAAAATGAATGCTCATGAATACTAGTCAATCACATTTTAAAGGAAGCAGTGTCCCCTGCAAAGCCTACCTCGGTGAGATTAAGCTCTTATGTCACTTGGGCAGTATGGAGAACTGCCCTAAGCCAACATCATTTTAACCTTCCATACGAATGACGTAAAACAATTTCTCAGTCCCTCCGCAAAGCAACAGATCATTTCACAAGCATGGGGAGCCAGGCACCACAGGGCATTTCCTCTCTAGTTTGCTACAGCCATGCTGTTTGAGGATAGGACAGGGTGTTCAACTACATCTAAGCAGCAAACAGAAGATGAGAGAACAGCTGTGCCCAAAGAGAGCCTGCACCTCTGGCCTGGCACAGAAACACCAGCTGGCTCAGAGCGACCCCCTCACCTTGCATCACCCACAAAGTCACGCAAAGAACTGTGCCAAGAGGCAGCAGAGTGCTGGTGTAAAGAGTCAGCCTGTCTGTCTGTGTTCCCCTGCAGGGCTTCCTCCCTTCCATGCCAGGTACTAAACCCTTTTGCGTTAACAAGCCTCCAGGTAACACCGCCGCCCCTTCACATCACGGCACAGTGCCAGACTTGCCAGGGCCACAGCACCGATGTTCCAACCTCCGAGCAAAAGCATGGCACACGGGGCAGGGAATAGGTGCCAGCTGACACAGCAACCACAGCCCCATGCACGCAGGCACAGCCACACCAGCGTGACTGCCCAAAGGCTCCAGGCTAACACTCTGCCTGCAGATGCTACCTGCCCCTTCACTCCTGTGTGCGCTCCAGATGCCTCAGTCCTCTGCAGCACACCAGCCTCCTGCTGGTTAAAGACATCTGGAGCTCAGCGTGTCTGGGCCAGGCTGGCTCCCTGCCACGAGCACAGCGCATCTTCTCCCCTAGAATCACAGCTGGAGCACAGGTGGGCAAGTATCCTCAGGGGCAGCACAGCGGCAAGGCTGGAACACAGAGGGTATGAAAAAGCATCACCTTCGCTCCAGCCCAGGGTGAGGCAGGGAACTGGTTGCCAGATGGGAAAGGGGAAAGCTCTCTGGATCTAGCCATTCCCCTAGCGTTTTCCATCATAATTAAGCCCCTAACATCGAGTAGAGAGGTGCGATGGCTAAACACCTTATCAGCACCCCTCCCTGCCATTTCCCTACTGTCCCACGTGCGCCTTCCCCTGAAAACGCCCAGGAAAGCACAGGGAGGGAACGCACAGCTCGTCAGTCCCTGCTGCGGTGGCATCGCATGGTGCTGCCAGCCAGGATGTGACCAGCTGCAGGCTGCCTGACCACAGCCTAGAGCAAACCTCGCAGCACGGCATGGGCTATAACCGGTGTGCAAGAAAAGTGCCGGCTTCAGACAGAACGTTCCGCCGTCTCACTACTGCGGCCAACACGATATGCATTCAAGAAGCAACTCCAGTTTTCAAAGGTGGTGGTCCTCACTCTGATCAGGCTCAGCTTTGGGTCCTCCAAACAACAGGTTTGTATTTATGCAAACAGGCTTTTGTATTTATAATTATCAGAGCAAACCCGTAATTATGCAGCAATAGTCAGATACTAGAAACCAACACCATGAGAGGCCACCCCACCACACAGTGCACTCTTATCCCTGAAGCCAACAGACATGGCATTAAACGTTCCAGCACCAAAGGATAATCACAGTCTGAAGCATAGAAGAGCCTCCAGCCTATGACAGCATCATCTTCACCACAGGAAAAGTTTCCCCCAGCTGCAGATCCAGTGCAATGCCACCGAAACCAGGACAGTGCCTCAAAACCCACAGCAGATGCCCTGTTCTGAACCCAGCCCCGCAGGTTCACCTCCCACTGAAGGCACACACCTCTCGGGACCTCCAGTCTCACCTTGTTCTCATCAGGGGAGAAAACGATGCGGAAAGTCGCAAGCATGCCAGGCAGTACCTTGCGGCACACAGCATGGTGGCTGATCAGCTTGAAATAAGGTGAGCTCTCCAAGATGACCTTCACCAGCCCAGGAACCTGCAGAAAAGAGAGGGAAGTATGATCTTGCAGCTTGTGGAAACAGGAGGAGAAGAGGCCTGGTGATACCACCTTCACAAAGCACTTTTAGCTCTGGAGGTACATGCACGTAACACATAAGAGTGAACATTAATCCCTTCTGCCTGGGCAAAACAGCTCGAGGCCAGAGGCAGCAGGGCAATGAAGGAAGGGCCAAGCAGGGAAGACACCAGCAGCACGGCGGTATAATATCTGAATCAAGTCACCCGTGTATTCAATAAGCCCAGAGAATCTGCTGGCTTCTGCCCGTACACATCCAGGCAGACATGCCCCTAGAAGGGGCATGTATTATCTGAACGCCAAACAGTACGTGTTAATCCTGGCGGAAGGAAGAAATTCACTTTAACGTGCTGGGTTTGAGCGGGGCAGTCAAGCTGCGGTGCTACAGTCATGTAGGCAGACCAGCAAGAGGGGACCACAGATACTGTGGCCTTACTGGGAATAAAAGCAGCAAATGAAGAGCAAAAGGAGGAAACACAGGAAGACAAAGAGACAACCCCAGAAACAGAGAGATGGCTGGGAAAATCCAAAGGGAGCTGGAAAGAAGCAAGGGAGAAGCACAATATGCTACAAGGAAAGGCTGATGCAGAGGATGAGAGCCAGCAACCTGGCCAAGTGATGGAAAGCCAGGCGACCCCCCAGGCTGTGCCTATCAACTAGGGGCTTCAAAGGCATTTTCTGCCCCGAGATACATGACTGGCACTGCCTGGTGGTGGTTTCATTATTAAAAGCCAACCTCTGCTCTCCGGAGGCTCCTGCTGCCTGTGACTGTAGCCAGGCAGCTGCCAGCGCAGGCAAGCCAGATCCCTGGGGACCCCTGCCCACCCCCAGCAGTCCCTGCAGGCACCCTGCTGCACGGTTCTGCCCTCTGGGGCACCACCAGCACACAGACAGCACACAGGCATTTTCCTAGCACATAGAGAGCAACCCCTGAGCGCCAAATCTCAAAGTCTGAAGCAGGTGATTTGGACTGGTGGGCAGCTTCACGGATCAACAACAACCCCACATGAGGCTTGGAAAAAATGGAGGCTCACTCTGCGCCACCCACCCGAGCCTGGTAACCCGTGGCCAAGGCAGTCCTGAACTCTCCAAACGCCCTTGGAACCCAGCAATGTCCTGGGGCGGCGAGTTCCAGGAGCCAACTTCACAGTGCAGACAAGCATTTTGGTCACCATGTCCCTTAGAAGGGGAGCACGTGTGGCTCAGACCTTCAGCAAAAGCCACCCAGAACATCTGAGGGTGCTGAGGAACAGCCTGAAAATAGAAAAGCAATTTTACAACACAGGTAAGAGCAGGAAGTATATAGTACAGCACTTCTGTAGTTGCATGATTACAGAGCCTCTATGCGGAATATATTTTGCTGTCAGCTGGATTTTTATGGGGCAGACAACTTCAGGCTACCATGCAGTGTAACTCAGTATGATTCAGAGGAATGTGGGAAACTGGCACGAAAAACTTGAGACGGAGCACAACGCTGCTTTTCTCCAGGACATCGCCAAAAGCCAACCAATTTAGAATATAACACCCTCGCAGGATTATCCTCTCTGTCTTTCTGTATTTAAAACATACCAAAGATTTTCCTGGAGCTTATCTTACTTTTACACCCATGCTCTCCAGTGGTTGAGCTCTAACTAGCTTCACAACTACATTGTTTGGGGAAAAAAACCACAGTTCACACATTGCCTCCCCCTTCACAGGGCACGTAAATCCCAAGGTGCAGCTTTACACAGTACAAGTTTATTATCATTTACTGGGAATGGCAGAAATGTTAATGCAGATGATCTTTTCCACTTGAGGAAGCATGAATAGAGCAAATTAACTGTTTGCCTGTTGGCTGGTACTTGGCAAAGATAAACATTTTGAAGTGCTGCATGGATAATGGAGCAGGTGAAGCCAAAGACTCAGTGGGAATGAAGCAGAGAGTAGGAAGAGAGAAAGTGAGGACTGAGGCACATTTTAATCAGGGACGAGGATACCTACAGCAAAGACTGCCCAAAATTCAGCGCAGATCACACCAGTGGCATCCCCCGGGTGCAGGCACACATGCTGCATCTTATCAATGTTCCCAAGTTAAATGCCAGACCAGGAATGGTGCAGTACTCTCCCGGAATAACTGAGGGAGCACACCCGCATCCTTCCTTGCCAAAGGGTCTTCCATTTTCACCCATATCCCTGTCACAACCTGTTATCTCAGGAGATACTTGGACTTGCTGTTCTTCCACCTGCAATATGCCTCGACAGCTTTTTTTTGTTGTCCACCTGTTTGCCCTCCCCAACAGGGAAATTTGGAAAGGAGGCGAATTCACCGTCTCTTGTGCACACTTCCATCTTCCCATCCCACCCTGCCCTCAGGCATACCCCTTCCTCTTCATTACAGAAGAGTATCCTTAATTACACCCCTCTTTCTGACCTGTCTCTACTGCCCGTGCACTTACTGCTATGTATCAAGAGAAACCCCTGCGTGTATGAAAGTGCGCAGGGAGAGAACACCAAGCTCAGCTCCTTTCCTCCCTCCTGCCTTTTCCCACCAGCTTGCCCTTGGCACATGCCTCATTCCAGCAAACGTTTCCCCAGCTGAAGTTCAAAAGGTCCCAATTTCCCTCCTGACAGTGGAACAAAACTGCTGACATTTTTCAACTTTTCCATTCTCAACTTTCTTGGGAAGTCTCAAAATGATCGTTCTTTTCAAGTAAAGGTGGAGACCTTTGAGGGCACTTTACTCCAAACAGGCCGTGGCTCTCCAAAGGGGAAGCAGAGCATCACGTTGTCTCAGGAAAACCTGAGCAGAACCCAATTAAGCTTAGCAGGAGCCTGAAGGGGCACCTAAAGGCCTCCCGCTGCTGCTGCTAAATCAGCCTGCTTCCACTGCTGTTTCAAAACACCTTTCCTGAAGCGCTGTTACCACTAATTATAACTTACTCCAGCATAAAGTGGAGAAGACCCCACCCCAAGCTCTGACAGCCCGTTCAGCTCTCTGTGCAGCTCACCCAGAGGCAGAGGTGCCCTGTGGAAACTGAGATTAACCACGGAGCCACCAGGACGCGGTGCACACTCGAGGGAAAGCACGAGGGCAGGGAAGAACTGTACAGCCCCCAACATTCCCACCCGTGCAGGGCTTCCACGGGGAAAGGTGCTGACCAGAAAAGCTCCTTTCAGCTAGGTACCACCAACACACAGCCAAAACCAGGGGGAGAAACCTCAGCATGGCAAGATTTCCACCGTCTTGCAAAATAAAGGCGGTGAGACGTTTTATTCTGGATGTGCTGTGCTGCAGCAGGCGACTGGCTGTGCTGTGCACCGCACGGATGACACTGCTCTCCAGTTCCAGCACAGGGTTAAACTTCCACATCCCAGCACTTACCTTGTCCACGTTCCTCAGAATCAGTGGCACTTCATAGACCTCATCAGGGACGTAGCTCTGAAATACCACCTCTGATGGGAAAGGCCGGAACAAGCTCTGTTCCAGGGCAACTGCCGAGAACTGGAGATGCAAAAGAGAGCAGAGAGTTTCAGCCGCGGGGAGAAAGACTCATCGGTGAGAGAATACAACA
Organism: Falco peregrinus; assembly: GCF_023634155.1. Classification (NCBI taxonomy): domain Eukaryota; kingdom Metazoa; phylum Chordata; class Aves; order Falconiformes; family Falconidae; genus Falco; species Falco peregrinus. The sequence goes on along the minus strand of NC_073729.1, from coordinate 664,600 downwards.
CTGGCCTCCAGCGAAGGACAGTCCCTTGGTGAGTACGCCTGCCCAGCTCACGCTAGGGGAACAGAAGCTCACCCACCTGTGTTCTGAGCAGATCAAAAGTTTCTGGGCCACACTAGAGCAGGCTCAAGCGAGCAGCTCTTTTGGCAGGTGTTTCTCCAGGTCTCCTTCTCCAACAGGCAAGGCAGCACTTACCTCCGGCAGAGCCCTGGGCTAACACGGTCACACAGCTCCAGAGCACTCACTGCAAGAGCTGTAAGCACTCGTGGAGCAAGGGAAAGCCAAGAATTTACAGGAGACCCCATGGGAAACAATTTGGGGATCATCTTTACATTGAGACACAGAGACCGAGCCCAACACATCCTCAAATCTCTTTTTTGACACACAGCCCAGAAACCAGGAAGAAGAGAAGACAGGCCAGAAAGGAACACCGCCGTTAAGAAAGCGACAGATGAGGTGGTAAGTTCCAGGTACTTTCCCAGCATCACTGGGCAATCTGAGTAAAGCTGGACTTGGCATCTCCTTTTCCCACGAGCTTTCAATGGATGCTTCATTATATTCTATTATTGCCATTTTCTTTAATACCACTACAGAAGCAGGTCTGAAAACATACAGAAACAGCAAATGCTTACAGCGCCGAGGCGTTACTTTGAGAAAACTCCTCCCTGCTCTGCCTCCCCCCTTCCAGCTGAACTCTTCACACTCACAAGACACAGGCACGTCTCCTGCTTCTCCACAGGAGTCAGGGTCGTGCTGAAGCCAGCGGCCACAGCACACGGCCAGTTCTGTGTGCGCTCGTCCGAGGCGTTCCCAACCTCACGCGCTGTCTAGGGCAATCCTTAACCAATTTGCTACAGGTCTCTCGCTGGCAGTTTTCCACTCAACAGCCTACCTCAGTCATCTACCCCTTTGGAACGTGTGTTATACTAAGCAGATCTGTAAGAAAAGCAGCTTTAAACACACGTGTAAATAAACATTGATCCAGATAAAGCACACCCACTCCCCTCTGCCCAGGGCCATTCCCCTGTGTACCTGGCAGCCTGAAAAATCTAACACCCTGTACGGGTCCCACTCGTTGTTCCAACCCAAAGCATTCATGCAATTGCTTTAGCTACACCTTGAGTAGTTACCGTAGGCCCTCAGCCCTCAAAGGCCAACGCTGCCACCACTGAGGGCATCCTATGACCCCAAGTGTTCGACAGAGACTACACCAAACCAAGGGCTGGCTATTTCAGCAGGAAGGTGGGAAATTGCAAGCTTGCATCCTTGTGGCCCGCCCCAGCCTTCCCCCAGTATCATGCTTTAGCCGCAGTAGCTCATCTCCAGCAAAAGCCACCAACTTCAACAGAGGTTGTTTATATGGGCTTAGCGCAGGTCAGGACTTCAACATCTCACTGGGGAAAAATGTTTTACCTTTCCCCCAGCAGAAGGAACTCCACACCAGCAGCAGTCTGAAACAACAACAGGACTTAGTCACCAAGGCATTTAGATAAGCTGGAGGCAAGCCTGTCACAAGCACGCGCTCTCTTCAAACGTCACATCAAACAGCAAGGAAAAGGGCAAGAAAAGGCTGCCTTACGATGGGAGGCTTCGCTCATGTCTAGAATCTGGATAATCTGGGGTCGCCGCATCTCCCGAGTGCTGGCCAGCCTCTGCTTGGTGGTAAGAGACATCTCCTTCAGGAGGGCAGAGGGAGTCAGCTGAAATGCAAAACACCAGCAAGAGCTACAGAACTGCCTTTATTCAGAAAGGCTTTTCTCCTTCAAGAGCCACCGATGAATAATTTGTGATCATAGCCGCTAGGATAGTCCTGGAAGTCCCATAATTACCTGTTGAAATATTTACCATTAGTAAATTAATGATAGAGAGTGCAATACACATGCTCCAAACAAGTAGCTTTGTCCCGTTAGCTTCTCCTTCGTGATTTGATGTGACATGTTGGGGGTTTTGCTCTTCGGGCATTTGTTTCCTTTCCAGTTTGGCCGGAGTGAGCCAGTGACCTTTGAAAAAGGTTGGGAGGAGTTACCAGAAATCCCTTAACTCCACCCTTGCACAACGCTCACAACCACCACACATGTGGAGATGTCACTGCTGGGTGAGTCAGGAAAGCAGAAAATCAGTGTTGTGCCAAGACTGAGGTGGAGAGGAATGGCTCCAAGTTTTAGTTATCTCTTTTGAATTAGCACTTGTTTTCTCTGTTTGGGCCTCCGAGACCCCTCCACAGAAGTATGCAAAGGTAACTCCTCGACAGAGCTTCAGCACCAGGTCATCTTCAGCCAAGTGAGCTCTGGTCAGCAAAGGGCTGTTTGAGGATGGGGAGGAGGAATTGCCCTGACTCCGCTGCTGTCTGCAGCGCTGGATCTGTGCTCCACACGGGATACGGGACAGAACAACTGTTTTGGAACCTGTTCCATCTGGGACCAGCCATACCTCTCGAAACCTTCAAGCAGAGTTTGAGCAGCCCACCACGTGCCCAGCTGCCTGGAGGGCAGGTATGGTCAGAGCAGCGCTGGCAAGCATCCCGAGGTGACAAAACGTTACTGCCCACACAAAGGGGGCGGAGAGAAGCACACGCTCACGCTTCAGCTATTCCGGTGCAATGCCCGGTACGTTCATTTAAATGGCTCCAGTGGCACATCCAGATACAACTCTGGACTTCCCCTGAAGCAGCACACAGTCCATCCCCTAGCGCACCATGGTCACCACCTCCGACAGAAGCATGGCAGCAGAGAGACGGGGAGGTGGTGTCCAGCTTCACAGTGCTGCCAGACAACAGGAGGGGCAGGTAGAGGAAGGACGCGGGGGCAGTTTCCAGCCTTACACAGCTTCTACCTGGCCGCAGCAGGTACTTACAGTTGCAGGCTTCTCTGTCCCTCTGGCTAGCTTCGGCTTACGAGGCACTACCACTTGGCTCGGGAATCTACCAGCCATCCTGGAGGACCCCGTGAACCAGCGGGGCTTTCCAGTGGCCATGCCTCAGTTGACCTGCAAGGAACAGCAACGGGACTTGGAAAACCCAGCATCCCCTTCCATGGCAGACCCAAAGGAGACAGCTGTGTCTCCGGGCTGTGGCTCCTTCATAACTGGAGAGCAGCCGGCATCCCCACCCTGTTTCATAACTAGACCCTATTTCAGTGGCAGAGTTAAGACTGATAGAAGTAAAAGCCCAGAACAAACACTCCAAAACAGCCTTTTGCTGTGGGCGCAGTCCCACAAGCCACAAACACACATCAAAGACTGCTGCCACTTCTCATCTTCTCCCCCTCTTCCATGTATTTTGGAACTATTTGCTGGAATTATTATCCAAATCTCTATTAATACCCAAACTGTCCTTTATTACTCTTTAAAAGTTTTTTGGTGGGAACAATGTCACTTCACTGCTTCATTTTGCAAAAACAGCTGACCCGATGTGACTTTGTGCCTGACCCTACTAAGTGCTCAGACTATTATGAACAACCTTAAACCCAGGGATCGCTGCTGCCCCAAGCATCAAAATCAGACTGCTCTCCTACTTTGCAAACCAAACGCCCATCCTTTGTGCAAGGAGGTTGGTGATGTTTTTAACTAAGGGACCACAGAGTTCAATACTCTGATTAACAACTATGGTTTCTCAAAGCTAATTTGGTTAGGTTACAAAACTTATCCAGCAAATATGACTCCTTCCAGGCATGAAATTACCATGCCCAAGAGCCTTTCTCCATGGAGAATGAGGGCCTTATTTTTCACTTACTAACACCCAAACTCTAGGCTCCCTACAGGCATGAAAAGCTGTAGCAGCAGAAATAAAAGCATGAAACCATTAAAGTCGCATGAGCAATTAGCTCAAATAGAAATACAACAGATGTGACAGCTTGGCCACTTCAGGCTATCCTAATGGCAGTTCCTCTCAAGCATCCTTATCCTGCAGGCAGCACGGCTTGACAGGTCCATGGGCCATCCTTCTTCTATCACCAGCCTGCTGACAACCTCCCCATCTGTCCCTCAAAAAGTGGGTGTGCAAGAAAGGGAAAGAAAACACCCCCAGAAAGTGGGTCTCAAGCACCGACAAAAGTCAAAGGTGAGTATGTACAGCATTTACTAAGCACTACTTTGGACGAGAAATCGTTTCCCCTCCCTTTCTGGCTAACTGGACCAAGGAACAGATGGATGTCCCCACCTCTTTTTTTTTCTGGGACTTGAAAGACCAGTGGCCTCAAACCCAGCTCTACCCCAAAATTATTTTACATCCTGACAATAAGTAAAAAATCACAGATCCTACCCCCTCCTGCTTCCTCCTGTTCCACATCATTTTTCTTCATGTGGACTTGCTGTACACAGCTAGACACCATTCTATGCAAAGACCACCATTCCCTTCCCCTCAAGTTTGACCCACATCCTGCAAACGAGGCAATACTTTCAGCTCATTACTCCCGAAACAGCTACAGCATTGCGCATGTTCACGGTACCAGGCCCTTCATAGTTTCAGGGAACAACAGGGTTGCCATTTCCTTTTGTCCTTGCCGGGAACATGAGAGAACAGCACGGTCCTACGGACACAAGGGCATGCTGCAGCTGGAGCTCGGATTGAAAGCCAGAAATAACTATTCGTTAAGAGAGAAATCTAATGGGGATGATACAACGCTAATCTGGGTATCAGTGCTTTATTACTGGGTCTTGAGAGTAACTGGATTATTTGTTTCAATTTTCTAACTATAATTTCACTTCACTTGAAACTAATCCTGCTCATCATGCCCACACCAGTTATTTCCAGAGGGCTTCCAGTCTGCATGCCCCCATACCAGTCCAGCAGCTTCCCCTACCCTCTAGCCCCAGAGTTAGGCACTTCCACAGCCCCACTTCCCTGGAGCCTGCAGGGACCAGCCTCCTGCATTAGGAGGAAAGCAGCAGAACTAAGAAAGCAGCCACATTCTCCTGCGGGGGCAGGACAAAACAGCAACCGCAACACAGCCCACCTCCAGCCACCACCCCTGGCTGCTGCACGGGGAGCTCCATCTTCCCCACCTCAGAGAGCCCTTCACCCCCCCCAGAAATTAAGGACAGACTGCAACTGCCCCTCTGCTCCAGGCTCAGGGCACAGACGGCTCGGGCACCTCGACTGTGGGTTCAGAGCATGAACGCCCCAACCCTGGGCAGGGGAACCAGCTGCGCCAGGACACAACAGCTACCATCACCTCAGAAAAGCAATGAGGAAATATACCCAGGGCTGGGGTACAATTCCTGACGTGTCTCAGGAAACCCACATGTGCCAGAGCAGCGTGCCAAGCTCCAGCCTCCTCCCCCACGCTCCCTTTACTCCAGTACCTACTACTATGTACTGCTCTGCTTTTGTGCTGTGCCTCACATGGCTGCCAGGGCAGGGTGAGAAGCAGCAAGAGAATTCCTGCCTGGCACCTTCTCCAGGGGAGCAGCGCTGCACTTTGCCAAGGTGAGGTTTTTTGGCTCTGCATGATTTCAAATGTGAGGGGTCTGTTTTCTCACCACAGAAAGCAGGGAGCAGAAATATTGTGCTGTACCTCACATGGCTGCCAGAGCACGGTGAGAAACAGCAAAACAATTCCTTCCTAGCATCTTCTCCAGGGGAGCAGCGCTGCGCCTTCCCAAGGTGATTTTTTTGTTCTGTGAATGATTCCAAGTATGAGAGGTCAAATTTCTCAGAACAGAATGCATGGAGCAGAACTTTTGTGCTGTTCCTCTCATGGCTGCCAGGGCACGGTGGGAAACAGCAAGAGAATTCCTACCTGGGATCTTCTCACCATGTCCTTGCAGCCACGTCAGGCACAGCAGAAAAGTTCGGCACCCTTCTCTCTGTGGTGAGAAACTGGACGCCTTTACATTGGCAATCATGCAGAGCCCCAAAGAGTCACCTTGGCAAAGTGCTGCACTGTCCCCCTGGAGAAGGTGCCAGGCAGGAATTCTCTTGCTGCTTCTCACCCTGCCCTGGCAGCCATGTGAGGCACAGCACTAAAGCTCTGCTCCCTGCTTCCTGTGGTGAGCAAAACTGACCCTTCAAAGCTGCAACCGTTAAGAGCCCAAAAAAGGCACCTTGGGAAAGTGCAGCACTCCTCCCATAAAGAAGGTACCAGGACAAAATTTTCTTGCTGTTCTCACCCTGCCCTGGCAGCCATGCGAGGCACAGCACAAAAGTTCTGCTCCCTGCTTTCTGTGGTGAGAAAATGGAACCAAAGTTTTTGCACTCCTGTAGAGCCAAAAGAAAAAAATATATCTTGGGAAAGTGCAGCACAGCTCCCCTGGAGAAGGTGCCAGGCAGGAATTCTCTTGCTGCTTCTCGCCCTGCCCTGGCAGCCATGTGAGGCACAGCACAAAAGTTCTGCTCCCTGCTTCCTGTGGTGAGAAAACTGACCTCTTCTCATTGGCAATCATGCACAGAAAAAAAATAATCACCTTAAAGCGCAGCGCTGCTTACCTGGAGAAGATGCCAGGCAGGAATTCTCTTGCTGCTTCTCACCCTGCCCTGGCAGCCATGTGAGGCACAGCACAAAAGTTCTGATCTCTGCTTTCTGTGGTGATAAAATTGATCCTTCAGAGTTGCAATGGTTAAAAGCCCAAAAAATCACCTTGGGAAAGTACAGCACTCCTCCCATAAAGAAGGTACCAGGAAAAAATTCTCTTGCTGTTCTCTACCCTGCACTTGCAGCCATGTGAGGAACAGCACAAAAGTTCTTCTCCCTGCTTTCTGTGATGAGGAAATGGACCCAAAGTTTTTGCACTCATGCAGAGCCAAAAGAAAAAATATATCTTCGGAAAGTGCAGCACAGCTCCCCTGGAGAAGGTGCCAGGCAGGAATTCTCTTGCTGCTTCTCACCCTGCCCTGGCAGCCATGTGAGGCACAGCACAAAAGTTCTGCTCCCTGCTTTCTGTGGTAAGAAATTTGACCCAAGCATTTTGCACTCATGCAGAACCAGAGCTGACCTCAGCAAAGTGCAGCGCTGCTCCCCTGGAGAAGGTGTCAGGCAGGAATTCTCTTGCTGCTTCTCACCCTGCCCTGGCAGCCATGTGAGGCACAGCAGAAAAGTGCTGCTCCCTGCTTTCTGTGGTGAGAACATTGACCCTTCAGAGTTGCAGTCGTTAAGAGCCAATAAAAATCATCTTGGGAACGTGCAGCCCTGCCCCCCTGGAGAACATGCCAGAAAGGAATTCTCTTGCTGCTTCTCACCCTGCCCGGGCAGCCATGTGAGTCAGCACTAAAGTTCTGCTCCCTGCTTTCTGTGGTGAGAAAATTGACCAAAATCTTCTGCACTCATGCAGAACCAGAGCTCACCTCAGCAAAGTGCAGCGCTGCTCCCCTGGAGAAGGTGCCAGGCAGGAATTCTCTTGCTGCTTCTCACCCTGCCCTGGCAGCCATGTGAGGCACAGCACAAAAGAGCTGCTCCCTGCTTTCTAAAGTCAGCAAAATTGACTGTCCACCGTTGCACTGATGTAGAGATAAGACTTTCTTACTCAAAAGCAAAACCCAAGAAACCACGTACCCCTGGGAACCCCCTTGTCCTTCCGTGTGGCTGGTGACTTCCCATGGCTCTTCCACAAGGCAGGACAGATAACCACGAATTTGGAAGCCCACGTTAGTTCAAGTACACTTAGTCCTCTGACAGTCACTACTTAGGGGCCAGCGGTCCTCTCACCCCTCCACAGATCTGCCTGTTAGTCCTCTAGCAGTCATTCCCCATGGAGGGACCACAAGTCCTCCACACCTACCCACCAGCTCACCAGAAATGAGTCAGACCACGCCAGAAGTGACACTGCCTGACCTGCAGGAGATCTATTAGACCAGTATCGATGGTTTCAAGACAGAAAAAACACCACCATCCACCAGCACAGCAGAAAAACAACGAGAAGAAACTTCGTACACAAACCAAAGGCACCCATCCGTACTGTACAAAGGAAAAAAAAGCTGAAAAAGGCACTCTCCACAAAAGAAACCACCACACAGATCACAAGATAAGATAAAAATGCCATAACCCCAGGAACGCAGGGCCAACAAACACAGATTCTGTCCATAACAATAACACACTTTGACACTAACTCGCTTGACCTCTGGCATACCATAACCTTGTTGCCACCAAACCCCAGCACACTGTAGCCCTAAGGCAACACAAAATGGAACACAAAGTCCCTGGAGATCTCCGCCAGGGCTTTCAGGTGCTCCCTGACCTCAAGTATCACAACCTTCAAGAGAGAACAAGATGGAGGCACCAGGACAACACCGCCATGCGTCTTCACACCCTGGAAAAGGGCCTGAGATAAACGCTCCTGGGCAGAGAGGCTGAGGCACTCGGAGGCTTTGAGCCAGCCCTCCACCACCACAGGGCTTCAGCTCATCATTTCTGTGTCAGAGCCACCAGGCAGGTGGCCCCGTCCTCCCTGAGAGACCGCTCAGGGCACCTGTACCCAGCTCCAGGGGGCTGGACACACAGCCTCGGATCCATGGGGGGAGGGGTGCTTTAATCCTGGGAGCAGGATTTCTGACAGTGCCCCTGAGGAGGAAAGCCTCCTCGGGCCTGGAAGCCTGAGAGACATCCCCGCGCTGCTCCACATGTCACCAAAAGCAGGGGCTGAGGAAGGCTGCTTTGGGGCCCGTCGAGGGAACCAGCTCCCCTGGGCTGCTCTGCGGCCACCGGCTGCCGTTGCTGTCGCGCGGGTCTCAGTGCTGCTCTGCAGTCGGCCGTCACCTCCCCGCGGGACACTCCCCAGCGCAGCACACGTCTGCACTGGCTCTCCCTGGGGACAAAGATCACAAGCGAGGGATGGGCTTGGCTTTGCCCCCAGTCCCAGGCTGCCCCCAGAGAGACCTGCCACCCCCCGCCCCAGCTGTGCGATGTGGGCACCACGTACAGCTGCAGCTGTGGGTCAGGGCAGCTGTGGGCAGGGGGCAGGCCCCGTGGCGGTGCCCCCGGCGCTGGCAGCAGGCAGAGCTGGGGAGAGCGAGGGGCAGCCCAGGGCAGCCGGCAGCCGGCGGCGGGGCCCGGCAGGGTGCAGCACCCTCAGCAATGCCCGGCTCCTTGCGCCTCGGCCCCAGGGCTGCAGCGCAGGGCTGGCCCCAGCCGGGGCTGGGCTGGGAACAGCCAGGCAGGGCCCCTGGCAGCCCCGGCACGCACCTGCTCCCTGCGTGGGGCGGCCTGGTCCTTTGCAATCGACCCCGTGGCACCCAGAGAAGAGCCCTGCCCTGAGCCTGAGCCATCGCTGCAGGGATGAGGCCTTCCTCGGCGTCCGTCCCTCAAATCCCTCCCTCCGGCCCCCACGGTCCGTCCCTAAAACACTTCCCCTCGCCCCCGGTCCCTGCTGGCCCTGAAGGCTGGCCACAGCACTTGGTTTCAAGCCTGAGCTGGTCATGTCATGGCTGTTCTGGAATGTGGTACAGTGAAAGGAGAGACTGAAATGGCAAATTTTTCCCCCCAGGGCGATCAAATGCTGGCAGAGGTTGCCCAAGGAGGTTGTGCAGTCTCTGTCCTTGGAGATCTTCAAAGGCCAAGGGCACACAGTTCTCAGCAACCTGCTCTAGATGAGCGTGCTGGAGCAGAGGGCTTGGCCCAGAGACCTCCACGGGTCCCTTCCAACCCCCCCTCCTGTGTGGCTCTGTGCTTTGCTTTTCCTCCTAAAGCCCCTCAGCTCAGCCCCGATGCCCGCTGGAAAGGGTGCTGGGGCAAGGGACCATCCCAATCTCCTCCCCGAGGGTCCACCCCAGCACAAGCGCTCCCCACTCCACAAGACCCTATGGCAGACACAGTCAGGAGAGGGAAAAGATTCTTTTATTGTCAACAGCAGCTGCAGGGGCCCAGGAGTCACAGCTGTTCAGCCGGTGAAAATCAGTCGGCACCTGCAACGACAGAGTCGGAAAGCTCTGATAAGCCCCCAGAGGCAGGAAGAGGCAGGATTTGGTTCCCCCCTCTTTGGGGGACGCTGTTTCCGAGGAATTCCTCATGGCCCAGAAGGGACAGCTCTTGCTGGCCTCCACTCGAGGCCAGCTCCGGTGCCTTCTCCCCAGGGGTGATGTCCCTAGGGAGCTGTGCGTGCGCAGGGATGCTGACAGTGCCCCTGTGCCGCGCAGCAGGGCTCGACGGGGAGCCCCCGGGGAGCTGCCGTGGGGCTCATCCCAAACCCTGCTCAGCACCAGCCCTCGCCGGCCCTTGCCAGCCAGCTGGGCTGACTTAGGGCCGTGTTCAGGGCTGGGAAAGATGGGCAGCAGCGCGTGGTACGCACCTGGCCTTCCTGACGTGCTGCAGCTTCCTGCATTTTCTCAGGTTTGGGTCCACAAAATCGCTTCCTCTCTTCTCCTTTTTATTTGTGCTTGGCTGTCCCTCTCCTCTGCCCAGGCTTCTTTTCTCTTCCTTTTCCTTGACTTTTCCTTCTCCTGGTGGGAGCCTGCAAACCTTTCCATCCCACAGCGTGATGAGATGGGGAAAGCCCCAAGCCCCTGCAGCGAGCTCTCAGGTCAGGCAAGGGGAGCTCTTCCTACCTGGTTTCCTGGGGCAGGCTGGTCAGTTGTGGCAGGCGTGCCAGGGACTCTGCCGTGCCCTCGGGGGTGCCTGGAGGCAAATCTGGAGGTGCCTAAACCAGAAACTTGGGAGGTAACGGGTGGCAAGTGACAGCCTGGGGTAGTGAGGGCCTGACTGCCAAATTGCTGTATGAGCTCTACAGAGGAGATGCTGGTTTGCATCGTGCACATTTTGCACAGTCCAGCCAACGCAGCCTAGACTTGATGAAGCTGCGACGGAGTAGGATTTGAGCAAAAGCCCTCTCAAGGTGGCAGCTACTCCTTTCTGTCCTTTTGTGGGTATTTTGTAGGTATGTTTTGTTTGATGAAGCAGATCACACTTAATGAAGTGCATTCCAGAAACAGCCTTTCCAGTTTTCCTTAGCACGCACCACTCTGGGGGGAGAGGAGGAACCCCAAAGGCACAAGAGAGCGGCTGCCAGGAGGAGGCCCAGCGGCTGCTTGGCCTCCTGGGAAATTACTGTCCCACCTGAGACATGTTGCCCCAGCGTCTGTGGAGCTGCCGTACCTCTGCCGCTTTGGGCCCTGCCCCTGTGTCTCCCCCAGCTCCGCTGTCGATGTCCAGCACAGAGGCGGCTGCATCCAGAAAGGCTTTTGCCGGACGCTGGGTCTCTGCTGTGCCTGCAGGGCCACTTTGCTCTTCACACTGCAGCTCTGGAAAGCAAAAGCACGTGCAGCAGCGCGACTTCTTGGAAGTCAAGAACACCTAAGCAAAGCCCAGCCGAGCCCTACACCACTTGTCTCGTCAGCGTTGAGGTTTCTGGCATCCCAAGCCCCAGTGTCTGTGACAAGCCTCAGTCCCGCCTCCTACCTGTGCCCCTGTCCATGGGTGCTGGCACCTCCTCGGCTGATGGAGGGGAGAGGCCGGCCACCTCCTCCCCAAAGATGTCCCCGCAGTTTTCAATGAGGAACTCCACCAGCACGTTCACCTGCAGACATCAAAGCCTTGGTCTCAAGCCAGGTGCCTGCAGACGTGTCAAGCAGCCTTTCCCACTGCTGACCCTTCGCCTGCGCAGGCGGCTGCGGCTGGGGGTTGCTCTTCCAGGCACCCAGCCCACCAGCACTGGCCCAAGGGAGGAGGCAGCCAGGGACCTCGCAACAGCCAAGCTCCGATGGGCCGGGAAGGCAGCACTGGCTGCTGGGTAGGGCGTACCTTCTCGGTCACCGCCAGCATGGCCTGCAGCGGGAGCAGGTCCTCGTTGGGTGGGCTCAGCAGGTTGGGCCCGACGCAGATGGCCAGGTTGCTGCAGCTCATTCTGCTGGTGGCTGCGTTGTGGCCGATGTGCTGCAGCAGGGCCATCAGCCGCTTCAGGAGGAGGAGGTTGGCCGCAGGCAACTTGTTGGCCACCCTGAGGGAAGAGGAAGACAAGGCTGATGAAGCAGAGGGTGCCCACAGCCGTCCCTGCAGCTGGCCCCAGGCGGGTGGGAGCCAGCGGCCGTGTTGCACAGCTTTGCAGCTGCCCGAAAAGACAGCTTTCTGAGGAGCCCGTGCCTTTGCAGGCAGGTCCCAGAACTCTCCCGGTCCCTGCTCACCAGGCAGGCTGCTGCCCACACTTACGCTTTCAGCTCCTCCACCTTGGCCTGCTTGCTGGCCCTCTCCATGGCTGCCATCCAGTCCTCGTAGAGGTCGACGACGAGGAGCTTGGTGGGGATGCTTCGCAGGAAGTCCTGCAATGCCAAGGGCTGCAGGTGAGCCTTTGAACGCTGCAGGCCAGCCAGGAGCTCCTCCAGCTGCAGGTCAGAAGTGCTCACCTTCAAGATGACGGCCAGCAGCAGTGCAGGCTGGCTTCCTACGTCGATGTCCTTGCCGCGGTCCAGGGCCTCGCGCAGCTGCCGAAGTTCTGTCCCACCGGCAGCTCTGCGGAATATCCCCTCCGTTGCTGGTCCTTGCTGGTGCAGGACAGCCAGCAGCTCCTGCAGGAGAGGCAGGAGGCCACTTGCTTGGCTGAAGAACCAAGCGGTGGCAAGGACCAGAGCTCTGCCCCAGACGTGGTTGCCTAAGCGCCACAAAGGGTCTGGGACCAGAAGCAGGTTCTGGGGGTGCAGAGCCCAGTGCCCTGTCCCCGCAGCTGCTGGGGACACGCAGGCCCTCTCCAGAGCAGCCGGAGGGAGGGCTGGGGACCCCGTCTGTCCAGGCTGGCTTACCTGGATGGGCCGGGGCAGCGTGTTGTCCTCCCCACAGAGGGCTGCCAGGGGCTGCCCAAAGAGCGCCCTGCTGCAGCTGGAGCCCGCCTGCCCTGGCGCCTGGGCAGCGGCCGGGGTGCGCCGCAGGGCAAAGGGCCAGGGCAGCCCCATCCTCCTCCTGCTGGTGCTGCTCCCGCTGCTGCTCCCTCCTGCTGCAGAGGAAAACAGAGTAAGACACCACCAATGGAGACCCCAGGCCAGCGGTCCCAGCGCCTGCCCTGCCCTGCGCTGCCCTGCCGGCAGCACGGTGCTGTGTGGTGCGGCAGGATGGGCAGGGAGGCAGCAGCTGGAACCGTGGCTGTGGCTCGGAGGTGTTGACTTAGAGGCTCTTGAGAGCCATCGTGCCACGGGGTCAGCCTGTGCCAGCCTTCGCCCTGCCCTCCTGCAAGCTGCGGGCAGCAGCAGAGGCTCCGTGTCCCCGCAGAAGCATATCCAGCAGGCACTGCCCAGCAGTTGTCCTTGTCCGTCCAGGTGACATCCTTCCGTGGGCTGCCCAACCTGCATGGCGACACTCGGGACAAGTGAGCACAGCATTGCAGGAGGTTGCCTTGCTTTCCCAAACTCACCTGGTGCGGGGCAAAGTCCCCCTGCGTTTGCAGATGGGGCCGTCGCAGGCCCTTGCTTGGGATGAGCCTGCAAGAACCAAGAATCGGGCTGTGCTTGGAGAGCAGCCCCGCAGCAGAAAGGGCCACCAGCAGCCTGAGCGTGGCAGAGCTGGGACCCTCTGCCCTCCCGGGCTCTCTTCCCCATGTGGCAGGGTTCCTCCCAGTGTCACCAGTCAGAACGTGCTGGCGTGCTGCTGGCTTCCCAAAACTCTCTGCTCCCTGAGTGGCACCATCAGACCCTCTGTCCCTCCCGCACAAGCTCACCCCAGTCCCTGCGCATCCCGGCGCAGCCAGAGGCAGGTGCAAGGCAGCCATTCTCACCTCTGCCTGTGCCTCCATCAGCCTCTCCAGGCTCCTGGCGCGCAGTGTCCTCCACTGGGCAGGAGAGAAGGAGGGGAAGAAGGTGAGCAGCCATGGCTCTGCTGCTCGGCTGCAGGAGCAGTGCTTGGGGACAGGGCCCAGAGCAGAGAGATACTCATGGTGTGGCGGCGGCTCAGCTCCTTCTCCAGGAGCTTGATGGATGTCAGATGGGTGACGCGGGCTCCCGTGCGTCCTTCTGGTGTCCTGTGCACCGGGAAGGGAGAGGGAGAGAGCTGGGTGAGCCCCAAGCCGTCTCTTGTCTCTTGTCAGGTAGCTGTGCTCGAGAGCTGCTCGCAGCCACGGGGGCACCTTCCCCAGCTGGGGGCTGTGTTCCCCCGTCCATCCAGCTTCTCCTGGAGCATCCCCCCGGCTTACCCCAGCAGCGTGGCCACCCACAGCTCCTTCAGTGCCTGGGATCTGCAGATAGAGAGGAGAGAGAGCGTCAGGCCCTGCTGCCCCCAGCCCTGGGCAAAGGTGGGTGCCTGCACAGCCCTGTGCTGTGGGGCAGGACAGAGGCGCTGTCCAAGCCCTGGGTCGCTCTGTCCTGCCTGAGCGGCTGCATTTGCCCTTCCCTTCTGGGGACCAAAAGGTGACCAGGGGATGCAGGATGGGGAAACATCCCCCATCCCTCCCTCCCTGCCACCGGGCTGCCTGCTCCCTGCCCAGCTCTGCACGCAAGGCAGAGGCCTGTGTTCATGGGATGGCGTGGGCACGGCTGGGAACCTCTGCTGCCCGACCACGACTCACCCAAAAGTGGCGATGCAGGAGCCGGTGGGCCAGGCGAGGATGACAGAGGTGCTGTCCTCATCGGTGCCTTCCTCCTCCTCCTGTCCATCCTGCCCCGCAGCCTCCTTCCCGCTGCTGAGCACCCACAGCTGGTCCAGCGCCAGGCGGAGCTGTGGGCGCAGGCTGGTGCCATGTCTGCAGAGAGCAGAGGCGGGCACTGAGCTGGAGGGGGGCTCCTTGGGCTGGGTCCCCACGCGCAGAGCCCTGTCCCCCACCTGCCCTTGGGACGGACATTGGTGCCTCCAGCACCGAGGGGCCGGGGCCTGGGGCTGGTGCCAGGGTGTCCCTGGGCCGGGGCTGGGGGCAAGGATCTGGGCTCTGAGGGTCTTACCGCAACTTGGCGACCACCAGTTCCTCGTGGAGGAGCAGAAGGCGCCTCTCGCTCCTCTTGCGGCCCCGGGTCAGCCGCACGTCCGCGCTCAGCACCGGCTCGGCGTCGCTGAGAGCCTCCCTGCAGAGCAGAGAGCGGCGGGCATGAGCAACGCCAGTGCTGCGTGGCCCAGCTGTGCCCGCATGTCCCCGAGCCCGGGGGGAGCCCACCTGGAGCCGCAGCAGCAGCTGGCCTGGCCCATCCTGCCCGGGAGAGGAGGGCCCTGGCCGTGCAGCGAGGAGGGGGCCCAGCCGGCGACGGCGAGGCTGGGAAGCGGGGTGCTGGTGCTGTGGCAGCGCTGCTGGGCCAGAGGCTGCCTCCTGCCAGCGCCGCTGCGTGCCAGCACGGCTCTGCCCTGCTGCCTGTGGTGGCCGTGGGCTCCCCGTGACCAACGGTCTGAGCCCAACGGAAAGTGGGCGGGGCCTGCGGGGCGGGGCTGGGGCCCTCTCCAGTATGGCCGGGCCTGCCTCGCCCCGGGGAGCCCCGCGCAGGACAGGGCAGGGGGCAAGGGCCACCTCCCTGCGCCTGCGGCCAGCGCTTTGCCCTGGGGTTTGGACAGGGCCCTGCTCGATAAAAGAAGCCGTTTTTCCTAGAGGTGACCGTTGTGGCCTGAGGCAGACTCCTCTTGGTGGAGGCCGGCCTAGCGGTCGGAAGGCCTCTGGCACACAGGCCGTGCCAGGCCTCAGGCCCCAAGGCGCTGGAACTGGAGCAGGCCCAGCAGGAGGAAAAACTTCCATTTTTACCAAAAGACGGGGGGACTAGCAGCAGTCAAGAGCCGCTCGTGTCCTGCCAGGCGCCACAGGGAAATGAAATGTGTGGTGAGCTTCGGCAGGAATTGTGGTGCCCCTGGAGCACCACCCTTGCTTGGGAAGGCTTTATTCCACCTGGGTGCTAAGGCTTCACCCTTGGCAATCAGGGCTGGATGAGCGCCACACAGGAGCCCTTGCCCTGTTAGCCATGACCTTCACCCAGCCGGTGGCCGACACGGCCAGGGGCGAGTCTGTGGGGTAGGCCGTGACCATGGCAAAGAAGGGGAAAAGTAGTCAGCTTTTGATGGCCCGTGTCTCGTTTCACTGTTGACCCTAAGCAATGCCTTGCTTCAAAGAGAAGTGATTCAGAGAGTTACACACCCGCCCTGTTCAGGAAAAATGCAGGAAATCAGAGACATCTAGCAAATTCTCTTGTGGCTGTTGTACACTGCAGCAAGAAGCAGCGTGGGTCCAGTGGCTAATGCTGGAAGGGGAATTCAGCACTTCTGGGAAAGGGAGATAAAGGCACTCTTGTGGGCCAGGCTGGGATTGGAGAGCCTGGGTGGGTGTCTGGGGTCCCAGCTTTCCCGCAGTGCTGACTGTGGTGCCTGCTGCTTGTTCTTCCCTGCAACGCCGGTTGCATCCACCTGCTGGGGCTGTGCTTGGGAAGGGCTCCGGGGGTGAGCAAGCCCATGGGAGAGGCCTGGGGAGAAGCTCTTCTCCAGAGATCTACCAGAAACTGTCCAGAGCATCCAAGAGGATGCTCTGTATGACAAGGGAAGGTGCCCGTTGGTCCAATGTATGAGAGCCTGCAGGGCTCCCATCAGGGTCCTTTGACCTACCCATCCTCCAGCCAGCAATCCAGGTGCTGGGGGGTCCCATGTAGGTCTCCTGAGGTACCCTTTAGCCCCGGGCAAGGTGTCGTGCCTCAGTGTGTGCTTGCAGGGCATGTTTCCTTCCTGCTGACAAGGGCGGAATTGCAGTTAAATGCCCCTGGGCGATCCCGAGCCAAGCAAACTTTTTTCTATGGGTCACACTGCTTTGCAGTCCATGTGTGTGGTTCAGCTCCTGCATGGGAGCTGAGGACACGAGGTGACCTAGCTCGGAAGCTGGCCACTCTTGCTCCAGGCAACTCCAGTTGCTTGCGTTTTCCTTCAGCTTCCCCAGCCTGATCATCTCCACTGTCACCTCCTCCCTGTCCTACAAGAAGTATCCCTATCCCAGCCATTAGGACAGTGGCACAGCACTCAGAATCCAGATCACTGGTAGAGAAGAAGGACAGAGGAAAAGAGAAGTTCTCCTTTGAAAGAAATCCTTCTTTGTCCTCCTTTAGCTACTAGTGGGTGAAAAAAAGGGGGACAGAATTTCAGGCCAGCCACAGCACTGGCTTTCAAGCCTGAGCTTGTCATCTCATGGCTGTTCTGGAATGCGGTACAGTGAAAGGAGAGATAGAAATGGCAAATTTTCCCCCTCGGGGCGATCTAATGCTGGCAGAGGTTGCCCAAGGAGGTTGTGCAGTCTCTGTCCTTGGGGATCTTCAAAGGCCAAGGGCACACAGTTCTCAGCAACCTGCTCGAGGCGAGCGTGCTGGAGCAGAGGGCTTGGCCCAGAGGACCTCCACGGGTCCCTTCCAACCCCACCCTCCTGTGTGGCTCTGTGCTTTGCTTTTGCCCTGGCGGAGATCTTCAGGGACTTTGTGCTCCGTTTTGTGTTGCCTTAGGGCTACGATGTGCTGTGGTTTGGGGGCAACAAGGTCAAGTATGTCAGAGGTCAAGCGAGTTAGTGTCAAAGTGTGTTACTGTTATGGACAGAATCTGTGTTTGTTGGCCCTGTGTTCCTGGGGTTATGGCATTTTTATCTTGTGATCTGTGTGGTGGGGTTTTTTTGTGGAGAGTGCCTTTTTCAGCTATTTTGCCTTTGTGGGGTTTGGATGGGTGCCTTTGGTTTGTGTATGATGTTTCTTCTGGTTGTTTTTCTGCTGTGCTGGTGGATGGTGGTGGGCTTTTCTGTCTTGAAACCATCGATACTGGTCTAATAGATCTCCTGCAGGTCAGGCAGTGTCACTTCTGGCGTGGTCTGACTCATTTCTGGTGAGCTGGTAGGTAGGTGTGGAGGACTTGTGGTCCCTCCATGGAGAATGACTGCTAGAGGACTAACAGGCAGATCTGTGGAGGGGTGAGAGGACCGCTGGCCCATAAGTAGTGACTGTCAGAGGACTAAGTGTACTTGAACTAACGTGGGCTTCCAAATTCGTGGTTATCTGTCCTGCCTTGTGGAAGAGCCATTGGAAGTCACCAGCCACACGGAAGGACAAGGGGGTTCCCAAGGCTACGTGGCTTCTTGGGTTTTGCTTTTGAGTAAGAAAGTCTTGTCTCAACATGAGTACAACTGTGAACGGTCAATTTTGCTAACTTTAGAAATTAGGGAGTAGCACTTTTGTGCTGTGCCTCACATGGCTGCCAGGGCAGGGTGAGAAGCAGCAAGAGAATTCCTTCCTGTCACTTCTCCAGGGGAGCCGTGCTGCACTTGTCAAGGTGAGGGGTTTTTGGCTCTATATGATTGAAAAGGTGAGGGGTTAATTTTCTCACCACAGAAATTAGGGAGCAGAACATTTGTGCTGTGCCTCACATGGCTGCCAGGGCAGGGCGAGAAGCAGCAAGAGAATTCCTGCCTGGCACCTTCTCCAGGGGAGCAGTGCTGCACTTTACCCATAGTGAGGGTTTTTTTGGCTCTTCATGATTGCAAATGTGAGAGGTCCATTTTCTCAAATTCTCCCCATTTCCCACAGAACGCAGGGAGCAAAACTTTTGTGTTTCGCCTCACATGGCTGCCCGGGCACGGTGAGAAACAGCAAGAGAATTCCTTCATGGCACCTTCTCCAGGGGAGCAGTGCTGCACTTTGACAAGGTGAGCCCTGGTTCTGCATGAGTGCACAAGGTTTTGGTCAATTTTCTCACCACAGGAAGCAGGGAGCAGAACTCTTGTGCTGTGCCTCACATGGCTGCCCGGGCACGGTGAGAAGCAGCAAGAGAATTCCTGCCTGGCACCTTCTCCAGGGGAGCAGTGCTGCACTTGGACAAGGTGACTTTTTTTTGGTTCTGCACCATTTCAAAAGTGATGGTTCTGTTTTCTGACCACAGAAAGCAGGGAGCAGAAATTTTCTTTTGTGCCTCACATGGCTGCCCGGGCATGGTGAGAAGCAGCAAGAGAATTTCTGCCTGGCACCTTCTCCAGGGAGCACTGCTGCACTTTGTCAAGGTGAGTTTTTTGGGCTGTGCATTATTGCCACTGAAAAGAGGTCAGTTTTCTCAGCACAGAAAGCAGGGAGCAGCACATTTGTGCTGTGCCTCACATGGCTGCCAGGGCAGGGTGAGAAGCAGCAAGAGAATTCCTGCCTGGAACCCTCTCCAGGGGAGCAGCCCTGCACTTTCCCAAGCCATGTTTTTTGCTTCTGTATGAGTTCTAAAGTGCTGTGTCAATTTTCTCACCACAGAAAGCAGGGAGCAGTACCCTTGCGCTGTGCCTCACATGGCTACCATGCACGGTGGGAAGCAGCAAGAGAATTCCTTCCTGGCACCTTCTCCAGGGGAATTTCCCAGTTCCCGAGAAACTCCTGGCACCAGCTGCAAGGGGGCTCCCAGCCGAAGGGAATTGGGGTGGGAATTGGTGATGTCTCCTTTCCTTAGGCATGTTAACACTTTGGAATAACAATTGGATGCTTCGCTTCTGTTGCTCTTTTATCATATTGCTCACAGTAACTGCTACTGGTTCCTTTTATCATATTGCATGCTATTTTCTTTTATTGTAATATAAGAAACTGCGTTTGATATATTCCATCATTTGATATATTTGATAGATTTGATTATATTTGATGTAGAGTTCAGCTTTGCTGTGTATCCAGTCAGTCAGCAAAACATAATTTGGCGTAGTCGGCATCGTATGAAGTAAAACTCTCTCTATTTAAGAAGAAAAAATGTTCCTCGACTTGCTATTGGCAGGTGGGAACCATTGCCTTACGGTGTTTGTGCCAGAGTGGTCTGGTGGTGCTGGGCAGTTGGGCCGTGCCAGGGACAGAGGGACGGGGGCAGGGGAGGGGGCGGGGGGAAGGGGTTTAGGGACGGACGGGTGGGAATGGATGAAGGTGTTTAGGGATGGAGCGGGGTGTGTGGGGGTGGGGCAAGGATGTGTGTTTGTGGGAGTGGGTGTGGGGGGGGGTGGGGGATGGGGGGAGGTGGGTGTGTGTGTATTGATACACCGGGGGTGGGGGCGTGGGGGGGGTTGAGGGTGTGTGCGTTATTTAGAGAACAGATTGGGGGGCCTGGGGGAAGGGTTTTAGGGACGGACGGGGGGTTAATGGAGGCCTTTAGGGAAGAACCGGGGGGCTGGGGGAAGGATTTTAGGGACGGGCCGAGGGTGGGGGAGGGCTGGACCAGGGTCTGGGGGAAAAGGTTTTAGGGACAGGGCGGGGAGGTGGAGGTGGGGGATGATTTCAGGAACAGCCAGGGTGGAGGAGGGGGTCAAGGGAAGTCTTTCAGGGTTGTTTGGGGGGAAGGATTTTAGGGACGGATGTGGTGTCTGGGCGGACGTTTGATGCCACCGTATAGATTCCACTGTATATACGTTTATGTCCAGGGATTCTGTTAAGGGAAGGCTGCTGGCTCGGCAAAGGGACAAGATGTCTGAGCTCCCCAGTTACCACACTGATTTGGTGTTTAGCTCTACGTTAAACACACCTGCGCACAAAGGTTAGGCCAAGCTGACTCTCTAAAGCTGTTAGAAGTGACAAATTAAGGGACCTCTCATCCAGGGAGTCAGCCTTGGGAATGGTGGCGAACAAAGAATGGATGGGGAAAAGATCTCCGTTCTCTTCAGTGATGCAGAAAGAGCCTCTGGGTGAGGACGTTGTGGCCACAGGAGGAGACAAGCCGATAGAGTGCTGCGATCCGCAGAATGTTGGTTGGAAGTCGGGCAGAGGTAATTGTTGTGGGGGGAGATCGCGACCTCTGACTCAGATAGCCCCCCGAGAGAGGGCAAGGCCCCGCTTGGGGAGCATGGGGAGCTAGTAAAAAACCTCAGCAGTGCTGTCTGAGGGTGTGTGCTCATTTGTATTAAAGCAAGAAACTTGTAACCCATCCTGTGCCTGACTGAAAATGCATGTGTAATGCGCTATGAGTGTGCAAGTGCTCTGCTGTCCATAGTGCGTGCCCTCGAGTAACTGGGTGAGCACGCTCAGAGGAAACATTCCCCCGTGCTCCCAGCACTGCCATAAAGAATGCCTGCCTTCTGAAACTTGCAAGCAAGGCTTAGAGGGTTTCTCTCCATGACCGACTTTATGGCATCATTCCCACCATACTGGAGAAAGCAAATCTTTTATTGTTTGGTGGTGAAAGCAGCTTGGGCAGTGTCACTGATGTGCAGCACTTTTTTAACCTCAGGTCTAAAGTGCCACCGGTCCCACCGTGGGGTACATCCTTCCTCAGGCTTTCACCAAACGGAAAGGATGCATCAAACCCACCCCACAAACACGTCCTGCACTGTTGCTAGGTAGGGCCTGGCGACCGGAAGATCTCGCGCTGTACGGAAACACAGGGCCCCCCTCCCTGTAGCCAACAGCTTTAGTTTATGATGTAAGCAAACGGAAGTGACAGTGTAAACCTAGGCTATATAGTGTCACGTCATTCAGCAATAAACGCCATTTGCCATCCACCACATTGGTGTCTGTGAGCTAATGGACCGCGCGGCCAGGGGTCGGCCGCCGTGCCGTTCCTGACCCAGGTCATCGTGTGCCTGTGAAGGCAACACTGCACTTTTTTTATCTTTCCTGGAACGTGGGGACATGACCCTGCTGGGCCATCAGTGCCACCTGCCTGGGAGCCAAGATGGTGCCTTTGCATTCCAGGCTAGGAACTTACCTTCTTTTTTTCCTTTTCAGTGACTTTAGAGCCATCCTTAGGGAGGCTGGTTAAGCTGGTTTACTGCACAGCTGGTCGCCAGTGGAGGGAAATGGTAAGCTCCGCTGTTGCCTTTGGTGTTTACTTGTTACTGTGTCGCTCATTTGAGTGATCTTCTCATGCCCCGGCAAGCAGAAGCTATCACGCCACTTTAGGCCTTGGTCTAATAGTCATGCAAAGCAATATTGAAAGTCATTCTGAGGTCTGGAACAGGCCCCAATATGCATTTTATAAAAGTGCTTCTTGGCTGCTGTTTCTCTTTGTATGGGGTTTTTTTCCCATTTCCCCAGACTGCTGAAGCTCTGAAAGGCGCCGATGAGCTGCTCTCCCTCAGTTTGCTCCTTTGCCTTTGGGGACTGCGGTTCATGTTTTCTTCATGGCTTTGCAGAGGAGAAAATCCATGAGTACACCACCTTGCTTGACATGATCTTGCTGGAAAGTGGTCGAAAGCTTATTGCTGCCCCATCTTGCAAATGGCATACATTCTGGTTCTCATTTGATGGGCAGCGTGTCGGCTTGTCAGTTGACTGTAGAACAATTCAATTGCTCAAAGCAGCAATGCTGATAGGGAGAGTTTACGTACTTCCTTGCACAAAGCGGTTCTGGGCTTTTTTCCCTCTGTGTGTGTTTCTGTGCAGACATGTGCATGAAACACAGGTGTCTCTCTGTGCCACAGGTGGGACTGATGACAGCTCTTTATTTCATTTCAACTAGAATTTAAACAAAGATTGTGCCTGCAAAAGAATTAGAGCAGCTGTCCTTGTTTCCCAGAGCAAGCATCCAGGCGCTGGGGAGCAGTTGGCAGGATCAGAACCTGAGCCTGCTCTGGGTGGTAAATCCTCAGGAGAGGAAAGAGAAACCCCACTTTTTTCAATACAGGTCTAGTTCCCTTAATATTTCGAGCAGCAGAGGGGGGTGAGATGGGGCGGTGTGGTGGCAGGAGAGGGACAGGAGAGGGACAGAGGAATGAAGAGAACAGGGGTGGAGCTGGGCAGGGAGTGGAGGAAGGAAACCCCTGCTGAAGAGCCAGCAAACCATGAAGTATTCCTATGTGCTAAATTTCATCACACCAGCCTGTTTCCACAGCAAAGGCTCCAAAGTTGCCCAAAGAAGCAAGGAACAGAGCAACTGGTAGCAGTGATGGCAAACACGATGGAGTTCTTGGCCGCATGAGGAAGTAGATAACCACCATGTAGGAAGTTCTGCGCCCTACCCTGATGGAAACAAATCTCTGAACCATTTACGGCAGCTATTGCATAATTTTTCTGTCCGTCTGACTATCTATCTATCGATCAATCTTGCAGAAGACTAAGTTGCAAGAACTTGAGAAATAGACCTCTGTTCCCGGTAATAATAGTAACCCTAAGACTTAACCCTAAGACTCAACCTTAAGACTTAACCTTAAGTCTTAACCCTAAGACTTAAATTTAGGACTTAACCCTAAGACTCAACACCGAGACTTCACCCTAAGACTTAACCTTAAAACATAACCCTAAGACTTACCACTAAGTATTAACCTAAGACTTAACCCTGAGACTTAACCTTAAGACTTAAATTTAAAACTTAATGTTAAGACTTTACCCTAAGACTTAACACTAAGACTTAACCCTAGGACGTAACCTTAAGACTTTAATTTAAGACTTAACCTTAAGACTGAGACCTAAGACTATATGCCTAAGACTTAACCCTAAGACTCAACCTTTAAGACTTAAACCTAAGATTTAACCCTAAGACCTAACCTTAAGGCTCAAACTTAAAGATATAACGTTTAGACTTAACCCTGAGAATTAACCCTAACACTTATCTTTAAGATTTAACCTTAAGACTCAACCTTAAGGCTCTATCCTAAGATTTAACCCTAAGATCTAACCTTAAAACTTAACCCTAAGACTTAACCCTGAGATATAACCTTTAAGACTACTTAACCCTAAGACTTAACCATAAAACTTAACCCTAATACTGAACCCAAGACTTAACATTAAGTTTTAACCCTAGGACTCAACCTTAAGACTTAACTTTAAGACTTAACCCTAAGACTTATCCCCAAGACTTAACTCTAAGAGTTAACCCTAACACTTAAACTTAAGAATTAAACTTTTGACTTAACCCTAAGACTCATCCATAAGACTCAAACTTAAGACTTAACCTAAAGACTTAACCCTGAGTCTCAATCCATAAGATATACACTAAAGACTTAACCCTATAGACTTAACCTTAAGACTTAACCCTATGATTTATACTTATGGCTCAACCTTAAGACTTAACTTTAAGACTTAAGCCTGAGAATTAACCCTAAGACTTAACCCTAAAACTTAACCTTAAGATTTAACCTTAAGAATTAAGGTGAAGGGTTAACCTTAAAGGATGAAACTTAAGACTCAACCCTACGTCTGAACCCTATGACTTAACCCAAGACTTAACCTTAAGACATAAACTTAAGACTTAAGCCTAGGACTTAATCTTAAGACTTAACCCTGAGACTTAACCCTAAGACATAACCCTGGAACTTATCCTTGAGACTTAACTCTGAGACTTAACCCTAAGACTTATCCCTAAGACTTAATCCTAAAACTTAACCTTAAGAGTTAACCATGAGACTTAACCGTGAGACTTTACCATAAGATGTAATCCTATGACTTAACCGCAAAACTTAACCCTGAGATTTAACCTTTAAGATTTTGCCTTCAGACTTAACCCTAAGACTGAACCATAAGAGTGAACCCTAAGACTTAACCTTCAGACTTAATCTTAATACTGAACCCTAAGACTTAACCGTAAGGCTCACCGTTCAGACTTAGCCCTAAGACTTATTCATAAGGCTCAAACTTAAGACTTAATGTTAAGTCTTACCTCTGAGAGTTAACCCTAAGATTTAACCCTAAAACTTGTCCTTAAGATTTTACCTTAAGATTTCACCGTAAGTATTAACCTGAATAGTTAACCTTAAAGATTTAACCTTAAGACTTAACCCTGAGACTTAACCCTAAGACTTAACCTTAAGATTTAACCTTAAGACTTAACCTTAAGAGTTAAATTTAAAACTTAACCTTAAGACTTAACCCTTAGACTTAACACTAACACTTACATTTAAGACTTCACCTTAATATTTAACCCTAAAACTTAAACCTAAGACTTAACACTGAGACTTAAACCTGACTTAACCTTGAGACTTAACCCTTAGACTTATCCCCAGACTTAACTACAAGAATTAACCCTAAGACTTAACCTTATAAGTTAACCTTGAGAATTAACCGTGAGATTTAAAGTATAAGACTTAACCCTATGACTTAACCGTAAAACTTAAACCAAAGACTTAACCTTAAGATTTAACCTTATGACTTAACCTTAAGACTCAACCCTGAGACTTTACACTAAGACTTAAATTAAGATTTAACCTTAAGATTTAACCCTGAGACTTAAAGGTAAGATTTAACCCTAAGACTTAACACTAAGATATAACCATGGGACTTAACCCTGTGTCTTAACCCTAATAGTTAACCCTAAGACTTAACCCTAACAGTTATCCCTAAGACTTAACCCTAAGATTTAACCTTAAGTTTTAACCTTAATACTTAACCCTAAGACTTAACCATAAGATTTAACCTTAAGAATTAACCTTGAGACTTAACCGTGAGATTTAACCTTTAAGACTTAACCCTAAATCTTAACCCTGAGACTTAACCCTAAGAATTAACCTTAAGGCTTAACAATAAGATTTAACCCTAAGGCTTAACACTAAAACTTAACCCTACAAATTAACCCTAAGTCTTATCCATAAGACTTAACACTGAGACTTAACTCTAAGACATAACCCTGAGACTTATCCCCAAGACTTGACCCTAAGGCTTAACCCTTAGACCTAAACTTAAGACTTAACCCTAGGACTCAATCCGTAAGGCTTAAACTTAAGAATTAACCCTGAGACTTAAACTTAGGACTTAACCCTAAGACTCTAACATTAAGACTTAGCTCCAAGACTTATGCCTAGGTCTCAACAATGAGACTTCAACCTAAGACTTAACCTTATGGTGGCCAGGTTTTCCAAAACGAAAGCAAATGTACTATGGTGGAGGTGGATCCCAGGGGTCTTTCATGTAACTAGAAGTTTTTTGAAAAAGAAAAAAAAAAAAAGGAAAAGGTATGCATGCATCTCTCTTCTTAAAACAAACATCTCTACAATGTTCCCATAACCTTCAAGGAACATACCTGACACTTCCTTGACTGGGTTGTATTCACAGCAAGACTGTACCATCATAGCCTGTACCTTATCCTCTTTGGTAGCATTGTCTTCAGCCAGGTTGTCAGTCTGTTTAACAGGTACTGATTATTTGACACTCATGTTAGGCTACAAATAGGCTCTCTTTGTACCTTACATAAAGACTTGTTGAACCAATCCAGTTTTCTTCCAAGCGGACTGAAGCTATGTGTAGAAAAAAGCACACCACCAGCATTTTGAAGCTGGCCTTTAAGCTCCAGACTGGTTGAAGAAGCTAGCCACGGTACATTTAACTGGGATGCATGCAAGTAGCATTAGTTATGTTTTGCAGCATTAAAAGGACACACAACTTAAAGAGTTGTGGCAGATGCTTTTGCTTCCTGAAATTCAGCTTCAGACCCAGAAGCACTAAAAGGAATCAAGCTTTTGATAATCCCTTAGCAAGGGATTTAAGAATTTTCTGTTGGTACTGGATTTTCTGTTGGTTTTTGTCTGCCCACAAGCTCTGCTCCTGGCCAGGAAAAGGAGTCCTTAACAGCAGCTATTGCCAAGTGCAGTGGAACTGCAGGTCCAACACGTACTCAGAAGCTGCTCTTTGTTGATCTTAAATGATTCCAAAACCATCCTCAGCACTCCTTTTCAAAACAATCGCCCTTTGACACCCAAAAGGAAACCTTTGGGATCAACGTGTCCCCAGGGAGGGCTCGACACAAAACCTCTGCGCAGACCTGCTGTCCTGTGATGCCTGCCAGCAGAGCTGGTGACGCGAGTGCTCCTTCCCCATCTCCGTTGAGGATACTAAGGTTAGCAAAGCCCTCCTGTTTGTCTTGTTGACAGGCGTGCTCAGCCTGAAAGGCGGTGAGGGAGCGCTAACCGGCAGCCCTGCCAGCCAGCCTGAAGGGCAGGGGGGATGTGAAAAGCAGCTTGGGGCCGCCTGAGAACTAGCACAGGCATTTACGGAGGGAACGCGCGGGAGCAGGGTGTTCTCTCGCTTTCACTCGCTGGGAATGTGCAATCCATTCCTTCCCCCGGAATCTCTCACCTCTAAGTGAGAGACAGTCAACGTTTTAACTAATGTTTTACAAAATGCCTCTTTGTAAATACCTACACATACATACACATACACGTTCTGTTAAAGTAGCAAAGAGTATGTTTCCCAGAAAAGAAGTACCTGAATTTTGAGAAATTTTGAAGACTCTTTGATGGCCATCTGAATTGTGGACCGCATCATCTGATTTGTGGACCCCATTTTAAACTCTATTTAAGGAAAAGGAGGTATGGGAATGATACCACTATGGAAACAGACAGTTAGGCATTTCACAGGAGTCAGAAAATGGTGCGTCAGCCACAGCTGGTGACTACCAGCTCCAATATTTTGAAGATTAGGAAACTATTTCAAAAAACTTGTTGACAAGTCTTTCCTAGAATTGTAATGCTCTTTCTAAGAAATCGTTCACGCAGTGCATTGCAAGAGTTGAAAAGCCCCTCATTCTTCTTCCTTGCAAAAAAAGAGAAAAAAACTGTTTACAGTTCTCTTCCTCTTCATTGTACTCCTCATTGTCATCTTCACCACTGTAGATGACAGTGGTGAAGACGTATATCAGTGCAGAGCGTGTTGGTCTTAAAATATTCTCTGGAATTCTGCGTGATTATTTATGATGGGCTGGATGCAGAATCCCTTCCTGAAGACCCCGTTGCAATGGGGCATCTACAGCAAAGAACATTCTATTTATTTGGTTAGGAGGGAACTAGAACATGAAATCCAGGTTCAGACCAGCAGGCACAGTTTTTAAATCATTATCAGGCTGAAGGAACACTTAAATGGACAGATTATGCCTTTTAGGAAAACTTGTCTGTGGTGGCTGGCAAAAACACTTCTTCCAGCTACAGAAAATCTGAAAAAAGATGGACATGACCTCCTCTGCATGGACAGGGGAGGCACTGCTGATTAAAGCCTTTAGATAGCATACAAAGCATGACTAACCCCTGATTTCTCATTTTTATAAAAAAAGGAGTAGTCTAAGGAGTTCTATAAAAAAGAAAGAAATGTTGTGGTTTATCTGTTTTTAAGCTTTTTGTGAGCTTTCCCAATCTTAATGGCTGTCCATTGCACGTCTAGTTAGAGCTCACAGAACAGAAGCCACTCTGTGTAGCTGTACCCTCAGCCCTCTGCACTACTGGCTTCTGCAGAAGCAGCAAAGGTACAAAGAAAAAACCCAAAACTCCGTTGGTGAGGGGTGTATGTATTTACCTGACACAATGTTATTATTGTCCAAGGAATTGCATTTTAAAGACTGATCTTCAGTTTTTGAAAATCACAGGCCGTCTTTACACTGCAGCACAGTGAAAATGTCACAGAGGTACCTTGGTGCCAAGAACCCAGCTCATCAGAGTGGTGGGCTTCTCCTCTGCCTCATTTAACCTGCTACCTCACAGACCTTGTGCTGGCCAAGTTCCGTGGTTCCCAGTGATGATCCCAGATTGACCGGAGCCAGATCAGGAGCTTCTACCCATTAGGTCTTAGGGTTGAGTCTTAGGGTTAAGTCTTAAGGTTAGGTCTTTAGGTTAAGACTTATGGTTATGTCTCAAGGTTAAGTCTTAGAGATAAGTCTTAGAGACACGCTGTAACTCGCCAGTATACTTTATTTATTGAGAACTAACATTAGAAAGACACGGCATAACCACAAGTCAATAATATCTACTAATGGTGGAGGAGAGGTCTGTCTTGAAGAAGGCTGGAAAACATGACCATTCAAACCATGCTGACGCAGCTGATACAGAACTGGACTGGACGAATACATCGATGACAGCAACAATGCTGTAGTCAGGCTTACATTTGAATATCTGCAATTGTAATCAGATTCTCTGTCCTCCATAAATCTGAGGAATACAGCAGTAATACCTGGAGCACAGAGAGCAGCTTAGGGTGAAATCAAACTTAGAAAGGTAACTACCAACATTTGGGAATGTGCCCAACTGCTTTCTGAGCTTCAGGTTTGGAAAAGATCAACTGCTCCTTCACCGTCCTGGCACAAAAGGCAATACGCTTTAGGACGTTGCTCTTTTTCTCTTGCCCGACACAGGCATTGTCTTTAGGAAACTAATAGGAATCACTTAAGAATGAAACTTCTTGTTCGCACGGTTTGCCAGCTGGCCACTCTCAGTCTTTCCTCTGGAGACAGCATGCAGCCCCGCCACCCCCACCCCTCTGGGGTGTAAGAATACCCTGCCCCCCCGCCCCCAAACAAAGGAAGCAGTCAAACACTGGGACTCGGACTGCTGGCAGATGGGAACCAATTACCAGTTCACACTGCAATGTGTCTCTCCGTTTACTCTAAAAGCAATACAAGCAAAAGCATAAAATAAGGAATCTCTCTGCATAGAGGAAACAGGACGGAGAACTTGACTCTCAGAAAAACCAACCCCAAGAACAAACCCAATTCAAACGTCTGAACAGCTACCACTGTTGGACTTTGAATGCCACGTCCCAGCGGGCTGAAAAATCTAAGTCTGCTTTGGGACAGATACATTCAAATCTGCCCTGTCACAACACAATTTAACAGCAGCTTTAACAAGAAAGAGACAACCGGAATGCCTCCGTAAACCAACAGCCACAAAGAAGGTGAACACACTGAAACCCCTCCCAAAGAACACAACGCGTTATGGCTGCTTACCCAAGGTCTGTCTTGCCGGTAGCTTTAACTCCTCTAACAGGGACTCTCCTAACAGTTACCGATGAGTGCCTTGGAATCAGGGCATTGTCATCTGTGTATTCTGAAAACAACATCAATACAGAGAAAGCATCAGTCAGTTCGTAAGAGTGATATTAATATGTCATGACATAGCACTTCAGGGAACCCTTTACGGATAGAAAAGCAACATTTTACACACAGCGCAATGCTTTTATCATGTCCACACACTCACGGTACCTTTCCAGAAATCTTCAGGTCTGATAGTCAAACACAAGCAGCAAAATCTTTTCCATTTGTTTTGAATCGTTTCAATGCCAACAGCAAAATGGTCTCTAAAGTCACTAAAGCAGAGTGCTAAAACATGAGGCTCTTTCCTGATCTAACTTTCATTGCTTTTGCTCCTGTTAGCTTACAAAACCCTAGAACATGTCTCTATAATAGCGAGCACGGAAGAGGACACCCCCACCCCGCCTCCCACCTTTTAAAACACATCCCAACCATCCATTTTGCCTTCCCACCATCTTCAAAAAGAGTCCACCATCTCTTTTTTTTCCCCCCAGTGATGTGTAAAATCCTGTTTACTTTTAGCTTCTATTAGCATTGCTTCTATTACGAGATTTCCGTGATCACGCGGCTCGGAAAACTCTGAACAAGTTGGCCATCTTCACTCAAGGTTCACTGAAGGGTCTTTCCAAGATCATGCCAACATTTAGTCAGGACTCCTGCACAAAGTTATAAAACCCACTACCATATCTCCACAGGGAGGATCTCCAAGAACCCCCTTTAGGCAGAGCATCCAGGCCTAGTTCTTTCCTTCATCTTCTGAAGGTGACTTTAAGCACGTAGATGCTGTTCAATAAAAACGGAAAGTCACGGTTATGTATAAAACCCCAAAATCTGGCATACACATAAATGACACCGAAATGTATTCCTTAGCTTTGCTCTGACAACCGCTGGGGGATTTTTGCATTTTCACGGGGAAAACACCCTTACAAAAGTTCCAGTAAGCATCTGTGTCACAACCTGTACGTCTGCCTCTACCTGCATGTCTGTCTCTACTGCTGTACATGACACGCGATCCCGTAACACCCCCAAGACCCCTAACACCGTGCTGTTAAGTCTGCTCACAGATACTCTCCTGAACCTACTTTACCTATCTGTAGGTAAACAGCGTCTTTAGGTCCAACCACTTGAAAGGCTGGAGCCAAAGTTACAGTTACCGCAGCAGGCATGTTATTCTGTTTAAGTTTTAATACATCAAAGAGGAAGAGGAAAAAATCCTATGAGTACACATTGTAAAGACAAGACTGTTGTGGGAATGTCACAGAACCACAGGAAAAAAGAAAAAAAAACCCCAACCGATAAAATTTGAATGTTTAAGGAATGGAGATGGTTTCCAAGTCTTTGCATTTCTGACAAGTCATATTCCAAAGTCTTTAATCACATGCAAGCTTTGCCAGACGGTAGATTACCAAACTGAAACAGCACACTAAGTAATACAAAACCATTACCGTCTCTGAGAATCAAGCACCATTTCTCAGATTCAAAAGAACTTAGGGTTTCTCTAAGAACATTTCTAGGTATATTCACCATAACTGATCTGCCATAAAACTTCAGTACTGCCCTGACACCGTTGAACACGCAGTACCACGACAAAAATGCACCGTTTGAAAGAAATGAAGAAATGATGCTCAATAGCATCTGAATGAATGTGTAGCATGGTGCAGCAAAGAAGCTGTATTAGCAAGAAATGCCAAGTATACTTTAGACAGAACACTCGTCTACAAGATGGCTTTCCAGGGTCTGCATAGATTCTCACTCACAGATACACTCTTGATCCAAAACGTTGCTACTGAGCAGTTTCTGCAGCAGCCAAGCACCGCTTTTCCAATGCGGTGGAGTAAAAGTAGCTGAAGACAAATTTCAGCCACCAAACCCACTTTTTTTTCCCCTTTAAATTAGCCACCCACTCCTTTTCTATCATGTTCAGCCTTCTCTGCCGGCTTTCAAAGAAATCTGGCAGGTCTGTGATGACAAGGCATTGTCCCACATTCCCTTATCGTTTTAGCTAGAAGGGTTCCCAGAAACCAAACCTCTTCCACGCGCGGTGTCGCACACGGACCCCGGACGCTGCTGTGCCTGGCTGCGCACACAGCCCTGACAGCAGCTGCCAGCGCACAACCACGGAAGAGCAGCTCTGAGGCCCCAGCACAAGTCACCGCTGCCGGCCGTGGCCCAACCGCCTCACTGGCCGCCTGCGCCATCGCCAGCCGGCCGGTCCCCGGTCCCCGCGCCCGCCGCCCCCACGCACCTTCCATGGTCTGGGCGTTGGTGACCTGCAGGTCGCAGTGGGTCGCCTTCAGCCTCTCGCGGCCCATGATCTGGCGCCTGAGGTCGCGCAGGGAGATGTGGGGGCCGTGAAAGGTGACCACATCGGAGTTCAGCCTGGAGGAGAACTTGTAGTGGACACACGACATGGCCGGGGCCAGGCGGTGCCCGCTCCGCGATGGCACCTCACGCAGCAGCTGGCCTCGCGGCCCCCACAGCAGGTCAGGGCCCACCGAGGGGCTGGGGCCAGCAGCGCGGGCTGAGCCCGCCGGCTCCTCCTCGCAGCCCCGGTGGGAGGACGATGGGGACAGGCCCTGGCTCGGCCTCCGCTCCCTCCTCGCACCAGCGCTGCCAGGCCAAGCTGCTCGCTATGGCAACCCAGGCGGCTCCGCATTGTGACAGAGGGGCTCAGGGGGCCACTCAGCGCCCCTGGGGGAGGGGCCTTCATCAGCCCCGCCTGGGCCGCCGGTGTCCCTGCTGTCCCCCAGCCTGTCACCGCCCCGTGCCCTGTCACCCCCCAGGGCTGCGGTGTCCCTGCTATCACCCCCTGGGGCCTTCACCATCCTGCGTCACCTGTCAGCCCTTGCGCCTGTGGGGGCTCTCCCAACAGCCCTGGGCACATCACTGCCCCGTGCCCTGTCACCCCCCAGGCTGTCACGGCTTGCTGTCCCCTCCTGTAACCCCCAGGCTGTCACGGCCTGCTGTCCCCTCCTGTCACCCCCCAGGCTGTCATGGCCTGCTGTCCCCTCCTGTCAACTCCCATGCTGCTACTGCCTGCTGTCCCCTCCTGTCACCCCCCAGGCTGTCACTGCCTGTTGTCCCCTCCTGTCACCCCCCAGGCTGTCACGGCCTGCTGTCCCCTCCTGTCACCCCCCAGGCTTTCAAAGCCTGCTGTCCCCTCCTGTCACCCCCCAGGCTGTCACGGCCTGCTGTCCCCTCCTGTCAACTCCCATGCTGCTACTGCCTGCTGTCCCCTCCTGTCACCCCCAAGCTGTCCCCAGCCGCTGACCCTTCCCGTCACCCCCAGGCTGTCCCAAACAGTTGTTCCCTCCTGTCACCCACCAGGCTGTCCCCACCAGCTGTCTCTCCCGTCACCCCCCAGGCCTGTTACTACCAGCTGTCCCCTCTTGTCACCCCCAGGCTGTCCCCACCTGCTGTCCCCTCCTGTCCCAAGGCAGCCTGGGGGAGATGCTGGGGCTCTGCCGAGTGGCACTTGGCTGCCTGCACCGCAGGGACAGCGCAGGGAGGGGACATCTCAGGGTGTCGCAGTGTTGTCCTTGTTGTACTCCTCCATGGTATTAATGATGGTTCCTTTTGTAACTGGCTTTTATTCACTCTGTCTGACGGGGCTTCCTCTGGTAGAACCAGTGCCAAGAGGAAAAAAGGGCGCAGTCCAGTCGCAACGGGCGCGGTGCACACTGTCATCTTTTGTAATGCTTCATAAAATAGCTTTTATTTAAATTCTGTATCTGCAGTATTTTTTCCAAAAATGTTCAGTTAAGGGAAGACGAGAGAAAGGGTGAGTCCACTAGCACGAGCGGGGAGAGCCATGTGACCTTGACCTTGAGCAGGGATAACCACGTGACCTTGACCTAGAATGACAGCCCCGACTCTTCTCTCTGCCTCTTCTAGGATATGGTGCTGATCGTGGGTAGGAATGAGAGGGGGCATGACTAGATGATTGAGAGCAGCAGCGAGGGTGGGAAGGACCTGATCTTGACTTGCAGTAGGTATGCGAACTTCTAGAGCGAGAAGAACTGGCATAGGGAGACCTGGACCTTAAAAAACAAAACGCAACACAAAGGAAATGAATGAAGTTAATTCAAAACAGTCACTCACACCATTTTTTTTTCTCCCAAATTTGTTTGGGTTTGGGGTTTTTTCCTCTCCATACGCTTATGTCAAAGCTTCTTTCAGCTGCTGATATACTGCTGCTGCAAACCAAAGAGCATGGCGGCATGTAAAGGTTTCTGCTTACGAGCCAGAACGGCTGCTGCTGTGGTAGTGTAAAAACACGCAGGAAGGGTAAGTCTGTTCCCACTCACTTCTATCGCATGGACTGCCCTAGCTATGGATGGATTTCAGGGGTGTCTACTGGTCTCTGCTGGTACATGGACATGCAGATGTCTCACTACCCAGCATCCACCTGCAGCGCAAATCACTCTTGTTGCCGTAAGATGCAAAACAAGTGAGTCTTAATGGCTACAGCGCAGTATCAACTGTCAGGAAAGCAGGGTTTAGCCTGGAGGCAGTAAAGCTCCATTTGAAAATGCCAGCTTAGTCTATTTAACTTCACTACGTATTTGGCAATTTGTACAGCATGCAAAATGCCCCACTTCTAGCCAGTGGTAGCCAAATTCTGCACATACCTCTAGCTCCAACCAAGGCCGGTGACTGCATTTCAAGAAAAATCCTAGCTAAAAGCTTCTAAACTCAGTCTCCAGTAAGCTGACGGAATGCCACTACTCTGGGAAAGATACTGACAGCATTACTACAGAGAGCTCTTCAGATTCCTGCCCAAGGGCTTTTTAAGGACAGAAGACAGAAGCTATCTTTAGATTTTTCTTCACAAGTTATTCCACGTATGTTCATTCCTCCTCCAACTTAAGATTTCCTTACACAAGTCTGATCTTTTAATTTGTAAGAAAAATTTAAGGATGTCAGCAGAATCTGAGCAAAAGGCGCCAGTTTGCAGTCCAGGTTGCAATCCGTCTGTGCGAGATTAGACGACAGAGGCAACAAAGGCAATTCCTCTCACGTATCTCCTCCAAAGTGCTTTGAGGTAACAGTTACAGTCAGAGCACGGAGGCACAGGAATCCACACCTGTCCAGTTTCTAGCCTCCTCAGGGCTGTCAGGAGGCGAAGGATGTCACTACAGAGAAGCTTTGGCAAAAGAGACACCCGTTCCTTCTCAACTGCTGCCCAGTTATAACTATCAGTCACCTGTAATCCCTGCCATCTTTGAGCTAGTGACCTACATGTGGAGCTCCCATCACTGCTCGTCCCTTGAACCATCCAACCCACCTCAGGATAGAGAGGTGGACTGGAACTCCTCCTGATTCTTCTAGACAATCTGCTTCTCCGTTAGGGACATGCAACGCAATTCCCTGGGAAATGAATGCCTGCGCTCCTCCTGAAACTCCTCACGTGCCACCAATTCCATAGAAGAAGTGTTTGTGAACACTTCGGGTCTGGGCTTTTTCTCTTCCCTGTTAAAATCAGTTTGACCATTATTACAATTATAGTTGGATATTTATTCCAAACAGACACCAAAATACAAAACACGGCCAAGATGAGAAAATGTTTACTGCATGTAATGCCAAACACGAACATCCTAGTCAAGCAAAACGAGTTTAGAATTCCCCCAGGATTCAGGGAAAGTTTTACAACTCCATTTGTCTTGCTTGAGTTTTGCACATTTACCATCTGCAATGAAAAGGTCTGTTGGATAAAACACGATGCCATTTTTGCTTCTGCCAGATGCACTTTAGTGTAACTGCAGTCCAAGGTGCTAACGAAATACCAAAGCGCAAACCCGTGCAACTTCCTGGAGCCAAACACTTACTCCTTTTGAAGTCTCCATTGTTCCCGTAAAACTCCTCCCTAGACAAGGGAGGCCAACGGCATCCTGGCTTCTGCCTGAAATACGGTGGCCAGCAGGACCAGGGAAGGGATTGTCCCTCTGTACTCAGCCCTGGTGAGGCTGCACCTCCAACACTGGGTTCGGTTTTGGGCCCCTCACTACAAGAAAGACACTGAGGTGCTGCAGTGTGTCCAGAGAAGAGCAACAAAGCTGCTGAAGGCTCTGGAGCACAAGTCCTGTGAGGAGCAGCTGAGGGAACTGGGGTTGGTTAACCTGGGGAAAAGGAGGCTGAGGGGAGACCTCACTGCTCCCTGCAACTACCTGAGAGGCAGCTGTAGTGAGGTGGGGGTCGGTCTCTTTTTTTCCCAGGTAACAATTGATAGGAGGAAAGGAAATGGCCTCAAGTTGCGCCACAGGAGCTTGAGATGGGATATTCGGGAAAATTCCTTCACCAAAAGGTTTGTCAAGCGTTGGAACAGGCTGCCCAAGGAAGCGGTTGGGTCACCATCCCTGGGTGTATTAAAAGAAATGTAGAGGTGGCGCTTAGGGACCTGCTGTAATGGCAGACTTTGTAGGTTTAGGTTAACCGCTGGACTCAATGATCTTAAAGGTCTTTTCCAACTAAACCTAAATGACCCTGTGATTCTATAAAGAAAGTGCTGGTGTCGCTGGGAGGGTATTTGAATGAGTCGCTGGCCGTGCTGTTGGCTGATGACATGTTTGCAGGAGCTGGGGGATATTCTGGAGCGGGGCGGGGGTATACCCAGCAGATGGAGGCTGACCAGGTGGAAACTGAGGAGGTAGTGGTGGTGGTGGTACCGCCAGCGGGAAAGGAAGCGCCTGGGGTGGGGGAGGATGCAAGGGAGGTGGAGGCACAGGTACAGAGGCTGCTGTTGATGATGGCAGTGTCGGGGCCTGAGTCCTCTGGGTACGTGTGCTACGTGGATGTCCTCCATTTGAACTTCCAGAGAAACCCAAACCCGCGTGTCACTGTCACACTCTGCCCTGATTTTAAAGAGGAATGTGAATGAAGCGGGAGCACGGTGGCGAGCCCTTCTTGTTCTCAACCTGAGCATTTTTCTGGCAGCTTCCTGTCCATTTGAGCCTACCCTCATTTCTGGATCCTCACACTTGCCTTCCACATCCTCACCCCAAGTAGTTGCCTCAGGCTTCTCCCCCTACATTCAGCTTTGTGACTGTGGGCAGAGGCTGCCCATGCTTAAAGGAGACTCCTATCTCCCAGGTGCCAGGTGCCCACGGCTCCTCTGCCACTCCTCGATACACTTCCTACTTCACACTTCCGAGCTTCAAAGTACTGCACAGATATTAACCAAGCTTCTCTCCAACTTCCTTTCAGTTCTTCCCCACAAACTTCCTAGGTTGTTGCCTCGTGATGATCTGTTTGGCCTGGTCTTGTCCCTGAACTGTTCTTTCCTTGCTTACTGAACCTGAGAATTTTAGGTATCTCTGGGACGGATTGCTGTGTTTTCTTTTGATTTATCTTTAAGATTTTATAAACACGATGCACACTTATAATCTATCCATAACAAATACATACCAAAAGGAAGAACTAACTGGTAGGGCAATAACAGCAAAAACAGATTCCTCTCTCTCCAACGGAGAGAAAGCAGCTTGGCTATTTGAGATGACTAGACTAAAGAAATTCAAAATGGTCATAAAAAAACAGCACTGACTCTTCCAACAATTTGCTCCATCACTAAGTCATTAAGAATCAAATGTTGGAGGCTGACTTCAATTGGGAAATCAGTTTCTTCAGCCCTATCCAGCCAGTAAGTAATTCGAAAGGGTGGCTTTGCACCTCATCCTGTCATTATGTTTAATTTTGATATATACTTACGGTTTCCTCCAAAAGCGTTTCTTTTTCAGAGTCTACTTTTGGGTCACATACTGGAGTTTTATTTGTAATCGTTTTACTGCAAGCACAGATCCCCTTTGTTAGAGCCAACTCAAGCTGAGCCACTTAAAAATGAATTGCCACTTGTATTCTCCACAGCTATCTGTGCATACGCATTTCATTATAAATCAGCTACTGCAGAAGTAATGTAGGTGTTACAGCCTGGTTTAACAGGTTACAAGTCGTCAGAGACTGAATTTCTGTGAAATACTTACAGTCCCCAGCCTGGTCTGCCACCTGCTGAGCGAACCGCACTGGCTCTCATCGGATGACCTTTTGGAGTGGGGAGAGGAAAAAGAAATAAATCCCATTCAGTTCATCTGAAGATAATTTTTTTAGAAGAAATTCTAAAGTTACGGTCACTCACCAGGTGTGGGTATTTTTTGCTCTTGGGGGCCCAGAAGACATGGTACTGCCGGTTGTCTTGCTACAGGAACCGGAAAGCCCTTGTGAATAAATGCAAACAGTTGGAAAATAAGCTCTAATAAATACTGTATTTCAAAAGCATATGTTGAAATAAAACTTAACAGACCGCTGACTGACAGAGAGGAAGATTTAGAAAGTTTGGTGGCAGTCACCTGAGCAGCAGGTGTCACAGTCACAAGTGGTCGTGCAGGCGGTGACGGCGGCTGTCGCTGCTGCTGCTGCTGAATCTCCTTATGGAGCCCTGTTGTGTAGCCGGTTCCATTGTGGAAGTTGTTCACAGCCTAGAGGCAGAAGAACATGGACAAAAAGATCAAAGTGTCAGATTATGATGACAATAGATGAAGAAAAGCCTCCACAGGGTAAAATGACTTGTATAGTCCTGTACATGCTATCAAGCCTAGAGTAAAGCAGCACACAGAGATAGGAACACATCACATGAAACACTGCTATTAAGGACTGGTAGCTCAGAGTATCTGTAGTTAAAGGACTTCAGTGTTAACAGCGAATCTGAGAGGCAGGCAAGCATGTTTAGACAAAAGTTTGACCTGAGTTTGCCTGATTATCTCTAAAGAGTTGTCAGCTTCTGTAACAACAGACAATGCATTTGAAAAGTAAATGCAGCCTTATTCAGTTTATCCTTCTTTAAGGAGATGTCAATAATTCCCTCCCTTTCAGCTTTTTACAAACAGACTTTCCTTACAAACAGTTGATGAAAAAGTCACCACGTTACCTGGCGCAGGAAGTTGTTGGCAACTAAAGCGTCAGGAGAAACACCTGTCTGATGACACGCCGGGCAAGTATGTTCCTCCGATTCCAGTAAAGCTGTTCTAATACCTGTGTGTAATTAGAAGCGTCAAAATAGGTTTCAGCCAAAGTAGGGAAATCTTTGGGGTTCTCATCAATTATAAGAACACACAGACGATTAATGGCTGGATATGGTCTTGAATGGAGAGCATGAAGCTATAAATGTTCATTAGTGTAAAAAATGCCCAGTATGCAGCAAATTGCTATACAGTTTTGACATTTCCCTGTTGTAACAGCTGAAGACCATAGAGTGGGCTGTGTCCTGATGTTTGGACTAGTCTTTTTTCTACTGCCGAGTACAGCAAGAAGCCACCAACATCAAGGCTAATGAACGAAGCACATCTCAAAAAGCCATGAGTCGGTTCGAGTTTTGAAGGTTTAACCAACTCCTGTGGCAAAGAATGTAGATTAAATGCCCGACTGCCTCTTTGTGGCGGACCAGAGTCAGTCACCAGAGCTGGCTCTATAGTTGTGTATGAGAGAAAGAGCTGTGGACAAACTACGTGCATTCCATATCTAATACTGTATTCACCTGCACAATTATGCAGTCTTCTCGTACTCGACCTTCCGCATGTGAAGAAGATTTGATTAGATACACAGAAAGGGAAAAAAGCTCTTTGGCCTTTGGGTTTTTTTTTTCCCCCCCCCCATTACGGAGAAGAGGCCTTTCCTACTCCGGGCGTACTGAAGTATGAAATAGACCTGGTAGCACAGGTGATCTCCTATTCCTGCTTTCAGAAGATCTGATGTGGTGTTTTGGATTAAAAAACACGGGAGGGGAGTTTACTCCTTACATTACATTACGCACTTACATTCGTCACAATAACTTGCTCCACAGCATGGAATAAGCGCTGCATCCGTCACTGGATCTTTACAAATGGGACATAACAACTCGTTTGGAACAGGCCTGTCTGCGGAGGAGGAGGAGGGCTCCTCTGGTAAAAAGGGTGGCTTTTCCTTTTTCTCTCTAGCATAAGCTTCCCTGGAGGGCAGGTGGGGAAGGAAAAAGAAAAAAGTGAAAGATGGGAAAGGAAAAATTTTCCAAGCTTTGGATTTTATCAAACAAAGGTAATAGATGGAAGTCTTCTCACTCCACATTGGCTTTCTACAACGTAGGCGTTTACGCTAAATGACTTCTCTAGAGCCACACTATCAGAAGAAGAAGGAGGGGGGAACATTTTTCCTTCTGCAGAACTCTCCCATCCGTTGGATCAACTACGAAATGAGCTCAGACTAGAAAAATAATTGCTTGACAGCTAGAGAGCAGGGGAAAGGAATCCCACCTCTCCTTTGCCAGAGGGTAAGTGCAAATTGCTGGATCAGGGTAAAGTTCGTCCCCAAGTAATTTCATTTTGTAAATGAAAGAAGTCTGTGCTACAGCTTCTACAACAGGAGATCCATGACAGAAAAAGGGAAGTGCTACCGAGTGCACTTTCCAACAGCCACTCCTGTCAGCACACAGCAGTAATTTCTTAGTTTATAGCAACAGGAACACTTCAGCCCGTTTCACACATGAGATTTGTTAAAAGTCAGAGGAGGAGGAAATCTCAGTCCAAGGGCTATTTGTTAAATTTTGCAAGAAGCCTTTGAAACATAAACCAGAAGCAAAATGAGCATTCAGAGAGAATGATGCCAGCTGGAAACACTACTGAAATGCCTTGCAGAAATACAGGTTCTTAGCATACCCCAAGGTCAGCCAGCTTCCCGGGGCATGAACAGTAGGACTACTCTATTTCAATATGGGAAAGTATTGCAGATTTTAAGGTTAAGATACGACGGTAGTGCTTCCTCCCTCGTAATTAGAGGCTGGCCACCTCGGCTGCATTGCCACTCAGACATTTACGCATGGTTGCTCTCATTCGCATTTTGGTCGGTCCGATTAATTCCATACTTACGCATTAATAGTTGGTATTGCGTATTTCCCAGCCTTTGTCAGCATGGCACCTTTTGTGTTGGGATCCTTCACCTCCACCAGGAAACTCCTTGGAATTCCGGTGCTCCTTTTAATTCTGCGAACAGGCTCCACATTTTTGTCCTGTTGAGAACAGAAATGCAGACATCTCTCCTCTTCAGACGCACACTTAAAATGACGTTTCAGAGATAATTTTAAGCAGCGAAAGCCTTTAATCCCCTCCTTTTACCTAACATAATGGCTGCTCGACTCAAACTCCTGCTTTCCCCAGCGAGCATAGCCAGGACGTACCACAGGTTTGAGCAGAGTTTTGAACCCAGTTGTCATTCTTTGGCTTAACTTCAGGACCCTTCAGGGTGAAACAGCCCTTTGCTCACCGTCCGCTCAGAGCAGAGGCACAAACCTGTTCCCCCTCCAAAGCCCCTGGGCAACGTGTGAGAGCTTAATTCAGGGTCTCCAAATCAGCCCCCATGGAAACTTACATTCACATCTATATAGGAAGGCTGAATTCATCCCTCCTGCACGTACATTCAGGGACTGATGTTAAACGGCATGAATATTCAGCCAGAGGCTTCTGTAGTTAAAACTGACAGATACTCAATAGACGGGGTCGACAGAAACCTCTTGTTTTTAGAGGAAATACCAACAACTTTGAACTGTCATTAGAAAGAGTTAGAACCAGGAACATTTCCAGTACTATTGAAATAGATACAA
Organism: Falco peregrinus; assembly: GCF_023634155.1. Lineage (NCBI taxonomy): Eukaryota > Metazoa > Chordata > Aves > Falconiformes > Falconidae > Falco > Falco peregrinus. The sequence goes on along the minus strand of NC_073729.1, from coordinate 623,497 downwards.
ATATGTATGAAAGTTCACTGAGAAAGATCTATGGACATCTTTAATGTCTGTGACCTAGAGAAAAAAAAAGTTTCACATTTAGAATTCCAAGTTTCCCTTGAATTTGGGAGGGCTTTGCAACATTGCCATGTAACATTTCGCCCCGAGAGAAACAGTTCTTACTGGGAGTGTTCATGTCTTTGTCACATAAATGCCAAGGTAAAAAACCCTAAGAGCTCGGTAACACCAGAGGCCTGCCCCAATCTTACCCTATTTACCGGGCAGTTCTTGGCATAGTGGCCAGGTTTTCCACAGCAAAAGCAACTGGATGATGGTGGAGGCAGATCCAAGGGTTCCCTCAAGTAACTAGAAGGTTTGGGGAAAAAAAGGAAAAGGTATGCATGTGTCTCTCTTCTTAAAAGAAACATCTCCATACTTTTTCCATAACCTTTGAAGATCACATTTGATACTTACTTGGATGGATCGTATTCATGGCAGGACTGTATCATCATCGCCTTTATCTTATCCTCTTCGGAAGCATTGGCTTCAGCCAGGTTGGCAGTCTGTTTAACAGGTAATGGTTATTTGACACACACATTAGGCTACAAATAGGCTCTCTTTGTACCTTACATAAAGACTTGTGAAGCCAATCCAAGTTTTGTCCAAGCGGACTGAAGCTATGTGTAGAAAAAAGCCCACCAGCCAGCATTTTGAAGCTGGTCTTTAAGCTCCAGACTAGTCAAAGAAGCTAGCCATGGTACATTTAACTGAGAAAGATGTGTGCAAGTAGCAGTATTTACATTCTGCAGTGTCAAAAGGACACACAACTTCAGAGTCGTGGCAGTTGGTTTTGCTTGCTGAAATTCAGCTTCAGACCCAGAAGCATTAAAAGGAATCAAGCTTTCTATAATCCCTCAGCAAGAGAAAAGATTCTTTTCAGCAGACATCTGACCATCATGTGCTGTAGGCAGTCCAAACCGCACGGTTCCGCCCCCTCCCCCACCGCCACTCGCTCCTTCATAGGAAGTGACTGAACTACAATTTTTTTTCCAGTTGTCACTGTCCTTTTAACACGCAAATTGTAATATAAACCTTACGCAGAACTAGATCTTCGAACTATGGAAGCCAGATGGTTTTTTTTACACAGTACTTCTTCAAATGTTTCTATTACACACTAGTCCAGATACAAGCAGGGTCAAAGGGGGTGACTGTAAATTATTTGGAACTTCAAGCACCTATCCTACAGACCAACTGCTCATGTTTTCCTTTTTACACGCATTCACTCACGAAAGCAACCAACTAGTTTCCACATGTTATTTCATCTAGCTGTTCCATATACGCAGGAACATAATCCAGATCTCCATCTATGAAATCATTTCCAGTAACATTTGCAGAGAACTTTTATAGACACTTGACTGATTTGTCTGAACCCAAATGGTTTACAAAACACATCCAAAACCCACAACACATTTCTAGGAACAGACCACCATTCAAATATGGCATTCAATACATAGTCATAACAAAGCAGAAAAGTTCTTACTACACATTGCCTCCTGTGCCAGCCTGCACTAAAGAGGCTAGGGTAACAGTTCGGAGCTGCTTTGTTACCTATCTCCGTATTTCTGAAATCTTTGAATTTCTCAAAAGCTTGGACAGTTTTCCACATTTTAGAGTAAATTTCACATGACTTTACAGAACCAAGGGACAGCCCTGAGGGAGACCAATGTCTTTTGGTGGCTGCTTCCCAAACTAATTCTGCACACACCTCCACCCCCACCCCCACCCTGCCGCAAAATGTTAATTAACACAATTAAATTTATTAAGAAAATAAATAAATGCAGCGAGCGAGGGAAGACGTTCCCAGTGGGAAGGATTTCTTTCTCTTGGACATGAGCTCTGGCCTTCATTTTCAGAGGAAAGAACTAGCTCCTCTGCGTTAGGCCCTGCCTTCTCTAGTCTTTGTAACTTTAAAGACTATGCTTTTAATCACTTCTGTGGCTAGCACTACGCCTCTTCACCAAGTGCAATCACTAGTGTTTCCCCAGACAACGTTACACGTTGCTGAGCACAAAATACAAGCAGTTCCATTACAAAATATGCTTTCAGGCGGTCACGTCTGCTGATGTGCCTCGCATAAACACTGGCACAGTCCTATCAACAATTAGGTGCACTTGCACACTTTTCACAGTCTGCATGTAAACAAATTAGGTTGCGTCGTCCTCTATCTGTATGCCACAATTCAAGCAGTCCCGCACCATTCAAAGAATGGATCTGTAACTGTAATGACTGAAAATTCAAAAACAGCCATGCAATTGTCCATGTTCCAGAAACACGTCTGTTCCGGCTGTTGCAAAGGCCCTAGAAATGTCCATGACTTACAGCCAATTAAATCCTGCTGTAAAAATGGTGTTAGTTTCCAATGAACAATGAGCGGGACGTATGAAAAATGGTAAACAGCTTCTGAAGTGCTGCTTCTTTGTGTCTTGCAGATGAGTAACACTGCAGCATTACACTGAGGCCAATAAGGTGCTCCCCTTCCATCTTCCCAAGCTGGGAACTACTCTCTACAGGATAGTATCAAAGTAATATTTTAAAGTTAGGAGAAACACTCTGAATTATTAACAATTAATGTTTTGCTCATATTACAGCAGTTATCCAGCTAGAGAGCACAGTGTAAGGTTTGAAAATACAAGGATACACACCCACACCCACCCCTTTCTTTTTAACACGATTTCACAAGCAAGTACATCTAAGCATACCTTAATAAGCTGGGCCAGAGAAAGAGGTGCGGAAGGGTCGCCAATCTATTCAGAAAAATTAAACACATACTCAAGTTCTACAATCAAAACAGAGCAATAGTTCACCCCTACTGCTGTATGAAAGCCTGCGCTATATCCTCTGAGTGTCACTGGAAGAGCCACCTCCAAGCCAGTGGAATTTATACTTGTTCAAAACAAAGTCCAAACCTTAAACAGCTTAAGTATGCCTACGTTGTTAATGAGAAGAAACTAAAGCAACCAACCCCTCCTGAGATCAACCTATTGCTCAGAATACCTCAGAGGGGGACCCTTGTCAAATGCTCACAACTGCTTAAAAGACGGAGGGTTAAGGAAGCTGTCCATTTGCAGCTCGAAAGGATCTAAAAAAATTATTTCCGTTTATTTGAGTAGGAAGTGTCACTACAGGAAACATTGTCAGTGCAGTTTATAAATTAATCAGTTAATAGCTCATCATCTACTAAATGCACACAAGTATGATTCATGAATGCAGTATAGTTTTTGCGCTGTCTTTCATTTACTTTCATTAGACCCCAAGTTCACGAATTTCTAGATTAAGTTATCCTAAGAGCTTACAAAGTGATCAGATCCAGTGACCTAGAGCTCATGTAATGCCTCACTCCATTCTAGTGAAGAACAAGCAGTTATACTTCCAGATGAAAACCAACCACCACCACAAAGTAATGTTTGTACTATGAGGGCTATTTTGAAATGCATCGTTGCACGTAGCATACCCCCCAAGGGCCAAGTGGAGATCTAGGCCATTACTAGTCAAGTGTCTCCTCGAGTTACTTATTCATGTCTTAGCAGCAGAACAACAGTGTTTTCTGACCGGAAGAAAAATGCTGCCCCTTTTCCAAATGTAAATTCAAAGTGGTGGCGTACTGAAGAGTGGCACCAAGTTCAGTGGTGCAAACCTTGAACCTACAAGCTCTAAAAATGAGCATACATTATCGGTACAACACACAGTCACACAAGAAATATTCTAGCCTATTCAGTACGAAATGCAATGCGTTACTAGGCACAAATACCATTATTCACATTAGAACCGCGCAAATGTTGGCATTGCTCAGTTTTCACTATGCTGAATCAAATACATTGGATTTACAGCATACACTATGTTTCACTGGAAAGTATGTTTGAGATATATATATTATAAATATCATATATAAAACATATATATTTTATATATTTTTATATATATTAAAAATTAGTACAAGGCTACATTTCTTAGAATTAGGTGCAGCATGTAGCAAAAAGTTTCAGCTTGTGTTTTTACATACCTCTTTTGATGTTCTACTCGCTGGCCCAGTTCGACTTCTAGAAGAAGAAAGAAAGATGATCAGAACTTAAAATAAAGCACTCGCAACCAACATAAAGCAGGGAAAACAGTTTATAAAACCTGAACATCAAAACATTGTGTACTGGTAGTCTTATGAATACGGAAATTTATTTCTATACATAAAGTGTGCTCTCCTGGTGCATTCAGTGCAATTGAAATAAAACCCAAAATCCCATTCCTTCTTTGCCCCCAATGACTCTAAGATACAGAATACAGCAGTGCAAGGAGAAGTCCTCAGATATTTTCTTTCTGCTCTCTAAGTACCAAAACTGTGAAGACTGTGCTACATTTTTCTGTTCTTAAATAGTCAGCCATCCAAATACGAAGGCACCTTCAGGCAATCTGTATAGCCCCACTACCACAAATAGGTACCAGATAGAGCACTTTGGTTTCTACACTCCTCTGACAAAACGAGAACAGTTGTCTGTAGAAAAGTGTTTCTTGGTGGAAGCCCAAGCACTGTGTTCAGGTACCTACCATACTTAGCCTAAAGTGACTACAAATAGCAGTAGAAACATCACCTGAAAGCAGTTCCTAGGATTTTCTGAGATCGAGGAGGCCTGTGTTAAAAAAATAAGAAAAAAAGTCTTGATTACCAGAACTTCCTTTAAGATCATCTTGAACATGCTACAATATTTTAGGGAACACTTATGACACACAAGCCCTTGCCGAGATGCCACATACTCATTGGTCTGTACCTGCATGCTACTCATGAATCAAACATGCAACCGCCCATCTAGTTAACAAACAATTCATACCTCATCCAAAGCGTCCCACGAGCAGAGGCAACCCAAAGGCTGCTGTGCAAGTCCTGCACAAATAGAAAGGCTCATACTTCCTGCCACTGCTACACCACCACCAGGCTCGCAAGTACAGCCACGTACCTCCTGAAGATGAGGAAGCGCGAGGAAAAGCTTTAGATTACCACACCATGGTTTCTTCATCCACTTGCCTTGAGGAAGATACTACAAGGTGACTAACACATTCCTGAAGGCCTCTCCACCATGACAGCATGCATTCACCATTCCCAAACATTAACAACTCTACCAGTTGTTTCCACAATGGTTCCAGCTGAAGGAATAGAAAGCTGACCTGCCTGATCCATTTGCAACTTTAGCAGAGCAGCGGCATTCATCCCTTATCCCCACGTGCAGGTGCTTCTTGGATCTTTGATGCTAGTGGCACCTAGCCTCTCATTTTAGGGCAGCATTCCAACACCAGGAGAGGGTGTCATCCAACCAGAAATGGAGGCTATATTGACAAGACAGCACTAAGCATCCCGATCTAAATTAACCCCCCAAACAAGACCATGCTTAGCAGCACAGTGCTGTGGCATCCAGAAACTCTTGGCAGTGCCTGAAAGCACTAATATGCCCAAAGCTTACAGGAGAGCCACATAAATTCAGGGGGGTTTGCTTGCAGATGCTTCATGGGTACTAGGATGCTGCTGTACTGTTTGTTTGAGACACGCTGTAACTCGCCGGTATACTTTATTTATTGAGAACTAACATTAGAAAGACACGGCATAACCACAAGTCAATAATATCTACTAATGGTGGAGGAGAGGTCTGTCTTGAAGAAGGCTGGAAAACATGACCATTCAAACCATGCTGACGCAGCTGATACAGAACTGGACTGGACGAATACATCGATGACAGCAACAATGCTGTAGTCAGGCTTACATTTGAATATCTGCAATTGTAATCAGATTCTCTGTCCTCCATAAATCTGAGGAATACAGCAGTAATACCTGGAGCACAGAGAGCAGCTTAGGGTGAAATCAAACTTAGAAAGGTAACTACCAACATTTGGGAATGTGCCCAACTGCTTTCTGAGCTTCAGGTTTGGAAAAGATCAACTGCTCCTTCACCGTCCTGGCACAAAAGGCAATACGCTTTAGGACGTTGCTCTTTTTCTCTTGCCCGACACAGGCATTGTCTTTAGGAAACTAATAGGAATCACTTAAGAATGAAACTTCTTGTTCGCACGGTTTGCCAGCTGGCCACTCTCAGTCTTTCCTCTGGAGACAGCATGCAGCCCCGCCACCCCCACCCCTCTGGGGTGTAAGAATACCCTGCCCCCCCACCCCCAAACAAAGGAAGCAGTCAAACACTGGGACTCGGACTGCTGGCAGATGGGAACCAATTACCAGTTCACACTGCAATGTGTCTCTCCGTTTACTCTAAAAGCAATACAAGCAAAAGCATAAAATAAGGAATCTCTCTGCATAGAGGAAACAGGACGGAGAACTTGACTCTCAGAAAAACCAACCCCAAGAACAAACCCAATTCAAACGTCTGAACAGCTACCACTGTTGGACTTTGAATGCCACGTCCCAGCGGGCTGAAAAATCTAAGTCTGCTTTGGGACAGATACATTCAAATCTGCCCTGTCACAACACAATTTAACAGCAGCTTTAACAAGAAAGAGACAACCGGAATGCCTCCGTAAACCAACAGCCACAAAGAAGGTGAACACACTGAAACCCCTCCCAAAGAACACAACGCGTTATGGCTACTTACCCAAGGTCTGTCTTGCCGGTAGCTTTAACTCCTCTAACAGGGACTCTCCTAACAGTTACCGATGAGTGCCTTGGAATCAGGGCATTGTCATCTGTGTATTCTGAAAACAACATCAATACAGAGAAAGCATCAGTCAGTTCGTAAGAGTGATATTAATATGTCATGACATAGCACTTCAGGGAACCCTTTATGGATAGAAAAGCAACATTTTACACACAGCGCAATGCTTTTATCATGTCCACACACTCACGGTACCTTTCCAGAAATCTTCAGGTCTGATAGTCAAACACAAGCAGCAAAATCTTTTCCATTTGTTTTGAATCGTTTCAATGCCAACAGCAAAATGGTCTCTAAAGTCACTAAAGCAGAGTCTGCTAAGGGAGCTTTGACGCACTCTTTGTTGGTGGCTGCTTGAGGGCCTACAATTTTTAAAGCTTTATAAGTTATCCGCTAATGAAGGCTGTATTCTTTATTAAAGGAGCTGTACCCCCTTTAGATAGCTCTTAGCTCATTTCAATTTGGGTTGATTGGGGTCCTTGAGGGAGAGACTAAGGGTGAACTTAGATTCGTTTTGCAGGTAACCAGCTATCACCCAGCTCGGTTGGCTTTTCACCTCTACTGACAAGTCGTCCCACTCTTTTGCAACAGAGACGGGTTCGCTTGGGGGCAGCTGCTTGTAAGTAGCTCGCATGGGTTTCGGGGTGGCAAGCTTAAGTTCGCTTTGCTTGGTTGTTCTTGCTAAACCATGATGCAGGAGGTAAAAGGGTATATCTTTGCTGTTTATTGCTTGAGGTTTCATTTTTATTTCATCTATCCCTTGCGGTACGGAGCTCTATTGCGCCAGTGGGCCTTTTCTATCGCCTATACTAAGGCAGGGGAATGTTTTGGCTTAGTGATGGGGAGGGGGTGAGTTTTTGATTAGTCTTTGGGTGTTGTGGTTGGGCTAGAGGAGGCTCAGGGTGATCTGGTTGGTGACAGACATCTTTCAGGTGTAAGCTGAGTGCTTTAGTCTTATAGCTACACCCTGGTATGCTAAGTACACCTTCCGGTACACTTACCTTGTTACGACTTACCTCATCTTTGGCTATAGTGGTGGGTTAGTTATCTGGGGTTGGTAGCTTGTGAGGAGGGTGACGGGCGGTATGTACGTGCCTCAGGGCCAACTTAAAGTAGGCTTATGTTATCCTGCTTTACTGCTAAATCCGCCTTCTGGAAACAATTTCATGTTTCCTTCCGTCGGTGTTCTATATTAGAAAATGTAGCCCATTACTTCCACTTCGTAGGCTATACCTTGACCTGTCGTGCTAACGGGGTGGTTATTGTGCTCACTGTGCATCCTTCAATTAGGGTGAGCTGGCGACGGCGGTATGTAGGCTCTTTCTGGCGAGAAGTGGTAGGGTGTAGCGTGGGGTGTCGTTTACAGAACAGGCTCCTCTAGGTGGGTTTGGGGCACCGCCAAGTCCTTAGAGTTTCAAGCGTTTGTGCTCGTAATTCTCGGGCGGATGTGCTATGGTACAATAAACATCAGGATTTAGGGCTAGGCATAGTGGGGTATCTAATCCCAGTTTGGATCCTAGCTTTCGTGGGGTTTGGTCCGTCGGATATACTAGGATCATTTTTAAGTTGGCCTTAGGGATATCTTGGGCTTATGACAGCTCAGTTATGTTTTGATTATTCCTAGTTATTATGACAGGTTCTAGTCCACTCTTTACGCCGTGTGACTGTTGGCTTGGGTTTCTTGTATGACCGCGGTGGCTGGCACAAGATTTACCAACCCTAAGGTTGCCATGACTAAGTCAAGCTTGCGCTTATTGCTTAATGTTAATTACTGCTGAGTGCCCTTGGGGGTGTGGCTGAGCAAGGCGTCTTGGGCTACAATTGATGGTGTGTGCCTGATGCCTGCTCCTTTAGTCTTGGTAAGAGGTCTAGGGCATTTACACTGGACCGCAGATACTTGCATGTATATGTCTAGCAGGGGCCAACTGTAAGGTTAGGACTAAGTCTTTTGTCCCCGGGTTTTATATTGTATACCATCTTGGCATCTTCAGTGCCATGCTTTGGGCTGTAAGCTACGGGGACGTATCTCATCTATTTCGTTTATTTTGTTTATCTCATCTATTTCGTTTATTTTGTTTATCTCATCTATTATTTCGTTTATTTTGTTTATCTCATCTATTTCGTTTATTTTGTTTATCTCATCTATTTCGTTTATTTTGTTTATCTCATCTATTTCGTTTATTTTGTTTATCTCATCTATTTCGTTTATTTTGTTTATCTCATCTATTTCGTTTATTTATTTCATTTATTCTGTACGATAATTTTTGTTTGTTTGTCTTGTTGGCTATTATGGGTGTTTGCGGTGTTATGGACGTGTGTATGAGGGTTTGGGTTAATATGATTTTAGTGTTGGGGTGTTTAGTGGGTGGTGTTTATGGAGTATATAAGATGTTGGGGGGTGTTGGAGGTTCTCGTGGTTGAATTATACAACGACAGTTTTTCAAGCTGTAGGTCTCGGGGAGGTGCCGAGCGAGAATGGTCATGACTTATTTTGTGTTTTTTCTAGGGGTGTGTTTTGTTTTTGGGGCGTTAGCGGTTGCATCTAATCCGTCTCCGTACTATGGAGTTGTTGGGTTGGTGTTGGGGTCTGTTGTTGGGTGTGGGTGGTTGATGAGTTTGGGGGTTTCTTTTATCTCGTTGGTGTTGTTTATGGTTTATTTGGGGGGAATGCTGGTTGTTTTTGTTTATTCTGTGGCACTGGCAGCAGATCCTTTTCCTGAGGCCTGGGGGAATTGACGGGTTGTGGGGTGTGGTGTGGGATTGATTTTATTGTTGTTTGTTGGGGCTGTGATTGGTGGTGGTGTTGGTTGTTTAAGTCCTGGGGTGGGTACTGTTGATAGTGGGGGAGTGGTTTCTGTGCGGTTGGATTCTAGTGGGGTAGCGATGTTTTATTTTTACGGGGTTGGGATGTTTTTTATTGCTGGTTGGGGGTTATTGTTGACTTTGTTTGTGGTGTTGGAGCTTGTGCGGGGGTTGTCTCGTGGGGCAATTCGGGCGGTTTAGGTTTATTGGGCGGCTCAGAAGATAGTTTAATAAGAATGCCAGCTTTGGGAGTTGGTGGTAGAGGTTTGAGTCCTCTTTTTCTGAAGTTGTGGTTAGAATTTGGTGATTTTGGAGGCGTGTGTGAAAAATGAGTGTAATTGTTAATGTAACTCCAGCGCCGGGGAGTGCAATGTTGCGTGAAAAATGAGTGTAATTGTTAATGTAACTCCAGCGCCGGGGAGTGCAATGTTGCGTGAAAAATGAGTGTAATTGTTAATGTAACTCCAGCGCCGGGGAGTGCAATGTTGCGTGAAAAATGAGTGTAATTGTTAATGTAACTCCAGCGCCGGGGAGTGCAATGTTGCGTGAAAAATGAAAGATAAGATAACGGGATGGATGTGAATTTTGGTGGGGGTGGTGGGTAGGGGGGTTTTAGGTTTTTGTCAAATTGTTAGGGATTGTTGAGGAATATAGTTAAACATGTCCAACAAGCATTCATATATATTGGTATACTCTATTTAGGTGGATGAATCATAACCAAATGCTGATAGCAAGTGCATCAGTGTCACGGTGGTTGACTCCAAATACGCAAACCGTCTCATTCAGTAACTCCTGAGGGTGAGGAACGGCTCGAAGTCCATAATGCTCAGACCTGTCTAAGCGCTCCCGTTGCACTCAGAAGGGTCACCTGTGAAGCGTCCCAAAAAAAAAAGGGAACCAACCGCCCCAAAAAGGAAAAATGCCGCGATCACGGACTTAGAAGTTGAATAAAGCGAACCAGATGGCTCTGAGAAGGGCAAGTTAAAGGGAGGAGCCAAGTTATGGCCCTGACCGAGGAACCAGAGGCGCAAAAGTGCAAGTTGTGCTAGGGGTTTAGGGGGAAAGAATGATCCTGACGCTGGTCGTGTAATGAGATTATGCAACGGCAGTAGTCCGAACCTCGTGAGAAGAACGATTAATAGATAACCTAATACCTGAAGCCGGCACTACGTGAACTAATGTGGGTACTATTAAGCATTAAATTAGGTCCTATGGCCCGTTACCATTAATATTATGTATTAAGGCACTTCCGTATCCTGGAAAAAATTTGGTGTATAAAAGTCAACTTTAATGGATTTAGCTCGAGGTGAGATAGTCGATATTCCGTGTTCCACTGCTTAATTTGTCCTAGAATGTATAGATGGCTGTCGATAATTTTATGCCCGGTTATACAGGGTATGGATTCAGTACATGCATTATATGAATTTAGTACATTGAGTTACCATGTAATGGGGTAATTATGTTAATGCAAAGTAATACATAGTGGGGGGGAAGGGGTGGTGGTGAGGGGCTTTATTTTAGGGAAGTTGATTTGTTTTTGGTAAAAATGCCAGCTTGGGGCTGGCATGTGGAGGGGAGCTTTATTTTAGGGAGGTTGATTTGTTTTTGGTAAAAATGCCAGCTTGGGGCTGGCATGTGGGGGGGGCTTTATTTTAGGGAGGTTGATTTGTTTTTGGTAAAAATGCCAGCTTGGGGCTGGCATGGGGAAAATATTGTTTTTATTAGGGTATGTGGTTGATGAGAACTCTAAGAAGGTTATAGGCCTTCACTCTTTGGTTTACAAGACCAACGTTTTTATAAACTATTAGAGTGTTTAGTAGTTTAGGATTTTGTTTTCTAGGGCCCCGGTAAGGGGGAGGAGGATTAGAAGGGTTGTGAAGTAGGAGAGTGAAGCTAGTTGGCCAATGATGATGAACGGGTGCTCAACGGGTTGGCTTCCTACTCAGGTTAGGATGAGTAGGTTGGCGACTAGAAGTCAGAATAGTGACTGGGATAGAGGGCGGAAGGTTATTGTGCGTTGTTTGGATTTGTGAAGTAGTGGACTTAGGAATAAGATTAGTACTGAGGCGGCTAGTGCTAGGACTCCGCCCAGTTTATTGGGGATTGAGCGTAGGATGGCGTAAGCAAATAGGAAGTATCATTCTGGTTTGATGTGTGGGGGGGTGACTAGGGGATTTGCTGGTGTAAAGTTTTCTGGGTCTCCTAGCAGGTTTGGGGTAAATAGGGCTAGGGTTATTAGGGGGAGGTATATGAGTATAAATCCTAGGATATCTTTGAGAGAGTAGTATGGGTGGAATGGGATTTTGTCGCAATTTGATGTGATTCCTAGGGGGTTATTTGAGCCTGATTCATGTAGGAAGGTGAGGTGGATTAGGGTGAGTCCTGCGATTAGGAATGGAAGTAGGAAGTGTAGGGCGAAGAATCGGGTCAGTGTTGGGTTGTCTACTGAAAATCCCCCTCAGGCTCATTCAACTAGGGTTTGGCCGATGTATGGGATTGCTGAGAATAGGTTGGTGATGACTGTGGCTCCTCAGAATGATATTTGTCCTCAGGGTAGTACATAGCCGACGAAGGCTGTTGCTATTAGGGTGAGTAGAAGGATGATGCCTGTATTCCAGGTTTCTTTGTATAAATAAGAGCCGTAGTAAATGCCTCGTCCAATGTGCATGTAGATACAGATGAAGAATAAGGATGCTCCGTTGGCATGTAGGTTGCGGATTAGTCATCCGTATTGTACGTTTCGACATGTGTGGGCGACGGATGAAAAGGCTAGGGTTGTATCCGCTGTGTAGTGTATGGCTAGCAGTAGGCCGGTTAGGATTTGGGTGGCTAGACAGATTCCTAGTAGGGATCCAAAGTTTCATCATATGGAGATGTTGGGTGGAGTGGGGAGGTCAATTAGGGAGTTATTGATTATTTTTACTAAAGGGTGTGATTTTCGAATGTTGGGTGCCATTAGTTTCTTTTGAGTGTGAGTAGGATGGTTAGGATTGATAGGGCGAAAGATCCTAGATATGTTTTGATTAGTCCTGTGTGCAGGGTTGTTGAAGTTTTTGTGGCCATTTGTTGTAGGTCGGCAAGTCCTTCGGGGCCTATTTTTTTGTACCAGAACAGGTCGGTTAGGTGGAGGGCAAATTTTTGTCCGTGGTTTAATAGGCCTGTGGTGCTAGGGCGGTGAGTTAGTAGGTTGAAGTATCCTAAGTTGATGGAGAAGTTTGAGTAGATGTTTTGTTTGGGGTGTGTTAGGGTGTGGGTTATGTTTGATAGTTCTAATGCTAAAATAATGCCTAGGATTGTGACTAGGATAGCTGCAGTTTTTGTAATTGTGGGTATGGTTATGGGAGGAGTTTTTGTGGGGATGATGTAGGATGTGATGAGTAGGCCTGATAGAATGGTGCCTAGGGCTAGGCGTAGAATGGGGTTGGTGATTAGTGGGTTGTTTTCGTTGGTTGGGGTTGTTGGGGAGATTCGGGTGAATCCTGCTTGGACTAGGGATGTCATGCGGAGGCTGTAGGTTGCTGTGAAGGATGTGGCTAGGAGGGTTATGGTAAGTGCTCATGTGTTTAGGTAGGAGGTATTTAGGTTTTCGATAATTAGGTCTTTTGAGTAAAATCCTGCTAGGAAGGGGGTTCCTATTAGTGCTAGGTTGCCAATGGTTAGGCAAGATGTGGTTGTTGGTAGTGTTTTTTGTAGGCCTCCTATTTTTCGAATGTCTTGTTCTCCAGCTAGGTTGTGGATGATTGAGCCAGAACATAGGAATAGTATGGCTTTAAAGAATGCATGAGTTGAAATGTGAAGGAAGGCTAGTTGAGGGAGGTTTAGTCCGATGGCCACTATTATTAGGCCTAGTTGGCTGGATGTGGAGAAGGCGATGATTTTTTTGATATCGTTTTGGGTTAAAGCACATGTAGCGGCAAATAGTGTGGAAAGTGCGCCTAGACATAGGCATGTAGTTAGGGCAGCTTGGTTGTTGGATAGTATGGGATGGGTTCGGATTAGTAGGAAGATTCCGGCTACTACTATAGTGCTGGAGTGGAGTAAAGCGGAGACGGGGGTGGGACCCTCTATGGCGGCCGGGAGTCAGGGGTGTAGGCCGAATTGGGCTGATTTTCCGGTGGCTGCTAGAATTAAGCCTAGAAGGGGGAGTATAGGGGTGTGTGTATGGGAGAAGGCTTGCTGGATTTCTCAGGTGTTCAGGGTTGATGCTATTCATGCTATGCTGATGATGAGGCCAATGTCTCCGATTCGGTTGTAAAGTACGGCTTGTAGGGCAGCTGTGTTGGCTTTTGCTCGTCCGTGTCATCATCCAATTAGTAGGAACGACATGATTCCCACTCCTTCTCAGCCCACGAATAGGAGGAATATGTTGTTAGCTAGGGTTAGGGTTAGTATGGCGATTAGGAAAGTATGGCGATTAGCCACATGAGGCTCTTTCCTGATCTAACTTTCATTGCTTTTGCTCCTGTTAGCTTACAAAACCCTAGAACATGTCTCTATAATAGCGAGCACGGAAGAGGACACCCCCACCCCGCCTCCCACCTTTTAAAACACATCCCAACCATCCATTTTGCCTTCCCACCATCTTCAAAAAGAGTCCACCATCTCTTTTTTTTCCCCCCAGTGATGTGTAAAATCCTGTTTACTTTTAGCTTCTATTAGCATTGCTTCTATTACGAGATTTCCGTGATCACGCGGCTCGGAAAACTCTGAACAAGTTGGCCATCTTCACTCAAGGTTCACTGAAGGGTCTTTCCAAGATCATGCCAACATTTAGTCAGGACTCCTGCACAAAGTTATAAAACCCACTACCATATCTCCACAGGGAGGATCTCCAAGAACCCCCTTTAGGCAGAGCATCCAGGCCTAGTTCTTTCCTTCATCTTCTGAAGGTGACTTTAAGCACGTAGATGCTGTTCAATAAAAACGGAAAGTCACGGTTATGTATAAAACCCCAAAATCTGGCATACACATAAATGACACCGAAATGTATTCCTTAGCTTTGCTCTGACAACCGCTGGGGGATTTTTGCATTTTCACGGGGAAAACACCCTTACAAAAGTTCCAGTAAGCATCTGTGTCACAACCTGTACGTCTGCCTCTACCTGCATGTCTGTCTCTACTGCTGTATATGACACGCGATCCCGTAACACCCCCAAGACCCCTAACACCGTGCTGTTAAGTCTGCTCACAGATACTCTCCTGAACCTACTTTACCTATCTGTAGGTAAACAGCGTCTTTAGGTCCAACCACTTGAAAGGCTGGAGCCAAAGTTACAGTTACCGCAGCAGGCATGTTATTCTGTTTAAGTTTTAATACATCAAAGAGGAAGAGGAAAAAATCCTATGAGTACACATTGTAAAGACAAGACTGTTGTGGGAATGTCACAGAACCACAGGAAAAAAGAAAAAAAAACCCCAACCGATAAAATTTGAATGTTTAAGGAATGGAGATGGTTTCCAAGTCTTTGCATTTCTGACAAGTCATATTCCAAAGTCTTTAATCACATGCAAGCTTTGCCAGACGGTAGATTACCAAACTGAAACAGCACACTAAGTAATACAAAACCATTACCGTCTCTGAGAATCAAGCACCATTTCTCAGATTCAAAAGAACTTAGGGTTTCTCTAAGAACATTTCTAGGTATATTCACCATAACTGATCTGCCATAAAACTTCAGTACTGCCCTGACACCGTTGAACACGCAGTACCACGACAAAAATGCACCGTTTGAAAGAAATGAAGAAATGATGCTTAATAGCATCTGAATGAATGTGTAGCATGGTGCAGCAAAGAAGCTGTATTAGCAAGAAATGCCAAGTATACTTTAGACAGAACACTCGTCTACAAGATGGCTTTCCAGGGTCTGCATAGATTCTCACTCACAGATACACTCTTGATCCAAAACGTTGCTACTGAGCAGTTTCTGCAGCAGCCAAGCACCGCTTTTCCAATGCGGTGGAGTAAAAGTAGCTGAAGACAAATTTCAGCCACCAAACCCACTTTTTTTTCCCCTTTAAATTAGCCACCCACTCCTTTTCTATCATGTTCAGCCTTCTCTGCCGGCTTTCAAAGAAATCTGGCAGGTCTGTGATGACAAGGCATTGTCCCACATTCCCTTATCGTTTTAGCTAGAAGGGTTCCCAGAAACCAAACCTCTTCCACGCGCGGTGTCGCACACGGACCCCGGACGCTGCTGTGCCTGGCTGCGCACACAGCCCTGACAGCAGCTGCCAGCGCACAACCACGGAAGAGCAGCTCTGAGGCCCCAGCACAAGTCACCGCTGCCGGCCGTGGCCCAACCGCCTCACTGGCCGCCTGCGCCATCGCCAGCCGGCCGGTCCCCGGTCCCCGCGCCCGCCGCCCCCACGCACCTTCCATGGTCTGGGCGTTGGTGACCTGCAGGTCGCAGTGGGTCGCCTTCAGCCTCTCGCGGCCCATGATCTGGCGCCTGAGGTCGCGCAGGGAGATGTGGGGGCCGTGAAAGGTGACCACATCGGAGTTCAGCCTGGAGGAGAACTTGTAGTGGACACACGACATGGCCGGGGCCAGGCGGTGCCCGCTCCGCGATGGCACCTCACGCAGCAGCTGGCCTCGCGGCCCCCACAGCAGGTCAGGGCCCACCGAGGGGCTGGGGCCAGCAGCGCGGGCTGAGCCCGCCGGCTCCTCCTCGCAGCCCCGGTGGGAGGACGATGGGGACAGGCCCTGGCTCGGCCTCTGCTCCCTCCTCGCACCAGCGCTGCCAGGCCAAGCTGCTCGCTATGGCAACCCAGGCGGCTCCGCATTGTGACAGAGGGGCTCAGGGGGCCACTCAGCGCCCCTGGGGGAGGGGCCTTCATCAGCCCCGCCTGGGCCGCCGGTGTCCCTGCTGTCCCCCAGCCTGTCACCGCCCCGTGCCCTGTCACCCCCCAGGCTGTCACGGCCTGCTGTCCCCTCCTCTCACCCTCCAGGCTGCCACTGCCTGCTGTCCCCTCCTGTCACCACGCAGGCTGTCATGGCCTGCTGTCCCCTCCTGCCACCCCCATGCTGTCCCAATCTGCGGTCCCCTCCTGTCATCCCCAGGTTTTCACGGCCTGCTGTCCCCTCCTGTCACCTCCCAGGCTGTCATGGCCTGCTGTCCCCTCCTGTCACCACCCAGGCTGTCACTGCCTGCTGTCCCCTCCGGTAACCCCCAGGCCTGTCCCTGCCTACTGGCCCCTCTGGTCACACTCCACACTGCCACTGCCTGCTGTCCCCTCCTGTCATCCCCAGGCTGTCACTACCTGGTGACATAAGCTACATAAGATAAAAAAGAGAAAAGAAAAAAACCAAAACGAAAACCTGCTTAGGTGAACACCAAAACACCCATGACTTTCTCAGACTCTTCACTACCCCACATGTGAGTCAAGGGACAGGATCTCCCAAAGGCTCTTTTGCAGGCACTTCCTGAAGACACCCCCACCCCCCACCCCACCCTGCTTTTCTACAAGTGCACAAAGAGGTGAAGAAGAGTTTCATGTTTAAGTTAAAGGAGGCAGTTTCTGAAATTAGCTTAGGTGAAAAAAACAAGGTGGTGTACTCATGGATATTCTCCTCTGCAAGGCCATGAAGAAAACATGAACCGCAGTCCCCAAAGGCAAAGGAGCAAACTGAGGGAGAGCAGCTCATCGGCGCCTTTCAGAGCTTCAGCAGTCTGGGGAAATGGGAAAAAAACCCATACAAAGATAAACAGCAGCCAAGAAGCACTTTTATAAAATGCATATTGGGGCCTGTTCCAGACCTCAGAATGACTTTCAATATTGCTTTGCATGACTATTAGACCAAGGCCTAAAGTGGCGTGATAGCTTCTGCTTGCCGGGGCATGAGAAGATCACTCAAATGAGCGACACAGTAACAAGTAAACACCAAAGGCAACAGCGGAGCTTACCATTTCCCTCCACTGGCGACCAGCTGTGCAGTAAACCAGCTTAACCAGCCTCCCTAAGGATGGCTCTAAAGTCACTGAAAAGGAAAAAAAGAAGGTAAGTTCCTAGCCTGGAATGCAAAGGCACCATCTTGGCTCCCAGGCAGGTGGCACTGATGGCCCAGCAGGGTCATGTCCCCACATTCCAGGAAAGATAAAAAAAGTGCAGGACGTGTTTGTGGGGTGGGTTTGATGCATCCTTTCCGTTTGGTGAAAGCCTGAGGAAGGATGTACCCCACGGTGGGACCGGTGGCACTTTAGACCTGAGGTTAAAAAAGTGCTGCACATCAGTGACACTGCCCAAGCTGCTTTCACCACCAAACAATAAAAGATTTGCTTTCTCCAGTATGGTGGGAATGATGCCATAAAGTCGGTCATGGAGAGAAACCCTCTAAGCCTTGCTTGCAAGTTTCAGAAGGCAGGCATTCTTTATGGCAGTGCTGGGAGCACAGGGGAATGTTTCCTCTGAGCGTGCTGACCCAGTTACTCGAGGGCACGCACTATGGACAGCAGAGCACTTGCACACTCATAGCGCATTACACATGCATTTTCAGTCAGGCACAGGATGGGTTACAAGTTTCTTGCTTTAATACAAATGAGCACACACCCTCAGACAGCACTGCTGAGGTTTTTTACTAGCTCCCCATGCTCCCCAAGCGGGGCCTTGCCCTGTCTCGGGGGGCTATCTGAGTCAGAGGTCGCGATCTCCCCCCACAACAATTACCTCTGCCCGACTTCCAACCAACATTCTGCGGATCGCAGCACTCTATCGGCTTGTCTCCTCCTGTGGCCACAACGTCCTCACCCAGAGGCTCTTTCTGCATCACTGAAGAGAACGGAGATCTTTTCCCCATCCATTCTTTATTCCCCATCCTTCCCAAGGCTGACTCCCTGGATGAGAGGTCCCTTAATTTGTCACTTCTAACAGCTTTAGAGAGTCAGCTTGGCCTAACCTTTGTGCGCAGGTGTGTTTAACGTAGAGCTAAACACCAAATCAGTGTGGTAACTGGGGAGCTCAGACATCTTGTCCCTTTGCCGAGCCAGCAGCCTTCCCTTAACAGAATCCCTGGACATAAACGTATATACAGTGGAATCTATACGGTGGCATCAAACGTCCGCCCAGACACCACATCCGTCCCTAAAATCCTTCCCCCCAAACAACCCTGAAAGACTTCCCTTGACCCCCTCCTCCACCCTGGCTGTTCCTGAAATCATCCCCCACCTCCACCTCCCCGCCCTGTCCCTAAAACCTTTTCCCCCAGACCCTGGTCCAGCCCTCCCCCACCCTCGGCCCGTCCCTAAAATCCTTCCCCCAACCCCCCGGTTCTTCCCTAAAGGCCTCCATTAACCCCCCGTCCGTCCCTAAAACCCTTCCCCCAGGCCCCCCAATCTGTTCTCTAAATAACACACACACCCTCAACCCCCCCCACGCCCCCACCCCCGGTTTATCAATACACACACACCCACCTCCCCCCACCCCCCACCCCCCCCACACCCACTCCCACAAACACACATCCTTGCCCCGCCCCCACACACCCCGCTCCATCCCTAAACACCTTCATCCATTCCCACCCGTCCGTCCCTAAACCCCTTCCCCCCGCCCCCTCCCCTGCCCCCGTCCCTCTGTCCCTGGCACGGCCCAACTGCCCAGCACCACCAGACCACTCTGGCACAAACACCGTAAGGCAATGGTTCCCACCTGCCAATAGCAAGTCGAGGAACATTTTTTTTTCTTAAATAGAGTTTTACTTCATACGATGCCGACTACGCCAAATTATGTTTTGCTGACTGACTGGATACACAGCAAAGCTGAACTCTACATCAAATATAATCAAATCTATCAAATATATCAAATGATGGAATATATCAAACGCAGTTTCTTATATTACAATAAAAGAAAATAGCATGCAATATGATAAAAGGAACCAGTAGCAGTTACTGTGAGCAATATGATAAAAGAGCAACAGAAGCGAAGCATCCAATTGTTATTCCAAAGTGTTAACATGCCTAAGGAAAGGAGACATCACCAATTCCCACCCCAATTCCCTTCGGCTGGGAGCCCCCTTGCAGCTGGTGCCAGGAGTCTCTCAGGAACTGGGAAATTCCCCTGGAGAAGGTGCCAGGAAGGAATTCTCTTGCTGCTTCCCACCGTGCATGGTAGCCATGTGAGGCACAGCGCAAGGGTTCTGCTCCCTGCTTTCTGTGGTGAGAAAATTGACACAGCACTTTAGAACTCATACAGAAGCAAAAAACATGGCTTGGGAAAGTGCAGGGCTGCTCCCCTGGAGAGGGTTCCAGGCAGGAATTCTCTTGCTGCTTCTCACCCTGCCCTGGCAGCCATGTGAGGCACAGCACAAATGTGCTGCTCCCTGTTTCTGTGCTGAGAAAACTGACCTCTTTTCAGTGGCAATAATGCACAGCCCAAAAAACTCACCTTGTCCAAGTGCAGCAGTGCTCCCTGGAGAAGGTGCCAGGCAGGAATTCTCTTGCTGCTTCTCACCGTGCCCGGGCAGCCATGTGAGGCACAGCACAAGAGTTCTGCTCCCTGCTTTCTGTGTTGAGAACATTGACCAAAACCTTGTGCACTCATGCAGAACCAGGGCTCACCCTGTCAAAGTGCAGCACAGCTCCCCTGGAGAAGGTGTCAGGCAGGAATTCTCTTGCTGTTTCTCACCGTCCCCGCGCAGCCATGTGAGGCACAGCAGAAAAGTGCTGCTCCCTGCTTTCTGTGGTGAGAACATTGACCCTTCAGAGTTGCAGTCGTTAAGATCCAATAAAAATCATCTTGGGAAAGTGCAGCCCTGCCCCCCTGGAGAAGATGCCAGAAAGGAATTCTCTTGCTGTTTCTCACCGTGCCTGGGCAGCCATGTGAGGCGCAGCACAAAAGTTCTGCTCCCTGCTTTCTGTGGTGACAAAACTGACCTCTCACATTTGCAATCATGAAGAGCCGAAAAAACCCTCACTATGGGTAAAGTGCAGCACAGCTCCCCTGGAGAAGGTGCCAAAAAGGAATTCTCTTGCTGCTTCTCACTCTGTCCTTGCAGCCATGTGAGGCACAGCACAAATGTTCTGCTCCCTAATTTCTGTGGTGAGAAAATTAACCCCTCACATTTTCAATCATATAGAGCCAAAAAAACCTCACCTTGACAAGTGCAGCACGGCTCCCCTGGAGAAGGTGCCAGGCAGGAATTCTCTTGCTGTTTCTCACCCTGCCCTGGCAGCCATGTGAGGCACAGCACAAAAGTGCTACTCCCTGCTTTCTAAAGTCAGCAAAATTGACTGTCCACAGTTGTACTCATGTAGAGACAAGACTTTCTTACTCAAAAGCAAAACCCAAGAAGCCACGTAGCCTTGGGAACCCCCTTGTCCTTCCGTGTGGCTGGTGACTTCCCATGGCTCTTCCACAAGGCAGGACAGATAACCACGAATTTGGAAGCCCACGTTAGTTCAAGTACACTGAGTCCTCTGACAGTCACTACTTATGGGCCAGCGGTCCTCTCACCCCTCCACAGATCTGCCTGTTAGTCCTCTAGCAGTCATTCTCCATGGAGGGACCACAAGTCCTCCACACCTACCTACCAGCTCACCAGAATTGAGTCAGACCACGCCAGAAGTGACACTGCCTGACCTGCAGGAGATCTATTAGGCCAGTAACGATGGTTTCAAGACAGAAAAAACACCACCATCCACCAGCACAGCAGAAAAACAACCAGAAGAAACTTCGTACACAAACCAAAGGCCCCCATCCAAACCCCACAAAGGCAAAATAGCTGAAAAAAGGCACTCTCCACAAAAAAACCCCACCACACAGATCACAAGATAAGATAAAAATGCCATAACCCCAGGAACACAGGGCCAACAAACACAGATTCTGTCCATAACAGTAACACACTTTGACACTAACTCGCTTGACCTCTGACATACTTGACCTTGTTGCCCCCAAACCACAGCACATCGTAGCCCTAAGGCAACACAAAACGGAGCACAAAGTCCCTGAAGATCTCCGCCAGGGCAAAAGCAAAGCACAGAGCCACACAGGAGGGTGGGGTTGGAAGGGACCCGTGGAGGTCCTCTGGGCCAAGCCCTCTGCTCCAGCACGCTCGCCTCGAGCAGGTTGCTGAGAACTGTGTGCCCTTGGCCTTTGAAGATCCCCAAGGACAGAGACTGCACAACCTCCTTGGGCAACCTCTGCCAGCATTAGATCGCCCCGAGGGGGAAAATTTGCCATTTCTATCTCTCCTTTCACTGTACCGCATTCCAGAACAGCCATGAGATGACAAGCTCAGGCTTGAAAGCCAGTGCTGTGGCTGGCCTGAAATTCTGTCCCCCGTTTTTTTAACCAATAGTAGCTAAAGGAGGACAAAGAAGGATTTCTTTCAAAGGAGAACTTCTCTTTTCCTCTGTCCTTCTTCTCTACCAGTGATCTGGATTCTGAGTGCTGTGCCACTGTCCTAATGGCTGGGATAGGGATACTTCTTGTAGGACAGGGAGGAGGTGACAGTGGAGATGATCAGGCTGGGGAAGCTGAAGGAAAACGCAAGCAACTGGAGTTGCCTGGAGCAAGAGTGGCCAGCTTCCGAGCTAGGTCACCTCGTGTCCTCAGCTCCCATGCAGGAGCTGAACCACACACATGGACTGCAAAGCAGTGTGACCCATAGAAAAAAGTTTGCTTGGCTCGGGATCGCCCAGGGGCATTTAACTGCAATTCCGCCCTTGTCAGCAGGAAGGAAACATGCCCTGCAAGCACACACTGAGGCACGACACCTTGCCCGGGGCTAAAGGCTACCTCAGGAGACCTACATGGGACCCCCCAGCACCTGGATTGCTGGCTGGAGGATGGGTAGGTCAAAGGACCCTGATGGGAGCCCTGCAGGCTCTCATACATTGGACCAACGGGCACCTTCCCTTGTCATACAGAGCATCCTCTTGGATGCTCTGGACAGTTTCTGGTAGATCTCTGGAGAAGAGCTTCTCCCCAGGCCTCTCCCATGGGCTTGCTCACCCCCGGAGCCCTTCCCAAGCACAGCCCCAGCAGGTGGATGCAACCGGCGTTGCAGGGAAGAACAAGCAGCAGGCACCACAGTCAGCACTGCGGGAAAGCTGGGACCCCAGACACCCACCCAGGCTCTCCAATCCCAGCCTGGCCCACAAGAGTGCCTTTATCTCCCTTTCCCAGAAGTGCTGAATTCCCCTTCCAGCATTAGCCACTGGACCCACGCTGCTTCTTGCTGCAGTGTACAACAGCCACAAGAGAATTTGCTAGATGTCTCTGATTTCCTGCATTTTTCCTGAACAGGGCGGGTGTGTAACTCTCTGAATCACTTCTCTTTGAAGCAAGGCATTGCTTAGGGTCAACAGTGAAACGAGACACGGGCCATCAAAAGCTGACTACTTTTCCCCTTCTTTGCCATGGTCACGGCCTACCCCACAGACTCGCCCCTGGCCGTGTCGGCCACCGGCTGGGTGAAGGTCATGGCTAACAGGGCAGGGGCTCCTGTGTGGCGCTCACCCAGCCCTGATTGCCAAGGGTGAAGCCTTAGCACCCAGGTGGAATAAAGCCTTCCCAAGCAAGGGTGGTGCTCCAGGGGCACCACAATTCCTGCCGAAGCTCACCACACATTTCATTTCCCTGTGGCGCCTGGCAGGACACGAGCGGCTCTTGACTGCTGCTAGTCCCCCCGTCTTTTGGTAAAAATGGAAGTTTTTCCTCCTGCTGGGCCTGCTCCAGTTCCAGCGCCTTGGGGCCTGAGGCCTGGCACGGCCTGTGTGCCAGAGGCCTTCCGACCGCTAGGCCGGCCTCCACCAAGAGGAGTCTGCCTCAGGCCACAACGGTCACCTCTAGGAAAAACGGCTTCTTTTATCGAGCAGGGCCCTGTCCAAACCCCAGGGCAAAGCGCTGGCCGCAGGCGCAGGGAGGTGGCCCTTGCCCCCTGCCCTGTCCTGCGCGGGGCTCCCCGGGGCGAGGCAGGCCCGGCCATACTGGAGAGGGCCCCAGCCCCGCCCCGCAGGCCCCGCCCACTTTCCGTTGGGCTCAGACCGTTGGTCACGGGGAGCCCACGGCCACCACAGGCAGCAGGGCAGAGCCGTGCTGGCACGCAGCGGCGCTGGCAGGAGGCAGCCTCTGGCCCAGCAGCGCTGCCACAGCACCAGCACCCCGCTTCCCAGCCTCGCCGTCGCCGGCTGGGCCCCCTCCTCGCTGCACGGCCAGGGCCCTCCTCTCCCGGGCAGGATGGGCCAGGCCAGCTGCTGCTGCGGCTCCAGGTGGGCTCCCCCCGGGCTCGGGGACACGCGGGCACAGCTGGGCCACGCAGCACTGGCGTTGCTCATGCCCGCCGCTCTCTGCTCTGCAGGGAGGCTCTCAGCGACGCCGAGCCGGTGCTGAGCGCGGACGTGCGGCTGACCCGGGGCCGCAAGAGGAGCGAGAGGCGCCTTCTGCTCCTCCACGAGGAACTGGTGGTCGCCAAGTTGCGGTAAGACCCTCAGAGCCCAGATCCTTGCCCCCAGCCCCGGCCCAGGGACACCCTGGCACCAGCCCCAGGCCCCGGCCCCTCGGTGCTGGAGGCACCAATGTCCGTCCCAAGGGCAGGTGGGGGACAGGGCTCTGCGCGTGGGGACCCAGCCCAAGGAGCCCCCCTCCAGCTCAGTGCCCGCCTCTGCTCTCTGCAGACATGGCACCAGCCTGCGCCCACAGCTCCGCCTGGCGCTGGACCAGCTGTGGGTGCTCAGCAGCGGGAAGGAGGCTGCGGGGCAGGATGGACAGGAGGAGGAGGAAGGCACCGATGAGGACAGCACCTCTGTCATCCTCGCCTGGCCCACCGGCTCCTGCATCGCCACTTTTGGGTGAGTCGTGGTCGGGCAGCAGAGGTTCCCAGCCGTGCCCACGCCATCCCATGAACACAGGCCTCTGCCTTGCGTGCAGAGCTGGGCAGGGAGCAGGCAGCCCGGTGGCAGGGAGGGAGGGATGGGGGATGTTTCCCCATCCTGCATCCCCTGGTCACCTTTTGGTCCCCAGAAGGGAAGGGCAAATGCAGCCGCTCAGGCAGGACAGAGCGACCCAGGGCTTGGACAGCGCCTCTGTCCTGCCCCACAGCACAGGGCTGTGCAGGCACCCACCTTTGCCCAGGGCTGGGGGCAGCAGGGCCTGACGCTCTCTCTCCTCTCTATCTGCAGATCCCAGGCACTGAAGGAGCTGTGGGTGGCCACGCTGCTGGGGTAAGCCGGGGGGATGCTCCAGGAGAAGCTGGATGGACGGGGGAACACAGCCCCCAGCTGGGGAAGGTGCCCCCGTGGCTGCGAGCAGCTCTCGGGCACAGCTGCCTGACAAGAGACAAGAGACGGCTTGGGGCTCACCCAGCTCTCTCCCTCTCCCTTCCCGGTGCACAGGACACCAGAAGGACGCACGGGAGCCCGCGTCACCCATCTGACATCCATCAAGCTCCTGGAGAAGGAGCTGAGCCGCCGCCACGCCGTGAGTATCTCTCTGCTCTGGGCCCTGTCCCCAAGCACTGCTCCTGCAGCCGAGCAGCAGAGCCATGGCTGCTCACCTTCTTCCCCTCCTTCTCTCCTGCCCAGTGGAGGACACTGCGCGCCAGGAGCCTGGAGAGGCTGATGGAGGCACAGGCAGAGGTGAGAATGGCTGCCTTGCACCTGCCTCTGGCTGCGCCGGGATGCGCAGGGACTGGGGTGAGCTTGTGCGGGAGGGACAGAGGGTCTGATGGTGCCACTCAGGGAGCAGAGAGTTTTGGGAAGCCAGCAGCACGCCAGCACGTTCTGACTGGTGACACTGGGAGGAACCCTGCCACATGGGGAAGAGAGCCCGGGAGGGCAGAGGGTCCCAGCTCTGCCGCGCTCAGGCTGCTGGTGGCCCTTTCTGCTGCGGGGCTGCTCTCCAAGCACAGCCCGATTCTTGGTTCTTGCAGGCTCATCCCAAGCAAGGGCCTGCGACGGCCCCATCTGCAAACGCAGGGGGACTTTGCCCCGCACCAGGTGAGTTTGGGAAAGCAAGGCAACCTCCTGCAATGCTGTGCTCACTTGTCCCGAGTGTCGCCATGCAGGTTGGGCAGCCCACGGAAGGATGTCACCTGGACGGACAAGGACAACTGCTGGGCAGTGCCTGCTGGATATGCTTCTGCGGGGACACGGAGCCTCTGCTGCTGCCCGCAGCTTGCAGGAGGGCAGGGCGAAGGCTGGCACAGGCTGACCCCGTGGCACGATGGCTCTCAAGAGCCTCTAAGTCAACACCTCCGAGCCACAGCCACGGTTCCAGCTGCTGCCTCCCTGCCCATCCTGCCGCACCACACAGCACCGTGCTGCCGGCAGGGCAGCGCAGGGCAGGGCAGGCGCTGGGACCGCTGGCCTGGGGTCTCCATTGGTGGTGTCTTACTCTGTTTTCCTCTGCAGCAGGAGGGAGCAGCAGCGGGAGCAGCACCAGCAGGAGGAGGATGGGGCTGCCCTGGCCCTTTGCCCTGCGGCGCACCCCGGCCGCTGCCCAGGCGCCAGGGCAGGCGGGCTCCAGCTGCAGCAGGGCGCTCTTTGGGCAGCCCCTGGCAGCCCTCTGTGGGGAGGACAACACGCTGCCCCGGCCCATCCAGGTAAGCCAGCCTGGACAGACGGGGTCCCCAGCCGTCCCTCTGGCTGCTCTGGAGAGGGCCTGCGTGTCCCCAGCAGCTGCGGGGACAGGGCACTGGGCTCTGCACCCCCAGAACCTGCTTCTGGTCCCAGACCCTTTGTGGCGCTTAGGCAACCACGTCTGGGGCAGAGCTCTGGTCCTTGCCACCGCTTGGTTCTTCAGCCAAGCAAGTGGCCTCCTGCCTCTCCTGCAGGAGCTGCTGGCTGTCCTGCACCAGCAAGGACCAGCAACGGAGGGGATATTCCGAAGAGCTGCCGGTGGGACAGAACTTCGGCAGCTGCGCGAGGCCCTGGACCGCGGCAAGGACATCGACGTAGGAAGCCAGCCTGCGCTGCTGCTGGCCGTCATCTTGAAGGTGAGCACTTCTGACCTGCAGCTGGAGGAGCTCCTGGCTGGCCTGCAGCGTTCAAAGGCTCACCTGCAGCCCTTGGCATTGCAGGACTTCCTGCGAAGCATCCCCACCAAGCTCCTCGTCGTCGACCTCTACGAGGACTGGATGGCAGCCATGGAGAGGGCCAGCAAGCAGGCCAAGGTGGAGGAGCTGAAAGCGTAAGTGTGGGCAGCAGCCTGCCTGGTGAGCAGGGACCGGGAGAGTTCTGGGACCTGCCTGCAAAGGCACGGGCTCCTCAGAAAGCTGTCTTTTCGGGCAGCTGCAAAGCTGTGCAACACGGCCGCTGGCTCCCACCCGCCTGGGGCCAGCTGCGGGGACGGCTGTGGGCACCCTCTGCTTCATCAGCCTTGTCTTCCTCTTCCCTCAGGGTGGCCAACAAGTTGCCTGCGGCCAACCTCCTCCTCCTGAAGCGGCTGATGGCCCTGCTGCAGCACATCGGCCACAACGCAGCCACCAGCAGAATGAGCTGCAGCAACCTGGCCATCTGCGTCGGGCCCAACCTGCTGAGCCCACCCAACGAGGACCTGCTCCCGCTGCAGGCCATGCTGGCGGTGACCGAGAAGGTACGCCCTACCCAGCAGCCGGCTGCTGCCTTCCCGGCCCATCGGAGCTTGGCTGTTGCGAGGTCCCTGGCTGCCTCCTCCCTTGGGCCAGTGCTGGTGGGCTGGGTGCCTGGAAGAGCAACCCCCAGCCGCAGCCGCCTGCGCAGGCGAAGGGTCAGCAGTGGGAAAGGCTGCTTGACACGTCTGCAGGCACCTGGCTTGAGACCAAGGCTTTGATGTCTGCAGGTGAACGTGCTGGTGGAGTTCCTCATTGAAAACTGCGGGGACATCTTTGGGGAGGAGGTGGCCGGCCTCTCCCCTCCATCAGCCGAGGAGGTGCCAGCACCCATGGACAGGGGCACAGGTAGGAGGCGGGACTGAGGCTTGTCACAGACACTGGGGCTTGGGATGCCAGAAACCTCAACGCTGACGAGACAAGTGGTGTAGGGCTCGGCTGGGCTTTGCTTAGGTGTTCTTGACTTCCAAGAAGTCGCGCTGCTGCACGTGCTTTTGCTTTCCAGAGCTGCAGTGTGAAGAGCAAAGTGGCCCTGCAGGCACAGCAGAGACCCAGCGTCCGGCAAAAGCCTTTCTGGATGCAGCCGCCTCTGTGCTGGACATCGACAGCGGAGCTGGGGGAGACACAGGGGCAGGGCCCAAAGCGGCAGAGGTACGGCAGCTCCACAGACGCTGGGGCAACATGTCTCAGGTGGGACAGTAATTTCCCAGGAGGCCAAGCAGCCGCTGGGCCTCCTCCTGGCAGCCGCTCTCTTGTGCCTTTGGGGTTCCTCCTCTCCCCCCAGAGTGGTGCGTGCTAAGGAAAACTGGAAAGGCTGTTTCTGGAATGCACTTCATTAAGTGTGATCTGCTTCATCAAATAAAACATACCTACAAAATACCCACAAAAGGACAGAAAGGAGTAGCTGCCACCTTGAGAGGGCTTTTGCTCAAATCCTACTCCATCGCAGCTTCATCAAGTCTAGGCTGCGTTGGCTGGACTGTGCATAATGTGCACGATGCAAACCAGCATCTCCTCTGTAGAGCTCATACAGCAATTTGGCAGTCAGGCCCTCACTACCCCAGGCTGTCACTTGCCACCCGTTACCTCCCAAGTTTCTGGTTTAGGCACCTCCAGATTTGCCTCCAGGCACCCCCGAGGGCACGGCAGAGTCCCTGGCACGCCTGCCACAACTGACCAGCCTGCCCCAGGAAACCAGGTAGGAAGAGCTCCCCTTGCCTGACCTGAGAGCTCGCTGCAGGGGCTTGGGGCTTTCCCCATCTCATCACGCTGTGGGATGGAAAGGTTTGCAGGCTCCCACCAGGAGAAGGAAAAGTCAAGGAAAAGGAAGAGAAAAGAAGCCTGGGCAGAGGAGAGGGACAGCCAAGCACAAACAAAACGGAGAAGAGAGGAAATGACTTTGTGGACCCAAACCTGAGAAAATGCAGGAAGCTGCAGCACGTCAGGAAGGCCAGGTGCGTACCACGCGCTGCTGCCCATCTTTCCCAGCCCTGAACACGGCCCTAAGTCAGCCCAGCTGGCTGGCAAGGGCCGGCGAGGGCTGGTGCTGAGCAGGGTTTGGGATGAGCCCCACGGCAGCTCCCCGGGGGCTCCCCGTCGAGCCCTGCTGCGCGGCACAGGGGCACTGTCAGCATCCCTGCGCACGCACAGCTCCCTAGGGACATCACCCCTGGGGAGAAGGCACCGGAGCCGGCCTCGAGTGGAGGCCAGCAAGAGCTGTCCCTTCTGGGCCATGAGGAATTCCTCGGAAACAGCGTCCCCCAAAGAGGGGGGAACCAAATCCTGCCTCTTCCTGCCTCTGGGGGCTTATCAGAGCTTTCCGACTCTGTCGTTGCAGGTGCCGACTGATTTTCACCGGCTGAACAGCTGTGACTCCTGGGCCCCTGCAGCTGCTGTTGACAATAAAAGAATCTTTTCCCTCTCCTGACTGTGTCTGCCATAGGGTCTTGTGGAGTGGGGAGCGCTTGTGCTGGGGTGGACCCTCGGGGAGGAGATTGGGATGGTCCCTTGCCCCAGCACCCTTTCCAGCGGGCATCGGGGCTGAGCTGAGGGGCTTTAGGAGGAAAAGCAAAGCACAGAGCCACACAGGAGGGGGGGTTGGAAGGGACCCGTGGAGGTCCTCTGGGCCAAGCCCTCTGCTCCAGCACGCTCGCCTCGAGCAGGTTGCTGAGAACTGTGTGCCCTTGGCCTTTGAAGATCCCCAAGGACAGAGACTGCACAACCTCCTTGGGCAACCTCTGCCAGCATTTGATCGCCCTGGGGGGAAAAATTTGCCATTTCAGTCTCTCCTTTCACTGTACCACATTCCAGAACAGCCATGACATGACCAGCTCAGGCTTGAAACCAAGTGCTGTGGCCAGCCTTCAGGGCCAGCAGGGACCGGGGGCGAGGGGAAGTGTTTTAGGGACGGACCGTGGGGGCCGGAGGGAGGGATTTGAGGGACGGACGCCGAGGAAGGCCTCATCCCTGCAGCGATGGCTCAGGCTCAGGGCAGGGCTCTTCTCTGGATGCCACGGGGTCGATTGCAAAGGACCAGGCCGCCCCACGCAGGGAGCAGGTGCGTGCCGGGGCTGCCAGGGGCCCTGCCTGGCTGTTCCCAGCCCAGCCCCGGCTGGGGCCAGCCCTGCGCTGCAGCCCTGGGGCCGAGGCGCAAGGAGCCGGGCATTGCTGAGGGTGCTGCACCCTGCCGGGCCCCGCCGCCGGCTGCCGGCTGCCCTGGGCTGCCCCTCGCTCTCCCCAGCTCTGCCTGCTGCCAGCGCCGGGGGGCACCGCCACGGGGCCTGCCCCCTGCCCACAGCTGCCCTGACCCACAGCTGCAGCTGTACGTGGTGCCCACATCGCACAGCTGGGGCGGGGGTGGCAGGTCTCTCTGGGGGCAGCCTGGGACTGGGGGCAAAGCCAAGCCCATCCCTCGCTTGTGATCTTTGTCCCCAGGGAGAGCCAGTGCAGACGTGTGCTGCGCTGGGGAGTGTCCCGCGGGGAGGTGACGGCCGACTGCAGAGCAGCACTGAGACCCGCGCGACAGCAACGGCAGCCGGTGGCCGCAGAGCAGCCCAGGGGAGCTGGTTCCCTCGACGGGCCCCAAAGCAGCCTTCCTCAGCCCCTGCTTTTGGTGACATGTGGAGCAGCGCGGGGATGTCTCTCAGGCTTCCAGGCCCGAGGAGGCTTTCCTCCTCAGGGGCACTGTCAGAAATCCTGCTCCCAGGATTAAAGCACCCCTCCCCCCATGGATCCGAGGCTGTGTGTCCAGCCCCCTGGAGCTGGGTACAGGTGCCCTGAGCGGTCTCTCAGGGAGGACGGGGCCACCTGCCTGGTGGCTCTGACACAGAAATGATGAGCTGAAGCCCTGTGGTGGTGGAGGGCTGGCTCAAAGCCTCCGAGTGCCTCAGCCTCTCTGCCCAGGAGCGTTTATCTCAGGCCCTTTTCCAGGGTGTGAAGACTCATGGCGGTGTTGTCCTGGTGCCTCCATCTTGTTCTCTCTTGAAGGTTGTGATGCCTGAGGTCAGGGACCACCTGAAGGCCCTGGCGGAGATCTCCAGGGACTTTGTGTTCCATTTTGTGTTGCCTTAGGGCTACAGTGTGCTGGGGTTTGGTGGCAACAAGGTTATGGTATGCCAGAGGTCAAGCGAGTTAGTGTCAAAGTGTGTTATTGTTATGGACAGAATCTGTGTTTGTTGGCCCTGTGTTCCTGGGGTTATGGCATTTTTATCTTATCTTGTGATCTGTGTGGTGGTTTCTTTTGTGGAGAGTGCCTTTTTCAGCTTTTTTTTCCTTTGTACAGTACGGATGGGTGCCTTTGGTTTGTGTACGAAGTTTCTTCTGGTGGTTTTTCTGCTGTGCTGGTGGATGGTGGTGTTTTTTCTGTCTTGAAACCATCGTTACTGGCCTAATAGATCTCCTGCAGGTCAGGCAGTGTCACTTCTGGCGTGGTCTGACTCATTTCTGGTGAGCTGGTGGGTAGGTGTGGAGGACTTGTGGTCCCTCCATGGGGAATGACTGCTAGAGGACTAACAGGCAGATCTGTGGAGGGGTGAGAGGACCGCTGGCCCCTAAGTAGTGACTGTCAGAGGACTAAGTGTACTTGAACTAACGTGGGCTTCCAAATTCGTGGTTATCTGTCCTGCCTTGTGGAAGAGCCATGGGAAGTCACCAGCCACACGGAAGGACAAGGGGGTTCCCAGGGGTACGTGGTTTCTTGGGTTTTGCTTTTGAGTAAGAAAGTCTTATCTCTACATCAGTGCAACGGTGGACAGTCAATTTTGCTGACTTTAGAAAGCAGGGAGCAGCTCTTTTGTGCTGTGCCTCACATGGCTGCCAGGGCAGGGTGAGAAGCAGCAAGAGAATTCCTGCCTGGCACCTTCTCCAGGGGAGCAGCGCTGCACTTTGCTGAGGTGAGCTCTGGTTCTGCATGAGTGCAGAAGATTTTGGTCAATTTTCTCACCACAGAAAGCAGGGAGCAGAACTTTAGTGCTGACTCACATGGCTGCCCGGGCAGGGTGAGAAGCAGCAAGAGAATTCCTTTCTGGCATGTTCTCCAGGGGGGCAGGGCTGCACGTTCCCAAGATGATTTTTATTGGCTCTTAACGACTGCAACTCTGAAGTGTCAATGTTCTCACCACAGAAAGCAGGGAGCAGCACTTTTCTGCTGTGCCTCACATGGCTGCCAGGGCAGGGTGAGAAGCAGCAAGAGAATTCCTGCCTGACACCTTCTCCAGGGGAGCAGCGCTGCACTTTGCTGAGGTCAGCTCTGGTTCTGCATGAGTGCAAAATGCTTGGGTCAAATTTCTTACCACAGAAAGCAGGGAGCAGAACTTTTGTGCTGTGCCTCACGTGGCTGCCAGGGCAGGGTGAGAAGCAGCAAGAGAATTCCTGCCTGGCACCTTCTCCAGGGGGACAGTGCAGCACTTTGCCAAGGTGACTCTTTGGGGCTCTGCATGATTGCCAATGTAAAGGCGTCCAGTTTCTCACCACAGAGAGAAGGGTGCCGAACTTTTCTGCTGTGCCTGACGTGGCTGCAAGGACATGGTGAGAAGATCCCAGGTAGGAATTCTCTTGCTGTTTCCCACCGTGCCCTGGCAGCCATGAGAGGAACAGCACAAAAGTTCTGCTCCATGCATTCTGTTCTGAGAAATTTGACCTCTCATACTTGGAATCATTCACAGAACAAAAAAATCACCTTGGGAAGGCGCAGCGCTGCTCCCCTGGAGAAGATGCTAGGAAGGAATTGTTTTGCTGTTTCTCACCGTGCTCTGGCAGCCATGTGAGGTACAGCACAATATTTCTGCTCCCTGCTTTCTGTGGTGAGAAAACAGACCCTTCACATTTGAAATCATGCAGAGCCAAAAAACCTCACCTTGGCAAAGTGCAGCGCTGCTCCCCTGGAGAAGGTGCCAGGCAGGAATTCTCTTGCTGCTTCTCACCCTGCCCTGGCAGCCATGTGAGGCACAGCACAAAAGCAGAGCAGTACATAGTAGTAGGTACTGGAGTAAAGGGAGCGTGGGGGAGGAGGCTGGAGCTTGGCACGCTGCTCTGGCACATGTGGGTTTCCTGAGACACGTCAGGAATTGTACCCCAGCCCTGGGTATATTTCCTCATTGCTTTTCTGAGGTGATGGTAGCTGTTGTGTCCTGGCGCAGCTGGTTCCCCTGCCCAGGGTTGGGGCGTTCATGCTCTGAACCCACAGTCGAGGTGCCCGAGCCGTCTGTGCCCTGAGCCTGGAGCAGAGGGGCAGTTGCAGTCTGTCCTTAATTTCTGGGTGGGTTGAAGGGCTCTCTGAGGTGGGGAAGATGGAGCTCCCCGTGCAGCAGCCAGGGGTGGTGGCTGGAGGTGGGCTGTGTTGCGGTTGCTGTTTTGTCCTGCCCCCGCAGGAGAATGTGGCTGCTTTCTTAGTTCTGCTGCTTTCCTCCTAATGCAGGAGGCTGGTCCCTGCAGGCTCCAGGGAAGTGGGGCTGTGGAAGTGCCTAACTCTGGGGCTAGAGGGTAGGGGAAGCTGCTGGACTGGTATGGGGGCATGCAGACTGGAAGCCCTCTGGAAATAACTGGTGTGGGCATGATGAGCAGGATTAGTTTCAAGTGAAGTGAAATTATAGTTAGAAAATTGAAACAAATAATCCAGTTACTCTCAAGACCCAGTAATAAAGCACTGATACCCAGATTAGCGTTGTATCATCCCCATTAGATTTCTCTCTTAACGAATAGTTATTTCTGGCTTTCAATCCGAGCTCCAGCTGCAGCATGCCCTTGTGTCCGTAGGACCGTGCTGTTCTCTCATGTTCCCGGCAAGGACAAAAGGAAATGGCAACCCTGTTGTTCCCTGAAACTATGAAGGGCCTGGTACCGTGAACATGCGCAATGCTGTAGCTGTTTCGGGAGTAATGAGCTGAAAGTATTGCCTCGTTTGCAGGATGTGGGTCAAACTTGAGGGGAAGGGAATGGTGGTCTTTGCATAGAATGGTGTCTAGCTGTGTACAGCAAGTCCACATGAAGAAAAATGATGTGGAACAGGAGGAAGCAGGAGGGGGTAGGATCTGTGATTTTTTACTTATTGTCAGGATGTAAAATAATTTTGGGGTAGAGCTGGGTTTGAGGCCACTGGTCTTTCAAGTCCCAGAAAAAAAAAGAGGTGGGGACATCCATCTGTTCCTTGGTCCAGTTAGCCAGAAAGGGAGGGGAAACGATTTCTCGTCCAAAGTAGTGCTTAGTAAATGCTGTACATACTCACCTTTGACTTTTGTCGGTGCTTGAGACCCACTTTCTGGGGGTGTTTTCTTTCCCTTTCTTGCACACCCACTTTTTGAGGGACAGATGGGGAGGTTGTCAGCAGGCTGGTGATAGAAGAAGGATGGCCCATGGACCTGTCAAGCCGTGCTGCCTGCAGGATAAGGATGCTTGAGAGGAACTGCCATTAGGATAGCCTGAAGTGGCCAAGCTGTCACATCTGTTGTATTTCTATTTGAGCTAATTGCTCATGCGACTTTAATGGTTTCATGCTTTTATTTCTGCTGCTACAGCTTTTCATGCCTGTAGGGAGCCTAGAGTTTGGGTGTTAGTAAGTGAAAAATAAGGCCCTCATTCTCCATGGAGAAAGGCTCTTGGGCATGGTAATTTCATGCCTGGAAGGAGTCATATTTGCTGGATAAGTTTTGTAACCTAACCAAATTAGCTTTGAGAAACCATAGTTGTTAATCAGAGTATTGAACTCTGTGGTCCCTTAGTTAAAAACATCACCAACCTCCTTGCACAAAGGATGGGCGTTTGGTTTGCAAAGTAGGAGAGCAGTCTGATTTTGATGCTTGGGGCAGCAGCGATCCCTGGGTTTAAGGTTGTTCATAATAGTCTGAGCACTTAGTAGGGTCAGGCACAAAGTCACATCGGGTCAGCTGTTTTTGCAAAATGAAGCAGTGAAGTGACATTGTTCCCACCAAAAAACTTTTAAAGAGTAATAAAGGACAGTTTGGGTATTAATAGAGATTTGGATAATAATTCCAGCAAATAGTTCCAAAATACATGGAAGAGGGGGAGAAGATGAGAAGTGGCAGCAGTCTTTGATGTGTGTTTGTGGCTTGTGGGACTGCGCCCACAGCAAAAGGCTGTTTTGGAGTGTTTGTTCTGGGCTTTTACTTCTATCAGTCTTAACTCTGCCACTGAAATAGGGTCTAGTTATGAAACAGGGTGGGGATGCCGGCTGCTCTCCAGTTATGAAGGAGCCACAGCCCGGAGACACAGCTGTCTCCTTTGGGTCTGCCATGGAAGGGGATGCTGGGTTTTCCAAGTCCCGTTGCTGTTCCTTGCAGGTCAACTGAGGCATGGCCACTGGAAAGCCCCGCTGGTTCACGGGGTCCTCCAGGATGGCTGGTAGATTCCCGAGCCAAGTGGTAGTGCCTCGTAAGCCGAAGCTAGCCAGAGGGACAGAGAAGCCTGCAACTGTAAGTACCTGCTGCGGCCAGGTAGAAGCTGTGTAAGGCTGGAAACTGCCCCCGCGTCCTTCCTCTACCTGCCCCTCCTGTTGTCTGGCAGCACTGTGAAGCTGGACACCACCTCCCCGTCTCTCTGCTGCCATGCTTCTGTCGGAGGTGGTGACCATGGTGCGCTAGGGGATGGACTGTGTGCTGCTTCAGGGGAAGTCCAGAGTTGTATCTGGATGTGCCACTGGAGCCATTTAAATGAACGTACCGGGCATTGCACCGGAATAGCTGAAGCGTGAGCGTGTGCTTCTCTCCGCCCCCTTTGTGTGGGCAGTAACGTTTTGTCACCTCGGGATGCTTGCCAGCGCTGCTCTGACCATACCTGCCCTCCAGGCAGCTGGGCACGTGGTGGGCTGCTCAAACTCTGCTTGAAGGTTTCGAGAGGTATGGCTGGTCCCAGATGGAACAGGTTCCAAAACAGTTGTTCTGTCCCGTATCCCGTGTGGAGCACAGATCCAGCGCTGCAGACAGCAGCGGAGTCAGGGCAATTCCTCCTCCCCATCCTCAGACAGCCCTTTGCTGACCAGAGCTCACTTGGCTGAAGATGACCTGGTGCTGAAGCTCTGTCGAGGAGTTACCTTTGCATACTTCTGTGGAGGGGTCTCGGAGGCCCAAACAGAGAAAACAAGTGCTAATTCAAAAGAGATAACTAAAACTTGGAGCCATTCCTCTCCACCTCAGTCTTGGCACAACACTGATTTTCTGCTTTCCTGACTCACCCAGCAGTGACATCTCCACATGTGTGGTGGTTGTGAGCGTTGTGCAAGGGTGGAGTTAAGGGATTTCTGGTAACTCCTCCCAACCTTTTTCAAAGGTCACTGGCTCACTCCGGCCAAACTGGAAAGGAAACAAATGCCCGAAGAGCAAAACCCCCAACATGTCACATCAAATCACGAAGGAGAAGCTAACGGGACAAAGCTACTTGTTTGGAGCATGTGTATTGCACTCTCTATCATTAATTTACTAATGGTAAATATTTCAACAGGTAGTTATGGGACTTCCAGGACTATCCTAGCGGCTATGATCACAAATTATTCATCGGTGGCTCTTGAAGGAGAAAAGCCTTTCTGAATAAAGGCAGTTCTGTAGCTCTTGCTGGTGTTTTGCATTTCAGCTGACTCCCTCTGCCCTCCTGAAGGAGATGTCTCTTACCACCAAGCAGAGGCTGGCCAGCACTCGGGAGATGCGGCGACCCCAGATTATCCAGATTCTAGACATGAGCGAAGCCTCCCATCGTAAGGCAGCCTTTTCTTGCCCTTTTCCTTGCTGTTTGATGTGACGTTTGAAGAGAGCGCGTGCTTGTGACAGGCTTGCCTCCAGCTTATCTAAATGCCTTGGTGACTAAGTCCTGTTGTTGTTTCAGACTGCTGCTGGTGTGGAGTTCCTTCTGCTGGGGGAAAGGTAAAACATTTTTCCCCAGTGAGATGTTGAAGTCCTGACCTGCGCTAAGCCCATATAAACAACCTCTGTTGAAGTTGGTGGCTTTTGCTGGAGATGAGCTACTGCGGCTAAAGCATGATACTGGGGGAAGGCTGGGGCGGGCCACAAGGATGCAAGCTTGCAATTTCCCACCTTCCTGCTGAAATAGCCAGCCCTTGGTTTGGTGTAGTCTCTGTCGAACACTTGGGGTCATAGGATGCCCTCAGTGGTGGCAGCGTTGGCCTTTGAGGGCTGAGGGCCTACGGTAACTACTCAAGGTGTAGCTAAAGCAATTGCATGAATGCTTTGGGTTGGAACAACGAGTGGGACCCGTACAGGGTGTTAGATTTTTCAGGCTGCCAGGTACACAGGGGAATGGCCCTGGGCAGAGGGGAGTGGGTGTGCTTTATCTGGATCAATGTTTATTTACACGTGTGTTTAAAGCTGCTTTTCTTACAGATCTGCTTAGTATAACACACGTTCCAAAGGGGTAGATGACTGAGGTAGGCTGTTGAGTGGAAAACTGCCAGCGAGAGACCTGTAGCAAATTGGTTAAGGATTGCCCTAGACAGCGCGTGAGGTTGGGAACGCCTCGGACGAGCGCACACAGAACTGGCCGTGTGCTGTGGCCGCTGGCTTCAGCACGACCCTGACTCCTGTGGAGAAGCAGGAGACGTGCCTGTGTCTTGTGAGCGTGAAGAGTTCAGCTGGAAGGGGGGAGGCAGAGCAGGGAGGAGTTTTCTCAAAGTAACGCCTCGGCGCTGTAAGCATTTGCTGTTTCTGTATGTTTTCAGACCTGCTTCTGTAGTGGTATTAAAGAAAATGGCAATAATAGAATATAATGAAGCATCCATTGAAAGCTCGTGGGAAAAGGAGATGCCAAGTCCAGCTTTACTCAGATTGCCCAGTGATGCTGGGAAAGTACCTGGAACTTACCACCTCATCTGTCGCTTTCTTAACGGCGGTGTTCCTTTCTGGCCTGTCTTCTCTTCTTCCTGGTTTCTGGGCTGTGTGTCAAAAAAGAGATTTGAGGATGTGTTGGGCTCGGTCTCTGTGTCTCAATGTAAAGATGATCCCCAAATTGTTTCCCATGGGGTCTCCTGTAAATTCTTGGCTTTCCCTTGCTCCACGAGTGCTTACAGCTCTTGCAGTGAGTGCTCTGGAGCTGTGTGACCGTGTTAGCCCAGGGCTCTGCCGGAGGTAAGTGCTGCCTTGCCTGTTGGAGAAGGCGACCTGGAGAAACACCTGCCAAAAGAGCTGCTCGCTTGAGCCTGCTCTAGTGTGGCCCAGAAACTTTTGATCTGCTCAGAACACAGGTGGGTGAGCTTCTGTTCCCCTAGCGTGAGCTGGGCAGGCGTACTCACCAAGGGACTGTCCTTCGCTGGAGGCCAGTGTTGTATTCTCTCACCGATGAGTCTTTCTCCCCGCGGCTGAAACTCTCTGCTCTCTTTTGCATCTCCAGTTCTCGGCAGTTGCCCTGGAACAGAGCTTGTTCCGGCCTTTCCCATCAGAGGTGGTATTTCAGAGCTACGTCCCCGATGAGGTCTATGAAGTGCCACTGATTCTGAGGAACGTGGACAAGGTAAGTGCTGGGATGTGGAAGTTTAACCCTGTGCTGGAACTGGAGAGCAGTGTCATCCGTGCGGTGCACAGCACAGCCAGTCGCCTGCTGCAGCACAGCACAGCCAGAATAAAACGTCTCACCGCCTTTATTTTGCAAGACGGTGGAAATCTTGCCATGCTGAGGTTTCTCCCCCTGGTTTTGGCTGTGTGTTGGTGGTACCTAGCTGAAAGGAGCTTTTCTGGTCAGCACCTTTCCCCGTGGAAGCCTTGCACGGGTGGGAATGTTGGGGGCTGTACAGTTCTTCCCTGCCCTCGTGCTTTCCCTCGAGTGTGCACCACGTCCTGGTGGCTCCGTGGTTAATCTCAGTTTCCACAGGGCACCTCTGCCTCTGGGTGAGCTGCACAGAGAGCTGAACGGGCTGTCAGAGCTTGGGGTGGGGTCTTCTCCACTTTATGCTGGAGTAAGTTATAATTAGTGGTAACAGCGCTTCAGGAAAGGTGTTTTGAAACAGCAGTGGAAGCAGGCTGATTTAGCAGCAGCAGCGGGAGGCCTTTAGGTGCCCCTTCAGGCTCCTGCTAAGCTTAATTGGGTTCTGCTCAGGTTTTCCTGAGACAACGTGATGCTCTGCTTCCCCTTTGGAGAGCCACGGCCTGTTTGGAGTAAAGTGCCCTCAAAGGTCTCCACCTTTACTTGAAAAGAACGATCATTTTGAGACTTCCCAAGAAAGTTGAGAATGGAAAAGTTGAAAAATGTCAGCAGTTTTGTTCCACTGTCAGGAGGGAAATTGGGACCTTTTGAACTTCAGCTGGGGAAACGTTTGCTGGAATGAGGCATGTGCCAAGGGCAAGCTGGTGGGAAAAGGCAGGAGGGAGGAAAGGAGCTGAGCTTGGTGTTCTCTCCCTGCGCACTTTCATACACGCAGGGGTTTCTCTTGATACATAGCAGTAAGTGCACGGGCAGTAGAGACAGGTCAGAAAGAGGGGTGTAATTAAGGATACTCTTCTGTAATGAAGAGGAAGGGGTATGCCTGAGGGCAGGGTGGGATGGGAAGATGGAAGTGTGCACAAGAGACGGTGAATTCGCCTCCTTTCCAAATTTCCCTGTTGGGGAGGGCAAACAGGTGGACAACAAAAAAAAGCTGTCGAGGCATATTGCAGGTGGAAGAACAGCAAGTCCAAGTATCTCCTGAGATAACAGGTTGTGACAGGGATATGGGTGAAAATGGAAGACCCTTTGGCAAGGAAGGATGCGGGTGTGCTCCCTCAGTTATTCCGGGAGAGTACTGCACCATTCCTGGTCTGGCATTTAACTTGGGAACATTGATAAGATGCAGCATGTGTGCCTGCACCCGGGGGATGCCACTGGTGTGATCTGCGCTGAATTTTGGGCAGTCTTTGCTGTAGGTATCCTCGTCCCTGATTAAAATGTGCCTCAGTCCTCACTTTCTCTCTTCCTACTCTCTGCTTCATTCCCACTGAGTCTTTGGCTTCACCTGCTCCATTATCCATGCAGCACTTCAAAATGTTTATCTTTGCCAAGTACCAGCCAACAGGCAAACAGTTAATTTGCTCTATTCATGCTTCCTCAAGTGGAAAAGATCATCTGCATTAACATTTCTGCCATTCCCAGTAAATGATAATAAACTTGTACTGTGTAAAGCTGCACCTTGGGATTTACGTGCCCTGTGAAGGGGGAGGCAATGTGTGAACTGTGGTTTTTTTCCCCAAACAATGTAGTTGTGAAGCTAGTTAGAGCTCAACCACTGGAGAGCATGGGTGTAAAAGTAAGATAAGCTCCAGGAAAATCTTTGGTATGTTTTAAATACAGAAAGACAGAGAGGATAATCCTGCGAGGGTGTTATATTCTAAATTGGTTGGCTTTTGGCGATGTCCTGGAGAAAAGCAGCGTTGTGCTCCGTCTCAAGTTTTTCGTGCCAGTTTCCCACATTCCTCTGAATCATACTGAGTTACACTGCATGGTAGCCTGAAGTTGTCTGCCCCATAAAAATCCAGCTGACAGCAAAATATATTCCGCATAGAGGCTCTGTAATCATGCAACTACAGAAGTGCTGTACTATATACTTCCTGCTCTTACCTGTGTTGTAAAATTGCTTTTCTATTTTCAGGCTGTTCCTCAGCACCCTCAGATGTTCTGGGTGGCTTTTGCTGAAGGTCTGAGCCACACGTGCTCCCCTTCTAAGGGACATGGTGACCAAAATGCTTGTCTGCACTGTGAAGTTGGCTCCTGGAACTCGCCGCCCCAGGACATTGCTGGGTTCCAAGGGCGTTTGGAGAGTTCAGGACTGCCTTGGCCACGGGTTACCAGGCTCGGGTGGGTGGCGCAGAGTGAGCCTCCATTTTTTCCAAGCCTCATGTGGGGTTGTTGTTGATCCGTGAAGCTGCCCACCAGTCCAAATCACCTGCTTCAGACTTTGAGATTTGGCGCTCAGGGGTTGCTCTCTATGTGCTAGGAAAATGCCTGTGTGCTGTCTGTGTGCTGGTGGTGCCCCAGAGGGCAGAACCGTGCAGCAGGGTGCCTGCAGGGACTGCTGGGGGTGGGCAGGGGTCCCCAGGGATCTGGCTTGCCTGCGCTGGCAGCTGCCTGGCTACAGTCACAGGCAGCAGGAGCCTCCGGAGAGCAGAGGTTGGCTTTTAATAATGAAACCACCACCAGGCAGTGCCAGTCATGTATCTCGGGGCAGAAAATGCCTTTGAAGCCCCTAGTTGATAGGCACAGCCTGGGGGGTCGCCTGGCTTTCCATCACTTGGCCAGGTTGCTGGCTCTCATCCTCTGCATCAGCCTTTCCTTGTAGCATATTGTGCTTCTCCCTTGCTTCTTTCCAGCTCCCTTTGGATTTTCCCAGCCATCTCTCTGTTTCTGGGGTTGTCTCTTTGTCTTCCTGTGTTTCCTCCTTTTGCTCTTCATTTGCTGCTTTTATTCCCAGTAAGGCCACAGTATCTGTGGTCCCCTCTTGCTGGTCTGCCTACATGACTGTAGCACCGCAGCTTGACTGCCCCGCTCAAACCCAGCACGTTAAAGTGAATTTCTTCCTTCCGCCAGGATTAACACGTACTGTTTGGCGTTCAGATAATACATGCCCCTTCTAGGGGCATGTCTGCCTGGATGTGTACGGGCAGAAGCCAGCAGATTCTCTGGGCTTATTGAATACACGGGTGACTTGATTCAGATATTATACCGCCGTGCTGCTGGTGTCTTCCCTGCTTGGCCCTTCCTTCATTGCCCTGCTGCCTCTGGCCTCGAGCTGTTTTGCCCAGGCAGAAGGGATTAATGTTCACTCTTATGTGTTACGTGCATGTACCTCCAGAGCTAAAAGTGCTTTGTGAAGGTGGTATCACCAGGCCTCTTCTCCTCCTGTTTCCACAAGCTGCAAGATCATACTTCCCTCTCTTTTCTGCAGGTTCCTGGGCTGGTGAAGGTCATCTTGGAGAGCTCACCTTATTTCAAGCTGATCAGCCACCATGCTGTGTGCCGCAAGGTACTGCCTGGCATGCTTGCGACTTTCCGCATCGTTTTCTCCCCTGATGAGAACAAGGTGAGACTGGAGGTCCCGAGAGGTGTGTGCCTTCAGTGGGAGGTGAACCTGCGGGGCTGGGTTCAGAACAGGGCATCTGCTGTGGGTTTTGAGGCACTGTCCTGGTTTCGGTGGCATTGCACTGGATCTGCAGCTGGGGGAAACTTTTCCTGTGGTGAAGATGATGCTGTCATAGGCTGGAGGCTCTTCTATGCTTCAGACTGTGATTATCCTTTGGTGCTGGAACGTTTAATGCCATGTCTGTTGGCTTCAGGGATAAGAGTGCACTGTGTGGTGGGGTGGCCTCTCATGGTGTTGGTTTCTAGTATCTGACTATTGCTGCATAATTACGGGTTTGCTCTGATAATTATAAATACAAAAGCCTGTTTGCATAAATACAAACCTGTTGTTTGGAGGACCCAAAGCTGAGCCTGATCAGAGTGAGGACCACCACCTTTGAAAACTGGAGTTGCTTCTTGAATGCATATCGTGTTGGCCGCAGTAGTGAGACGGCGGAACGTTCTGTCTGAAGCCGGCACTTTTCTTGCACACCGGTTATAGCCCATGCCGTGCTGCGAGGTTTGCTCTAGGCTGTGGTCAGGCAGCCTGCAGCTGGTCACATCCTGGCTGGCAGCACCATGCGATGCCACCGCAGCAGGGACTGACGAGCTGTGCGTTCCCTCCCTGTGCTTTCCTGGGCGTTTTCAGGGGAAGGCGCACGTGGGACAGTAGGGAAATGGCAGGGAGGGGTGCTGATAAGGTGTTTAGCCATCGCACCTCTCTACTCGATGTTAGGGGCTTAATTATGATGGAAAACGCTAGGGGAATGGCTAGATCCAGAGAGCTTTCCCCTTTCCCATCTGGCAACCAGTTCCCTGCCTCACCCTGGGCTGGAGCGAAGGTGATGCTTTTTCATACCCTCTGTGTTCCAGCCTTGCCGCTGTGCTGCCCCTGAGGATACTTGCCCACCTGTGCTCCAGCTGTGATTCTAGGGGAGAAGATGCGCTGTGCTCGTGGCAGGGAGCCAGCCTGGCCCAGACACGCTGAGCTCCAGATGTCTTTAACCAGCAGGAGGCTGGTGTGCTGCAGAGGACTGAGGCATCTGGAGCGCACACAGGAGTGAAGGGGCAGGTAGCATCTGCAGGCAGAGTGTTAGCCTGGAGCCTTTGGGCAGTCACGCTGGTGTGGCTGTGCCTGCGTGCATGGGGCTGTGGTTGCTGTGTCAGCTGGCACCTATTCCCTGCCCCGTGTGCCGTGCTTTTGCTCGGAGGTTGGAACATCGGTGCTGTGGCCCTGGCAAGTCTGGCACTGTGCCGTGATGTGAAGGGGCGGCGGTGTTACCTGGAGGCTTGTTAACGCAAAAGGGTTTAGTACCTGGCATGGAAGGGAGGAAGCCCTGCAGGGGAACACAGACAGACAGGCTGACTCTTTACACCAGCACTCTGCTGCCTCTTGGCACA
Organism: Falco peregrinus; assembly: GCF_023634155.1. Taxonomy (NCBI): domain Eukaryota; kingdom Metazoa; phylum Chordata; class Aves; order Falconiformes; family Falconidae; genus Falco; species Falco peregrinus. The sequence continues at coordinate 580,561 of NC_073729.1, read as the reverse complement.
GTTCTTTGCGTGACTTTGTGGGTGATGCAAGGTGAGGGGGTCGCTCTGAGCCAGCTGGTGTTTCTGTGCCAGGCCAGAGGTGCAGGCTCTCTTTGGGCACAGCTGTTCTCTCATCTTCTGTTTGCTGCTTAGATGTAGTTGAACACCCTGTCCTATCCTCAAACAGCATGGCTGTAGCAAACTAGAGAGGAAATGCCCTGTGGTGCCTGGCTCCCCATGCTTGTGAAATGATCTGTTGCTTTGCGGAGGGACCGAGAAATTGTTTTACGTCATTCGTATGGAAGGTTAAAATGATGTTGGCTTAGGGCAGTTCTCCATACTGCCCAAGTGACATAAGAGCTTAATCTCACCGAGGTAGGCTTTGCAGGGGACACTGCTTCCTTTAAAATGTGATTGACTCGTATTCATGAGCATTCATTTTTGGGATGGAAGTAAATCGGTTCCCATGAAGGGCAAAGAGCTGCTCTTCAACTACAGAGAAGCAGCAGAGCAACACATGAACATCACCCCAAATAGAAGTAGGGTGAGGTAACTCCCAGGAACACTCATGTCCAGTACTTTGTCCCTTGTCTTGCCCTTGAACTGGTGAGCGTGTGGCATTAGGGAGCTGTGCCAGCGAGGTCCTCTGCACAGCTTGAGCGACACCCTGGCGGTTTCTGCCGACCTGGGTTTTGTGCTCCTTGCAGGGCATTGGGAGAGGGATGTGGGCTGCTTGGTGAGGAGCACATGGGGACTCTACAGCAGAACCAGAATGTTGTATAAATCGAACTTTTTGTCTCGTACTTGATGGAGTGTGAGTCAGGAAAGTGCCGGAGTGCTGTCGCTCAGCTAGAAATGCATCAGTAGCATGGTCAGGATGTGCAGAGCACCTTGAAAAGCCCTTAGCCAAGAGGCAGGCTTTGGGAGATGGTTCTGTAAAGCCACCTGTGTTGGGCTTGCAGTTGCTTGCCTGCAGAGTATCTGTGTGTTAGTTGTGGAAGGCTCAGGAGTGCTGCCTTTGAATAACTCCTACATCTCTGATACTGCATGATCCACAGGGACTGTGGGTAACCCAGTGAAGTGGGGTCTGGGTCTTCCTGATGAGGAGCCGGTTTGTGTCATTCTCTTGCTTTGAATCTGTTCTTCCCTGGAGTAAGTCTGACTTCAGTGAAGTCACTCCTGATTGAAAGGAGTAAAATTGTGCCTCAGCCCTAAGTAATAGGGCCATGTGAGTTGTTAGTGGCTGAAATGCCACGTAGCCCTTTCTTGGAAAATGAGCAGTTTCCTACTGTCTCGCAGTCATTTGGGAATGTGCCACGTGGTCAGACTGTCAGAAAAGGAATAGCTGACGCGCCTCTTGGTTTATTGGCACTTGTGTTATAAATGAACTGCTAATTTTTCTGCTGGGCAACATTTCCAGTTTGTTACTCTTGCTGCTTCTGATTTGCACGTTTCTGTTTTATGGCTCCATTGTACAGCGTGGGTGTTCTCGTGCCAGCCCCTGTTCCCGTGTGTTCTTGCGTCATGGTCTGACGGCCTCTGCTGAACTGGAAACCATTGTGGCACTGACCGGCAGATAAACAACAGACAGAAATACTTCCATTTGTGCGTCCTTCAGGCTTATTAGTAGTTTATTGTAAAGGAAGAAGGAAGCAAGAAGCACATAAAAACATAGCAGAGCTTATTCTGTGTTGTCCTCTTGCTCTTTTCACTGTAGCAGTGCACTGTTTTCAGGCAGTGCAAGTTCAGTCTGTGAGGTTTGTGAAATTCATTGCTGATGCTCAGTGGAGACTGAATTAATGCACATTGATTACTCTGAAATATGACAGGACGGTGAGTTATTGCATGACTGAAATGAAGTCCTTTAAAATTCAGCCCAGCCCTGCTAGATGTTTTGTTGTGCACAGAAGCTATTCCAAGAATACTTTTAAGATGACTCTTGTGAGGAGGAAAGGGGCAGAAGACCAAGGCAAATGGCGCGGCGCCACAGGAACCTGAAGCCAAGTGACTCATTTCAAAGACTCCTGCGAACCGGCGGCTGAGGGGGGCAGGCGCAGGGGCACCCCCTCTGCTGCGAACGGATCTTCATCCTCTGGTCTCTCCTCTGTTGTCACGGCCCTTATTTTCCAGCCTTTTTTTATATCAGGGTTTCAGCAGGAGCTTTCCCTGCTTGGCTTGCTGTGTTACCTCATGCTACAAGGATCTTTTCTTTGCAAGTTGGCTGCTGCAAGGAATTCAGTGAAGCATTTGGGATAGGTTATGCAGGGAAACTGACATCTGAGTTTGGGGTTCTGGGCAGTTAGGCTTGATATTGCTGTGACAGTAATTACTGTTAGCCTGAGTTTACAAAGAGCCTGAAACAACACCCAAGACGAGCAGCTGCTTCAGTCTCAGTGGGTGCCAGTTCAGACACCAGTGGTGATACCTGGAAGGCCAGAGCTTGTAATTTACTGCTTGTCACAGGGGAGCACGAGAAGGGGAGCCATCGTACAACTGTCTGTATCTTCCGTGAAACTGAGAGGGGAGTTGTATGCAGGATGAAGTCGTATTTTCATGAAAACCTATAGCCTGAAGCTGTGTCTAAACACAGCAAACTTTAAAGCATAGATGGGATGCAACCCCTCTGTCATCCAGGCACGTTTATTTAGAAACCTGGTCTTAAACAGTCTGCTAAGGGTTTGCAGTTGCGAAGCAGAACAACATTTTGAACTGGTCTCAACTGTGCCCCTAGGCTGCAAGCAAGTGCGTAGCAGGGTTAGTGCCCTGGTAACACGAGGCAGTGCTGAAGTAGAGACTTTGCAACCTGTTGCCCCCAAGGGAGGGCAATTCAGCTTTCAAAAGCTTAAGGGACCATGGGTTCACAGTGGCACAAACAGCCAGCTTCTGCCTAGCACCCCTCTTGCCTTGGGTTTCCCCCTGTTTGGGCTGGCGCTGCATTCAGCCTGGTGCAAGGTCCCACGTTGGTGGGGTGGTAGAGCGTGGCTGAAGGGTCAGCCCGCTCTGAAGTGCTGAGTCAAGCCTTGCACGGGATGCCATGTCCCACGGTGTCCCTGGAGAGGGGGCTTGGAGCATAATGTGCATCTGCATGAATGGCGAGAGGCATCTTTCTCTCTCAAGGTCGTGGTTGTCTCTGTGAAACCAAATCCTTGTTGCTTTAGCCTTGCCCTCAGGTCCCTGGAGAAATCCCTTGTGCATTGCTGTGCAGGTGGTCCCAGCGCCCCTCACCAGCAACGGAGCTGGGAAGGCTGCCTGTGCTTGCTTTTGGGGGGGATTTATTTCTTGGGCTCTTAATTGCATTGCTGTTGATCCATTTGCTCCTTAGCAATGACAACACCTTGACAATTACTTCCTTTTACTTGCTCCAAGTAGCTCCAGTTGTTGAAGTTCCTTTTTTCTTTATCCTCCTGCTGATCTGAACTTGCATCCTCCTCTGCCTACCTGGCACCTGGAAGAGGGAGCTAAGTAAATATGGCATGCCAAGACTTAATAAGGCAGGTAGCTTTCAATTGGCTTTGCAATGCCTTTGTTACAGTAGTGTGGCCAAAAGAACAACAACAACAAAAGCAAATAACATTCTTCATTTGCTAATGAGTTTCTGAGGATCGAAACAGTGCAGGACGTGAAGTAGCCAGATAATAGGTGCTTTAAATTCATATGGGCTGCCCATAGCTTTTATTTTAGAGGGCTTAGGCTGCAAGATTGAGTACAAAATTGCTAACTCAGAACGACTTGCTGAAGATGAAACGCTTTCCTGAAATGCGGTATTAAATCATGCAGGTTGCTTGCTGCAGTTCCCTTCCTAGTATTTTACCTTCCAAATAGGAAAAGCAAAAGCCCTTCTGCAGTTTCTAGGGTGAATATTTGAGATGTCTAGAAAAGGAGATTATTCTTTTTGTCTTGGATGGGGCAGCATCTGTATTGACAAGCTTAAACCCCAGCTGAGCAGGTGGTAGGCGAGGTGCTGGGTGGTGGGTGAGGCGCTGGCTGTCAGCGCTTGCGTTAGAGCAATAGGTGCGTGTCTGTGCCTGGGCTGGCTGCCTTAGGGCCCTTCCAGGAGGGGATGGGGACAGGAGCAGGAAATCCCAGCTGTGGGGGAGTCTGGATCGGTTCTGCTGAAGGGAGTTTGCTGCTGTATGCAATTCCTAAATCATTAAAATCCTAAAGCGCTTGCTGCTTCAACAGTGATAAAAATATCAAATTAATTAAAAGCACTGAGGAAAAAATCAGGGCAGCCAGTGAGTGACGAGAAGCAGAGTTTTTATCAGCTCATCCATAAGAGCGCTGCTGGGTGTAATGGCTCCTGGCCCTATGGCAGCAGATTTACCACTGATTTCAGTGGGGGCAAGGTGATAGTTCCAGCGCAGCGATGCCACGCCATACATCTGGAGACTGCTCTGCTCATCTCTACAGTAACATGGTTTTGGTAATTTGATTTGCCTTCCTGCTGCTAAACGCCAGACAGCCGGGGCGCGGGGGGGATTGCCTGGCTCTGTTCTGCAGAAGGCAGTGGCTGGGACTGCACAGCCGGCTTTGCTCTGGTGGGGTGTCTGAGTGTCCCCCGTGTGCAGCTCCCGATGCCGCCTGCCTGGGGTGGGTGTGCTAACCAGGCACGCCGTCACTTACTCCTCTAGAACAGACCTTACAGAGGGGTGTGATTACGGCATCAGCCAGAGCTGTCTCCTGTGCCCCCTGAGGCTGGGTGAGATGTAAAGGGAAACGGAGTTCAGACACAGGAAGAACTAACACCCTTTAATTCTAGCGCAGAGGTGGCATAGGCTGCTGAGGGCAGGGGTGGAACTGTTAGCGCTTTTAGGTACTTGTGAAACCTCTCGCAAAAACAGTTTGGGTCTGGAGCTGAGCCAGCTCTGGTGTGGGGAGATGGATCAGGTGGCTTTTGAAGGGTGCGTGTCCCCAGCCTTGGCCCTATAACGCTGTGAGAAGGGGCAGGAAATACAGCCGTACCCTGCACTGCCCTGACGCTGCCGCAATTACCGTGTCCAGCTTGTGAAGTATTTCACCGAAGACTGACCGTTGACTATGCATGTGGTGAAGTCCTTTTGAAAGTGTACCTGAGCATCCCCTGCCAAGCTTCAACGAGGTCGCCGCGTTGCTGGCACTGGAGTTAGTGCTGTGGCACAGCTGGGTTCTCAGTGGTGCTTCCAATAGTCTGCAGTGGCGATCGAAGCAGGTTGCGTTAGTGCTGTGATCCCTTGCGTGAAGAGACTGTTCTGGTGTCTCAGAATCAAAGCATCAGATAATTGTGGTGCTTCCAGCTTGCTGCAAAAGCAGGTGAATCAATGGGGTTGTTTCTCCTTTGCAAGTTAACGACCCTGTGCAAGTCATGCTACTGGAATGAAAGCTCATGAAGGTAAAAAGTACTGTTGCGTTACTGAATGATACTGCTACAGCCATAGAAAACAGCAGTTTTCCTTCTGCCGTGGGGAAAGTACTAAAAGCATTGTGCTGAGATTGTTTCTTTCCCCGCAGGATTATTTCCACGAGCTCATCTGCATCACAGAAAGGGGAGAAGTTTGTTGTGCCTCTCCGAGCTATAGGTGCCCGAGCTATCCTGGACTTCCCCGACCAGGTGAACTTCTCAGCCTGTCCAGTCAAGTACAGCACCCAGAAAACACTGCTGGTTCGCAACATCGGTAACGGGGCGGCCCGCTACTGCATCAGCCCTCAGAGGTAGGGAGCTCATCTCTTTTTGTGCAAAACACTGTTGTGTGATAATACAGTTGGTAAACAGCGACAAAAAGGAGCCAGAGCGTGTGAGCTGCTGTACTGCTGCCGTGGCTGGAAATGGGCAGGGCACGTGGGGTTTGCTGTTGATTATAGTGTTTGAAGCATGGCGCAGCCTCTGCTAAAACTCTGCAAGCTGCAGAGTGGAGTTTTATAGTGCAACGGTGTCTTCAGTGCACAGTCGTGCAAGACTGATTCTGTTAGATTGAACGAGCAAATGTAGGAAGGCAGCTGGACTGCCCTCGGGCTGTGTAAGATCCTGCGTGGCAGACGACAGCTCTAGGAGCTCAGTTCCTGAAGACCAAAGGCAGTGTTAAGAAATGGGCAAGCTCTGAGCTGGTGGAAGAGACATTTAAGAATTTATCATCAGCTTTACCAGCAGTTTGTCTATAGTAGCAAGTGCAATCAGAGATGATAGATCAAAGCAACTGGTATTGAGACCCTGACAAAAACCCTGTGGGGTCCAGAACCTGGTTTTCCAGTAGGTTTGATCTGGTCCCTGGGATCCACTATTCTTCATTAGAATGAGCTCTTAAGTGGAGATGAGCTGGCAGCGGCTTCAAACCTGCACTTTAGCCCCAAAGCAGAATGCCGATGGGCGCACAGGCAAAAGGTGCAGCAAATACCTGGTGCGTGGGTTGGGAGCCTTTTCTAGAGCTTTGTCTCTCTCAGATCTCCTGGAAAGTGCTCTAGCATGCTGTAGTAGCTACCAGCAACCCCCTTGATCTTCAGTACCTTCTGAAATGGTTATGTGGCCCTATTGGCCAAATATACCCATTCCCTGGGAGGCCACAAGCACGTGGTATTTCGGCAGTCTCCTGGTCAAGCGCCTGATGTGTGCTGTGTCGTGGACAGCCTGTACTGTTCCTCTTGGTCTGAGAAGACAGTCACTGGTTTTCCAGTTTGCTGAACTGGAGAGGGTAATGCGTTTTGGAAACTGCACCTGCAAGGAAACCACTTCAGCTGGCTGGTAGTTAGCTCCGTGTTGCTTGGTCCCAGAGGTTTTGGTGTAGGAGCTGAGGTCCAGAATGCAGCAAAGACGTGCCGTCTGCCTTAGTGCACCTGAGTTGCTTCGGTTTCTTCCCCAGGAAAACAGGGGTCGAGAGAAGGCTCTTTGCTCTTTCTCCTGGGAAATGCGAAGGTCCAAGAGGCTTCTACCAAAGCCTGGCAAGGCTGTTGAAGCAGGCTTCCAGGATGCTGTTCAAGCAGGCTGCTTCTTTTCACTGTGGAAATACATAGGCAGGAACTTGTAAATCCCTGTACAGCTTCCCTCTGGGATTTCCAGATCTACTTGTCACCACCAAAACAAGTACCCAGTCGTGTGTAGCATCTCTTGGCAATGTCCTTGCCAACTGTTCTATCGCGTGATACGGCGTACGTTGAATCCTGCTTGATCTGGATTTTATGCTGAACTTCACCAATTGAATGTTTCAGTCCTGACTTGCAACAAAGGGATGGGAAGCGTTACGAAAGCTTTATTTCAAACTACACAAGAAAGTACAATTCTGAATAACTGGATTGCGTGTGCGCAGAGATCAAAAGCTGGTAAGATTTCCCATGTCAGCCAAAGGCATCAGTCATCTCTTCCATTTCGTTATGAACTTTTGAAAGCCAGTCTGAAATTTCAAACTGATGATCTTTGAATATAAGCAGCGTTTTATTCTAATTAGGTCGCCCCCACTTTCATTCAGATTTCTTTTTTAAATACTCTGAGGTTCCTGTCTTTCTGCTCTTTTATTTTTTTTTGCTTTAAGTGTTCAGCGAAATGTCATAATGAATTCCTCATTGGGAACTTTCTTAAAGGTTGAGTTCCTCTAATGCCTGTCTGTCTACCATCTGCCTATATATATGCACAGATGTATAAGAAATAATATGAGAAATTTGGGGAACACGTGAAATGGAATTGGGCTGCTGGAGAAGATAAAATCCTAGAATAACTTTGGAAGAGACCTCTGGAGATCATGTGAGCAAACACAGTGCTCAGAGCAAGACCAGTGTCAAAGTTTGATCAGGTGTGCACTCAACACGAAAAGTAAGACCAAGTGATACCAGCCTTCGTCTTTCCTTCTCAAGGCTGTGCAAAGCCTTGAGATCCCAGCATCTCCCTGTATGTGCTGTGCTCCAGCCCCTAAGCTCCTCTTCTGTAGAAAGGCTTTCGTGCCCACCAGCCTGCACTGCCAGGGATTCTTCCATCCCAAATACAGGTTTTTGCATTTTCCATCCCTCGGCTGCATGCGGTTCTGCTGTGTCCCCTGAATAGCAGCCCAGCCCTCCAGTATCTCGACTGTACTCCCCCAAGCTTGTATCCTCCACTCAAAATCCGAGTGCTCCCCACTCTTGACCAGGTCACCACGTCCCCTTGCAGCCTGGGAGCAGAACAACCACGTTCTCCCTGTGCGATGAGGCCATGGTGTGCCAGGAGTGGTTTCTCCAGCCAGTGCTGGGGACTGCGCTGGGTGACAGTGGGTTCCTTGCTGCTTGTGCTGTGAGAAGTTGCTCAGGTGCCTGCCCCGAGGTCCCAGGTGAGCTCAGTGGCTCCAGCAGCCCCAGCAGAAAAGAACTGGCCTCCCAGCTGGCATGACAAGTTGGCTGGAGAGTCTCACCAATACACTGCTCCACAGGCGAGTAGGTCATTAGCTGTTAATTGTCTTTGAACAACTCTACTTACAGAGGCTTTCGCGGGAGAGACCGTTTTCCTCCTCATGTCAGGGGATTAATTTCCCTGCGTTAGAGGCTGTGACCAAGGCTGCATCATTATTAACGACAGGGGAAGTTTTTAGTTTAATGTCATTGCATTCTTTTGAATGACTCCCGTAATGATTGTTCAGCATCACAAACACTTAAACCTGTGCTTTGGACATTAATGCGTGATGTTTCCTGTCCTGGAGAGCTTAATGTGTAGATACGAGACGCAGTATTTAAGAGTTATGGCATAGGTGGTAGGAGTGCCAGCCTTACAGACTTACATTCAGGACTGTTTTAGTCTCTTCCTATTTAGTGGAGAACTGAAGCAGCTTTAGTGTGTGCTTAACTTTTGCTGAGTACGGATGTAGTGTTGTGTTAAAGCCAACATCAATATCACATAATAGTTTTGTGTGCCGCTATGTGTAAGCATGCGTGCACGTGAGAGGGGGAGGAGGCTTAGTGGAGTAGAAGGGAATGAGAGATCAAAGTTTGTGGACCATCAGCTGGCCTCTGTGTCCTTCATTCTCTCTCTGCACAACTGAGACTTCTGGCCTGGGCGAATTCAGGCTCTTGCCCCTTTGCAAGGCAGCCGCAGGCGCCACAGTTTCCTAGTCCAATGCGCTGCTCGTATCACTTCTCTCTGCCTCCTTTCTCAAAATTCCCTTGGCATCAAGTGTAACCTACCAGCTTTCACCTTCAGTGCATTTTTCAGCCCATCTCCAATGCTAACCTTTCCTCTCGGTCAGTACTGCGAGCTCTGCTCTTGCAGCGGGTCACTTCATAAGGACATTCCTTGCCTCTTACAACTTTATCTAAGGACTTGTATGGTGTATTTTACTCCACGGCAGAGCTCTCAAATGAATCCACGGGGCCAATTCAGCATCCTTCTGCTGTTGCTTGTTCAGAACTCTCCCTTGCCGTGGTATCTACCAGAAAACATGGACACGTTTTGACTCCTCTTTCGTAAAGGGTGTGTGTGTGTGTGTGTCGTAAAGGGGGGGTGTGTGTGTGTGTGTGTGGGAACCCTGACACCAAAGCACTCCCCATTATGCAGCTTGGCTCTGTGCCTGTCCTCCCCCTGCATGCCCATACCCAGCTGTTCACTGCATAGTGTAGTAATAAAAAAAAATAACAATAGTATAAATATAAAAAGTCTTTTCCTGCCGTTCTCATTGTTAAGGCTGGTTAGTGAGTTTCTTCTCCACGGCATTCATGGAGATAAATGTCATTCCAGTACATTTCAGTTGAAAATGGTGCCTGGAAGCAGATCTCAGTGCAGCACTGCCTTTTCCTGACGTTACACTGTGCTGTGCTGTGCTATGGGTTAGAGAGGATCTGTCTGAGAAGGTCCATTTAGGAATGTCCCATCAAGCTCTGGAAGCTCAGGAAATGATCCTACATGGCACAGTGCCAGGAGCCGCCTTGCATCCCTCCCTGCAGTACCCATTATACTACACGGAGGTGTGGGGCTGGAGAGTTACCATGGGATGTACAGGGATGTGACAACAGAGCCTACGTGCAGGGAAAGAGGGAAAGAGAGAGCTTGTGAGATGCTGGCTCTGTGCAGGATTTTTTCAGTATGGAGATGGAGTCTTGGATGCTTTGACCTAACAGACTGTGTTTACTGGAGTGGTTACAGTGCTCGACTTTGGCTTTTATACCATTACCAAAAAATTACGTATGCCAAGATTAAGTGATCTTTGGGGGTTTTTTCCTGCAATAGGTCTTAGTTGACAGAGGGGGCAATTCAATCACCAGTAATTTTACTGTCGGTCTTGGGGTTGGAGGCAGCTTTTAATGAAATCAATTCTCACAAACTCAGATGATTTTATAATGCAAATTAAGGCACCAGAGGAGTAAAGGGGTTTTGGTTGTAGAAGAGAAACATACCATGGGACGAAGTATGTTGCAGCCTCGTTGCACGCTGCACTGACTAAACGTATGGTTCCAGGAGGAAAGGCAGCGCGGTAGTCGGGAAAGCCTGAGCCACAGAACTGTCAGCGTTGTTCACTTGTCAGTTGGTTGCTAAATTGTCAGGAGTATTTTGCCTGTGGTATCCTCATGGGATTTAACTTTTGCCCAGCTTGGGGAGCTGATGCCTGGTGAAAGCAAGCAAGATGTAAACGCCAAGACAGATCACAATGAAATTGCTTACTAATCTGGTGTTGTTCCCTTTCTGAAGGGCAATTACGGGCAAGATCTCAGCAGGTTCTGCTGGGAAGGTCTCCCTCAGATTGGTGCGGCTAGATGAGTTTATACAAGCTGGGGATTGCAAGGCACCGTTGGGAGATCTGGACCTGTGAAAGTTTAGATGTTGTACAACAAAGCAAACGTACAAATGGACGTAGTTGAAAAGCATGTCAGAAGAAGAGCTATTAATAAACCTCCAAACCTTATCTTTCCTGTTTTGTCAGGAGCAGTAGTTATTCATTACAAGGGTAGATCTAACAGGACAAGAATTACCGTAAAGAACAGCTCACAATTAATGGCTAAAAGGCCAAAGTTTAGCCTGCCAGCTTCATCTGTTGGCAGTGGTTTTCATGTGGCTATTAGTGTGTCAGGGACGTTTCCTTAGCATCTCTTATCTGTAGGCTGCAGGGAACAGCTTAGTGATGTGGACTGAAGTTCAGAGTTCAGGTGAAGCACGGACCTTACGTCCCTCTGGGTCTTGGAGAAGCAGGTCTACGTGAGGGATACCAAGCTCCTGCTACATCAGGAACCAAGTTGTCCTGTGGGTACAGCGTGGGGTGGGAGGCAGGAGGTGCGGTGTCTGACTTGTGCTCTGTTTCTCAGTCCTGAGAATGAGTCCCGACCTCGGTGGGATCCTCTTCTCTGGTAATTTGAAGATGTGAAGGTATCTACTTTCTCGGGCATCCCCTGAAGTCATCCTCAGGAGTGTCATTCCCATCCCAGCTATCTGAGGGCAGGGGTATGCAGACATGGGGATGGAGTAGGAAGGGCATGGGATGGGAGGTAGTGCTGAAGTGTGGCCCTTAACCGGCAGCTTTTCTGTTCTGGCAATGTTTCTGGTAAAAACAACAAACTAAAAGAGGTGGGGGGGAATTTTTCTGTGCCTTTCCCACAGCAGGCAGTGATCCCCGCCAAGCACCAGCAGAGCCCTGCCCAGTATAACCAGGCACAACCCCCAGCGCAGGTGCAGGGCCATGTAGAGCAGCCCGGTTCTGAGGCTGGCGGCGCCTTGGCTTTCCTCCTCCCTCTCAAAAGCCTCAGGTCCAGCACGTGAACATTGCGGGCCCAATGCTTCCCCATTAGTCACTGGCGATGTTCTTGCTAGTCGTGATGGGAGCAGGTCAGGCCCCCAATTGCATCAGTGTCTCCTTAATGAGCAGGAACTCCAGCAGTTTCATCAGCTGTCACTGCTTCCATGAGCGAAGCTCAGCTTGCGCATGGCTCCATTTTTTCTCATTATTTCTGTGGGCTGCACTCCCCAATCACTGTAAAACTCTGCAGAAAATATTTTTAAGGTGACAAATTGACCACCAGCAAAGCACTAAATCCAATAACTTTTGCTTTCTAAGTGAGGCTGTACAAGAGCCACAAAGCCCAGCTGCTGTTATGCAGAAACACGTTGCATCTGACTTTTCCCTGAGCATTAAAGGACTGAATTATGTGTCTGTCAGCTGAGAGCTGTTTACCTGGCGACAAATCATAATTGCTCTTGTTAAATCTAAAGTACACCGGCACATTTTCATACTATTTCCCACACATTGCACAGAATTTCTCTAGTAGGCCAAGCAAACAGTTACCAAGCCTGGATTACAACCCAGAGCCCCAGACTGCATTGCTTGTGAATACGCAGAAAACCTCCTGTTGAAGGTGCCTTGATATGCTCCTGCTAGCGGTGCTTCATTTAGCTAGAGATTTAATTGTTCAGGCTGTAAATGGGATACTCCTTTTGTGTCTTGTTTTCTTGTTTCTGTATCACTCTAATCTGCCTTTGCACTCGTACAGATTTTTCTTTGCTTAGAACAGCTTTCATTGAAATGCTGATAAAATGTGCCCTTTCTGAGGCAAACCCAGGATGCTTTCAAGGTAAAAAAAAAAAAAAAAAGAAAGATAGATTAATTCTGCCATTAAAGTCTAATTATTCTCCGGTCATTCAAGAATAAACTTCTGTTCTCCCTGTCTGATTTCCAGGCTGTAATCTCACTGGGGCAGGTATTGCCTTGACATTTGCATCTCTTGAGGTTTATAGGTGGCAGGAAAAGACGGATTCCTGAGGAACTCAGTGTCAAGTTGTGCATGCAAATAACTCTTGCCATCTCCGTGCCCTTCAAAAACCCTCCTCCGATCGTATCGCTAGCAGTCAGACTCTTGAGCCTTGCTGCAGAAAACTGGATGCAGGGTATGGGGGAGACGAGGTCATTTTATCGCTTAGGATCTTCTGAGGGCTGGAGCTCTTCAGGAGTTGGGTCGGTGGCTCAGTTCCTGGCCCTGTATGTTCTCTTTTTCTGCTGCTGACTGTGGTTTCTTGGCCCCTTGCTAATACAGGTGAGCTGGAGTGAGCTGGACGGCAGAAGGAACGTAGTCCCCAAAGGTCCCACAATAATCCTGATGTGCCTCTCCGTGTTGCAGCCCTTTCTCTGTTGATCCCTCCGCTGGGACTCTTGGGATTGGCGATGCCATGCAAGTAACGGTGGACTTCCACCCAGAGAAGACTGGTGATTATTCCAGGCCCCTGACAGTTCACTATGACACAGGTAAGGTCTGGGCACTGCATGGTGCCCAGTCTCTGCGTCCTTCAAAACAGAGACCTTTCAAAGCAGAAAAATGTTAAGCTTGCTTTGCAGACTACTTCTAAAACCTTTTCTTTCAAAACCTCTGTATGTTTCGGTGCTTAAGTGAGCAGGTAAGGGGCAAAGGCTGCGTGTGCCCTCGTTCTGTGTGGCTGTGTGCCGGTCTCTCCCTGGGGGATGCTGGTGTCGGCTGGGTGCTCTCCACCCAGCACCCCCCATGACTGCCATCTGCCATCATTCCCTGTTGTCCCGGTCACCTTAATTGCCTCTCCAGGTGTATCTCCCCTGTCCCGGCTTTGCCTCAAAGAAAAGTGACAAATAGTTGGTGTTTAGGGGGCTTTTAAAGTGCATCCCCTCAAGCAGGAATGAGGTTTTTTGGAATCCGGTTTTGCTGGGAGTTGCTGAGTCGGAGGCGGGAGGAACCTTGATTCTCCGTTACGGTGTGCATATGCACGTGTGAAGCTTCATTCCTTGGCGGTGCTATGTTTGAAGCGCAACGTGGGAATGCGTGCCTCTGTCAGACTCGCTCCAATGCCGCTGTCTCTTACACATCTGTCCCCTGCACTGCTTCTACGTTGTTTTGCCGCAGAGCCTTGTTCTTTCTTTTTGCCTTCTCCCACAGCTCACGACATCAGGACTAATGCAGCCAGGACTTGAGGGCTCTTGGGATTTGGCAGGAAGAGCTCGCTGCCTCCCGAGATAGGTGTAACATTTATATTAGGCTAGGAGAAGCTGAGGTCAGGCCACAGAAACACCATCAGCTTTACGCTTCACTGAAGAGTAAGCGGGGAATATCTTTAGGAAAAGGCGCCATGTTAGAATGCTTCTGTCGGCCTTGGCTCAGCAGGGGTATGTTGTGGTGCCGAACGAGGCGCTTCCTCAGTTGCGTGAAGGCACTTGGCGTGTGTTTCCTCTCGCCTGAGAGGGAGGTTTGGTTTGTCCCTGTTCCTCAGCGTTGGTCCTTGGAAGTGTGGTGTCCTAACCGAGGGGATACTGTGTGCTGCTTTAGCCCGGCAAAGAGCATTTTAGTTGTCTTGGGTTTGTGGAAGTTACAAATGCTCCTGTATCTTCCAAACACTTATGTAGCCTCACGACTTATTTCAGCTTTGTCTAATGTTTTCCAGTTATTGACATATTCACGGAGAATGGTTGATGCTCACTCAGAGGAGCTTATTGTTTTGGGTAACAGTTTCTAGGACGGGTGACTGAAATATCAGCTAGGGAAGCACAAAAACGTGCCTTATTTGTATGCCTATACAGAATCTATAGGATAAAATTCAGAGGGCTAGAATTTCTCTGGGGCAGATGAGCAGTGACAGTGGAGATTAGGGCCGTAGGGTTTATACTTTGTGACGGAACAGAGTGAGCGAATAATTAGGGCCAGGATCTTCGTGGCTTGCTTTGAAAAACCTGAGAGTCTTGTTCTTACTGAAACAGCTGGTTCCCCCATAGTCAATCTTTGCAAAAGTCATTTGTGTGGGTAGGCCACGGGGATAAACTCTCTGCTGGCTCCGAGATGGGTGTTTTCCCAGGAACACGTGCAGCTCCCTGGGAGATGAACCCAGGATTTCATTCCTGCCTGCCAGTACAATGTTGCAGTTATTTTGAAATAAACTACGAATTGCGAAGGAGAGCAAGGGGATAATGAAGGGATTATCTCTCTAGCTTTGAAGCGTACAGGTGAGTGAAAGGCTGCTGAGATGAATTGCTAAAGTGAAGCAGAAACGTGTAATCAATCAGTCTTTCGAGGTGTGGTGCAGAGCTTATTGCAGGAGTAGTGCAGAGCACCAGACAGCGTTCCCTGACCTCGCGTGGCGAGCCCTGGCTAATGTGTCCGGCACCACGGCAGGCTCCCTGTGACGCGCGTACAGAAAGCAGCCGGGTTGCTCTTTCAGAGCCACCAACAGAGTGTTTATTAAGAAACAGAAGTGCTAAGAGCAAAACAGCAGTTTAAGGTGTTGGGAGGCGTTTCCCTCGCTTGGCTGTGTATCAGTACTGACTTGCTCGCAGGCAGCAGTCGTTCTCAATGGATCACACCCTTCTTAGGGTGACTTACGCAGGATCAGGTGAACGTTGCTTAAATTTCTGCTGAAGCTGGGTCAGATCTGTCCCTAGCATTGCTTAAGCAAGCATGGAGCTCTTCCATGTGAACAAGTCACAATTTTTCCCTTAGCGTATGATTTGGTTGATTTAAATTGTGTGTCTTTTGGGCTGGTTAGGAGCACAGGTACTGTCCCCTGGATAGACTGTGTGTGTGGTGGCGGTTCTGTTGCTACAAATTTATGGATGAGTGTGGAGAAAATGTTTGCTGCTATGAGCGTAATGATTTACAATGAAAACTTGTCCTTCAGTGCTTTACATGCCTAAACTCCTCCTTTTCGCCTGTGTACATGTGTCTGGGTGTGAAAAATCCCAGCTCGTACTGAAATGAGGGTGACTTGGGATGTTCTGGGCTCCAGCATATCCCTGTCCAGCACCTTAACATCAGATTATGGTACTTGAAAGGGTTTCTGAAACCTGCGTGCGAAGCACTCGTACAGCTTTGGAAAAGGTTTCAATACCACTGAAAGTCCTGTCGGTCACTTGGCCTTTCCCAGATGACGTTCAGCCCACCCTGTGTGGACCGTGTGGATGTGGGAAAATAAGTTTATGGAGGTAAGTCCTAGTCTCAACCAATCCAGTATTCATAAAGTTTCGATATTCTTTCAGCTGTCAAGTCCTGCTCAAGTGAGATGATGCCCAAGCTGCTTGCCCTGAGTGCTGCTGATTGTACACCAAACCCAGCTTGCTGCAGTAACAACATTTATTGCAACCTGGCAGCGTAGCACCAGCTTGGTGTGGGAAGGTGAGCTTTGCTCAGGGACACGTGGCTGAGGAGACGCATGACGGGTTCCCAGAGGTGTGCCAGAGGTGCAAAGCAAATCCACCAGTCCAATGCCATCCAAAACAATAACGTCTACGGCAGGTGCTCCATGCAGGTGAAGAAGGCTGCCAGAGACAGGAGGTGCCGGCGAGATGCTTGGAGTTGTGGAAGGAGAATTGCTTCTCTACTCAGAGCTCCCTAAATGCTGACTCACATTAGGCTCCTGTCTCCAACGAGTACTAGTATAGTATGATGGGTGGTCTTCAAGGTGTAGGACCAGATCCTGTGCCTGTATGTGGGTGCCTCCAGTGCCCACTGGCCCTTGTGGCAAGGCGCTACAACACGCTTCTAGCCCAGGGGATCTGTGGTGCGGTATTGAAATTCCTCTGTGCAGTTTTTCCCCATCGGTTGCTGCATCCCTTGGCATCTCTTTGTCAGCACAGAAAACTTCAGTAATTAGCAAAGCACCACTGAGCTTGTGCGTGGCCGACGGACGCTATGTATTGAGATGCTTTTATTGCTGTCAGTAATAAAAGTAGTGATGCGGATGGCTCTCTTTCAGTAGCTCTGTGAGTCTAATGCAGAAGCAAAAGCCTGGGGCAGGATCTCACCCTCTTTGAGGGGGGAGATCAGAACCCATACCCATAGGAGTATTTTAGGAGACAGCACACCCAAGAGGAGGCAGCCCTCAAGCAGAACTGCCTATTCCATTACTCTTCTGTCTCCCCTTGGTTCAGAGCCCCAAAAAGCGGTTTCCCCAGAAGAGAGGTAACGTGTGTGGCTCAGGAGTAGTTCTCAGTGGTTTTAGTCCTGCTGGAAGCCTCCAGCCTTGTGCTAAAAGCCTGCTGAGGAACCGTCTAGGTGTTTGGCAGATGAATACCCTGTTTTCCCTCAACTTCCCACACAGCTTGCAGGAGGGCTGACAGCTGCTGAGCAGGAGCTGTGCTAAAGCAAATCTTGGCTTGTTTGCTGTGGATGGCAGACCCAGGCTCAGAGCATCCTTTGTGGTTCTGCACACCCAGGGCACAGATGGGAGAGTTCAGCCTCGGCTCCTCAATTGCTTACTTCAAGGGCAGGTAGAAAGTGCGAGCAGGGTCTGATTCTGGCTCCGTGGTTGTTAATCAGAGTGAGTTTTCCTGCGCTGGCTCAGTTCCTGTCCCCGTAGGAAGTGGGTGAAGTCATGTCTCCCCTCCTGAGCCCTGGGCAGCAAAACTTGCTCTGTGCCAGATTCAGGTTATTCCTATATGGCAGGAGGGAGCAGCTAAATAGGCTTCTTCAGTGCAGCACGCTGGGAGCTGGATGTGGAGCAGAGCTTGCCTTGCCCTGGGTCAGGGAGGGGTCTGGCTGCCTTGTTCCCCCGCCGCTGAGCTTTGCTGCCTGGCCCTGGAAGCAGGGGGTCCCCAGCACCGTTTCCTCCCCATTGCTGCTTGCTAGGCGTGGGGCAAATGCCAGCAGCCTCGTAGAATCATAGAATGATGGAGGTTGGAAAAGACCTTGAAGATGACCAAGTCCAACTTAACCCCGGATTGCCAAGCCCACCACTAAACTGTGTCCCGAAGCACCACATCTGTGTGTTTGTCAAACGCGTCAGGGGTGGTGATTCCAGCCTGCAGCGTGGAGAAGCAAGCCCTGCCGGAGCCGTCTCCTCCCTGGCAGGCTCCCGCCAGCCCCCCAGTCCCGAAGGCTGGCCAGCAGCTGCTGCTTAGGCTGCCCGCACTCAGGGGGCTGCTGCAGGGGGGTTTGGTACTGAGCACCGGAGAGCTACTGGGATGTGTGGTTTGGGTTGGTCAGTAAGCGTGATGAGCTGGCCTCAGATCTTCCCCTTCCTCTAAGCCAGCACCAACACTTGCACGATAGACAAGATCTCCTTAGGGCAACGTAAGCATAAAAAATAATAACAAAAGAATTTCTTGGGTAGATCTGGAAGAACTGGCTGGGGATCACTGTATTTAGTGCGGCAGCAATGCTCAGGGTGGCAGGGGATGTCAGAAGAGGATCTGGGTCTTCTGCCCTACGCAGGACGGCCTGAGCCACTGCCCTGAGGTGCCTCTGCCCTTCTCGGCCTAACCACAGGCAGCTTCTCTGTGCTGCAGCAGCCTCTGGAGCTGTGAGTGATAACCGCCAGCTTGAGAAAGCACCGAGGTTTCATCACAAATGGGGGAAAATGAGGCATGAGATCACAGGAAAAATCAAGGCATATGAAACACGATTAATTAGGGAGCTGATGTGGAGCTCTTCAGTCACCTGTGGCACGACAGAGAGTTTGGTGTGGTGTGTTAGAGCCATTTGGGTTTGGTGAAGATGACGGTAACTACAGAACCGGGTGTGCTCGGCTGGCAGCAGGGCAAGCACAGCCTGTGCATCTCGGCCGCGGTGGGAAACTGTGGTAGGGGCTGCATCGCGTTGCAAATGGGCTGAGGGGAATTGTCAGGGGCGTTGCTGACTGCTCAGCTCCTGCACAGATCAGCATGGGGTTCCCAGCCGGGAATGTCGGTGTGTTGGGGTGCTGAATCCCTTTCTTCATCTGAAATTGATGCTGGGCTTAGCTGAATCAGCTTACGTTGGTAAATGAGGCCACCTCTGCAAGGGCTTGGCGGTGTGTTAGTGGCCACTGTACACACGCAGGAAGCTCATTAAATCCCAGCCCTACGTGTTTATTGATGTTTGAGGCTGAACGAGTAACGGCAGCACGGATGTGCCATCACCTCTGGGCATCTCAGCTACTCGCAAGAGTAAAACATTACCTTGCTGTGATATTAGTCTGTGGGTTTGTGCAGACTTTGGAGAAGACAACCACCTCTGCATGCCTCTCTTCTCTTTCCTTTAAGAACCCCCTTTCTACCGAAGGTCTTGTCATCTTGCCAGGCTGGCACTACCATCAGTAGCTTCCAGGAACTTGTTTGAAAACAAAATGAAAATCCTATTGACTTAGCCTCTAGATCAAGCCTTTTTCTTTGTCTTTTCTCTCTGCAAACCCACGGATGGATGTGGATAGGCAGCAGGGTTTAGCTGAGGTTCAGCCCTTGCTGTGTTGCGTTTCACGTTCCTGAGATCACTCAGGTTGCTGAGCCCTCGCGGTTTGTGCCGACTCCAGCCGGAGCGGAGGAGGCTCAGGACTTGCCTGAGCAAACCCTCTGCCTCGCTGCATCTTGACCTGAGCTGTGCCTGTGTCGTGCAGGGTACCAGGGTGGGAATGCCAAAACCATTTCTGGTTTTAACCTTGGTCTGGTGTGAGCGTTCACAGCGGCTCTGATGTCGCAGTGTGTTCGGTTCCTATCGAGCTAAATTCACGGCAACAGCCCCATAGCTTCTGGTGGCCACCGCTGTGTGCCACTGCTGGTCAGGTCTGTAGCTCTTCATCGCCGCGCAATTCTCCGATCCTTCAACACCAGGCAGGCTGGTAGTGGCTTCTTACCAGTGCTGGGAGGTGGGGAAACCTTCTGCTTCCCTAAGCAGCAGCCTCTCTTGGCTCCAAAGCTTTACTGTAGTGCGTGAACTGATGTAATTATTTCCGTTTGTGTTTAGTGCTAGCAGATGCAGACAAACTTGTTTTGTTTGGTGATTTTTAAAGATCTTGTTTCCTGTGTTATCCTAAGGTGTAAGCCAGGCTCTGACGCCGTGGTTATTACAAGAGGCTGCTCCAGCTTTTCCTTGGACTGCCAGGCATTTAAGAACTTTGCAAAGGGATTTTCCTTTCTGCTTGCCTCAGGTCGTGGGTGCATGTTGTGCTTTTCTTCCTTCACTTGTGAGAATTCCCAGCAGGATTGGCTAGTTTCTGTTGGACTTTTATGTTCTTGTACGTCTGCTTCAAAGCGAGTGCAGGGTGGCATATACTGTAGGCAAAAAAAGGTGTAAATAGGAGTTGATGCAATTATATGTTGACTTTGCATCTTAATCGTAGCAGTGCTGCAACGGACTGAGGATTGGTAACTAATACGTTATACAAATAATTGGTTATATAGGCTTTTATGGTTCAAATCAATTAGATTGATGGGTGAGTATAATTGCTCTCCAAAGTGTTCCTTTATGTCAGATCAGCTAACAGTTAACAACTGTTTCCTGTCTTTGTTCCCCTTTTCCACAACTGCCTGTAACAAGGATTTTTCTTTATATATACTGTTTTAGATAAGGTTGTTAAATTTCTTGCAAACAGAGTATGGCCTTCGCCCCTCTCTAGGGCCTTCTGTTTCAAAGCCGATGGTCTGTCGCTTTGAGGGTAGAAGAAGAGGAATTAAGTTTGTGCTTCATTTGCTTGATCGTTTTTTTTTTTTGTTAGTCATGGCTTTATATCTCCCAAACTATGTAACACCCCTTCTGACAACAATGCTGCTAAAGCAACCCGTGGCGTTGACTGCATGAGCACGGCTTGGGGGTGGGTGCTCGGAGGGTTATTTGGAGTTAAAAGTCTCCTTTTGGCTCTTTTGTTCATCCCCAGAAGCAGACTTCCATGTGACGCCGCCTATCCCGTTCTTAGCCTGTGAAGGATTTCTGGGAGAATGTAGTTTTCATCTCTTTGCAGGGCATCCTGGACTGCAGCTTGTCTCTTCTATCATCAGTGGAAATCACTAGTATGTTCTTAGGTGCCATGAACCCTGGATGCGTTTCGGGGCAGAACTGACCATTCATTAGTCTCCTTTCCTGGTGGATCAATCAGCGTTTGCTGAGAAGCAGAAGAGTAGCTTGAAGGGTGATTGATTTATGAAGTGGCGTATTAAGCATGTCTTTGCCAGGTAATCAGAAGGAAGGTTCCTGCCCTGTCTTTCCCCGTGGGCCAAAAGCAATGTTTCAGTGATCAGCAACCCCAGCGTATCATGGCTGTAGTACCAATAATGATTATATATAGCCCACGGCATCCTGGATATGCGGCAGCGCTGTCTTGTGTTATCCAACAGTTTCATTGTCCTTTCAGTCCATTCTGCGAGGCTCCTTCACACTGGGCAGCACAAAGGCTCTGTGCTGGCTCCCAGATATTCCTGCGCTGGAGTATTTCATCCCGTAAGAAAGCCAACAGCCCTTCCTAAGCACGGTGCGGAGGAGGTAATGGGGAATCCTTTGGGTGCTCCATTACAGGAGGATGCACAACAAGGAGCCTGGTGGAAAGCAAGGTGACTCCTAAGTGCAGGAGAGCCGTCTGAAGAGCCTGCGACCTGTCCCGTAGACGCTGTGGCTGGTCATTGCTCTCCATCTCCCTTTTCCTGCCCATCTGTTGTCTCACGGTGGCTTGCAGTGCTCTGGGGTAGCAGATCCTTTCCTTGCGATGGGCTGCATGGGCTCAGAGGGGGCTTTGCTGGGGGCTTTAGCTGTTGACAGCATCAGCTGTGGCAGCAGTGATGATTAGGGTGCCCTGAGCTTTGTTGTAGCCTGGGCAATGGTCCTGTAGAAACCCCTGTGCTGGCAGCAGTTATTTAATGGTGAGGTTTATAAACAAGCTGCTCCTAGGGCTGGAGTAACTAGCACGATGGTTTTAATGATGTCTGAAGGTAGCTCATGAGCACTGCCTCAGAGAAGCACTTAAAAATGACTGTCGCTGCCCTGTGTTTTGCTCTAGTGCTGGAAATAGGAGCGTGGGGACTGACAGGTGGCCTTTGTCAGAGACCCAGCACACTTTGTAGGTGATGCCATTAGCTTCCTGACAGCAAAACAGCTCAGAGCAGCGCTCCTGACTCTGACCGAGGTAGCTCTGTGGGAGGTGCAGCCAAAAGCATATGGTGGGGAGGGCTGGATCCAGCCGCAGGGGACTCCTCTCGCTTTCCAGAGATCGTTAGCCTGGTGAAGTGACTCCCTTCTCCGGTGGTGAAGTGGTACCAGCAGACCTTTGCATGCTGTTTGAAAAACCAGAATATGCTGGTGATGGTGAGGCAGTTGGGTATCGTGATAGTAGCAGGAGCAAAAGAACTGCTCAAAGGGTCGATGTGGAGGTACAATGACACTTCTGAGTGAAGAGCTCGGCTTTCGTTGCTTGCTTGTATTTTCAGTGAAAAAGCAGCAGGACCTGTCTCTTTGAGAAGAGGTGAGAGCCAGGCATAGTTTTCTGACAAACTGGGCAAATTAACTTAAACTTGCTTTCCCTGTTACCCAAATATTCTGAACCTGACTGTCATGCACTCCTAAAAAGGTTTAAAATCCAAATTCAGCGAGGAGGGAGTTACAGGGATAGAGGGAGAATATTACGGTGAGGACGAAAGGCAGCAGAGTGCTGTTTTGTTTCTCTTCAGTCTAATCCATCTGGCTACCAGCTTCCTAATATTTAGAGCAGTAATCGATGGAGGAAGGTACTGGCTGTTGAATGCTGGGAACGCATTCTTCATAAAACCTGAAATTTGTTTTGAAATCTTGTTCAAGGGTTTGCTTAATATTCGGAAAGATATTTTAGCTCTTCTGTAAATTCCCTCTCCTCCTGCACAACAGGCCCCCCAGAGGATGACCCAGTGCTGGGTTTCTTACTTTCAGATAGTTAAAAGTTACCATGATGTGCTGAGATACCGGTGGCCATAGCCATGCAGATGGATGCTGGAATAAAACACAGTGGTGTTCCCGCTGTCTCAGAGAGCATCGCTCAGGAGTGCACAGCGCAAAGCACCTGCTCTACTGCTGTGTAAGAAGCCTCTCTTTTAATTTCAAGTTCAGGTGTTGCTTTGTTCAGGTTGCAGAGTGAGCTGTGTCCTGCTGTCTCTGGGAAATACGTCAAAAGCATGTAAGAATGAGAGAGCTGACAGCCTGTAATAAGATCATCGTGTTGTGTAAGTAACGATAGGGCAGGTACGTCTGGATTCAGTAAATGTGCTTTCATGGCAGCAAAGCATCCCAAAGCACAGACCCACGGACATTACCCCATCAGGTGAAATACCTAGGGCTACATTGCTGGTACAGTACAGAGATTGTTTTGTTGTTGTTTTTTTCTTTTCCTCCAGACTTATATATTAAACCATCAAGAGTCTTAAATAAATGTCACATCTAATTTGGCACCCAGGCCATGAAGCCTGCAGCTGCCCTGGGCCAACCCTGACAGCTCTGCTGTGTCAGTTTATCTGCCTGGCAGAAAGACCTGCTGCTCCCTCCTGACTCGCTGGCGTCTGCACGCTCTCGTCTGTACCGGGAGGTTTGTGGGTTTACACAGTCAGCACGATGCCAGATCCTTCTCTCTGTGGTAGAAGGTGCTCCGGCAAAGCCCTCCAGCCTTCAGAAGCGTCCTCGGTGCCTGCAGCCGGGAGTGTAAGTGCTCTCCAGGAGAGCAGCGGTAGGGGATGCTTAGCAAAGCGTGTAGAAGCAGGCAGTGCATATGCTTTCTCCCTCGTGGGCCTTGGAGGCAGCATTTTTCTGTGCTGGAGGCTTTATTCACGTCTTTGTTTAATCGCTTCTGATGGTTTTACCTTCCAAGCCTTTGTCCAGTTGCTTTGTGGATTTATAGCGATGAGCGCCTGTAGGCACCTATGGCAGTACGTTCCAAAGGAAGGAATATTCCTAGGAAAAGTACTAGAACTACTTTTCTCTCATTTTAACTAATACCATTTCAGGCCCTCGGGTTCCTGTTTTACAACAAATTGTGACAATTTTTTCCTTGTTCACTTTTTCCCAGGCCATTCATACTTCTACAAACCTACCTATCTCCTGTGTGGTTTCTAGGTTGAGGAATCCTGTTCAGTCTTCGTATAGAAGCTGCTCTGTACTTCGGAGAAGGGCAGAAATTTCAAAGGCTTCAGCCTGGTTTTTAAGATCAGAACTATACCCATTGTTTCAAGACCCACCTGGCCATGGGTTTAGACAGCGAGATCATGATAGTTTTCGTGGAGTTCATTTTGCAGTAGTTGAAGATGTCAACATCAGGCTAGACAGGAACTCCTTGACAGCTGGGAAGACCTACATCACGCTGTCAAACCACAGATCCGTGGTCATCCACAATCGGAGTAAAGTCATAGCCCACTCCAGTGGAAGGCTTTTGTTAGTCAAGAAGAGGAGGATCAGGAGAAGCTGAGGTTCATTGGGAAGATTCATTTAAGTAAGACACGCTGCCCAAGGGTAAAACTAACGTACGGCCTCAGAGGGATGTTGGTGCTTTTTTGAATGGCGTAGGACAAGTAAACCATCCACGACACCAGGGTGTCCCCCCCTGGGCTTCAGGGTAATGGAGCTCAGTGCTTCCCATTCCGGTTCCATCCATGTTCCAGCTCATGTTTTGGGGAGGAAAGGTTGCATTTCCTCGGAGAGCAAATTCCCATCTGTGGGAGCCCTAAGTCAGTGAGGCCAGGTCCCCGGGCTCGCAGAGGGTCTGTGAGGCTGAGGAAGGTGTCGGCGCTCCTTACCTGGGACTGCGTTGAGCGGTAGCACCTAACAGCTGCAGGCAGCGTACCTGTTGTGATATTCGCTGCAGTTTCTTCCCCTCCAGCTTTGATAAGATGGCAACCTTCTTCAGCCTTCTTGTCCAGTAGTGCGCAGGGCAGGGTGCTTTGCTGGCCCCGAACGTTGAGGCCATCCGGCTGTAGGATGCTGAATTGCCTTGCGCTGTCCCGGCTTCCAGCACAGCGAGGTATCCCTGCCCCTTCTCCGGGGCTCGGAGAGTTCGGAGGTGGAGGGTTCTGCGGGGAAGGCAGGGCAGCACAGGACTTGGAAGTGCCTTGGGGCGTCAGCACCTGTGTCTTCGTGGTGCTGAGAGGTGGGGCAGGCTCTCCACAGGGTGTCTCTGAAGCTTTGAAATTCCGTTTGGGGCAGCAGGGAAACACTTCTAGCCCAAGGGGATGCACTGGAAAAGACACTTAGAAGCTGGGGTGATTTAGGGAGTCCTTGTGTGCCTTCTCAGAGTTGAATGGCTGTAGGTGTATAGGAGTTAGTCTGAACCCAGAGCTGGTCAGGAAACTGCCTTCAGCTGGAGAACTTTTTGAGGGCTTCTGAGCAAATAAAGTTCAGTGTAATTAGGTCAGAAATGCCTTGAAGGCCAAAACTAGTTTTCCACTCTTCTCTGTTTTTAATTGCGCAGTGTGTGACTTCTGTGCAAGATCAGTGTGTTAACAGAAAAAGTCTCATGACCTTCTCTTAGTACGTCCCTGCGCCATTCTTTTAGCATCTCTTCCCACCTGCCTATCTCAGATGGGACCCTGAGTGATCCTCTCTCCCCTCAGAAGCAACCAGGTTTCCCCACAGTTAACTTCAACCCATTTTTTTCCAATGGCACTTGATCTTATGCCAGCTCGTGTTCTGTACTCTGAGCAGAGTGCTTTGTTCTTCCTTACTTGCAGTCTTAGGGGTGGTCATAGCTCCGAGGCCTCTGTGCTGCTGTAGCAGAAGCTTTTGAGATGTCAGAGCAGAGAGGACTTTTACAATGGGAGGAGGCAGTTCAGCACCCTGCGCTTGGCTGTCACCCCAAAAGACCTGGATCATCACAAGGTCTACCCAGGGGTTTGCTCTGTCTCCCTCCTGCAGGACTTTCTGGGATTCAACAATGGAATTATTGTCTGTTGATGAAGGCTTAGTTGAGGGTTGCTCATCTCGGTGCCTGGAAGCCCCGCTCATGCACAGCGCTGTAGGTCAGCCGTGGAAAAACATTTCTCATGACACTCCACAGGGAGCAAGCCAAAGAAAGTATTTTTGGCACTGGTGACAGCATTTGCCCGAGGCTCTGTCTGCGTGCTGCTAGTAATGTCCATGGCTGTGTTTCCTTTCTAAATGTATTGGAATTTAGCTGGGTGGTGATTGCGGTCCTGTTTATACCACGTTGCCCTGATGTGCTGTGTATGGAGCCTTCCCCTCATTGCCCTCGAGTAGTCACCTGCTGGTCCTTGGTGGCCAGGGGACTGGAGCGTGAAGGGGGCACATCCACGTGCCAGCTGGGAAGCAAGTGCTCTGCAGCAGTGCTCCCTTCTCACCTCTCGGTTGCGAGCTTTAAACACTAGAATGATTGCTGCTACAACTACCGAGTGAGGGAGAGGTGACCTGTGTCAAAGCTCTGAGGAGAAGGCCAAAAAGAGAAAAATGTTGAAGTGGTTCAAGGCTGGATGTAAGGGTTTGCATTCAGAGATGCTGGTCCTGCCTTCGTTATTGGGTGATGCTAGGCAAAGTCCCTTCACCTCTCGGGGCCTCTGTCTTCATGCATATAAACCCATTAATTTCACTGAAGTGATGCAATGCCTGAAAGTCCGTGAGTTGGCTTTTCAAATGCTCTGGGATCCTCTGCTGGATGGCAGTGTAGGCAGTGGAGCAGATCTAGTTTGCTTATCCCTGCCAGTCCAAAAGGGAAGGTAAAAAAGAGTGATGCTGGTAACCTGCAGCTGAATCCCAGCTGCTCTCCCCTTGCCAGCGAAGCACTGCAGTGTGTGCTCCTTCATCTTCATCCATCTCCCCGAGCACCTCTACGGGAGGAAAAGCCATCTGAGGGTGTTGGTGGGTTGTCCATTAGTCGTGGCAGTAGCTTTGAGCCAGGAGGCTCTCCTGAGGGCTGCTAGCTTTCAAAAACCTCCTCTTAGCTCGTGAGTGTGGCGTAAAACTACCTGCCATGCCAGCGAACAAGTGATAACCTGATCTGCCTGGGACCCCGTGGCTTGGGGTCAGCCCCTTGCTGAGCTGCTCCTGCTGTTCCTCCCCCAGTGCGTGGCTGCTCCTGCGCTTACGCGACAGTCTCTGCAAATATGTTGTTTATTAAATGATCTGCTTGGTTTGTGTCTCCCCGTGGCTGCAGGTGCTGTCTCAGGCTGCAGAAGCAGGAGGAGAATGAGAGGGATTCTTTTCTCAAGCAGTGTGCAATGGACCCCACGCTCCAAGAACGCCTTTCCCTTCTCTCCCGTGCCTTCCAGAACCAGAGGGCAAAGGTGCGAGAAGACTCTATGCTTTTCTCCAGTGATATTTTTGCCATTGAGCCGGTGGTAAGCAATAGCTGAGAACCTCTCTTCCTCCTCCTCCTCCTCCCTGAATGAGGTCACTTGGCAGATACCCGCGTCAGCGTCTTGATGTGCCGAGAGGGAAGACATGAGGTTTCTAGTGAGGCTGGGAGAGGTTGTTGCAAAAAGCGTTTCTAAACAGTGAGCTCCTGGCAGGCGGCGAGAGCCTGCCTAAAGCTGAGCTCTGCTGCAAGGGCTATAAATTAAGGGCACTTCATAAGTGTCCTTACAGTGTTCAGGGGTACTGATTATTATATATAAGGGCAGGCCTTACACGTAGCGTATGGGGATTAACCATGGGCATTAGTTCACCTATCGAAGAATGAAAAGGTCCTCTATGGAAAGGAGGCCAAGTTCAGCCCGTTTAATCATGGAAAGACCAATCCCTTCATATAATCTGGATTTATACCATGTGTGACTCTCCCTCCCAGCATCGTCTGTGAGCCTGCACGCAAGGCTGGCAGCTTTAAACGAACTTTTTGAGTTTCATTGCAGACTTGGAGAAAACTTTTTGCTTTTGTGTTTGCGCAATCAAAACCTCATGTCCTTCAATGAAACAGAGCCCTGACTGAGTATTTGCATGGTCTGAGATGAAGAATGCCTGCTGCCTGAGCAATGCAAAATCCCTTCTCATCCTGTTGCAAACGCTAGAATAATCCGAGCCTCTTCTTTCTTTTATAGTAGGTGAAACCATTATTTTTTTTTTTTAAGGAAGGGGATCTTGTTCTCTTCTTGGTTACTCCTGTAGCCCGAATGAGGCTGAGAGCCCCCCATGTGAGCACAGCTGCAGTTTCACACCACTGCAGCTGAGAGCAGCATGATGGGACCAAGAGCCTGTGTCAGAGCAGCGGGGGTATTGCAGAGAGCGGGAGCCGATCGCCTGAGCTGTGCCAGCTGGTTTTGGAGCATGTCCCAGGGCTCCTGCTTCATTACAACTGGGCTAGGTCTCCATAACGAGCTTAACCTGCTCTTGGGCTCCTGAAGTGCATTAGGGTGAGGTCCAGCAGCCTGGCTGCCCGCTGAGTCCTGGTGCTCCGTGTAGCGCTGTACGGACCCAGAGTGTAGCCTGGCCTCAAGTCTTGAGTGGAAACCTTTCCTGAATGGCTGTGTTGATGTTACAGTTTGCTTAGGACTGGGTGTAAGTGGGATACTACAGGAGTCGTTCCCCTCCTGGCTGGTTCAGCATTATCAGTCTTTAGATTTCCATTAATTCCATGATTTATGGAACAATGGGTTTCACATTCATAGTTTTGCTGATGTCTGTCTTCCCCCCTGGCGTACGGGTGTCTTCACATCAAATGTTAGTCTTTTTTCCTATCAAATGTAAGATCTAAAAATCCACTGCTGCTGACTTCCACAACCTTCTCCCCGGTGAGAGTCCCGTAACTTGTAGCGTGGACAGAGACCCTTCTTGCAGCGCCGTGTAAATCTGCTGGAGGGGCCCCACCAGAGCTGGGACCTTGCTGCCTCGGACCTTCTGGCCAAAAGCGGCGGCTGCTCTTCTCACCTATCACCTGTGGTGCCTGGGAGCACCCTATAGAAAGAATCAAACCCTTGGAACAAGTGGCTGGAGGTTAGGAGGCCGCTGGAGGGACGATAGCCTTGGAAAGGCTCTCTGGGCAGGGTGGCTTTGCAGGGTTTGTGCAGCAGCTTTGCTGTGTAAGCGGGCCGTTAGCTGCCAGGGGTTGCTCTCAGTGGAAGCTGCAGCAGGCTATTTCGGCCTGTATAAGCTTAACTTGCTGATGAAAATAATAAGAGAAAAGAGGAGGAGCGGTTTTGCAGTCAGCCTGTGACCATGAACGTTTTGAGCAGCCATCCAAGCCTGTGGGAAACAAGCTGTTCTGTAACTCTGACTTCCTGAGTGCATCTCAAAGTTGATTTATTTTTGCAAAGACACATGGTATGTCAGCAGAAGCATCTGTGGTAGAAGCCCAGGTGGCTCTCAAAGGACAAAGTCCTTGCTTTTTGCTGCACCTTCCCCACCACAGCTTAGCTGTAAGTCACAGTACAGACACGTGGGAGCTGACTCCTTGGAAATGGAAACCAGAGGAAAGGGAGGAAAAGGATTTGTAATCATTGCTCTTACGTTGACAAGTCATCACTGTCTTGTCATTGCCTGGTAGCGACTCCTCAGTGCCACGTGTCAGCTCTGAGCCGATGGAGGTGGTCTTCAAGATGTGCAGGTTACGCAAGTGCTACTGCTGTTGGTGCAGAGGTTGGGCCAGGAGATAACAGCGATATTTGTTCCTGCAAACGTCCACCTCAGCTGAGGTGCCCAGCTGGTCCCCATCCAAATGAGAGGGGACTGCAGAGCACTTTGGTTTTTGGCAGAAGGCGCCATCTCCAGTGGGAGCTATGGTCCATCCCTCCGCTCGCTGTGGGTTCGGTTATTGATGGGAAGGGGCAGATACTGGCTTTGGCGCTGCCTTTTCCCTGAGTGCCCTGAACTAACAGGATGCACTTTGGGGAGTCACTTCAGTACTTGTGTTGCCAGCTCTGTCTTTGGGGGTTTTGGTGTGCTTTGAGCAGTGATTTCCTTTCCATGGATCACCTTCTCCCTCCACCAAACAAAGCAGGCCGACAGTTGGTGGTGCCCCACTTTCCAAGACCAGCTTTTTCCTTTTCAGGCTGGTGGAGGTTGAGGAGATTCGCATTATTTAGGGGCTGAGGGAGGGGAAATAGGATCTGCATCTATTTATGGTTGGTCTCCTTACTGAGGTCACTTCTGTAGCGGTGAGTCATGGTGTGCCGTCCCCTCGGGTATCACGTTGGCATATGCTGTAGCAAAGCCAGGGCACAACAGCAGGAGTTTTTGTGCTGGATCATCATACATCCACCGTCTGTATTTTATGCCACCTGCCAGCTGCAGCCTGCCTGAGGCTGACATTAAGCCAGCAGTGTTGCAATATCGTGTTCACAGCACTGCATAGTTGCATTTCTGTCCTGGCAAGCATCCACGGTAGTTTTCCATGATCTGACTCAACTGCCATCTTACGGAGAATATGCTAGCCGCGGCAGACCGCTGGCTCCTGCCGTGTCCTAGGGCTGGTACGCCTATGTAGCAGTAGCCCGCAAGGGTGAGTAGTGAAGTGTATCCTTTTAACCAGCAATTCTTTCTTCCCCGTGGGGTAGCAGGAATGTGAGGAACCTTTCCAACAGCCTATTTTCATTTCCCAGGAGAAATAGGTCACAATATTTTCCAGTTTTATGGTCTGACATACAGCAGTAATGAAGGGAGAAATGACAAAGGTTTCCCAAAACAGTCATGTCCTTCACAATTTTTTTTTTAGCCACAGAATAGTAGAATAATGTGTAACTGATGATTTCTTCTTGCCCTCTCCCTTTGAGTCAAACAGTCTGGCGTGCAGCTTCACTGACAATACAGGGAAGCTGATTGTGGACGTACTGCCTGAAGTTTCTGTCCAAATACGTTGAATCCTGGAGAATGGTGATTTCATGTCAGAAGCTCAAGAGGTTTGAGTCTATTAACTGCTGGTGCAGGTTTTCTTGGGAGTGAGGATATGAGTGCAAGGCTCCATCAATAATGCTGCGTTAGGATTGTTGCAGAGAGCTGTGCGGGTGCATATGAATGGATGGGTTGTGTTGCTCGTCCGTAGGCTTGTCTCCTCTGATGCCTTAGAGCAGTCTCATCTGACTGTGCCTTGGGATCCAGCAGCACCCTGGGTGTAGGGAGGTATGTCCCTTACCAGGATCTTATTGCACCACTGACTGGCTTCCTGGAGCATGGCAGGACATCTGGTGAGTTATACAGCGTACAGAGAGATGCCAGCAACACTGCAGCAATCACCGTGGTCTCGGTGGTGTTGGGCAAATCATCCCGCTGGGGCCTCGGCCACTGGGAATAACACCTGCAGGGACCCATCGCCACTCCCTCGCTGTTTGAAGATTTACGCTTGCAGGGTTCTCCCAGGTTCTTGCTGAAGCTGGATTTTTTTTGTGCAGCGGAAGTTCACCATTTTGGTGTTCGGTTTGGGTTATTTTGAGCCAGGATCACATTCTCGTGTCAGAGAAATGCCACGTGGGCACTGACCCAGCTCCGGTTCCGCTTCCGACAGCAGCGGTGATGCAGGAACGGGAGGAGGCCAGGACAACTAGGGCTTTGTGTCATGGGCAATGTCTCATACCCCCTGTGGAGACCTGCAGGCAGCTGGAGCAGATTGCAAAGCCCTGATATTCCTCTTCTGCCAGTTGTTGCCTGCAAGCAGAGGGAGGCTTGGACAGTGAGCCCTGGCCGGGGTAGCCAGCCCTGACGGGACCTTGCCTTTGTTTGTGAGCTGGTTTACAGATCTCTTCTGCAATGATGAAGGCAGGCATGGTTTTCTTTCTTTCTGTCTTTGTAACTGAGAATGGAAAAATCCATTTGACTTGCTGAATCTCTTCTGATCTGAGAAGACGTGTTCACATGGCTGTAGTGACACAGGGATATAAGGGAAGGTTTGGAGGGAAACCGTATCTTTTCTTTAGGTCAGCTGGCACTTCTGAAGAGATCCTTGATATGCCGAAGCCAGCCAGTTTAGTTCCTTTATTATAGCCCTAATTAAAAAAAAAAAAAAAAAAAGGCAAGCCTTTACCGGGTGCTAGTTAAGGTAAGGGACTTAATTTTTTTCACAGCTGCTTCCAAAGTCTTACACATTTTGTAAGTGTTGTTTGCTCCTTGCTCATCATTGATGCTCTAAATAAAGGCTTACAGGGCTGTGGTTGAAAACAAGAAACGTAACGTTTGAAGGTAAATGGTTTGTTGTCTCCTGTCTTAGGAGGGAGATGTCTGGCCAAATTCTTCAGTTGAAATTTATGTGATCTTCAAACCCCGAGAAGCCAGAGTGTATCAACAGTCTGCTGCGACATCTCAGGTACAGCTCCTTTCTCCTCCTCCTGCTACCCACAGCAAAGGCGAGGCACAAATACTCTTCCAGCCCAGTTGGTTCCCACGGAATTCCTAGGAAGAGCCGGTGGTCAGCAGGGCAGTGCCAGCACCTTCCTGCTGTCCCTGTGGCTCCCAGCTGGTCTGTGCAGAGCCAGGGCTTAGCGCGCCTGGCTCCGACCGCTGATCCCAGAGCAGCCAAAGCAGCGAGCTTTCATACCATGCATTCGTTGTGCTGCAAGGTGTTTGTAAAGGCAGAGAGGTACACAGCAGAAGAGCTTTGGTGGACGAGCACTAAGCCCCTATAGACCTCCAGGATGAGCCTTTATTACGTGGATGCACCATCGGGCTCCTGAGGCGGTAGGAGCTGAGTGAAACGTGCTCCCTGCCCCTGGGTCACCTCCCGCTCTCCAGGCGCTGCCAGACCGTAGTGGCTGAGCCCTGCTGAGCGCAGGGTGTCTGTGAACGTACCACACGTGTGCTGCTGTCCCTGCGTGGGAATCGTCACCTCGTGGCTCAGGTCTATGCTTCATCTGGGTCGCGTGTTACAGGGCTCGCTGTCCTCAGCAGGGTGAGCACCCTCCCCAGAAGTCAGAGTGCGAGCAGCCTGCTAGACAAGCTTTATGCTCCTCCCGGCTGACAGAAGTGCTGTCAGGTCTTTTTCTGGGAGCGGTTATCACTGACCCACCGAGTTATGCCGCCTTTGCCCTTACAGAGGTGATGGCCTTGCTGTGCTGGCACGGGGCAGGGAATGCTTGCAGCAAGCTCCGTGGTTCAGGTTACCTTGTCCTTCCTCTCCGTCCGTGTGGTGCTGCTTGAGGTGTTTTTCAGGAGTGGGAGGTCCCTGTCAGATTTCCATCCAGGGAACGCTCTGGTTTTCCCCATCTAAGAGGAAGGAGGTGCGAGGCCCGTGGTCCCCAGCAGCCAGGCTCCCGTTCTGGAGGGTGCTGAGATCACTAACCCAGCTGCTTCGAGCCATTCCTTACTTCTCCAAGCTGACAGATACAAAGGCCATGAAACAGCTTTTTATTGATACGGTAATTGCGCAGGGTTTACTTGGCAAATGCCACCTACAGTAATTAACCAGGGCTCGTGTTAACAAACCGCCTTCCTGGCCGCCAGCTGCAGTTGTTAGAGCTGTGGAAGGAAAGGGTTGATTTAAAAAGTTGCTCCCAAGGGAATCCTGGCTCAGCGCTGTGCTCCTGGCCCTGGGATTTTTGCTGTGGTGGTGGGGCTGTCCATCACTTTGCTGCAGGGATCTCCAGGGGTTGTGCCTGGAGAGCTTTTGTTGTTGTTGTGGCAGAGAAATAGGAAAATTACTTACATGCAACCTGGGAGTTACAGGAAACAGAGCTGGGCAAGCGATCGGTGTTTAGAAAGAGGAGCCTGCTCTGGAAAAACCCTCGTGGTCCCTCAGGAGATCTGAACTCTTCCATGGGCCCCTTGGGAGAGGACCTCAAGGAGGTCACCTACCCCCCATCCCTCACAAAACGGAGCTGAGCCGCTGTATCGTCAGGGTGGAGACTGTCCCAGGGTGCAAAAAGAGTTTAAAGAAGAAACCCGTGATCTTTAACTAGGGAGTCATTAATTTTGCTTCTTGGTGACTCTGAGCAGTGTGACTGCCTTCCTCGTGCATTTGCATGCCAGTCACAGATCCCTTTGGAGGACGATTTGCAGACAGCGTGTGCCCCTTGCAGGGAATATTTAGTAGCTTTGCCCTAGTGCAGCACTGTGAAATTGCAGTTGGATCTCGAGCCCCACGGGGAAGTGGCTGGCCTCCATGTGTGTTTTTGCAGTTGCCTCCATAAATTGCTTAGCCGAACGCTTCTGGATCAGGTGATTTACAGAACTCATCAGCACTGTGCAACTTGCAAAGGCAGCGGTTAAGAAGTGGTTTGAAATTTGTTTTGTTTAAGCTCAAAATGAACTTTCTTAGTTATTCATGCAAATAAAGCCATGGCTCTTGAGTGCTGGAAGGAAGCACGTGGTGGGGGGGCTCAATCACCTAAAATTCTTTTTTTGTTGTTTTTTTCTGGATATGGAAATGTACTGGGTTACATCTGATTTCTTCCAAAACCCATTTCTAAGCCGCTTTTGCAGGGAGAAGCAAAATCCTAAGTGCTGATCCTTCCTTCACTTGCCGTGTCCTACATCGTGTAAAACTGGATCTCTGTGTTGATGTGGTTGGTTGAGAATCACGTTCAAAACCAACCTCAAAACCTGGGGACGTTCCGTGGGCAAAAAAATGAGTGCCAGAAAGCAGCAGAAGTTAGGGACTTGGGAAACAGTTCTGTGCTGTTGGGCCACCCACACCCCTGTTTCTTTGAATGCCGAGTTGTAATCCCTCCATGATGTGCCAAGGTGTTAACCCGACTGAGATCCGAATTCTCACTCCACAGAACCAGGTGTGGCTTTGGGACTGAGGACAAGGAGGCTGCGGCCCCTCCATGCCCTGGTCCATGTGCTCTGGGACATGCTGTGGTGGGAGCATCACACGGTCCCAGCCCGGGGTACCCAGGCCTTGGCCAGCGGCTGGGTGCTCCTGGAAGCCCCAGCTGCTAGCGAGGAGCGGGACATACTCTCTTTTTTCTTTCTTTTTCTCTCGGCTGTCCTGAATGGTCTGTATTTTACTCTGCTCCTCCTCCTTTCAGGAGAGCACTCTCTGAGGTTCACCTGGAAGGAGAGAGCGTAAAACTCCCAGGGTTTCCTAAAGTTCCAGCATCAATGTAGGGGCAGAAGAAAGGATAGCTTCCGCAGACCTTCCAGGAGAGGCTGAGGGCCTGCTGCAGAAGGGAAAGAATGGCCACTGATTTTTTTTGATGATAGTGGCCGTGGGGCATGCCTCACCCATGATTATGGGCAAAACTTGTCCCTTGGAAATCTTTGTCATTTCCTAAGAGCTTTGATGGTTTAGAACATCAAGTTTTTAATGAAAATTAGGCCACATGTGATGCAAGATGGAAAAATCTTCTGAACAGCGAGCACCCAGTACTGCCTCTTTTCGGGTGTCTGTGCAATAGAAGTACACAGCCCTCTGATGCGTGCCTGAGCTGTGAAGTGTAACTCATCTCTGCTGTCAGCTGGGCTGCGGCTGGATCCACTGAAAAACCGCTGAATTCAGCAAAAGCTCCCTAGCTCTTCCTTTCTGGCTTTGGACGTGATCAAACATCCCCGTGCCACGGTTGCAAGCCCAAAGTCAGGGATCACTGAAAAGGCTGTTCCAGGAGGGTTTTTTCCGAGTTGTGATCTAGTCACACGTGGGCTGCTCTTTGCAATAAGAAGTTGGTTTGGACATTCTGGAATGACTAAGCAGCAGACTTTTATAAAAAAAGAAATCAACGTTCAGTCCCTAAGCTTTAGTTAATGGTGGGTGTCACACAAAAGGAGCTCAAAGGATAGAGGAATAGTTTTGCACAAAAGCCACAGTGACGGTTGTGTACAACTTCTGGGGCTACCTTCTGCTCCTTGTGCTACTCGCTTTCCGTACAAGAGTAGAATGGGATGGCAGTGTTACCGAAATCTCGGAATGAAGAACTTATCGACACCAATGTGATGTAGATAAGCAGACTTTTCTTTATGGACGGCCGGGTGCGTGAGTGAGTCCCCTCACGATCGACGCACACCATGGTTCAAAATCATACACCTTGTATAGAACTCATTCATACATATTCATTAAATATTCATGCATAATCGTAAGATTTCCCATAAATCATTAACATACTCTCCTCCCATACCCGATTCTGCGCAGTAAAGGTTAGAAAGGTCCAGAAATGGGTCTGGGGTACGATTTGGGTAGGTGGTATGTGAGTCGGTGGTCTCGATCTCCCCCTGCCGGAATTACCTGCCACTTGAGGTAACTGTTTCTTGGCCGGCAGCTATGGGTTGCTTCACTCGACTCTCCCCAGTTCACATAAATTCTCATTTTGACATTTTAGTACATCCTCCTAGGTTACATACAAACAATCATCTCAAATCTTAAGTCTGTTATCTAAGTTCTAAACATTCCTACTAGGTGATTCTGACCAATTCCTCCGGCCTTGGTACGGGGCTGTACAGAGGATTTTCTATAGCCGCTTTTTACTATAACTATAAGTTTCATTAAAATATATTTTCTTATCCTCTTATATTTCTATGACATGATTGATTTTATAAAATCAAATAATCAATCAAATAAAGTCAATCTTAACTTATTAGCAAATCTATAACATTTCCCCATCCTCTTATATTTCTATTACATGATTGATTTTATAAAATCAAATAATCAATCAAATAAAGTCAATCAATCTTAACTTATTAGCAAATCTATAACATTTCCCCCCTTTGAAAGTGTTGAAAATCATTATTTCAATACTTTCACATTATTTACATATCATTTGTTTCAACATATTTTGGTGGTGGGCTATACCTTGGTGGACTGGTTGGTACTTCTCTCATGATCATACGATTGATTGCAATTCTGTTGGTAAACTGCTTCTTCAAACATGCATATACCAACATGATCATCAAAAAGACAATCAGTAACAGAAACAAAGTTTTGATTAGGGATTGTATCCAAGAGCTCAAGTTCCTTCCTAATTTGTTAAAAATTTTCCCTAACCAGTCTTCTGACATATCTTCTTGAATTGATTCTGTTTCTTTTTCAATTTTATCTAATAAATCCAAATCATGTTCCACATCTTGTGTGACATTTGAAATGGGGATGCAACAGTGGTCCAGTTTATCTTTGAGATATCCACATACTCCATGTTCTTTAAGTAGGAGCATATCTAGTGCCATTCTATTTTGTAAAGTCATTCTAGAGGTCGCCTGTAATTGTATATTCAATTCCTTAAACCCCTTTTTGGTAACGTTTGCTAATTTTTCCACTTGACCAGTTAACTTATAAAGCCATGCTCTGTTTCTATATGATGCTATAGGATTTAAAAGTGATTCAATTGCCCAGCCAATTTTCACTCCTGTAGATGGTTCATTCCAAGTATCATCATTTGTCTCAGATCTCTTTGTTCGTTTCAGTTCTAAATTTTCTAGAGATCCTCTAAACGGTGATTTCTTCCAAATCGGACACAATGTTGGCACGCCTAAAGTTATTTGTTTCACTTTACCATCTAATGGTAGATGAGTTGTCCAGGTTCCATCACTCAATGCCCAAATTAAATGTCCTGGACTTTGAATAGTAGATTTTCTACAACTAAACATAATTCCTCTTCTGGGTATATAGGTGCTAGATAGATTGAGAGTATTCTTAAGACCTCGACAAAAACAACCATATTTTAAAGCGGCAGCCAAAGGAGGGATTCTTTGAATTATTAAGTCTGCATTGCTACAATCATACACTTTTTCACATTTCCACCATGGCACTATTTTATTCTCCTTTTCTCCCAATGAAGTTGATCTATCATTGACCCAGGGTAATACTGAAAACACTTTTCCATCCCAGGTAAAACACCAAGGAGTTTTTGCCATATACTGAAAATGGGAATATAAGGTCATAGACCAAACCGAATCCCAAACTATTTCCTTTTCCTGTAGGGTTCGATTCTTTTTCTCACATTTTGTCTCGGTTATCCATACACTGGTGTTTGTTGTAGCCATTTTAGGCTAGTAACACCATCCCTTGTTCCCTAAATCTCCATATAATCCCGGTTTAGCTACAAATCATCCTTTACATTCCCAAATGGTTGAATATACTGGTGATTCTTCCCCAACTTTAACCTTTTGCAATTCCCAAGTTTCCCTAGGTTCTTGTTTACAATCCATTGTCTCATTTTCATATTCTAATTTGGTCAGATTCATGGTTAAGATTCCCCATGGAATAGATTCACCTACTGCCCTCGGTATTGGTAAACAAGCGGTGATCTGCGTGACATTTTGTAAATTGGCAAATCCTTTAATCAATCCTACCATCAAATTTTCCTCAGCCGTTTGTTTGGGAATTTCAATCACTTGTTCTGTCTCTGTTTGTCTTTCATTCCTGTCCACCAAGTCAGCCCATGATCCTGCCAACACTACCAACCCAAATGGAATCCAAAGAACGATCATAACCTGATATGAAAAATTAGACATTTTTCAAAGTCAAATTTAAAGTCTTTGGGTCACAGTTGATAATCTTCCATGGAATAGGTGCTTTCTTCACTCGAGTATAATGGATCCAAGCATCCGATTCTGCTATCTTGATAGCCGTAAAAGTGGTTAACAGTACTTGGAAAGGTGCTTTCCAACGTTCCTGTAAAGGTTCGGAGGTCCAGGTCTTCACATAGACATAATCTCCTGGTTGGAAATCATGCACTGAATTTTCCAGGGATAAAGGTCTATTCCAAATTACTGCACTCCGAATTGCAGCCGGAGTTTTTCCTAGAGAAAGCAAATAGTTATATACATCCTGCTTTCCTTTTACATGTACGTTTGGATTTGGTTCTGGAGACTCATATGGTTTTCCATATAATAATTCATAAGGACTGAGTGAGGTTCCACTCTTTGGCTGTACCCTGATTCGTAATAATGCCAATGGAAGCGCCTGAGGCCACTTTAGACTGGTTTCTTGACAAATTTTACTTATTTGTCGTTTCAAAGTTTGATTCATCCTTTCCACTTTCCCACTAGATTGGGGTCTCCAAGATAAATGTAGGTCACAATTAATACCCAATACTTTGCTAACACTTTGGACTACTTCAGCAACAAAGTGTGGACCTCTGTCAGAAGAAATTCCAATAGGAACTCCAAATCTCGGAATTATTTCTTGTAATAACCACTTCACCACTTCTTTTGCTTGTGTAGTGCGACAGGGAAGGGCTTCTGGCCATCCTGTAAAAGTATCAACCCCTACCAGGATGTACTGGTACCCATTTTGTCTAGGCAGCTCTGAAAAATCTACTTGCCAATAATCTCCAGGTTCTACACCAGATTTCAGTCTACCCATTTGAACCTTTTTCTTAATCATTGGATTATTTTTCAAACATACTTCACACTTTGCAGTTACCATTTTAGCTATTCCCAACATCTTAACTGATATTACTTGTTTTCGTAAAGATGTTACTAAGGCTTCTGCTCCCCAGTGACATTCCTGATGTCTCGTTTGAATTATCTCTCTCATCACAAGAGGTGGAATTACTACCTGTCCATTAGGAGTTACCCACCATCCCGCTAAGTTTTTCTTAGCATTTAATAACGGACTCAGTTTGTCATCTTCCTCTGAATATCTCGGGTTTTCCCTAGGAAGGGTTACTGTTTTAGAAGGAATTATTGCCATTTGCAATGCTTGTTTCTTTGCTACCTTTTTTGCTGTTCTATCAGCTAAATTATTCCCAACTATTATTTTTGTATTCCCAATCTGGTGTGCCTTACAGTGCATGATTGCTACTTGATCTGGCCTTTGAACTGCTTGCAATAATCATAAAATTTCTGATTGATGCTTAATGTTTGATCCTTGAGAGGACAATAACCCCCTCTCTTTCCACAAAGCTCCATGGACATGCACTACCCCAAAGGCATATTTTGAATCAGTCCAGATACTTACTTTCCTGTCTTTGCTTATCTCTAAGGCTCGAATTAAAGCGATGAGTTCCGCCTTTTGGGCTGATGTGGTACTCGCCAATGCTCCTGCTTCTATAACTGTGGTCTCTGTTGTTACCGCATATCCGGCATATTGGACTCCTTGTTCCATGAAGCTGCGTCCATCAGTATACAGTTCCCAGTCTGGTTGCTCCAGTGGTACATCCTTCAGATCTTCACGACTGGAATAAACATACTTGATGGCAGCCAAGCAATCATGCTCCAGTTGTCCTTCTTCCTGTATGGAACTTAAAAACACTGCAGGATTTACCAGGTTAGTTGTCTTTAGAATCACATCATCCTGTTCAGTCAGTACTACCTGGTACTTCATCATTTGGCTGGGAGACAGCCAGTGTCCCCCCTTCTGTTCTAGGACAGTTATCACCATGTGTGGGACATAGACTGTTATTGTTCTTCCCAAAGTCCATTTCCGAGCTTCTTGTATGAGCATCACTGTTGCTGCCACTGCTCGAAGGCAGTTTGGCCACCCTCTACTCACTGTGTCCAGTTGTTTAGAGAAATATCCGACTGGTCGTTTCCAGCTTCCTATCCTCTGGGTTAACACGCCTGGTGCAAGGTGTTGCCTTTCATGAACAAACAACTGGAAATCTTTGGTTGGATCCGGCAGTCCCAAGGCAGGTGCAGACATTAAGGCACGTTTCAACTCTACAAAAGCCTTTTGCTGTTGTGGGCTCCATGCAAAGGGAGAGTTCTTTTGGGCCTCGTACAGCGGTTTAGCTATTAGCCCATAGTTCATGATCCAAAGGCGACACCACCCTCTCATTCCCAAAAATGCTCTGAGTTCATGAATATTTCTCGGCTCAGGTATACCACAAATAGCTTCTTTGTGATCTTTTCCTAATTGTCGTTGTCCTTTTGAAATCTCAAAGCCCAGATATATCACAGTCTGGCAGGCTGTCTGGGCTTTCTTCCTGGACACTTTGTATCCATTTAGTCCCAGGAAATTCAGGAGGTCGATAGTCACCTGTATACAGGTAAGTCTTTCTTCTGTAGCAATCAATATGTCATCCACATATTGTAAAAGTAAATGCCCAGGTCTTGATTTATCCTGTTTCCACATTTCAAGTTCCTTTGCTAATTGATTTCCAAAGATAGTTGGACTGTTTTTAAATCCTTGGGGTAATCTAGTCCATGTCAACTGCATCTTTCGCCCGGTTTGAGGATTTTCCCATTCAAAAGCAAACAGTTTTCTGCTTTCTTTTTCCAAAGGTATACAAAAGAAAGCAGCTTTTAAATCAAGCACTGTAAACCGTTGATAAGTGTCCCTTAATGCTGTTAACAGTGTATAAGGATTTGCTACTACAGGATAAATGTCCTTAACTAGTTGATTTACTGCTCTCAAATCTTGTACCAGCCTATATTCACCCGAGGGTTTTCTGACTGGTAAAATAGGAGTCTTATACTCAGATTCACATTCTTCCAAAATGTTATACTCCAAAAATTTATCACTCAATTTCTTCAATTCCTGTCTCACTTCTGATTTGATTGGATATTGTTTAATTCTCACTGTTCCTGCGCCTTCCTTCAAATCTATTTTAACAGGCTCTGCTAGTTTCGATTTACCAGGAATATTTGTTTCCCATACAGTAGGGATCACTGCCAAATCCACCTCCGGTGGAATTTCTTGTTCCTTTACTCTTTCGTGTATCATCAAGATTTCTCCCATTTTTGACTCGGGTATTTTCAAGAAAAGTTCTCCTTCATCAAAAACAATTTGTGCATTTAATTTAGACAACAAATCTCTTCCTAACAAGGGTATCGGACATTCTGGTACATACAAAAATTCATGTGTAATTATCTTATTTCCAAATTTCAAATCTAGGTGTTGTAGGAATGGCCTGGTTTTCTTCTTTCCCTGTTGCTCCTATTATATTGGCTGGTTTTGTTCCTATTTTTCCTTTACATGTATTTAATACCGAAAATGTCGCTCCTGTATCTACTAAAAATTTAACTTCTTTATCTCCCAGCTAAATTTTAACCAGAGGTTCAGCTGGGTTCCCTCCGGTCCCCTTCAGTCGTCTAAAATCATTATCTTGGCAAGGTCGTGAGAAACACTCTTGTTTCTAGGGCAATCCTTTTTCCAATGTCCTTCCTCTCTACACAAAGCACACTGATTTACTCCTAAGGGGGTATTAAATTTCCGATGGCCACAGTGCATACAACCTCCCCTCCCATTAAATCCTCGTCCTCTTCCTCTGCCCCTTCCTCTGTCTACCGTTCCCGTCATTACTGCCAATAAATCTGTTCTCCTTGATTTTCTTTCTTCTCTTTCTCTGTTGTTATATACCCTCCATGCGACTTCCAGCATTGTATTCAAACTCCTTGAATTCTCTCCCTCCAGTTTCTGGAGTTTTTTCCTTATATCTGGTGCCGATTGCCCCATAAAAATCAAAGCCAGTTGCATTTGTGCTGCCTCTGTTTCCACTCTCAAATCAGTATGTTTTCTGGCAGCTTCCTTTAATCGTTCCCAAAATGCTGAGGGAGATTCATTTTTATCTTGTCTTACTTCATATAATTTAGACCAATTCAGAGATTTAGGCATGGCATGTCTAATCCCATATAAAACCCATTTCTGATACCGTCTCAGTCTTTCTCTATGTGTTACATTATTTGGATCCCACTGCGGATCCCCAGATGGAAAATTCTGTTCTATTGTTCCACCTGTAATTCCACTCATCACATCCAACTCTGCCTGAGCTTTACCAGCTTTTAATACCGTTTGCTTCTCTGTATCATCTAACACATTATCCAGGATCACCTGTAAATCATTCCAGTCTGGATTCTGTGTTCTAGTTATAGTATCTGCCGCCTTGCCCACTTTTTCAGGATCTTCTCTATAATTTCCTGCTGCCTGCTTCCAAGTCATCAAATCCATAGCTGTAAAAGGTACTTTCACATAGACCGGTCCATCACTACCAACTCCCTGTCGCAGGGGAGCTATAGTCTGTGTCTGTTGCCGAGTTCTCCGTGAAACAGGAGTATGAATTACAATCTCCGATAATCTCTCTTCCACATCTCCTGTTCCACTGCTATCCGGTTCAATCGCCTGTTCTCGTGCCCTAGATTCTCGACCCTGATTCCTTTCTCTCCTAAGAGGGGATATATCTAATTCTGGTCCATCATCACTCTCAGTGACAATCTTTTTCTTTAAACAACCTTTCCCGATCTCACAAGTTGAGCAACACCTTTTTACTTTCTTGTTATCAGCAGTTACAGCCATCACAAAATTATCTCCATCAGTTAACTTGCATTCATCCTGCCAGTCTTTTCTCTGTCTCAGGTAAAAGAACAAATC
The DNA here is from genome assembly GCF_023634155.1 of Falco peregrinus. Taxonomy (NCBI): domain Eukaryota; kingdom Metazoa; phylum Chordata; class Aves; order Falconiformes; family Falconidae; genus Falco; species Falco peregrinus. The sequence continues at coordinate 537,924 of NC_073729.1, read as the reverse complement.
CACATATGGCATTTCACTCCATTTCCCTTCCCTTTTACAGTATAACATTAACTGCAGAACAGTATTATAATTCAGTGTTCCATTTATGGGCCACTTTTCCTGATTTTCCAATGTATACAGAGGCCACCAATTATTACAATACTCAATCATCTGGCTTATTGGCAAATCCTCATATAAATCTCCCCAATGTGCCAATAAACATCCCAATGGAGAATTTTTCGGGATTTTATCATTTACAGCAAGATTACGCATGCTTTTACTTTTAAACAACCGAGTTAACTTAGATGCCATGGTATAATCACTCACAGTACAATACACAATTATTCAACTCTGTCTCCCCGATCCGCGGATCCACGCTCCACACTCGCTTTCGTGCTTAATTGCACGTCTCACCCTTACAGCCACACTCACACTTTTCCACAATTGTTACTTTAAACAAAGACATAAAACACAATATTATACACTTCTTAATTTTCTTCTCGATACACAGACACAATAAACAATTCTGTATCAGAAGAAAAACCCCTCCTAACTTCTTGTTAGAGGCACTACCTTAGAGAACACTATAGCATGTAGGTTCTCTTGTTTCCACTTTTGTCCAACCCTGCAATAGCTTTCGCTTATGTCTTACGGGCAGGCGCCTAGGCTTCCTCTTCCACAAGGATCCTTATAGTCCAACCCTGCGCAGCTTTCACCGCGTCCGACAGGCAGACTTACTCAGTGAGACTCAAACCCACTGGTGGGTCTCCAACCCACTCCTTACCATACACTTATTATAGTGGGACTCCTACCCACTTACTACAATTACAAGAAGAAGTGTCTTACCAAAATCCAGGGAACGTCGCGAAGAGCCTTACAGATCGGGGATCGATGGGTATCCCCGAGAAATCCTCAGTGCCGGCTGGAACCGATCAGGTCCCCGACTCCTCCGGTCTCCTTCAGCGAGGTCCCATCTGGGTCGCCAAAACTGTTACCGAAATCTCGGAATGAAGAACTTATCAACACCAATGTGATGTAGATAAGCAGACTTTTCTTTATGGACGGCCGGGTGCGTGAGTGAGTCCCCTCACGATCGACGCACACCATGGTTCAAAATCATACACCTTGTATAGAACTCATTCATACATATTCATTAAATATCCATGCATAATCGTAAGATTTCCCATAAATCATTAACATACTCTCCTCCCATACCCGATTCTGCGCAGTAAAGGTTAGAAAGGTCCGGAAATGGGTCTGGGGTACGATTTGGGTAGGTGGTATGTGAGTCGGTGGTCTCGATCTCCCCCTGCCGGAATTACCTGCCACTTAAGGTAACTGTTTCTTGGCCGGCAACTATGGGTTGCTTCACTCGACTCTCCCCAGTTCACATAAATTCTCATTTTGACATGTTAGTACATCCTCCTAGGTTACATATAAACAATCATCTCAAATCTTAAGTCTGTTATCTAAGTTCTAAACATTCCTACTAGGTGATTCTGACCAATTCCTCCGGCCTTGGTACGGGGCTGTACAGAGGATTTTCTATAGCCGCTTTTTACTATAACTATAAGTTTCATTAAAATACATTTTCTTATCCTCTTATATTTCTATGACATGATTGATTTTATAAAATCAAATAATCAATCAAATAAAGTCAATCAATCTTAACTTCTTAGCAAATCTATAACAGCAGGGGGACCTAAGCCAAAACCTGAGCTAGAATTCAGGCACTTTAGGCTGCTCCAGTGGTTCAAGAAAGGCTTCAGACTGAAAGATCCTGCACTATGCCATCTTAGCAGACTTAAGGAAGAAACTCAGCATCCTGGAGTTCAGCTGTAAGCCTTGTGGTCTCAGTTGCCTTTGCAGCAAGGGATATGTGTGTTAGCAGTACACTTAGAGCTTATCTGGTTTCAGTAGCGAGGAGGCTGGTTTTCCGTAACTGCTCAGTATGCTTCAGGTGGGGCGTCTTTACAAAGCTGAGCTCTTGGTTTGATGGTGGGAACAGGTGAGTGCTGCTCTCTGGAGACCATAAAGCCCCGTCTTAACAAGGCGCTGCTGCAGGCGGTGAGCCCTGGAGCACCCCGGTACGGAGCCCTACGTTAGGCGCAGGTGGTGGCTGAGATGCTCTGCCTGCTTGAGGCAGCGCTCGGGTGCGCATGTCGCTGTCAGCAGGCTGCTGGGGTATCGCTGTCAGCAGGCTGCTCTGCCTTGCTTGGGCTCATACTTCTCAGCTCCTGTGCGGTCGTCTCCGATTGCAGCAATACAGACAGCAGATTTTTCTCTCCGGTTCTGTTTTGTGAGCTTTGTGCCTTCTCTGAATGGATTTCAAAGCTCGTTTAAGTGCATGGGAAGGAATTCAGAAATCATGTTTTATATGCAGCATCACTTTCTGAGGGTGCAAACTGATTGCTAAGTTACAAACCAGCCCAAGGGCTCCGTCAGAAGTTAGAAACCAGCCGCAAAGTTGATCTGCTGAGGGAAGAGAAGGGTCCCGTATCTTCTCGCGGAGCATCTAGTGCTGGTGCCACCCAGCCCGGAGTCAGGGACTGGCTCTGAGGCTGCCTGGAAAGTCCAGGCGAACCGAAGGAATTCTGTACTGACATGGCAACCTCTCCCCAGGCTGTGAGACCAGGCTGCCCCTGCGCATCAAAGGGAGCGGCATAGGGCCCCAGCTGCGCTTCAGCTTTGACCAGCTGGACATCGGGAAGGTTTTTGTTGCATCAGCCCCCAGCTACGAGGTGAGCAGTGGGGCTTGCTGGGGTTGGGGTGGATCCTGATGGCCCCTGGGGCAGCAGTGAGCTTTGTGCACCTGCTGGATTTCTGGCAACACAGGCAGTTATGTGCACGCATTATTTGATGTAAGTTAAATGTGGGAGTTTTTGCAGAATCTGGATAGTTTTGATGGGGTCTGAAAGGTGTGTATGTTGTCCACAAAGCTCCGATCCCTGCGTTTTGGCAACCTCCCTTTGAGACCAGCTGGGAGGCTTCATGCAGAAAATCCAGCCCTTGACACATGATAGCAACACCGGGTCAAAAAGGTCAGGATCCAGAGGCTTTTGTTTCAGCCCTAGATGCACTGCGCCCTGGTACCCTGGCAGTTAAAAAGCAGCTGGAACAAAGGTGTTGTGTTCCGACTCGAGTCCGTTGCAAACACCTTTCAGTGAAGCGCAACTTGCTGGATCCTGGCGCCGGAGGGAAGCCGGGCAGCCTCCCCGCGCAGAGCTGCCCGCGCAGGCACCGGGAGCGCTGTCCCTGCTGAGCAGCCTCCTGCCACCCTTCAGACCTGGTGCCCCTCTGGCTCTATGAACAGAGCAGGGCAGTTCTGGAAATGAAGCAAAGGAGCTTTCTGCGTATTTGCCTCCCCCCGCCGATGGTGGCAAGTTTTCTCAAAAAAAAACCAACCAAAAAAACCCCCAAGATACAGCAACTGGAGGCGGTAGAAAATGAGGCAGTACATCGTGCCAGACACTTTCAAAAGCTTGACTGTTGCAGGGAAGGACACGTTAAGGTGTTTTCTTGCCAAAATATTGTGCACTGTATGTATGCATTTTTTAATGCTGATTCTTTATTGATTCTATATATATCAATGTGTTGGTTTCATTACTGGAGAAAATGTGAATAAGTAGATGATACTCCAAGTGCTGTATTAAGTAGCCAGACTGGAGGTAAACTTCAGTGTAGGATCCCTAAGTGCAATTTGTAATTAAGGTGTAAAACATATGAGTAGTTTCCAAGTTACCAGTGCAGAATTTGAATACAGGAATGTTTTCAACAGCAGCTGCAAAATTAAAAAAATAAGGGCTGTACCTCTGCTTCTGTCTCAGTTTTTCTGACAGGTTTTGCGAGGACAAAACTTAGGGAAAATAACTGCCAAGCAGGTAGATAAGTCCACAGAAATGGCCGGATTTCACCTGCAGCCTTCGGAAACTGTAGAGCTTTGCTTTGGGTAGGTTTGGTGACCACCAGTGTGCTGATACTCACAGGCAGGTGTGGGCATTTCTTGCTGAATCTCAGCAAATGCTGCAGGATTGTGTAGCTTGTTGGAGCAGTAAATAATGGTAAATTAGTAGATGATGGCTGTGAATATTTATGAAAGAGATTCTTTAGAGCAGGTGGAGCTGCTATGCCCCTCACTCTCATCCTTTCTTGACATGTCTGGTTGAGCAAAGACAAAGAGACTCTCAGATCAAAGAAAAGAATAAGATGGGCCTCACTGACGTACCCTAGCAGAGTCGGGGAGTGCTGCTGAAGCTGGTTATGGGGCTGTCCCAAGGTATTTTCTACATCCAGTAAACTTGCTGGCTGTAACGGGAGCTGAATGTGTTTTGCCCTTGGCAGGACTGGGCTCATCTGGAGCGGGAGCAGTTAGGTGACGATTCGCTGTAATGCTGCGACCGCCCTTTGCTGCTCTTTGGGGCAGGTCTGCATCGCCTTGGTGATGCTGAGCACATCCTCAGCCCTGCAAGTCCAAGCGGACTGCTCTGTGTCAGTGGAATAAACCCAGAGTGACTCTGTTTATGTGAAGTTATCACTGGGGTTTTTTGCATGCAAAAACCCAAAGGCAGAAACTGTCCTGTTGTGTTTTCTTTGGCTTCAGCCAAGCAGCAGCACACAGCATCTTCTGCCTTTTGTAGAAGTTTAATTAGAAAACAAATCAGCCTTCTGTAAGGAAAGAAGATTCCTCATGTATTTCCATTTTGCTTTCTTGCTGCTGCAGGTCATCCTGTTTAACAAAGGAGTCATTGATGCCCCCTCCAAGTTGGTCCTTCCAGCGACCGCTCTGGGCTCCTGCTTCTCCTTTCTCCCCCAGGAGGGCATCGTTTTACCAGATGTCCTCCAAGTCATCCAGATCTCCTTCAGTTCCACCGCCCTGGGGCAGTTCACAGAAGGATTCCGGTTCAGTGCGGATGGGTCCCCTGAGCCCGTGACCTTGACCGTCAGGTGAGGAGGGTTACAGGAGCCTGGGGGGTGCCTCCACAGTAATTCCCACTGCAGACTCCTCTCCTCGAGATGGCATCTGCCTCCTTGCTTTCTGTCTTGCCTTTGTTCCAAGGACCCCTGTCCAGCCCTTATCTCTCATTCTCCAGCCCCACAACTCAAGCTGTTTGTTTCAAATGCTTTTGAGATGCCCACCCACCGGGGCAAGCCGAGCCTCCCTCTTCAGGGGGGGTTGTGCACTGGATTTAGTTCTCCAGGGAGGGAAAAACTCCCAGTTCTTTTGAGTGGAGATGAGCTGGCTGGTGGGACATGGGGCTGCAGAGGAGGGAACAGCGGTGGGAGTGCAGGTGGTTCCTCTCCTACCTTGTGCTCCTTCCTGCTCTGCGAGGACCCCGATCTCCCTTCAGAAGCACTATTGGAAGATGTGGCTGTTGCCATAAAGACTGCCCTCTTCCCCCGTTCTCTTGCAAGCTGCGCTGTTACCGGCTGTAGCGCACAGGGCTCTGGGCTGGCTGCTTGGCCGAGCCCTCTGGGCAGTCCTTCAGGTCTGACTTCCTTGAGCACAGCTCCTGTGTGCTCAGCAGAAACGGCAGTTATTTCCCCCCTCGCTGCAAGGCTCACCCTTGGCAGTTTCCCAGTGTGAGACCCAGTTGTGGCTGGTTTGGAGGCAGTTTTCTATTGTCTTTTGGCAAGTGCTATTACGGAAAGCATGTCTGCTCCCTTTGCTCCATCCAGAGTAGGATGCTGGGGCTTGGCAGGTTAAGTCTGATTACGTGAGGTCCTTGGAGAGGGAACCTCATTGCCAGAAGGGATTTGCTACCTAACTTGTTCTCAGGAACTGATTCAGCTCCAGGAATCGAGAATTAGCATGGGATTGAAACTCCTGAAAGTCAGATTTTGAGTGCTTTTTGATTGTGCAGTCAGAAGATGCCCAAACCATAGGTGATCACTCTTTGCTTGGAAACAGACCTGACGAGGTCCTGAACGCTTGTTCTTTTGCTCTTTAGAAAGGGATGCTGGAACTGGGACACGACGGGTGAGTGCAGGTCCCTCCTGCGGGAGGCTGGGGTCTGTTCATGTGTACGAGAGACCCGGTGGCAGTCCTGTGAATAAAACTAGGAGGCACGGGTCACTGTGCTCCTTGATCTGTATTTGTTTTTTTCACCAAGAGGCAGAGCTGGCATTGATTGGCATCAACCATGAAATTAATGAATGTTGTGCAGCTTCAAGTGCTGATTTCAGTGGATGTTGGTGAGTTTGGGAGTTTGGAACCTCTCTGAATTTAGGGATGGGCGGGCTGGTGTGGTGGCTTCAGGACACTCATGTTCGGTGGTGCAAACAGTCTTGCTCTTGGATGTGTCAGCCGGTGCACTGGTGACAAGCTGATACTTTCCTCCAAGATTCCACCATCCACTGTGTAGAACTTGTGCTGCGTTTCTCAGTAGATGTCTGGGGCTCCTGTGGATTCGTGCCTCAAAATCCTGCACGCATAATGGTAGTGTGGAATAAGGTCTGAGGAAGATGTCCATCTAGCCCGTGGAAAGGCCAGTTCCAGCAAAGAGATACCAAAGCAGGGAACCTGTGGCTGAGAGGGCTAGTTACAATGAACCTGCTTCTGCATGGACAGCTCTGCCCGTCACATGACAGATGGGGAAACTGAGGCACAGAGCCATCACTTGTTCAGGGTCCTTCACTGGGCCAGCAGCAACCTGGGGGTGTACCCTGCCTGCCCTGGTGCCCTGAGCCACCTCAGCAGCTGCCACCTGCTGACCACGTTGCTTTGGCTGCCTCCTGTGCACAGGGATGCTGTGCCGAGCGCAGGGGTGACGGGTTGATTTGAAACCCACCGTGCTGCTGAGACCAGCTTCTATCCGTGCCGGTGGTAACGAAAGCCGAACGCTTTGCAGTTCTTTTTAACCAAGCCAGTTCCTCCTCTGCCTTTGTCCTTACAGGGGCTGTGTCATCGGACCGACTTTCCCTTTCCATGTACCTTCCCTCCATTCGGCGACGTCTCCTTTGGTGAGTGTGCCCTGGGCTTGGACCGCTGGTGGGGAGGTCTGTGCCTTACTGAAATGAAGCGCTTTGGGAGCGTCTGTCACTTGTGTTCCTCCACAGCAGCCTTCAGGGTGTTAGACCAGGGCTGCCGCTTGCTCAGGTGGTATTTTGCTGCCGTGAGATCAAACAGGACCAAAGGAATAGAAAGTCAGTATTTTCCTGGTGCCCTCAGAGCCTGCTCAGCCCCAACCTCCCAATCCTTGGCGGCAGAATGATGGTGAAAGCCCTTGTCCCAGAAGGGCCCAGGGGATGGGGCTGCAGGAGAAGGGAGTTGGAGCCACACGCTAGCCTGTGGCTGCTCAGGGTGAACGTTCCTGTTGCAAGGCGAGGACACCACTTACCCACTTGACCTTTAGTGTGAGCTGTTAATTTGTGCTGTGAGGGCTCCTCGTTATCACCTGCCCGGTAATAAGCCCAGGCAGTAGCTCGGCATTGGTTTGGGCAGTGATGTCTCCAGAGATGTGGGCTCCTTCTCCTTCCCCAGCCGAAGCACTGCTCCACTGACGGAGCCGGTGGCTGAGCACCCAGAGCATCTCCACTGAAATGCAGATTCTGATTCTCCATCTCGAGTCTCAGAGAAAAGGCTTTGTACTGAGATGGTCTAAAGTTTACATGTGAAATCAATTGGGGATTGATTGAAGGGCCATGATCATTCTGTGCCCAGGATGCCTCTGTGGTTTCATGCGGTTCGTGGACTTTCTAGGAAATCTCAATACTTTCCCTGAGCCACTTCCCCCTCTCCCTGCATCACCACTCGGCCACTTCTCTGCTTCCTTTTGAATAAATAGACCCACAAGAAACGCACCGGCAGAAATGCGGTTGTGTAATAGGAGGTTCATCCTACTTTAATCTGATTTCATTAACAAGGCCTTTTCAGCTGAAGGCAGCTATTGTATTTTTGCTTCTTGTCACTGTGCTGCTGGCTGTTGTCTGCATCTGGTGACTTCGGTCCCATTTGGGGCTGTGCAGTGGGTCAGTCGGTGCATGTCCTTTCTGTGCCCCACCCCCGCCTCCCTGCCGGAGTAATTGCTGGCGGTGGGCAATGGTCACTGCTGCTGGGCACAGAGGAACTATCTGCTGTGTCTGCGGGTGGTTTTCCTCCCTGTCTTTATTCAAATAGCACTTGGTAAGCAGGGCATGGGAGGTGTCTTCTGGCAGAGCTGGTGTCCGCTCCAGACCAAGCTGCGGGCTGGTGTCCTGCCTCTGCAGAACAGCCACCCCCTCACCCAGTGTGGTTGTACCACTGGTTTTCCGTTGTGGAAAGCAAGTGTCAGAGCTGAAGTGATGTCAGGCTTTGTGGGCAGTAATCAAAGGCAGTGTGGATGTGATGTCCCCGTTTGTTAGGTAAGGTGAGACACAGTTCCTGCTCATTTCTAAGGAAGCATCAGGTTTGCCTGCAGTGAGGTGGGCCGAGTTGTCATGTGCTCAGTCTGGTTGCCCAGAAACAGGAGATGCCTTAAGGGTCCTGCCTAGAGAAACTGCATTAGAGTGCAACGCATCATGTTGTAGTGCCCGGTCTCATCCTTTCTTTTCCTTACATGACAATGCCCTACTTTCATATATTGAAAACTGGGGGAATGTTCATGGAGTTAATGGGGGATTTTACAGACTGAATTTTCAGAATAAATGCTCTGTCTGGGTGCACACTGATCAGTGAGAAAGAGTTGGGGCTGGTTTGGGGGCAGGTGAGAGAGCTCCTCAGAGGTAGAGACAGCTCTTCAGCACCAACGGCACTGCCCATTGCCAAGGAAGCAAGCTGTGCCATCCATGGAAAAAGCAACTTCAGTCACAACTCACTCCTCCCTGAGCTTCTCCATTACCTCTCATTCACACTGAAAAGAGATAAACAACAAGCACCGGTCTATCCTAACAGGAGAGTCACACCAGGAATCACGGGATAGCCGGGGACTTGACTGATATTTGTCTCACCTTCCCAGGCTTTCCTCGCACCCTGCCGTGTCGCCTCACTAACACCTCCTTGGTTCCCATGACTTTCAACCTTCGCATCCCTGGCGAAGGCTCAGGACAGCGCAGCGTCACCAGTTTTGCTCAGATATCAGACAACACTTGCCCGTCCTGGAGAAAGGGAGCCCAACATCACATCAAGCCAACTGAATTCACCATAATGCCCTGCAAGGGGACCATCCGCTCCCAAGGAGCCCTGGGTATCCAGGTATGGCACGAGCCCGGCCATATGTGCTTCAGCAGGTGGAGCTGAAGCTTCACTGGTGCGCAGGAGGGCTGTAGTGCTGCTGGCTTTGGGCATAACGCAAGTAAGAGATCGGTGTTCGTGTTAGGTTTTTGTGAGCTGGGGTACTCTGGGGCGGAGCACCGTTTTGTTTCCAAGGTTGTAAGCCAAGGATCATGTACCCTCCGGTCAAGCACAGAAGCCATGCGTGTGTGTCTGAGCTGCTTAGAGCAATTTGATTTAAAGTGGGCCGAGGAAGGATGGGGACAGAAGGTGACTGTTAAAAGAAAGATGTCATTGCATAAAGCAGTTTGCTGTTCTTCCCGGTCTTATCTTTCCTCTCGTGTGGAGCAGAATGGTTGCATCCACTGCAGCGAGGACTGGAAAAGCTCCAGCAGCCATGAGCTGCACAGCTGCTGCTGGGCCACGTTTTGCCCTCGGCTTCCCACTGTAAAGCTGGCCTCATTCTGTGAAAGTCAACAGATTTCCTCTGGATTTATGCTGTTGTAGTCGAGAGTAAAAATTGGTCCCAGTGGCAAGTAGAACATGAATTGTGCTTTAATTTAGCTTACATATGCCCTGGTATGCAAGGCGTACTTAATAAATCGGATATCGCCAGAAGAGTTTTGTTACTCGGAAAGACAGTGGTCTACACGTGGACCAGCAGGAGAACTAAGGCAAAATATCGCTCCCTTTCCTGAGCGTGGGTGAGAGCCAGAGGACACCATGCGTGGCTGACGGCTTCTGGCAGTGATTAAGTATCTGACGCTCTTCTCCTCTACCAGGTCACCCTGTGTTCCAGCACGGTGAGGCGATACGAGCTGGCGCTGGTGGTGGGCGTGGATGGTGTTGGCCAGGAGGTGTTGGCGTGCCTCTCACAGCCAGGTACCGGCGCTTTCCTTGCAGCTGGCCACCTTTCCCCGCGTACCCATGCCCAGCACGCTGCCTGGCGTGGGGTGTCCTGGCTTCAGCTCCAAATGAGAAATGTTGCTTAACGAGCTAGTTCTGCCCAGCTCGCTGTGAGCACAGCCGTGCTTTGAAAGCAGCCCATGTTGAGAGGCACCTGTGCTCAGTGCTCAGGGCCATGCCTCTGTCTTTTTTTTTTTGGTTTATTTTATTTTTAAGGGAGCAGTGATTATATTCACTATTGGCCTGTTGTCTGGGACTTGAGGAGTAATGAATCTCCAAAGGACTGCCCCTGCTTCTCCCTGCAAGCGGTGGGCTTGTGCTGGGTTGGCCCAAAATGCAGCATTTGTTTGGAAGGCGGCAAGCAGCCTGCTGAAAGCTGGGGTCTGGCTCAGTTAATGAAGGCGTGTGCAAATGGGAAAGGGGCTTACGGCAGGAGTGGTGAGGGGAAACTAGTCCTTGGTGTGGCAGGTGAGCTCAGGTTTCTCTGGTTCTCTTGAGCATGAACGTTCCCAGACTTAAGCCAAAAGCTGCAGCGTCGTTCAATGCCGTTGCGCCGCAGCGGGTGCCAGTTTAATGACGAGAGGGACGCAGTTCGCTGGTGCTGTTCCCTCTCCCCGGCAGAGTCACCCACTGGGTGCCTGGGCTGCAATTTTGTAAAACGAGTGGGAATGGGAAGAGTCAGTGTGTGGGCTGGTGTGTGGAGGACCCAGGCAGCTGCAGGAGCTGGGAGAGGCTGGTCACCCACTGCGAGAGGCAGGCGGTGCTGGTGCCCTCCATCGCGGGGGCAAGCGGCTGAGGTTTCAGGCAGGGCGAGAGCGGTACGGGAGAGGAGGGAGTTGCTTTTACTGAGATGCGGGAGTCTTGTTTTCCTTGAGCTTTGGGGAGCGCTGGTCCTCAGCGGGAAGGCTCCCGCAGAGCTCGTGCCTTGCTGGGACTGTGGGAGGGTCCTTGCCGGCCTCCTGGGGCAAGGGAGGGGCAAAGCTTGATGAGAGAGCACTGGGGCAGGGCACTGGGCAGCCTCTGCCACGGGAGTCTGGGGCTGCCCCTCCTTTACAAGAGGCTGTTGAGTAAGAAGAAGTTAGAGGTGATCAATTGCCGTAGAGGTAGGAAATGTCTATCTGGCAGAGACAAATGCGTTGTGTCTGTTTCATGCTGTTTGGGGAGTAAACAACTTCTACATTCTCTCAGTGTCTCTAATTCCCTTTGGTCATCTCTTCACCCGGATGTGTCGTTCCTCCACTGCCCGTGCTCAGCCCTGTTCTGACATTTGGACGGTGCTTTCTGAAGTTCCCTTGCGAGTGGATGCTGACCCTTGTGAACGACAGCGATCTTCCAGGCTGCTATGGAGTCCTTCCTCAGGCTTGGCGTCGTGTTCGCCTCCTGCCCTCAAACGTCGTTATCGAGGGGTTTGTTAGGAAAAAAACGGGGTTTGGATAAGACCTTGCTGTTTTATATTCAAACCTAAAGTTTTGGAGAGAACGGGAAGCTACCTGAATATGAACTTCAGGAGCGGTTTGAACTCTTCAGAAAGCAGTTTCGTTCTAGTCTTTGGGGTGCTTTCATGCAGGAGAACTTTGAGGGTTGTGAAAAGCTGCTGCAAGGAGGCCGCCAGCACCGGAGTGGGCGTTTGCGAGTGCAGCAGCTTTTGGACCCTGTGAGGATGCTAATTAGGCCCATACAAATCTTGCTCCTTGTGTTGTGCCTTTCTGCTTTCTCCTAGGGATTTTTAAAAATGTGGGTGAATTGCCGTTGTGGTGGATGTTAAGAAGCTTGGAGTTTCCTCAGAGGTCACTCTGAAGTTGTCTTTGATTCTGTCCCTTATAGGAGCACAAGGAGGATGCTGCTGTGTGGTACTCCAGCCCTGTGCCGTGTGGGATTATCCAGCCTCACAGCTCGGTGGAGATCCCGTTTACGCTGGAAGCCCAGGCGATAGGAAGGCAGGACACTGTGGCTAGTGTCTCAGTGTTTGGGAATGAAAGATCCCCGCTGGTGAGTGCTAGGCGAGATGCGTGCCTTTGTGTGACTCATCTTGGTGGGCATAAAGTGTACAGGGGTTCTGCCAGGGAAAAGGAGAACGTGACAATATGTGGCTGGTGCGGACACGGAAAGAAGGGATTCATGGCATAAGTAGCAGCTAATGCCTAGAGAAGGGTGGTGTCCTCTTAGGTGGAAATCTAAGTGTCTGAGATGGTGTTTAATTACGGACGTGTGAGGCGGGATAACAAGCCCAGTCTGAAACCCAGAGCAATTCCTGGGTCTCTCGCTCTCCTGCGTTACGAGATGAGCAGCAACCGCTGCTTCATTAGAACTCTTGTTCGGGAGTGCACGGGGACATCGCTGAATACCACTAAAGCAAGAGCGGTGTAAGAGACCGTGCTGAAATGATGATTTCTGTAAAGCTGGATTTAAGCTTTCCTGAAAGTCAGGTCCATCCCGCCTGAGAAATATCCATCATATCTCTTTGCCAAAAGCCCCAGCCAAAGACGCATGAGACTCCACACTGCTTGCATCTGGAGCACAAGCTTTTTTTTCTTTTCTTTTTTTTTCCCTACCAAGCTTGAAAAGGGGTGAGGCAAAGCATTCCTGGACTAAAGGCTCCTACAGGACATTTGCGTTCAGGCATATACAGCAGCAACAACAAAGTGTAGGCAAGAGAACGTTGTATCTGGTGTCCTGGCTTCCACTGGCTGAAATCGAGAACAAATTTAGTTAATTAAACTTTAATTTAAAAGGATACTAACTTTTGAAGCAGCTGTTTTAAAATGTCTTGTCCTCTCTCTGAGCACGGAAGGGGATATCAGAGGATTCCCGAGAACGTGAAGCTTTCTGTAACAGAAAGGAAGGCTGACATTTTGAAAACAATTGCAGGGATATAAACTTTTTATAAACCGAATTGAAACGATGATGCCAAATCCCTTGGATGCCACTGGTCATCTCAACCCTGGCTGCTGGGGATGTGCATGTAAACCAGTCAACAGCAAGGCCAGGCAATGCAGGCTTTGCAGGGAAGTCTCAAGTTTGACAAAACAGTTGCTTGCAAACAGAAGGCATGCTTCCCCGAAAGAGGAGGGTTTCTCCCCACTGGAATAACCAGTTGTTTAAATGTCAGCTGGATTTTGAGCTACAGGTACCTTGAAAAGCTTTTACGCTTGGGCTAACAATTTATAAATTGAAAGTTGACCTTACCTTAATCTTTTCTGTTTGGACGTGAACGTGTCAATGTTTTGGCCAAAGGGCGAGCATTTCAGCTGGAGAAGCGTAGCTGTGCCTAAAGAAAGGACTAGATGCGTTGCATTTTCTATAGGTCTGTCTTCTGGTTGCAGTGCAGTTCCAGTAGTTCCCTGGTAGCTGACGCACCCAAAGCTTTCTGGGCTGGCAGAAGAGCTGGCTGTCTTGTTACGTGTCCTGCGCTGGTGGCAGATCCTACCCGTACGGCTCCAAGTCTGACCTTGGGAATCGCTGCAGTGTGTTCCAGTAGAACTTCAAAGCTCGTTCTTGCCTTAGGCTGGGGTGCCCAGTGTCGATGCCTGGTCTTTACCACCGTTTCAGGCAGAACGTGGTACAGATCTTTCATCCAGGCTGTGCAGAGTCCCTCCACAGCTCCGTTGTCGGGTATTTTGTTTGCAGGTGAACGCGTGCCAGCTCCAGTCTGGCGTGTGTCATCTGCATGAAGGAGCTGGTAAATCCCAGCGCTGGCGTTACTGGTGGCAGAGCTGCCATCGCTTGTTGCTGCCTTTCCCTGTGCCATGTTGCCTGTAACGCTGTTGCGTGGCATTTTCCTTGTCCCTTTTAGAACCCTGTAGATGAAGGGGTAGCGTTTCTGAAGCCCTCTCCTTGGTGGTGAGGATGCGTGGTGTTAGTACACAGGCTGACAGAAGGCAGCTCTCCTGGGCATCCTCCAGATGTTGTTCCGCTCATCCCCAAAGGGCTCTGCCCTGCCTTTGCTGCTGCTGTCCCGCTGTCACCGGGAAGCTGAGCTGGCTGGCGAGGCGCAGCTCTTCCCTGCAGCTCCTCCTTCCCGGGAGCTTTGGGCAGCATCGCCCAGACATGCATCATCGTGCATGGCTTCAGTTCCTTATTTTGGAGGCCCCAGCCTTGGTAGGTGAGGTTTTTGGCTCTTAGTTGCACGCAGCAGTGCCCTGCCAAGGGATGAGCATTTCTGGATGCTGCTGCTTCTGGCTGAGTTGGGCTGGTGATTCTGACAGCTGTCAATACCACTTCCTTGAGCCAGACATCACTAAAGGTTTTACATCGTGGAAGCTGGTTTCTTTTTCGGTTAAATCGTACTCTGTGCCCTCCAGTGAATCATACGGCGTCTGGTCAGTGTTGGGAGTTCTATGCATTCAGATCCTGTTGAAGTGTTGAGGTGTTTGGAACCAGTGAAATCCACCGCAAGAGTGGACAAATTCTCGTTGTTTTTAATGATGTGGGAAGGTGGTTTAGCAAAGGGATCTGTGTTCCTCCTCCAGTAGTCTGTGCCAGTTCTGCAAGGAGAAAGCTTTTGGTTCTGACTGTCAAGAGAAAAAACACCACTTGAATGATGTAATGAATAATTAATGCCTGTTATTCATGCCATACCAGGAATACACATAAGCACACATCAGAGGCCATAACTTGCACGATCTCTGCTCTGAAGAGCCTGCTTCGCTTCTGGCTTGTGCTGGTTTTCAGAGGTGCATTTTTGGGAATGTCAGAGAAGTAACTGTCCAAGTGTCGCTGTGCAGCAGCAGCGGTCAGGGAGGTTTGGGGCAAGGCTGAGCGGCAGAAGGAGCGGGAGCAGGCACAAGGCAGAGAAAGGAGAGCTAACTGTGGAGGAGGTCTGGAAAGGAGAGCGTGGGACCCAGGGTTTCTCTGTCCCCTGAGAACGGGAGCTTGTGGCTTTCAGATGGGGTCACTCCCGAGCCTGCACTTGCCCCAGGCCTTCTGTTTCAGCCTTGCAACACTGAAAACTTCCAACAGCCGTACTTATCGCCCAGTCGAGGAGGACACTTAGAGCTGTCTCATATTTTTTAACTTCCCCTGCTTTTCTTTTTTCTTTCCTACCTGCTTCCTGGAGCAGAATATCTGTTTAGTGAGCATTGGAGAAGAACGGGTTGTCTACGTGCATCTGAGTGAGATAAATTCCAGCAGTATTGAAGTTCTACAAGATGCGTCCAAAACTCTCCACCTCTCCAATCAGGCTGTCATCCCTGCTTCCTTCTGTGTAGAGATGGTAAGTATCTGTGGGGCTATTTCCCAATGAAAATTGACTGGTCTGTAGCAGCCTGTGGCCTGATTTTTACATGCAACGTTCCCATATTGCTGTCTCGGAGAGAAAGCAAGATATTCCGTCCCAACGCAGCGAGAGGAGCCTGGCTCTGGGGGCAGTTTTAGCTGGGGCACCCCTCAGTAAAATAGCTTGCATAGATGTTTGTGCAGAAATGAGTCTGGATCATCTTTACAAGTTTTCCCTCTGTTTTCTGGACGGTATTTAACGGAGAGTCGTGTCTTTGGAGCTCTGAGATCAAGAGGCCCCTGTGGCCCTTTGCTCCTGGAAGGGCATGGATTTCCCGACGCTTTCCCCATTAGGTCTGCGTTTGCTTTGTGTCAGACTGCTGTTTGTGACAGAGTCTGGGGTGTGAAGTTTGTCCTCAGCCTGCCTGTGGTGAGGTGAGTTTCACACCTGCTGGGCGCCCAACCAGCTGTGGTGTTGCACAAAAATATAACGGTAAGGGTTGTGTAGCTACAGAGCGTGTGGGCTCCGTCGCGTTGCAGGGCATCTCCGGGGGCCAGTCGCAGGGAAAGGCCGTTGAACTGATGGAGGCTGCAGCTGACAAGCTGCGTGGCAGGAGGCGGTTGGGTCGCTGCCCTGGCAGGGGGGGGCAGGGCTGGTGCAGCCAGGGAGGGCTCCTGTGCGGACGCTGGGTGCGATGTGCCGCTCACTGGAGGTGGGATCTGTGAGGGGCTTAAAAACAGGGTTGGGAGGAGGTTTGTTCTGCTCCATGCTAGGTGGGCTGGATTTGTGGAGCTGGTTCACCCAGGCCTGGCTCTGTGGGCTTGGTTGGGTCTGCGGGTAAAGCATCAGGCAGCGTGCGAGAGGCCAGGCTCAGCCTCCTGGGCCAAGGGGGAGGGGGGCGAATTTCCTCCTTGCTGCTTTTCCAGCTGTTTGGGGGACAACAGTAACCTCCAAGTGGGGGAGGGATTCCCAGGGCAGCTTTCTTTGAATCCACCATGAAAACCCGCTTTCCATCTGTGGCGAGAGCAAGCCACCAGGGATGGCTGGTACTGGTGTTGAAATGATGGGTTTGCATGCCTGTCGCAGGCAGTGACCCGCAGAGCTGTTCGGGTCCTGCTGTCCCGGTGCAATGCCTCCCTCCTCCCCGGGCAGCTCGCGGTGTAGCCGGGGGGCTTGCAGGGTACATCTGCCCCTCCGTTGCCTCAGGGCCCTAACCCATGGGACTGGGCAATAAAGCCTGTCGTGCTTCACCGCCATCTCTGCCAGTCCTGGGGCTGATCAGTCACTAGAGCAGTAACACGAGGCGGCTCAGGGACGGTTTCTTTCCCTGCAATAAAGACGGGCTCTGCTTGAGCAGTGGCTTGGACCAGATGATCTCCAGAGGTCTCGCCAGCCCCAGCCGCTCTGTGACTCTGTGTGTGTGATGATCCCCCCTGCTGACTCCACGGGGCTGAGTTCCCCCATGGTGAGCATCTCTGCTTTTCAGGGCAGCTGCTGCTCTCATGGAGACGTGCCAGGAGGCAGGTCCTGGGAACCTGCTCCATCAGCCGCTTCACCAAAGGCTCTTCAGACAGACTCCGGGCACGGTGCTGCTGAGGCTGCCTGATGGGAGCAGCGCGGGCGTGGGTGAGATGTGCCCGAGCTGCGCCCTGGCCCTCAGCAGCTGCCTGCTCTGCCGCTCTTTTGCTGCCCCAGTTGAAGTTTTGCCCTTGGCTGCCTTACGCTGCCTGGCAGCTCCTTGACGGGAAGCAGAGGGGACTGAATAATTGTGGAGATAAAGCCTGAGATGCAGTCGGGTGTCAGGGTGACGTGCACGTGTCCACCTGAGAGCGGAGCAGGCTGCGCTGTGCCTTAGCCCAGCTGATGGGTGACACGGGCATCCTTCATTCCCCCGTGTCCCTGAACCCAAGCCTTGTGTCCTCTAAAGCGCCAAAGCCGCTGCTCTGGTTCCTGCTTGGAGGTTGCTGCAGGGGGGTGAGCCGTCATTTCCCTGTCTCCCATTTGTTGGCCAGTCTGCAAACGGTGGCTGTGAGGCTCAGAGATCATGGTCTCCAATTGAAAGGGCGAGTTATCGACTGAAATTTTCACAGGAGCGTTGCATCGGGAATGTTATGCAGACTGACGGACAGCTTGACAAACTGAATGAGGTTAATTTAAGGGGTGGCAACAGGGCAAACGAAAGGCTGGTGTCTTGTTTGAAACAGAAAAGGAAAATGCTGTAATGCAGGTGGCCGTGCTGCCACCCCGGTGGTACTCTTAACCCTCGAGTGATAATTGCTCTTCCTGTTAAGGCAAGCTTGCTGCTGGCTTTGTGGGAGACAAGATCATTACCTGAGCAAGCCAGCATGATTTGCGGTGAACTTCACTTTGGGATAGTGACTTCAGGAATTCCTTGCAGTCCCCCTCAGGCACCAGCTTCCCTGTACCCCTCTCCTCTCTGCTGGGTGAGTTGTGTCTGTTCTATTCTCAGTTGCAGGGAGCAGCAGGGAGGGAGTATCTCTGCCACCAGAAGAAAATAAGTAAAAACCCGCCAAATCTGTGTGTTGAGACGGGGCTTTTTGGGTTGGAAGAGGGGTGTAGGGACTGCATACCTGCGTCCTCGGTTGGCTTATCCCTGCTTGCCAGGGTGTCTGCAGATCTGCGACCCTTGGGACCAGTGTGTCGTCCTGTGCTCACACTGTCAAATCCTGTGTCTGTCGGGTGTGCTTTTCCCTGTCAGATTGCTTTCCCAGCTGCCAGGCAGCCCAGCGTGTTAGGGAATCCTCTGGATCCAGCAAGGGGAGGATTTGTGTCTGTCTTGGGTAAAAAAAGACTGGAGGAATGAGTCAACATGAAGGAGCTGTTGCAGCTTAGCTGGGGGCTGATGTAACCTGCTGACAAAAGTGGCTGTTTCTCCTCCTTGCTCCATTGTCATCTTCTTTTCCTGCCTCCCTAAGTGCCTGATTTTTGCTGTATTGACAAGTGCCAAAGGCTTGTTATGGACTGATGGAAGTGTTTGCTCTCCCTGCAGAAAGGAAAAAGCATCATTCTTAGGTCATTTCCTACTTGTTCTTTGTCATGCTGTCTTCTCGGAGATGTTTTATGTGGCTGCTAAGGCTGACATCTCTTGGCACCACAGAAGGCAGCTGCATGTCACGTCTCTGTGATCAGGAAAGAAGAGACAGGCCTAGGGTGTAAGTTTTCTTAATCAGTGGCAGGTTTTTCTGCCTGCATAACCCCCGTGCTGGGTCTGTTATGTGCTGCCACAGGGCGCAAATGGTTTCCCAGCGCCTTGTAACGAGGGAGGAGGCAGAAGACCTTCCTTGGGATTTCCTCTTCTCATGACAGTCGTAATGCGGGGTCCTGTCTCCTTCAGCCTGGTCCCTGACCTCCCTGATCCAGAGCCCTGTGCTCCAGGTGAAGCTCGCTGCTGCCTGGTTTCCAGCAGCGGTCGTACAGCCAGCTGCTTCGTCTTCAGGAGGGTGCCTGGTGGCTCAGTGCAGATCCCCTTCGGCGTTCCCAGGGATGCGCTGCTGTCACATTCAACTGGAGCTGACCTTGCAGAAGAGACCAAGTTTTGTTTGTTTTTTAAAAAAAGAAAAAAAGCTGTAACTATTTGTCTTGTCACTGGGATTCACTGCAGATAACTGATTTTTCAGGCAATGTATAAAGGCTCTTGGTCAGGTGTGGTGTAAGCAAGGGCAGAACACGCAGTTCCCATTCCCATACTGGCTTCTCCCCTCTAGCACACAATTTTTTTCATTTACTAATTTAATTGTTTATTACCTCAAGCCTTTGGCGACACTGCCTTTATTAACAAAACGGCCATATGGAGAGACAGCAAAACACGGAGGAGATAAACTTAAAAACAGTGCCGATGAGGGGATGCTGCTTTAGTGATTCTGTTCCTTGTTCTGGCTGACGGGCAATTCTGTTGCTCTCTGAGCAAACCGTGCAGGCTGGGGGCAGTGAAGGCTTTGAAGAGCATGTCAGCATTGACTGCAGTTCTCCCCAGCTGCTCTCACTGAAGTCGGAGCAGACTTGAATTGGCAAGAGGGTGGTTTTTAAATCTACTGCAAATTACCACCACCACCACCACCCCCACCCCCCCAAAGCAGCTGAATAATTAGCCAGCGGGTCAGTGTTTGCTCCTAGTGAGACAGAGGCAGACAGTGCTGTGCCCTTCAAATGGTATCTGCAGTGCTATTTAGAAATTAGGGTTAAATTAACCTTCCAGGGTACGGGCAGCGCTAGCCCTGCATATGTGGCCTCTTCCAAGGTGAGCAGAACTTTTGAAGATGCGTAGGCTTAACTCTTTCCAGAGCTGTCCCACCAGAGCCTCATGGTGCTCCAACAGCTGACCTTTAGAATTAAACCCTTGGTTTGGGTTTAAAGGCTGTGCTGCTTATACAGCAGTACCAGTTTCTGATTTCCACCCAGTTTGGTTTTGCCAGAGCTGTAGGGAGCTTGTCATGTCGTGGCTGTTCTGGAATGTGGTACAGTGAAAGGAGAGATAGAAATGGCAATTTTTTCCCCCCAGGGCGATCAAATGCTGGCAGAGGTTGCCCAAGGAGGTTGTGCAGTCTCTGTCCTTGGAGATCTTCAAAGGCCAAGGGCACACAGTTCTCAGCAACCTGCTCGAGGCGAGCGTGCTGGAGCAGAGGGCTTGGCCCAGAGGACCTCCACGGGTCCCTTCCAACCCCCCCTCCTGTGTGGCTCTGTGCTTTGCTTTTCCTCCTAAAGCCCCTCAGCTCAGCCCCGATGCCCGCTGGAAAGGGTGCTGGGGCAAGGGACCATCCCAATCTCCTCCCCGAGGGTCCACCCCAGCACAAGCGCTCCCCACTCCACAAGACCCTATGGCAGACACAGTCAGGAGAGGGAAAAGATTCTTTTATTGTCAACAGCAGCTGCAGGGGCCCAGGAGTCACAGCTGTTCAGCCGGTGAAAATCAGTCGGCACCTGCAACGACAGAGTCGGAAAGCTCTGATAAGCCCCCAGAGGCAGGAAGAGGCAGGATTTGGTTCCCCCCTCTTTGGGGGACGCTGTTTCCGAGGAATTCCTCATGGCCCAGAAGGGACAGCTCTTGCTGGCCTCCACTCGAGGCCGGCTCCGGTGCCTTCTCCCCAGGGGTGATGTCCCTAGGGAGCTGTGCGTGCGCAGGGATGCTGACAGTGCCCCTGTGCCGCGCAGCAGGGCTCGACGGGGAGCCCCCGGGGAGCTGCCGTGGGGCTCATCCCAAACCCTGCTCAGCACCAGCCCTCGCCGGCCCTTGCCAGCCAGCTGGGCTGACTTAGGGCCGTGTTCAGGGCTGGGAAAGATGGGCAGCAGCGCGTGGTACGCACCTGGCCTTCCTGACGTGCTGCAGCTTCCTGCATTTTCTCAGGTTTGGGTCCACAAAGTCATTTCCTCTCTTCTCCGTTTTGTTTGTGCTTGGCTGTCCCTCTCCTCTGCCCAGGCTTCTTTTCTCTTCCTTTTCCTTGACTTTTCCTTCTCCTGGTGGGAGCCTGCAAACCTTTCCATCCCACAGCGTGATGAGATGGGGAAAGCCCCAAGCCCCTGCAGCGAGCTCTCAGGTCAGGCAAGGGGAGCTCTTCCTACCTGGTTTCCTGGGGCAGGCTGGTCAGTTGTGGCAGGCGTGCCAGGGACTCTGCCGTGCCCTCGGGGGTGCCTGGAGGCAAATCTGGAGGTGCCTAAACCAGAAACTTGGGAGGTAACGGGTGGCAAGTGACAGCCTGGGGTAGTGAGGGCCTGACTGCCAAATTGCTGTATGAGCTCTACAGAGGAGATGCTGGTTTGCATCGTGCACATTTTGCACAGTCCAGCCAACGCAGCCTAGACTTGATGAAGCTGCGATGGAGTAGGATTTGAGCAAAAGCCCTCTCAAGGTGGCAGCTACTCCTTTCTGTCCTTTTGTGGGTATTTTGTAGGTATGTTTTATTTGATGAAGCAGATCACACTTAATGAAGTGCATTCCAGAAACAGCCTTTCCAGTTTTCCTTAGCACGCACCACTCTGGGGGGAGAGGAGGAACCCCAAAGGCACAAGAGAGCGGCTGCCAGGAGGAGGCCCAGCGGCTGCTTGGCCTCCTGGGAAATTACTGTCCCACCTGAGACATGTTGCCCCAGCGTCTGTGGAGCTGCCGTACCTCTGCCGCTTTGGGCCCTGCCCCTGTGTCTCCCCCAGCTCCGCTGTCGATGTCCAGCACAGAGGCGGCTGCATCCAGAAAGGCTTTTGCCGGACGCTGGGTCTCTGCTGTGCCTGCAGGGCCACTTTGCTCTTCGCACCGCAGCTCTGGAAAGCAAAAGCACGTGCAGCAGCGCGACTTCTTGGAAGTCAAGAACACCTAAGCAAAGCCCAGCCGAGCCCTACACCACTTGTCTCGTCAGCGTTGAGGTTTCTGGCATCCCAAGCCCCAGTGTCTGTGACAAGCCTCAGTCCCGCCTCCTACCTGTGCCCCTGTCCATGGGTGCTGGCACCTCCTCGGCTGATGGAGGGGAGAGGCCGGCCACCTCCTCCCCAAAGATGTCCCCGCAGTTTTCAATGAGGAACTCCACCAGCACGTTCACCTGCAGACATCAAAGCCTTGGTCTCAAGCCAGGTGCCTGCAGACGTGTCAAGCAGCCTTTCCCACTGCTGACCCTTCGCCTGCGCAGGCGGCTGCGGCTGGGGGTTGCTCTTCCAGGCACCCAGCCCACCAGCACTGGCCCAAGGGAGGAGGCAGCCAGGGACCTCGCAACAGCCAAGCTCCGATGGGCCGGGAAGGCAGCACTGGCTGCTGGGTAGGGCGTACCTTCTCGGTCACCGCCAGCATGGCCTGCAGCGGGAGCAGGTCCTCGTTGGGTGGGCTCAGCAGGTTGGGCCCGACGCAGATGGCCAGGTTGCTGCAGCTCATTCTGCTGGTGGCTGCGTTGTGGCCGATGTGCTGCAGCAGGGCCATCAGCCGCTTCAGGAGGAGGAGGTTGGCCGCAGGCAACTTGTTGGCCACCCTGAGGGAAGAGGAAGACAAGGCTGATGAAGCAGAGGGTGCCCACAGCCGTCCCTGCAGCTGGCCCCAGGCGGGTGGGAGCCAGCGGCCGTGTTGCACAGCTTTGCAGCTGCCCGAAAAGACAGCTTTCTGAGGAGCCCGTGCCTTTGCAGGCAGGTCCCAGAACTCTCCCGGTCCCTGCTCACCAGGCAGGCTGCTGCCCACACTTACGCTTTCAGCTCCTCCACCTTGGCCTGCTTGCTGGCCCTCTCCATGGCTGCCATCCAGTCCTCGTAGAGGTCGACGACGAGGAGCTTGGTGGGGATGCTTCGCAGGAAGTCCTGCAATGCCAAGGGCTGCAGGTGAGCCTTTGAACGCTGCAGGCCAGCCAGGAGCTCCTCCAGCTGCAGGTCAGAAGTGCTCACCTTCAAGATGACGGCCAGCAGCAGCGCAGGCTGGCTTCCTACGTCGATGTCCTTGCCGCGGTCCAGGGCCTCGCGCAGCTGCCGAAGTTCTGTCCCACCGGCAGCTCTGCGGAATATCCCCTCCGTTGCTGGTCCTTGCTGGTGCAGGACAGCCAGCAGCTCCTGCAGGAGAGGCAGGAGGCCACTTGCTTGGCTGAAGAACCAAGCGGTGGCAAGGACCAGAGCTCTGCCCCAGACGTGGTTGCCTAAGCGCCACAAAGGGTCTGGGACCAGAAGCAGGTTCTGGGGGTGCAGAGCCCAGTGCCCTGTCCCCGCAGCTGCTGGGGACACGCAGGCCCTCTCCAGAGCAGCCGGAGGGAGGGCTGGGGACCCCGTCTGTCCAGGCTGGCTTACCTGGATGGGCCGGGGCAGCGTGTTGTCCTCCCCACAGAGGGCTGCCAGGGGCTGCCCAAAGAGCGCCCTGCTGCAGCTGGAGCCCGCCTGCCCTGGCGCCTGGGCAGCGGCCGGGGTGCGCCGCAGGGCAAAGGGCCAGGGCAGCCCCATCCTCCTCCTGCTGGTGCTGCTCCCGCTGCTGCTCCCTCCTGCTGCAGAGGAAAACAGAGTAAGACACCACCAATGGAGACCCCAGGCCAGCGGTCCCAGCGCCTGCCCTGCCCTGCGCTGCCCTGCCGGCAGCACGGTGCTGTGTGGTGCGGCAGGATGGGCAGGGAGGCAGCAGCTGGAACCGCGGCTGTGGCTCGGAGGTGTTGACTTAGAGGCTCTTGAGAGCCATCGTGCCACGGGGTCAGCCTGTGCCAGCCTTCGCCCTGCCCTCCTGCAAGCTGCGGGCAGCAGCAGAGGCTCCGTGTCCCCGCAGAAGCATATCCAGCAGGCACTGCCCAGCAGTTGTCCTTGTCCGTCCAGGTGACATCCTTCCGTGGGCTGCCCAACCTGCACGGCGACACTCGGGACAAGTGAGCACAGCATTGCAGGAGGTTGCCTTGCTTTCCCAAACTCACCTGGTGCGGGGCAAAGTCCCCCTGCGTTTGCAGATGGGGCCGTCGCAGGCCCTTGCTTGGGATGAGCCTGCAAGAACCAAGAATCGGGCTGTGCTTGGAGAGCAGCCCCGCAGCAGAAAGGGCCACCAGCAGCCTGAGCGCGGCAGAGCTGGGACCCTCTGCCCTCCCGGGCTCTCTTCCCCATGTGGCAGGGTTCCTCCCAGTGTCACCAGTCAGAACGTGCTGGCGTGCTGCTGGCTTCCCAAAACTCTCTGCTCCCTGAGTGGCACCATCAGACCCTCTGTCCCTCCCGCACAAGCTCACCCCAGTCCCTGCGCATCCCGGCGCAGCCAGAGGCAGGTGCAAGGCAGCCATTCTCACCTCTGCCTGTGCCTCCATCAGCCTCTCCAGGCTCCTGGCGCACAGTGTCCTCCACTGGGCAGGAGAGAAGGAGGGGAAGAAGGTGAGCAGCCATGGCTCTGCTGCTCGGCTGCAGGAGCAGTGCTTGGGGACAGGGCCCAGAGCAGAGAGATACTCACGGCGTGGCGGCGGCTCAGCTCCTTCTCCAGGAGCTTGATGGATGTCAGATGGGTGACGCGGGCTCCCGTGCATCCTTCTGGTGTCCTGTGCACCGGGAAGGGAGAGGGAGAGAGCTGGGTGAGCCCCAAGCCGTCTCTTGTCTCTTGTCAGGCAGCTGTGCCCGAGAGCTGCTCGCAGCCACGGGGGCACCTTCCCCAGCTGGGGGCTGTGTTCCCCCGTCCATCCAGCTTCTCCTGGAGCATCCCCCCGGCTTACCCCAGCAGCGTGGCCACCCACAGCTCCTTCAGTGCCTGGGATCTGCAGATAGAGAGGAGAGAGAGCGTCAGGCCCTGCTGCCCCCAGCCCTGGGCAAAGGTGGGTGCCTGCACAGCCCTGTGCTGTGGGGCAGGACAGAGGCGCTGTCCAAGCCCTGGGTCGCTCTGTCCTGCCTGAGCGGCTGCATTTGCCCTTCCCTTCTGGGGACCAAAAGGTGACCAGGGGATGCAGGATGGGGAAACATCCCCCATCCCTCCCTCCCTGCCACCGGGCTGCCTGCTCCCTGCCCAGCTCTGCACGCAAGGCAGAGGCCTGTGTTCATGGGATGGCGTGGGCACGGCTGGGAACCTCTGCTGCCCGACCACGACTCACCCAAAAGTGGCGATGCAGGAGCCGGTGGGCCAGGCGAGGATGACAGAGGTGCTGTCCTCATCGCTGCCTTCCTCCTCCTCCTGTCCATCCTGCCCCGCAGCCTCCTTCCCGCTGCTGAGCACCCACAGCTGGTCCAGCGCCAGGCGGAGCTGTGGGCGCAGCCTGGTGCCATGTCTGCAGAGAGCAGAGGCGGGCACTGAGCTGGAGGGGGGCTCCTTGGGCTGGGTCCCCACGCGCAGAGCCCTGTCCCCCACCTGCCCTTGGGACGGACATTGGTGCCTCCAGCACCGAGGGGCCGGGGCCTGGGGCTGGTGCCAGGGTGTCCCTGGGCCGGGGCTGGGGGCAAGGATCTGGGCTCTGAGGGTCTTACCGCAACTTGGCGACCACCAGTTCCTCGTGGAGGAGCAGAAGGCGCCTCTCGCTCCTCTTGCGGCCCCGGGTCAGCCGCACGTCCGCGCTCAGCACCGGCTCGGCGTCGCTGAGAGCCTCCCTGCAGAGCAGAGAGCGGCGGGCATGAGCAACGCCAGTGCTGCGTGGCCCAGCTGTGCCCGCGTGTCCCCGAGCCCGGGGGGAGCCCACCTGGAGCCGCAGCAGCAGCTGGCCTGGCCCATCCTGCCCGGGAGAGGAGGGCCCTGGCCGTGCAGCGAGGAGGGGGCCCAGCCGGCGACGGCGAGGCTGGGAAGCGGGGTGCTGGTGCTGTGGCAGCGCTGCTGGGCCAGAGGCTGCCTCCTGCCAGCGCCGCTGCGTGCCAGCACGGCTCTGCCCTGCTGCCTGTGGTGGCCGTGGGCTCCCCGTGACCAACGGTCTGAGCCCAACGGAAAGTGGGCGGGGCCTGCGGGGCGGGGCTGGGGCCCTCTCCAGTATGGCCGGGCCTGCCTCGCCCCGGGGAGCCCCGCGCAGGACAGGGCAGGGGGCAAGGGCCACCTCCCTGCGCCTGCGGCCAGCGCTTTGCCCTGGGGTTTGGACAGGGCCCTGCTCGATAAAAGAAGCCGTTTTTCCTAGAGGTGACCGTTGTGGCCTGAGGCAGACTCCTCTTGGTGGAGGCCGGCCTAGCGGTCGGAAGGCCTCTGGCACACAGGCCGTGCCAGGCCTCAGGCCCCAAGGCGCTGGAACTGGAGCAGGCCCAGCAGGAGGAAAAACTTCCATTTTTACCAAAAGACGGGGGGACTAGCAGCAGTCAAGAGCCGCTCGTGTCCTGCCAGGCGCCACAGGGAAATGAAATGTGTGGTGAGCTTCGGCAGGAATTGTGGTGCCCCTGGAGCACCACCCTTGCTTGGGAAGGCTTTATTCCACCTGGGTGCTAAGGCTTCACCCTTGGCAATCAGGGCTGGATGAGCGCCACACTGGAGCCCTTGCCCTGTTAGCCATGACCTTCACCCAGCCGGTGGCCGACACGGCCAGGGGCGAGTCTGTGGGGTAGGCCGTGACCATGGCAAAGAAGGGGAAAAATAGTCAGCTTTTGATGGCCCGTGTCTCGTTTCACTGTTGACCCTAAGCAATGCCTTGCTTCAAAGAGAAGTGATTCAGAGAGTTACACACCCGCCCTGTTCAGGAAAAATGCAGGAAATCAGAGACATCTAGCAAATTCTCTTGTGGCTGTTGTACACTGCAGCAAGAAGCAGCGTGGGTCCAGTGGCTAATGCTGGAAGGGGAATTCAGCACTTCTGGGAAAGGGAGATAAAGGCACTCTTGTGGGCCAGGCTGGGATTGGAGAGCCTGGGTGGGTGTCTGGGGTCCCAGCTTTCCCGCAGTGCTGACTGTGGTGCCTGCTGCTTGTTCTTCCCTGCAACGCCGGTTGCATCCACCTGCTGGGGCTGTGCTTGGGAAGGGCTCCGGGGGTGAGCAAGCCCATGGGAGAGGCCTGGGGAGAAGCTCTTCTCCAGAGATCTACCAGAAACTGTCCAGAGCATCCGAGAGGATGCTCTGTATGACAAGGGAAGGTGCCCGTTGGTCCAATGTATGAGAGCCTGCAGGGCTCCCATCAGGGTCCTTTGACCTACCCATCCTCCAGCCAGCAATCCAGGTGCTGGGGGGTCCCATGTAGGTCTCCTGAGGTAGCCTTTAGCCCCGGGCAAGGTGTCGTGCCTCAGTGTGTGCTTGCAGGGCATGTTTCCTTCCTGCTGACAAGGGCGGAATTGCAGTTAAATGCCCCTGGGCGATCCCGAGCCAAGCAAACTTTTTTCTATGGGTCACACTGCTTTGCAGTCCATGTGTGTGGTTCAGCTCCTGCATGGGAGCTGAGGACACGAGGTGACCTAGCTCGGAAGCTGGCCACTCTTGCTCCAGGCAACTCCAGTTGCTTGCGTTTTCCTTCAGCTTCCCCAGCCTGATCATCTCCACTGTCACCTCCTCCCTGTCCTACAAGAAGTATCCCTATCCCAGCCATTAGGACAGTGGCACAGCACTCAGAATCCAGATCACTGGTAGAGAAGAAGGACAGAGGAAAAGAGAAGTTCTCCTTTGAAAGAAATCCTTCTTTGTCCTCCTTTAGCTACTAGTGGATGAAAAAAAGGGGGACAGAATTTCAGGCCAGCCACAGCACTGGCTTTCAAGCCTGAGCTTGTCATCTCATGGCTGTTCTGGAATGCGGTACAGTGAAAGGAGAGATAGAAATGGCAAATTTTCCCCCTCGGGGCGATCAAATGCTGGCAGAGGTTGCCCAAGGAGGTTGTGCAGTCTCTGTCCTTGGGGATCTTCAAAGGCCAAGGGCACACAGTTCTCAGCAACCTGCTCGAGGCGAGCGTGCTGGAGCAGAGGGCTTGGCCCAGAGGACCTCCACGGGTCCCTTCCAACCCCCCCTCCTGTGTGGCTCTGTGCTTTGCTTTTGCCCTGGCGGAGATCTTCAGGGACTTTGTGCTCCGTTTTGTGTTGCCTTAGGGCTACGATGTGCTGTGGTTTGGGGGCAACAAGGTCAAGTATGTCAGAGGTCAAGCGAGTTAGTGTCAAAGTGTGTTACTGTTATGGACAGAATCTGTGTTTGTTGGCCCTGTGTTCCTGGGGTTATGGCATTTTTATCTTATCTTGTGATCTGTGTGGTGGGTTTTTTTTGCAGAGAGTGCCTTTTTCAGCTATTTTGCCTTTGTGGGGTTTGGATGGGTGCCTTTGGTTTGTGTATGATGTTTCTTCTGGTTGTTTTTCTGCTGTGCTGGTGGATGGTGGTGGGCTTTTCTGTCTTGAAACCATCGTTACTGGTCTAATAGATCTCCTGCAGGTCAGGCAGTGTCACTTCTGGCGTGGTCTGACTCATTTCTGGTGAGCTGGTAGGTAGGTGTGGAGGACTTGTGGTCCCTCCATGGAGAATGACTGCTAGAGGACTAACAGGCAGATCTGTGGAGGGGTGAGAGGACCGCTGGCCCCTAAGTAGTGACTGTCAGAGGACTAAGTGTACTTGAATTTACGTGGGCTTCCAAATTCATGGTTATTTCTCCTGCCTTGTGGAAGAGCCATGGGAAGTCACCAGCCACACGGAAGGACAAGGGGGTTCCCACGGGTACGTGGTTTCTTGGGTTTTGCTTTTGAGTAAGAAAGTCTTGTCTCAACATGAGTACAACTGTGAACGGTCAATTTTGCTAACTTTAGAAATTAGGGAGCAGCACTTTTGTGCTGTGCCTCACATGGCTGCCAGGGCACGGTGAGAAACAGCAAGAGAATTCCTGCCTGGCACCTTCTCCAGGGGAGCCGTGCTGCACTTGTCAAGGTGAGGTTTTTTTGGCTCTATATGATTGAAAATGTGAGGGGTTAATTTTCTCACCACAGAAATTAGGGAGCAGAACATTTGTGCTGTGCCTCACATGGCTGCCAGGGCAGGGTGAGAAGCAGCAAGAGAATTCCTGCCTGGCACCTTCTCCAGGGGAGCAGTGCTGCACTTGGACAAGGTGACTTTTTTTTGGTTCTGCACCATTTCAAAAGTGATGGTTCTGTTTTCTGACCACAGAAAGCAGGGAGCAGAAATTTTCTTTTGTGCCTCACATGGCTGCCCGGGCACGGTGAGAAGCAGTAAGAGAATTCCTGCCTGGCACCTTCTCCAGGGAGCACTGCTGCACTTTGTCAAGGTGAGTTTTTTGGGCTGTGCATTATTGCCACTGAAAAGAGGTCAGTTTTCTCAGCACAGAAAGCAGGGAGCAGCACATTTGTGCTGTGCCTCACATGGCTGCCAGGGCAGGGTGAGAAGCAGCAAGAGAATTCCTGCCTGGAACCCTCTCCAGGGGAGCAGCCCTGCACTTTCCCAAGCCATGTTTTTTGCTTCTGTATGAGTTCTAAAGTGCTGTGTCAATTTTCTCACCACAGAAAGCAGGGAGCAGAACCCTTGCGCTGTGCCTCACATGGCTACCATGCACGGTGGGAAGCAGCAAGAGAATTCCTTCCTGGCACCTTCTCCAGGGGAATTTCCCAGTTCCCGAGAGACTCCTGGCACCAGCTGCAAGGGGGCTCCCAGCCGAAGGGAATTGGGGTGGGAATTGGTGATGTCTCCTTTCCTTAGGCATGTTAACACTTTGGAATAACAATTGGATGCTTCGCTTCTGTTGCTCTTTTATCATATTGCTCACAGTAACTGCTACTGGTTCCTTTTATCATATTGCATGCTATTTTCTTTTATTGTAATATAAGAAACTGCGTTTGATATATTCCATCTTTTGATATATTTGATAGATTTGATTATATTTGATGTAGAGTTCAGCTTTGCTGTGTATCCAGTCAGTCAGCAAAACATAATTTGGCGTAGTCGGCATCGTATGAAGTAAAACTCTCTCTATTTAAGAAGAAAAAATGTTCCTCGACTTGCTATTGGCAGGTGGGAACCATTGCCTTACGGTGTTTGTGCCAGAGTGGTCTGGTGGTGCTGGGCAGTTGGGCCGTGCCAGGGACAGAGGGACGGGGGCAGGGGAGGGGGCGGGGGGAAGGGGTTTAGGGACGGACGGGTGGGAATGGATGAAGGTGTTTAGGGATGGAGCGGGGTGTGTGGGGGCGGGGCAAGGATGTGTGTTTGTGGGAGTGGGTGTGGGGGGGGTGGGGGGTGGGGGGAGGTGGGTGTGTGTGTATTGATACACCGGGGGTGGGGGCGTGGGGGGGGTTGAGGGTGTGTGCGTTATTTAGAGAACAGATTGGGGGGCCTGGGGGAAGGGTTTTAGGGACGGACGGGGGGTTAATGGAGGCCTTTAGGGAAGAACCGGGGGGTTGGGGGAAGGATTTTAGGGACGGGCCGAGGGTGGGGGAGGGCTGGACCAGGGTCTGGGGGAAAAGGTTTTAGGGACAGGGCGGGGAGGTGGAGGTGGGGGATGATTTCAGGAACAGCCAGGGTGGAGGAGGGGGTCAAGGGAAGTCTTTCAGGGTTGTTTGGGGGGAAGGATTTTAGGGACGGATGTGGTGTCTGGGCGGACGTTTGATGCCACCGTATAGATTCCACTGTATATACGTTTATGTCCAGGGATTCTGTTAAGGGAAGGCTGCTGGCTCGGCAAAGGGACAAGATGTCTGAGCTCCCCAGTTACCACACTGATTTGGTGTTTAGCTCTACGTTAAACACACCTGTGCACAAAGGTTAGGCCAAGCTGACTCTCTAAAGCTGTTAGAAGTGACAAATTAAGGGACTTTGCATCCAGGGAGTCAGCCTACACTGTTCATCATATTCAAAATTATAGTTTTTTTCCTGCTTTCCTTTATTGTTCCTGTTCAGTAGAGCAAGTGAAAATGAAATGAAGTCTTTTGCTTCCCAACATAAAGAATGTGCCTAATTACTACCCATGAAGCGAGAACTTCTGAAATAGATGGAGGGAAGCTAATGTTGCACTTGGTAGTTATTTCAGGTTTTTGAGACAGATTTTTTGGTAATCAAAAAGAAAAAAGAACCCATCATCTTGCTAATCTAAGATTATATTTAATTGTAGTTAAAATATATTCCTTGTTGGAAGTGTTCCATTATAGTGAGCGATATGGCATAGAAAAATGCATGTGTAATGCGCTATGAGTGTGCAAGTGCTCTGCTGTCCATAGTGCGTGCCCTCGAGTAACTGGGTGAGCACGCTCAGAGGAAACATTCCCCCGTGCTCCCAGCACTGCCATAAAGAATGCCTGCCTTCTGAAACTTGCAAGCAAGGCTTAGAGGGTTTCTCTCCATGACCGACTTTATGGCATCATTCCCACCATACTGGAGAAAGCAAATCTTTTATTGTTTGGTGGTGAAAGCAGCTTGGGCAGTGTCACTGATGTGCAGCACTTTTTTAACCTCAGGTCTAAAGTGCCACCGGTCCCACCGTGGGGTACATCCTTCCTCAGGCTTTCACCAAACGGAAAGGATGCATCAAACCCACCCCACAAACACGTCCTGCACTTTTTTTATCTTTCCTGGAATGTGGGGACATGACCCTGCTGGGCCATCAGTGCCACCTGCCTGGGAGCCAAGATGGTGCCTTTGCATTCCAGGCTAGGAACTTACCTTCTTTTTTTCCTTTTCAGTGACTTTAGAGCCATCCTTAGGGAGGCTGGTTAAGCTGGTTTACTGCACAGCTGGTCGCCAGTGGAGGGAAATGGTAAGCTCCGCTGTTGCCTTTGGTGTTTACTTGTTACTGTGTCGCTCATTTGAGTGATCTTCTCATGCCCCGGCAAGCAGAAGCTATCACGCCACTTTAGGCCTTGGTCTAATAGTCATGCAAAGCAATATTGAAAGTCATTCTGAGGTCTGGAACAGGCCCCAATATGCATTTTATAAAAGTGCTTCTTGGCTGCTGTTTATCTTTGTATGGGGTTTTTTCCCATTTCCCCAGACTGCTGAAGCTCTGAAAGGCGCCGATGAGCTGCTCTCCCTCAGTTTGCTCCTTTGCCTTTGGGGACTGCGGTTCATGTTTTCTTCATGGCCTTGCAGAGGAGAATATCCATGAGTACACCACCTTGTTTTTTTCACCTAAGCTAATTTCAGAAACTGCCTCCTTTAACTTAAACATGAAACTCTTCTTCACCTCTTTGTGCACTTGTAGAAAAGCAGGGTGGGGTGGGGGGTGGGGGTGTCTTCAGGAAGTGCCTGCAAAAGAGCCTTTGGGAGATCCTGTCCCTTGACTCACATGTGGGGTAGTGAAGAGTCTGAGAAAGTCATGGGTGTTTTGGTGTTCACCTAAGCAGGTTTTCGTTTTGGTTTTTTTCTTTTCTCTTTTTTATCTTATGTAGCTTATGTCACCAGGTAGTGACAGCCTGGGGATGACAGGAGGGGACAGCAGGCAGTGGCGGTGTGGAGTGTGACCAGAGGGGCCAGTAGGCAGGGACAGGCCTGGGGGTTACCGGAGGGGACAGCAGGCAGTGACAGCCTGGGTGGTGACAGGAGGGGACAGCAGGCCATGACAGCCTGGGAGGTGACAGGAGGGGACAGCAGGCCGTGAAAACCTGGGGATGACAGGAGGGGACCGCAGATTGGGACAGCATGGGGGTGGCAGGAGGGGACAGCAGGCCATGACAGCCTGCGTGGTGACAGGAGGGGACAGCAGGCAGTGGCAGCCTGGAGGGTGAGAGGAGGGGACAGCAGGCCGTGACAGCCTGGGGGGTGACAGGGCACGGGGCGGTGACAGGCTGGGGGACAGCAGGGACACCGGCGGCCCAGGCGGGGCTGATGAAGGCCCCTCCCCCAGGGGCGCTGAGTGGCCCCCTGAGCCCCTCTGTCACAATGCGGAGCCGCCTGGGTTGCCATAGCGAGCAGCTTGGCCTGGCAGCGCTGGTGCGAGGAGGGAGCGGAGGCCGAGCCAGGGCCTGTCCCCATCGTCCTCCCACCGGGGCTGCGAGGAGGAGCCGGCGGGCTCAGCCCGCGCTGCTGGCCCCAGCCCCTCGGTGGGCCCTGACCTGCTGTGGGGGCCGCGAGGCCAGCTGCTGCGTGAGGTGCCATCGCGGAGCGGGCACCGCCTGGCCCCGGCCATGTCGTGTGTCCACTACAAGTTCTCCTCCAGGCTGAACTCCGATGTGGTCACCTTTCACGGCCCCCACATCTCCCTGCGCGACCTCAGGCGCCAGATCATGGGCCGCGAGAGGCTGAAGGCGACCCACTGCGACCTGCAGGTCACCAACGCCCAGACCATGGAAGGTGCGTGGGGGCGGCGGGCGCGGGGACCGGGGACCGGCCGGCTGGCGATGGCGCAGGCGGCCAGTGAGGCGGTTGGGCCACGGCCGGCAGCGGTGACTTGTGCTGGGGCCTCAGAGCTGCTCTTCCGTGGTTGTGCGCTGGCAGCTGCTGTCAGGGCTGTGTGCGCAGCCAGGCACAGCAGCGTCCGGGGTCCGTGTGCGACACCGCGCGTGGAAGAGGTTTGGTTTCTGGGAACCCTTCTAGCTAAAACGATAAGGGAATGTGGGACAATGCCTTGTCATCACAGACCTGCCAGATTTCTTTGAAAGCCGGCAGAGAAGGCTGAACATGATAGAAAAGGAGTGGGTGGCTAATTTAAAGGGGAAAAAAAAGTGGGTTTGGTGGCTGAAATTTGTCTTCAGCTACTTTTACTCCACCGCATTGGAAAAGCGGTGCTTGGCTGCTGCAGAAACTGCTCAGTAGCAACGTTTTGGATCAAGAGTGTATCTGTGAGTGAGAATCTATGCAGACCCTGGAAAGCCATCTTGTAGACGAGTGTTCTGTCTAAAGTATACTTGGCATTTCTTGCTAATACAGCTTCTTTGCTGCACCATGCTACACATTCATTCAGATGCTATTGAGCATCATTTCTTCATTTCTTTCAAACGGTGCATTTTTGTCGTGGTACTGCGTGTTCAACGGTGTCAGGGCAGTACTGAAGTTTTATGGCAGATCAGTTATGGTGAATATACCTAGAAATGTTCTTAGAGAAACCCTAAGTTCTTTTGAATCTGAGAAATGGTGCTTGATTCTCAGAGACGGTAATGGTTTTGTATTACTTAGTGTGCTGTTTCAGTTTGGTAATCTACCGTCTGGCAAAGCTTGCATGTGATTAAAGACTTTGGAATATGACTTGTCAGAAATGCAAAGACTTGGAAACCATCTCCATTCCTTAAACATTCAAATTTTATCGGTTGGGGTTTTTTTTTCTTTTTTCCTGTGGTTCTGTGACATTCCCACAACAGTCTTGTCTTTACAATGTGTACTCATAGGATTTTTTCCTCTTCCTCTTTGATGTATTAAAACTTAAACAGAATAACATGCCTGCTGCGGTAACTGTAACTTTGGCTCCAGCCTTTCAAGTGGTTGGACCTAAAGACGCTGTTTACCTACAGATAGGTAAAGTAGGTTCAGGAGAGTATCTGTGAGCAGACTTAACAGCACGGTGTTAGGGGTCTTGGGGGTGTTACGGGATCGCGTGTCATGTACAGCAGTAGAGACAGACATGCAGGTAGAGGCAGACGTACAGGTTGTGACACAGATGCTTACTGGAACTTTTGTAAGGGTGTTTTCCCCGTGAAAATGCAAAAATCCCCCAGCGGTTGTCAGAGCAAAGCTAAGGAATACATTTCGGTGTCATTTATGTGTATGCCAGATTTTGGGGTTTTATACATAACCGTGACTTTCCGTTTTTATTGAACAGCATCTACGTGCTTAAAGTCACCTTCAGAAGATGAAGGAAAGAACTAGGCCTGGATACTCTGCCTAAAGGGGGTTCTTGGAGATCCTCCCTGTGGAGATATGGTAGTGGGTTTTATAACTTTGTGCAGGAGTCCTGACTAAATGTTGGCATGATCTTGGAAAGACCCTTCAGTGAACCTTGAGTGAAGATGGCCAACTTGTTCAGAGTTTTCCGAGCCGCGTGATCACGGAAATCTCGTAATAGAAGCAATGCTAATAGAAGCTAAAAGTAAACAGGATTTTACACATCACTGGGGGGAAAAAAAAGAGATGGTGGACTCTTTTTGAAGATGGTGGGAAGGCAAAATGGATGGTTGGGATGTGTTTTAAAAGGTGGGAGGCGGGGTGGGGGTGTCCTCTTCCGTGCTCGCTATTATAGAGACATGTTCTAGGGTTTTGTAAGCTAACAGGAGCAAAAGCAATGAAAGTTAGATCAGGAAAGAGCCTCATGTTTTAGCAGACTCTGCTTTAGTGACTTTAGAGACCATTTTGCTGTTGGCATTGAAACGATTCAAAACAAATGGAAAAGATTTTGCTGCTTGTGTTTGACTATCAGACCTGAAGATTTCTGGAAAGGTACCGTGAGTGTGTGGACATGATAAAAGCATTGCGCTGTGTGTAAAATGTTGCTTTTCTATCCGTAAAGGGTTCCCTGAAGTGCTATGTCATGACATATTAATATCACTCTTACGAACTGACTGATGCTTTCTCTGTATTGATGTTGTTTTCAGAATACACAGATGACAATGCCCTGATTCCAAGGCACTCATCGGTAACTGTTAGGAGAGTCCCTGTTAGAGGAGTTAAAGCTACCGGCAAGACAGACCTTGGGTAAGCAGCCATAACGCGTTGTGTTCTTTGGGAGGGGTTTCAGTGTGTTCACCTTCTTTGTGGCTGTTGGTTTACGGAGGCATTCCGGTTGTCTCTTTCTTGTTAAAGCTGCTGTTAAATTGTGTTGTGACAGGGCAGATTTGAATGTATCTGTCCCAAAGCAGACTTAGATTTTTCAGCCCGCTGGGACGTGGCATTCAAAGTCCAACAGTGGTAGCTGTTCAGACGTTTGAATTGGGTTTGTTCTTGGGCTTGGTTTTTCTGAGAGTCAAGTTCTCCGTCCTGTTTCCTCTATGCAGAGAGATTCCTTATTTTATGCTTTTGCTTGTATTGCTTTTAGAGTAAACGGAGAGACACATTGCAGTGTGAACTGGTAATTGGTTCCCATCTGCCAGCAGTCCGAGTCCCAGTGTTTGACTGCTTCCTTTGTTTGGGGGCGGGGGGGGCAGGGTATTCTTACACCCCAGAGGGGTGGGGGGTGGCGGGGCTGCATGCTGTCTCCAGAGGAAAGACTGAGAGTGGCCAGCTGGCAAACCGTGCGAACAAGAAGTTTCATTCTTAAGTGATTCCTATTAGTTTCCTAAAGACAATGCCTGTGTCGGGCAAGAGAAAAAGAGCAACGTCCTAAAGCGTATTGCCTTTTGTGCCAGGACGGTGAAGGAGCAGTTGATCTTTTCCAAACCTGAAGCTCAGAAAGCAGTTGAGCACATTCCCAAATGTTGCTAGTTACCTTTCTAAGTTTGATTTCACCCTAAGCTGCTCTCTGTGCTCCAGGTATTACTGCTGTATTCCTCAGATTTATGGAGGACAGAGAATCTGATTACAATTGCAGATATTCAAATGTAAGCCTGACTACAGCATTGTTGCTGTCATCGATGTATTCGTCCAGTCCAGTTCTGTATCAGCTGCGTCAGCATGGTTTGAATGGTCATGTTTTCCAGCCTTCTTCAAGACAGACCTCTCCTCCACCATTAGTAGATATTATTGACTTGTGGTTATGCCGTGTCTTTCTAATGTTAGTTCTCAATAAATAAAGTATACCGGCGAGTTACAGCGTGTCTCAAACAAACAGTACAGCAGCATCCTAGTACCCATGAAGCATCTGCAAGCAAACCCCCCTGAATTTATGTGGCTCTCCTGTAAGCTTTGGGCATATTAGTGCTTTCAGGCACTGCCAAGAGTTTCTGGATGCCACAGCACTGTGCTGCTAAGCATGGTCTTGTTTGGGGGGTTAATTTAGATCGGGATGCTTAGTGCTGTCTTGTCAATATAGCCTCCATTTCTGGTTGGATGACACCCTCTCCTGGTGTTGGAATGCTGCCCTAAAATGAGAGGCTAGGTGCCACTAGCATCAAAGATCCAAGAAGCACCTGCACGTGGGGATAAGGGATGAATGCCGCTGCTCTGCTAAAGTTGCAAATGGATCAGGCAGGTCAGCTTTCTATTCCTTCAGCTGGAACCATTGTGGAAACAACTGGTAGAGTTGTTAATGTTTGGGAATGGTGAATGCATGCTGTCATGGTGGAGAGGCCTTCAGGAATGTGTTAGTCACCTTGTAGTATCTTCCTCAAGGCAAGTGGATGAAGAAACCATGGTGTGGTAATCTAAAGCTTTTCCTCGCGCTTCCTCATCTTCAGGAGGTACGTGGCTGTACTTGCGAGCCTGGTGGTGGTGTAGCAGTGGCAGGAAGTATGAGCCTTTCTATTTGTGCAGGACTTGCACAGCAGCCTTTGGGTTGCCTCTGCTCGTGGGACGCTTTGGATGATGTATGAATTGTTTGTTAACTAGATGGGCGGTTGCATGTTTGATTCATGAGTAGCATGCAGGTACAGACCAATGAGTATGTGGCATCTCGGCAAGGGCTTGTGTGTCATAAGTGTTCCCTAAAATATTGTAGCATGTTCAAGATGATCTTAAAGGAAGTTCTGGTAATCAAGACTTTTTTTCTTATTTTTTTAACACAGGCCTCCTCGATCTCAGAAAATCCTAGGAACTGCTTTCAGGTGATGTTTCTACTGCTATTTGTAGTCACTTTAGGCTAAGTATGGTAGGTACCTGAACACAGTGCTTGGGCTTCCACCAAGAAACACTTTTCTACAGACAACTGTTCTCGTTTTGTCAGAGGAGTGTAGAAACCAAAGTGCTCTATCTGGTACCTATTTGTGGTAGTGGGGCTATACAGATTGCCTGAAGGTGCCTTCGTATTTGGATGGCTGACTATTTAAGAACAGAAAAATGTAGCACAGTCTTCACAGTTTTGGTACTTAGAGAGCAGAAAGAAAATATCTGAGGACTTCTCCTTGCACTGCTGTATTCTGTATCTTAGAGTCATTGGGGGCAAAGAAGGAATGGGATTTTGGGTTTTATTTCAATTGCACTGAATGCACCAGGAGAGCACACTTTATGTATAGAAATAAATTTCCGTATTCATAAGACTACCAGTACACAATGTTTTGATGTTCAGGTTTTATAAACTGTTTTCCCTGCTTTATGTTGGTTGCGAGTGCTTTATTTTAAGTTCTGATCATCTTTCTTTCTTCTTCTAGAAGTCGAACTGGGCCAGCGAGTAGAACATCAAAAGAGGTATGTAAAAACACAAGCTGAAACTTTTTGCTACATGCTGCACCTAATTCTAAGAAATGTAGCCTTGTACTAATTTTTAATATATATAAAAATATATAAAATATATATGTTTTATATATGATATTTATAATATATATATCTCAAACATACTTTCCAGTGAAACATAGTGTATGCTGTAAATCCAATGTATTTGATTCAGCATAGTAAAAACTGAGCAATGCCAACATTTGCGCGGTTCTAATGTGAATAATGGTATTTGTGCCTAGTAACGCATTGCATTTCGTACTGAATAGGCTAGAATATTTCTTGTGTGACTGTGTGTTGTACCGATAATGTATGCTCATTTTTAGAGCTTGTAGGTTCAAGGTTTGCACCACTGAACTTGGTGCCACTCTTCAGTACACCACCACTTTGAATTTACATTTGGAAAAGGGGCAGCATTTTTCTTCCGGTCAGAAAACACTGTTGTTCTGCTGCTAAGACATGAATAAGTAACTCGAGGAGACACTTGACTAGTAATGGCCTAGATCTCCACTTGGCCCTTGGGGGGTATGCTACGTGCAACGATGCATTTCAAAATAGCCCTCATAGTACAAACATTACTTTGTGGTGGTGGTTGGTTTTCATCTGGAAGTATAACTGCTTGTTCTTCACTAGAATGGAGTGAGGCATTACATGAGCTCTAGGTCACTGGATCTGATCACTTTGTAAGCTCTTAGGATAACTTAATCTAGAAATTCGTGAACTTGGGGTCTAATGAAAGTAAATGAAAGACAGCGCAAAAACTATACTGCATTCATGAATCATACTTGTGTGCATTTAGTAGATGATGAGCTATTAACTGATTAATTTATAAACTGCACTGACAATGTTTCCTGTAGTGACACTTCCTACTCAAATAAACGGAAATAATTTTTTTAGATCCTTTCGAGCTGCAAATGGACAGCTTCCTTAACCCTCCGTCTTTTAAGCAGTTGTGAGCATTTGACAAGGGTCCCCCTCTGGTCCCCCTCTGAGGTATTCTGAGCAATAGGTTGATCTCAGGAGGGGTTGGTTGCTTTAGTTTCTTCTCATTAACAACGTAGGCATACTTAAGCTGTTTAAGGTTTGGACTTTGTTTTGAACAAGTATAAATTCCACTGGCTTGGAGGTGGCTCTTCCAGTGACACTCAGAGGATATAGCGCAGGCTTTCATACAGCAGTAGGGGTGAACTATTGCTCTGTTTTGATTGTAGAACTTGAGTATGTGTTTAATTTTTCTGAATAGATTGGCGACCCTTCCGCACCTCTTTCTCTGGCCCAGCTTATTAAGGTATGCTTAGATGTACTTGCTTGTGAAATCGTGTTAAAAAGAAAGGGGTGGGTGTGGGTGTGTATCCTTGTATTTTCAAACCTTACACTGTGCTCTCTAGCTGGATAACTGCTGTAATATGAGCAAAACATTAATTGTTAATAATTCAGAGTGTTTCTCCTAACTTTAAAATATTACTTTGATACTATCCTGTAGAGAGTAGTTCCCAGCTTGGGAAGATGGAAGGGGAGCACCTTATTGGCCTCAGTGTAATGCTGCAGTGTTACTCATCTGCAAGACACAAAGAAGCAGCACTTCAGAAGCTGTTTACCATTTTTCATACGTCCCGCTCATTGTTCATTGGAAACTAACACCATTTTTACAGCAGGATTTAATTGGCTGTAAGTCATGGACATTTCTAGGGCCTTTGCAACAGCCGGAACAGACGTGTTTCTGGAACATGGACAATTGCATGGCTGTTTTTGAATTTTCAGTCATTACAGTTACAGATCCATTCTTTGAATGGTGCGGGACTGCTTGAATTGTGGCATACAGATAGAGGACGACGCAACCTAATTTGTTTACATGCAGACTGTGAAAAGTGTGCAAGTGCACCTAATTGTTGATAGGACTGTGCCAGTGTTTATGCGAGGCACATCAGCAGACGTGACCGCCTGAAAGCATATTTTGTAATGGAACTGCTTGTATTTTGTGCTCAGCAACGTGTAACGTTGTCTGGGGAAACACTAGTGATTGCACTTGGTGAAGAGGCGTAGTGCTAGCCACAGAAGTGATTAAAAGCATAGTCTTTAAAGTTACAAAGACTAGAGAAGGCAGGGCCTAACGCAGAGGAGCTAGTTCTTTCCTCTGAAAATGAAGGCCAGAGCTCATGTCCAAGAGAAAGAAATCCTTCCCACTGGGAACGTCTTCCCTCGCTCGCTGCATTTATTTATTTTCTTAATAAATTTAATTGTGTTAATTAACATTTTGCGGCAGGGTGGGGGTGGGGGTGGAGGTGTGTGCAGAATTAGTTTGGGAAGCAGCCACCAAAAGACATTGGTCTCCCTCAGGGCTGTCCCTTGGTTCTGTAAAGTCATGTGAAATTTACTCTAAAATGTGGAAAACTGTCCAAGCTTTTGAGAAATTCAAAGATTTCAGAAATACGGAGATAGGTAACAAAGCAGCTCCGAACTGTTACCCTAGCCTCTTTAGTGCAGGCTGGCACAGGAGGCAATGTGTAGTAAGAACTTTTCTGCTTTGTTATGACTATGTATTGAATGCCATATTTGAATGGTGGTCTGTTCCTAGAAATGTGTTGTGGGTTTTGGATGTGTTTTGTAAACCATTTGGGTTCAGACAAATCAGTCAAGTGTCTATAAAAGTTCTCTGCAAATGTTACTGGAAATGATTTCATAGATGGAGATCTGGATTATGTTCCTGCGTATATGGAACAGCTAGATGAAATAACATGTGGAAACTAGTTGGTTGCTTTCGTGAGTGAATGCGTGTAAAAAGGAAAACATGAGCAGTTGGTCTGTAGGATAGGTGCTTGAAGTTCCAAATAATTTACAGTCACCCCCTTTGACCCTGCTTGTATCTGGACTAGTGTGTAATAGAAACATTTGAAGAAGTACTGTGTAAAAAAAACCATCTGGCTTCCATAGTTCGAAGATCTAGTTCTGCGTAAGGTTTATATTACAATTTGCGTGTTAAAAGGACAGTGACAACTGG
The DNA here is from genome assembly GCF_023634155.1 of Falco peregrinus. Lineage (NCBI taxonomy): Eukaryota > Metazoa > Chordata > Aves > Falconiformes > Falconidae > Falco > Falco peregrinus. The sequence continues at coordinate 497,130 of NC_073729.1, read as the reverse complement.
AAAAAAAATTGTAGTTCAGTCACTTCCTATGAAGGAGCGAGTGGCGGTGGGGGAGGGGGCGGAACCGTGCGGTTTGGACTGCCTACAGCACATGATGGTCAGATGTCTGCTGAAAAGAATCTTTTCTCTTGCTGAGGGATTATAGAAAGCTTGATTCCTTTTAATGCTTCTGGGTCTGAAGCTGAATTTCAGCAAGCAAAACCAACTGCCACGACTCTGAAGTTGTGTGTCCTTTTGACACTGCAGAATGTAAATACTGCTACTTGCACACATCTTTCTCAGTTAAATGTACCATGGCTAGCTTCTTTGACTAGTCTGGAGCTTAAAGACCAGCTTCAAAATGCTGGCTGGTGGGCTTTTTTCTACACATAGCTTCAGTCCGCTTGGACAAAACTTGGATTGGCTTCACAAGTCTTTATGTAAGGTACAAAGAGAGCCTATTTGTAGCCTAATGTGTGTGTCAAATAACCATTACCTGTTAAACAGACTGCCAACCTGGCTGAAGCCAATGCTTCCGAAGAGGATAAGATAAAGGCGATGATGATACAGTCCTGCCATGAATACGATCCATCCAAGTAAGTATCAAATGTGATCTTCAAAGGTTATGGAAAAAGTATGGAGATGTTTCTTTTAAGAAGAGAGACACATGCATACCTTTTCCTTTTTTTCCCCAAACCTTCTAGTTACTTGAGGGAACCCTTGGATCTGCCTCCACCATCATCCAGTTGCTTTTGCTGTGGAAAACCTGGCCACTATGCCAAGAACTGCCCGGTAAATAGGGTAAGATTGGGGCAGGCCTCTGGTGTTACCGAGCTCTTAGGGTTTTTTACCTTGGCATTTATGTGACAAAGACATGAACACTCCCAGTAAGAACTGTTTCTCTCGGGGCGAAATGTTACATGGCAATGTTGCAAAGCCCTCCCAAATTCAAGGGAAACTTGGAATTCTAAATGTGAAACTTTTTTTTTCTCTAGGTCACAGACATTAAAGATGTCCATAGATCTTTCTCAGTGAACTTTCATACATATTTGTATCTATTTCAATAGTACTGGAAATGTTCCTGGTTCTAACTCTTTCTAATGACAGTTCAAAGTTGTTGGTATTTCCTCTAAAAACAAGAGGTTTCTGTCGACCCCGTCTATTGAGTATCTGTCAGTTTTAACTACAGAAGCCTCTGGCTGAATATTCATGCCGTTTAACATCAGTCCCTGAATGTACGTGCAGGAGGGATGAATTCAGCCTTCCTATATAGATGTGAATGTAAGTTTCCATGGGGGCTGATTTGGAGACCCTGAATTAAGCTCTCACACGTTGCCCAGGGGCTTTGGAGGGGGAACAGGTTTGTGCCTCTGCTCTGAGCGGACGGTGAGCAAAGGGCTGTTTCACCCTGAAGGGTCCTGAAGTTAAGCCAAAGAATGACAACTGGGTTCAAAACTCTGCTCAAACCTGTGGTACGTCCTGGCTATGCTCGCTGGGGAAAGCAGGAGTTTGAGTCGAGCAGCCATTATGTTAGGTAAAAGGAGGGGATTAAAGGCTTTCGCTGCTTAAAATTATCTCTGAAACGTCATTTTAAGTGTGCGTCTGAAGAGGAGAGATGTCTGCATTTCTGTTCTCAACAGGACAAAAATGTGGAGCCTGTTCGCAGAATTAAAAGGAGCACCGGAATTCCAAGGAGTTTCCTGGTGGAGGTGAAGGATCCCAACACAAAAGGTGCCATGCTGACAAAGGCTGGGAAATACGCAATACCAACTATTAATGCGTAAGTATGGAATTAATCGGACCGACCAAAATGCGAATGAGAGCAACCATGCGTAAATGTCTGAGTGGCAATGCAGCCGAGGTGGCCAGCCTCTAATTACGAGGGAGGAAGCACTACCGTCGTATCTTAACCTTAAAATCTGCAATACTTTCCCATATTGAAATAGAGTAGTCCTACTGTTCATGCCCCGGGAAGCTGGCTGACCTTTGGGGTATGCTAAGAACCTGTATTTCTGCAAGGCATTTCAGTAGTGTTTCCAGCTGGCATCATTCTCTCTGAATGCTCATTTTGCTTCTGGTTTATGTTTCAAAGGCTTCTTGCAAAATTTAACAAATAGCCCTTGGACTGAGATTTCCTCCTCCTCTGACTTTTAACAAATCTCATGTGTGAAACGGGCTGAAGTGTTCCTGTTGCTATAAACTAAGAAATTACTGCTGTGTGCTGACAGGAGTGGCTGTTGGAAAGTGCACTCGGTAGCACTTCCCTTTTTCTGTCATGGATCTCCTGTTGTAGAAGCTGTAGCACAGACTTCTTTCATTTACAAAATGAAATTACTTGGGGACGAACTTTACCCTGATCCAGCAATTTGCACTTACCCTCTGGCAAAGGAGAGGTGGGATTCCTTTCCCCTGCTCTCTAGCTGTCAAGCAATTATTTTTCTAGTCTGAGCTCATTTCGTAGTTGATCCAACGGATGGGAGAGTTCTGCAGAAGGAAAAATGTTCCCCCCTCCTTCTTCTTCTGATAGTGTGGCTCTAGAGAAGTCATTTAGCGTAAACGCCTACGTTGTAGAAAGCCAATGTGGAGTGAGAAGACTTCCATCTATTACCTTTGTTTGATAAAATCCAAAGCTTGGAAAATTTTTCCTTTCCCATCTTTCACTTTTTTCTTTTTCCTTCCCCACCTGCCCTCCAGGGAAGCTTATGCTAGAGAGAAAAAGGAAAAGCCACCCTTTTTACCAGAGGAGCCCTCCTCCTCCTCCGCAGACAGGCCTGTTCCAAACGAGTTGTTATGTCCCATTTGTAAAGATCCAGTGACGGATGCAGCGCTTATTCCATGCTGTGGAGCAAGTTATTGTGACGAATGTAAGTGCGTAATGTAATGTAAGGAGTAAACTCCCCTCCCGTGTTTTTTAATCCAAAACACCACATCAGATCTTCTGAAAGCAGGAATAGGAGATCACCTGTGCTACCAGGTCTATTTCATACTTCAGTACGCCCGGAGTAGGAAAGGCCTCTTCTCCGTAATGGGGGGGGAAAAAAAAAAACCCAAAGGCCAAAGAGCTTTTTTCCCTTTCTGTGTATCTAATCAAATCTTCTTCACATGCGGAAGGTCGAGTACGAGAAGACTGCATAATTGTGCAGGTGAATACAGTATTAGATATGGAATGCACGTAGTTTGTCCACAGCTCTTTCTCTCATACACAACTATAGAGCCAGCTCTGGTGACTGACTCTGGTCCGCCACAAAGAGGCAGTCGGGCATTTAATCTACATTCTTTGCCACAGGAGTTGGTTAAACCTTCAAAACTCGAACCGACTCATGGCTTTTTGAGATGTGCTTCGTTCATTAGCCTTGATGTTGGTGGCTTCTTGCTGTACTCGGCAGTAGAAAAAAGACTAGTCCAAACATCAGGACACAGCCCACTCTATGGTCTTCAGCTGTTACAACAGGGAAATGTCAAAACTGTATAGCGATTTGCTGCATACTGGGCATTTTTTACACTAATGAACATTTATAGCTTCATGCTCTCCATTCAAGACCATATCCAGCCATTAATCGTCTGTGTGTTCTTATAATTGATGAGAACCCCAAAGATTTCCCTACTTTGGCTGAAACCTATTTTGACGCTTCTAATTACACACAGGTATTAGAACAGCTTTACTGGAATCGGAGGAACATACTTGCCCGGCGTGTCATCAGACAGGTGTTTCTCCTGACGCTTTAGTTGCCAACAACTTCCTGCGCCAGGTAACGTGGTGACTTTTTCATCAACTGTTTGTAAGGAAAGTCTGTTTGTAAAAAGCTGAAAGGGAGGGAATTATTGACATCTCCTTAAAGAAGGATAAACTGAATAAGGCTGCATTTACTTTTCAAATGCATTGTCTGTTGTTACAGAAGCTGACAACTCTTTAGAGATAATCAGGCAAACTCAGGTCAAACTTTTGTCTAAACATGCTTGCCTGCCTCTCAGATTCGCTGTTAACACTGAAGTCCTTTAACTACAGATACTCTGAGCTACCAGTCCTTAATAGCAGTGTTTCATGTGATGTGTTCCTATCTCTGTGTGCTGCTTTACTCTAGGCTTGATAGCATGTACAGGACTATACAAGTCATTTTACCCTGTGGAGGCTTTTCTTCATCTATTGTCATCATAATCTGACACTTTGATCTTTTTGTCCATGTTCTTCTGCCTCTAGGCTGTGAACAACTTCCACAATGGAACCGGCTACACAACAGGGCTCCATAAGGAGATTCAGCAGCAGCAGCAGCGACAGCCGCCGTCACCGCCTGCACGACCACTTGTGACTGTGACACCTGCTGCTCAGGTGACTGCCACCAAACTTTCTAAATCTTCCTCTCTGTCAGTCAGTGGTCTGTTAAGTTTTATTTCAACATATGCTTTTGAAATACAGTATTTATTAGAGCTTATTTTCCAACTGTTTGCATTTATTCACAAGGGCTTTCCGGTTCCTGTAGCAAGACAACCGGCAGTACCATGTCTTCTGGGCCCCCAAGAGCAAAAAATACCCACACCTGGTGAGTGACCGTAACTTTAGAATTTCTTCTAAAAAAATTATCTTCAGATGAACTGAATGGGATTTATTTCTTTTTCCTCTCCCCACTCCAAAAGGTCATCCGATGAGAGCCAGTGCGGTTCGCTCAGCAGGTGGCAGACCAGGCTGGGGACTGTAAGTATTTCACAGAAATTCAGTCTCTGACGACTTGTAACCTGTTAAACCAGGCTGTAACACCTACATTACTTCTGCAGTAGCTGATTTATAATGAAATGCGTATGCACAGATAGCTGTGGAGAATACAAGTGGCAATTCATTTTTAAGTGGCTCAGCTTGAGTTGGCTCTAACAAAGGGGATCTGTGCTTGCAGTAAAACGATTACAAATAAAACTCCAGTATGTGACCCAAAAGTAGACTCTGAAAAAGAAACGCTTTTGGAGGAAACCGTAAGTATATATCAAAATTAAACATAATGACAGGATGAGGTGCAAAGCCACCCTTTCGAATTACTTACTGGCTGGATAGGGCTGAAGAAACTGATTTCCCAATTGAAGTCAGCCTCCAACATTTGATTCTTAATGACTTAGTGATGGAGCAAATTGTTGGAAGAGTCAGTGCTGTTTTTTTATGACCATTTTGAATTTCTTTAGTCTAGTCATCTCAAATAGCCAAGCTGCTTTCTCTCCGTTGGAGAGAGAGGAATCTGTTTTTGCTGTTATTGCCCTACCAGTTAGTTCTTCCTTTTGGTATGTATTTGTTATGGATAGATTATAAGTGTGCATCGTGTTTATAAAATCTTAAAGATAAATCAAAAGAAAACACAGCAATCCGTCCCAGAGATACCTAAAATTCTCAGGTTCAGTAAGCAAGGAAAGAACAGTTCAGGGACAAGACCAGGCCAAACAGATCATCACGAGGCAACAACCTAGGAAGTTTGTGGGGAAGAACTGAAAGGAAGTTGGAGAGAAGCTTGGTTAATATCTGTGCAGTACTTTGAAGCTCGGAAGTGTGAAGTAGGAAGTGTATCGAGGAGTGGCAGAGGAGCCGTGGGCACCTGGCACCTGGGAGATAGGAGTCTCCTTTAAGCATGGGCAGCCTCTGCCCACAGTCACAAAGCTGAATGTAGGGGGAGAAGCCTGAGGCAACTACTTGGGGTGAGGATGTGGAAGGCAAGTGTGAGGATCCAGAAATGAGGGTAGGCTCAAATGGACAGGAAGCTGCCAGAAAAATGCTCAGGTTGAGAACAAGAAGGGCTCGCCACCGTGCTCCCGCTTCATTCACATTCCTCTTTAAAATCAGGGCAGAGTGTGACAGTGACACGCGGGTTTGGGTTTCTCTGGAAGTTCAAATGGAGGACATCCACGTAGCACACGTACCCAGAGGACTCAGGCCCCGACACTGCCATCATCAACAGCAGCCTCTGTACCTGTGCCTCCACCTCCCTTGCATCCTCCCCCACCCCAGGCGCTTCCTTTCCCGCTGGCGGTACCACCACCACCACTACCTCCTCAGTTTCCACCTGGTCAGCCTCCATCTGCTGGGTATACCCCCGCCCCGCTCCAGAATATCCCCCAGCTCCTGCAAACATGTCATCAGCCAACAGCACGGCCAGCGACTCATTCAAATACCCTCCCAGCGACACCAGCACTTTCTTTATAGAATCACAGGGTCATTTAGGTTTAGTTGGAAAAGACCTTTAAGATCATTGAGTCCAGCGGTTAACCTAAACCTACAAAGTCTGCCATTACAGCAGGTCCCTAAGCGCCACCTCTACATTTCTTTTAATACACCCAGGGATGGTGACCCAACCGCTTCCTTGGGCAGCCTGTTCCAACGCTTGACAAACCTTTTGGTGAAGGAATTTTCCCGAATATCCCATCTCAAGCTCCTGTGGCGCAACTTGAGGCCATTTCCTTTCCTCCTATCAATTGTTACCTGGGAAAAAAAGAGACCGACCCCCACCTCACTACAGCTGCCTCTCAGGTAGTTGCAGGGAGCAGTGAGGTCTCCCCTCAGCCTCCTTTTCCCCAGGTTAACCAACCCCAGTTCCCTCAGCTGCTCCTCACAGGACTTGTGCTCCAGAGCCTTCAGCAGCTTTGTTGCTCTTCTCTGGACACACTGCAGCACCTCAGTGTCTTTCTTGTAGTGAGGGGCCCAAAACCGAACCCAGTGTTGGAGGTGCAGCCTCACCAGGGCTGAGTACAGAGGGACAATCCCTTCCCTGGTCCTGCTGGCCACCGTATTTCAGGCAGAAGCCAGGATGCCGTTGGCCTCCCTTGTCTAGGGAGGAGTTTTACGGGAACAATGGAGACTTCAAAAGGAGTAAGTGTTTGGCTCCAGGAAGTTGCACGGGTTTGCGCTTTGGTATTTCGTTAGCACCTTGGACTGCAGTTACACTAAAGTGCATCTGGCAGAAGCAAAAATGGCATCGTGTTTTATCCAACAGACCTTTTCATTGCAGATGGTAAATGTGCAAAACTCAAGCAAGACAAATGGAGTTGTAAAACTTTCCCTGAATCCTGGGGGAATTCTAAACTCGTTTTGCTTGACTAGGATGTTCGTGTTTGGCATTACATGCAGTAAACATTTTCTCATCTTGGCCGTGTTTTGTATTTTGGTGTCTGTTTGGAATAAATATCCAACTATAATTGTAATAATGGTCAAACTGATTTTAACAGGGAAGAGAAAAAGCCCAGACCCGAAGTGTTCACAAACACTTCTTCTATGGAATTGGTGGCACGTGAGGAGTTTCAGGAGGAGCGCAGGCATTCATTTCCCAGGGAATTGCGTTGCATGTCCCTAACGGAGAAGCAGATTGTCTAGAAGAATCAGGAGGAGTTCCAGTCCACCTCTCTATCCTGAGGTGGGTTGGATGGTTCAAGGGACGAGCAGTGATGGGAGCTCCACATGTAGGTCACTAGCTCAAAGATGGCAGGGATTACAGGTGACTGATAGTTATAACTGGGCAGCAGTTGAGAAGGAACGGGTGTCTCTTTTGCCAAAGCTTCTCTGTAGTGACATCCTTCGCCTCCTGACAGCCCTGAGGAGGCTAGAAACTGGACAGGTGTGGATTCCTGTGCCTCCGTGCTCTGACTGTAACTGTTACCTCAAAGCACTTTGGAGGAGATACGTGAGAGGAATTGCCTTTGTTGCCTCTGTCGTCTAATCTCGCACAGACGGATTGCAACCTGGACTGCAAACTGGCGCCTTTTGCTCAGATTCTGCTGACATCCTTAAATTTTTCTTACAAATTAAAAGATCAGACTTGTGTAAGGAAATCTTAAGTTGGAGGAGGAATGAACATACGTGGAATAACTTGTGAAGAAAAATCTAAAGATAGCTTCTGTCTTCTGTCCTTAAAAAGCCCTTGGGCAGGAATCTGAAGAGCTCTCTGTAGTAATGCTGTCAGTATCTTTCCCAGAGTAGTGGCATTCCGTCAGCTTACTGGAGACTGAGTTTAGAAGCTTTTAGCTAGGATTTTTCTTGAAATGCAGTCACCGGCCTTGGTTGGAGCTAGAGGTATGTGCAGAATTTGGCTACCACTGGCTAGAAGTGGGGCATTTTGCATGCTGTACAAATTGCCAAATACGTAGTGAAGTTAAATAGACTAAGCTGGCATTTTCAAATGGAGCTTTACTGCCTCCAGGCTAAACCCTGCTTTCCTGACAGTTGATACTGCGCTGTAGCCATTAAGACTCACTTGTTTTGCATCTTACGGCAACAAGAGTGATTTGCGCTGCAGGTGGATGCTGGGTAGTGAGACATCTGCATGTCCATGTACCAGCAGAGACCAGTAGACACCCCTGAAATCCATCCATAGCTAGGGCAGTCCATGCGATAGAAGTGAGTGGGAACAGACTTACCCTTCCTGCGTGTTTTTACACTACCACAGCAGCAGCCGTTCTGGCTCGTAAGCAGAAACCTTTACATGCCGCCATGCTCTTTGGTTTGCAGCAGCAGTATATCAGCAGCTGAAAGAAGCTTTGACATAAGCGTATGGAGAGGAAAAAACCCCAAACCCAAACAAATTTGGGAGAAAAAAAAATGGTGTGAGTGACTGTTTTGAATTAACTTCATTCATTTCCTTTGTGTTGCGTTTTGTTTTTTAAGGTCCAGGTCTCCCTATGCCAGTTCTTCTCGCTCTAGAAGTTTGCATACCTACTGCAAGTCAAGATCAGGTCCTTCCCACCCTCGCTGCTGCTCTCAATCATCTAGTCATGCCCCCTCTCATTCCTACCCACGATCAGCACCATATCCTAGAAGAGGCAGAGAGAAGAGTCGGGGCTGTCATTCTAGGTCAAGGTCACGTGGTTATCCCTGCTCAAGGTCAAGGTCACATGGCTCTCCCCGCTCGTGCTAGTGGACTCACCCTTTCTCTCGTCTTCCCTTAACTGAACATTTTTGGAAAAAATACTGCAGATACAGAATTTAAATAAAAGCTATTTTATGAAGCATTACAAAAGATGACAGTGTGCACCGCGCCCGTTGCGACTGGACTGCGCCCTTTTTTCCTCTTGGCACTGGTTCTACCAGAGGAAGCCCCGTCAGACAGAGTGAATAAAAGCCAGTTACAAAAGGAACCATCATTAATACCATGGAGGAGTACAACAAGGACAACACTGCGACACCCTGAGATGTCCCCTTCCTGCGCTGTCCCTGCGGTGCAGGCAGCCAAGTGCCACTCGGCAGAGCCCCAGCATCTCCCCCAGGCTGCCTTGGGACAGGAGGGGACAGCAGGTGGGGACAGCCTGGGGGTGACAAGAGGGGACAGCTGGTAGTAACAGGCCTGGGGGGTGACGGGAGAGACAGCTGGTGGGGACAGCCTGGTGGGTGACAGGAGGGAACAACTGTTTGGGACAGCCTGGGGGTGACGGGAAGGGTCAGTGGCTGGGGACAGCCTGGGTGTGACAGGAGGAAACAGCAAGCAGTGGCAGCCTGGGGGTGACAGGAGGGGACAGCAGGCCGTGGCAGCATAGAGGGTGACAGGAGGGGACAGCAGGCTGTGACAGCATGGGGGGTGACAGGAGAGGACAGCAGGCAGTGGCAGCCTGGGGAGTGACAGGAGGGGACAGCAGGCAGTGGCAGCCTGGAGGGTGACAGGAGGGGACAGCTGGCAGTGGCAGCATGGAGGGTGACAGGAGGGGACAGCAGGCTGTGACAGCCTGGGTGGTGACAGGAGAGGACAGCAGGCAGTGGCAGCCTGGAGGGTGACAGGAGGGGACAGCAGGCCATGACAGCCTGCGTGGTGACAGGAGGGGACAGCAGGCAGTGGCAGCATGGAGGATGACAGGAGGGGACAGCAGGCAGTGACAGCCTGAGGGGTGACAGGAGGGGACAGCAAGCCGTGACAGCCTGGGGGGTGTCAGGGCACGGGGCGGTGATGTGCCCAGGGCTGTTGGGAGAGCCACCACAGGCACAGGGGCTGACAGGTGACACTGGGTGGTGAAGGCCCCAGGGGGTGACAGCAGGGACACCGCAGCCCTGGGGGGTGACAGGGCACGGGGTGGTGACAGGCTGGGGGACAGCAGGGACACCGGCGGCCCAGGCGGGGCTGATGAAGGCCCCTCCCCCAGGGGCGCTGAGTGGCCCCCTGAGCCCCTCTGTCACAATGCGGAGCCGCCTGGGTTGCCATAGCGAGCAGCTTGGCCTGGCAGCGCTGGTGCGAGGAGGGAGCGGAGGCCGAGCCAGGGCCTGTCCCCATCGTCCTCCCACCGGGGCTGCGAGGAGGAGCCGGCGGGCTCAGCCCGCGCTGCTGGCCCCAGCCCCTCGGTGGGCCCTGACCTGCTGTGGGGGCCGCAAGGCCAGCTGCTGCGTGAGGTGCCATCGCGGAGCGGGCACCGCCTGGCCCCGGCCATGTCGTGTGTCCACTACAAGTTCTCCTCCAGGCTGAACTCCGATGTGGTCACCTTTCACGGCCCCCACATCTCCCTGCGCGACCTCAGGCGCCAGATCATGGGCCGCGAGAGGCTGAAGGCGACCCACTGCGACCTGCAGGTCACCAACGCCCAGACCATGGAAGGTGCGTGGGGGCGGCGGGCGCGGGGACCGGGGACCGGCCGGCTGGCGATGGCGCAGGCGGCCAGTGAGGCGGTTGGGCCACGGCCGGCAGCGGTGACTTGTGCTGGGGCCTCAGAGCTGCTCTTCCGTGGTTGTGCGCTGGCAGCTGCCGTCAGGGCTGTGTGCGCAGCCAGGCACAGCAGCGTCCGGGGTCCGTGTGCGACACCGCGCGTGGAAGAGGTTTGGTTTCTGGGAACCCTTCTAGCTAAAACGATAAGGGAATGTGGGACAATGCCTTGTCATCACAGACCTGCCAGATTTCTTTGAAAGCCGGCAGAGAAGGCTGAACGTGATAGAAAAGGAGTGGGTGGCTAATTTAAAGGGGAAAAAAAAGTGGGTTTGGTGACTGAAATTTGTCTGAGTTGAAACATGGAATAAGTCCCCCACCCCATCAGAACACTGCGCTCAGGAATTGTTCGTGAACGATTTGTTGTGAATCGTGGAATAGAACCATGGTACACCCCAGACTTGCGAACCCTTATTCCAGGCATGTGTCCTTGTTGGGATTTTCAGGCACCAGGGTTTAAACTGCATAACACGTTTGCAGAACAGGTTTGCAGGTTTGGAGATCCCATGTGTTATGCAAAAACTACCAATCAAGGAAACACATTGCAATATGCAGTTTTGCTTACCCACAAAACAAAATGAATTTTGTGTGAGAAGGAAAAAAAACATGCTACAACCCATCAACACACTCCACCGTTCAATATCCAGCCCCTCAGGGTCCTTTCTGAGCATGTTCAGATGGGAAGATGTACTTTGCGCTAACTACTTCCTCAAAATTATTTACATATGCATAAGGCACTTGCACATGTCACTTTGTTCCTGGGGGCCTTTCTTGGGGTCTTTAGAGATCGTTGGTGGTCAACAACCTGGTGAACTTCAGCTGAACTTTCCTGGGGCACCTGTACTCTACGTGTGGTTATAGAACTTCATTTATTCTCTGTGCTGTATGGTCTTGAAGGCAACGCACCGTTACCCCACTACCCTCATCTATTGGTATAGCCCAGGTGCCTCAGAAAGCTGCCACCCCTTACTGAGCTTATTCAATAGGTCGAGTTAATCACTGCTTTAGCTGCAGCCTCTCCGAGTGATTCTTCATAACTTAATCCTGTCAGCGAGGAGAAGCGTCCAGCTCTGCCACTGAAGGCAGCAGCCTCGAGTCACCAGGCTGCTCCCTACAGGAAGCAATCCCGACTGCCTGGATCTCGCCGCTGAGAGGCTGTATTTAAAAATGAAGTGTTTTCTAGCAAGGGAAACAAGGCTGGAGCACTCATACTCTGGCTGGTGACTCTCCCAGGCAGCTGCATATTCCCATCCCTCAGCAGGACAGGTGTAGCCAGAGCCCTGTCAGAGTCAGCAGAAAAACACGCTGGCCCTATTCCTGCAGGACCTACAGACGCCGGGGCGGCTCCAGGGGGCTCTGTGAGTCGGGGTGCCTGGGGCACCTGCCGGCACCTCTTTCCCTCCTTGGCTCTCAGCTCACTCCCAGGGCTGCCCCGGCCAGGCCTGACTCCAGCTGCCCCGGGGCCTGGCACAGCAGGGGGCTGGAACCTCCCCACAGAACCCCCAGGCAGCCAGCAGGCAGCAGGCAGCAGACACCCCTGTGCCAGCCCAAGGGGCATCCCTCGCCCCACGGCCAGCCACAGATCCCCTCAGCCGGGCCACAGCCCCAGCACAGGCTGTGCCTGCCCAGCCCAACACGGCTGCCAGCAGGGTGAGGGTGGGAAATGGCAGCTCCCAGCATGCCCCGGGAACAACCTAGCCATGGGGCAGCCCCGGGCCTACAGCTCCCAGCATGCTCTGGGAACAACCGGGCCATGGGGCGGCCCCAGGCCTACAGCTCCCAGCATGCTCTGGGAACAACCTGGCCATGGGGTGGCCCTGGGCCTACAGCTCCCAGCATGCCCCGGGAACAACCTGGCCATGGGGCAGCCCCGGGCCTACAGCTCCCAGCATGCCCCGGGAACAACCAGGCCATGGGGTGGCCCTGGGCCTACAGCTCCCAGCATGCCCCGGGAACAACCTGGCCATGGGGCGGCCCTGGGCCTACAGCTCCCAGCATGCCCTGGGAACAACCTGGACATGGGGCAGCCCTGGGCCTACAGCTCCCAGCATGCCCCAGGACCAACCTGGCCATGGGGCGGCCCCAGGCCTACAGCTCCCAGCATGCCCTGGGAACAACTTGGCCATGGGGCAGCCCCGGGCCTACAGCTCCCAGCATGCCCCGGGACCAACCTGGCCATGGGGCAGCCCCGGGCCTACAGCTCCCAGCATGCCCCGGGGCACGCCTTCTCCCAGCAGGCCATGGGACATCGCTGCCCTGCAGTTGGGCCCTGGGGGGTCACCAGCCCCCAGCCCGGGCCCTGTAGGCCCCATGGCCCCTTCCCAGGGCTGCCCAAGCACAGGCCCTGGCCCCGGAGCCCCTGTGGGACAGGGACGAGGGGAAGGGAGGCACCAAGCGGCAGGGAGAGGTGGGTCAAGGCGGAGGGGTGGCCGGAGAGGGACAGGAGGCGGCCAGAGGGGCAGGGGGAGCAGGAGGGGCTGGACAGGGATGGAGAAAGGACAGGGACTGGGCAGAGGGGTGGAGCGGGACAGAGATAGAGGGGCAGGGGGTGCCGCAGAGAATGCAGGATCAGCAGCAGGAGAGAGGGCTAGGGAGTGGAGCGGAGGGGCGGGAAGGGGGACAGAGGCACAGACCAGCACAGGCAGGGCGAGGGGACAGGATGAGCAGGCTGTGGCCTTGGCAGTGGGCGGCAAAGCTGCTTCTGTCGGTCTTTCCTTTCCCCCTGTGCCCTTATCCCCTCCCCACCCTTCCCCTCGGTGAGGCTGTGTCTGTGGTGTGCCTGCTCTGGTGAAAGGAGCTCCTGCACCAGCCTGAGGGCAAAAGAAGAGGGGCAAGGAGCAAGCTGTCCCAGTCCTTAGTTTGCAGGTTTAATGTATCGGCCCTGTTCAGAAAACACAGCGTGTCTGTGTGTCAGTGGTGCCGGCAGATTTTTATTCTTTATAGCAATTTTTTTAAATACCGGGCTTCGTGCAGAAGGTTCACATGGTGCTGTGCTTGTAGTAAACGCAATTGCTTTTATGCATGCTGCATTCTGGAGGTGGCAAGTGCCAGGTTAGAGATGAAGATGGAAATGAAAGCAAGTGACGCACACGCATGGTGATCCTGCCACAAGCATGCTGTGTATTGACCTGGGAGAACGCTGCAGGGACTCTCAGAAGTCAAGGTTTTCAGTGCTGTTTCTGTGTTTGATACCCAAGGGATGGTTTCCCTCTGCATGCGTTTCTGGGCAGGCATGTGCATGGACCATAGGTGTGTCTCTATGGTGCGGTAAGTGGGACTGCTGGTAGCTTTTCATTTCATTCCAACTCAAAAGTAAAGAAAGATTGTACCTGCAAAAGAATTCAAACGGCCGTCTTTGTTTCCCAGAGCGAGCATACAAGCATGGGGGAGCGGTTTACAGGTTCAGAACTTCAGCCAGCTCTGGATGGTAAACCCTCAGGAGAGGAAAGAGAAGCCCCACTTTTTTAACTACAGCTCTGCTTCCCTTAATGTGTCTTCTTGTTAGATTGTGTCGGTAATCAGATTAAAAGCACATGATTAAACTGTGCTTCTTTATGAAGATATTTGAGGGTAATTTACTGTCTTCAATCCTCTTACGAGTGGGGCACTCTGTTGCCCTGTGGGCAGTACAGTGTCGTGACTGGTAATTTTCCTTTTCTTGCCTAGTGTACGGATGCATTTATGAAGGCAAGTGTTGGGTCTTATTGGCGCCGCACAAGAAACCAACGTGTGAAACCCAGACATTCACTGTTAGAAACAGGAAGAAGCTGTGGGCCCTTGCTTCAGATTCTGCAAAAGATGTACCAAGGCTGAGGAAATTGGCAAAAAGGGAAGAAATGCCGTAGCATAACTTTGGGATGGCAGGTGAGGTTTCCATCAGTCTTCCTCAAACGTAGCAGCCTCATTTGGTTTGCGGATGTGGTGTTGAACTCAAACTGCGAGACTAGTTTCCTTTATTGCGGGTGGTACTGTAGCACACGTACCTTTCATGTCCCAAGTGAAGTTGCCAAGGCTCTAGTTAAACTTCTGCAGAACCACCTCAAATTTTCCATAGTGCGTGATTTCCTTCAACAGTCAAGTCCAGGTCTGTGGCATACAATAACCCCTACCCCATTTGGGATCTGGATGTGGTTGATTTTTAATTCAGACTTATCTGCTGTTAGAGATGTTCGGGTTTTGGTCCAAATAGGGAAATGCTGATTGTTTCATTCTTTTGCTTTTTCATAGTGTTGTTCCATGTTTAGTCATTTGTTCCTTACAAAAATAATGTATGGGTGACTATGGAGCTGGAGGTGTTTACGTTCTTGTGGCTGAATGTAGCAGTGGAGCTATCTTGCTGTATTTAAATCAAGAGGAGCATAATGTAACTTCACTTAAAATCTGGTCTTGGTAGGCAGATCCTACCCTGATAAGCATTTAAAACAAAACAAAAAAAAAAAATCAAAAAAAATCAAATCTGTGACAAGGTATAGGTGGAGCACCTGAACGGGTGCAAGGCAGCAATTCTCTTGCTGATATCCACACATTGCAGAACTGTTGCCATCATGACCTTGAAATAGTGAGCCGTTAATGTTAACTACTAGCAGCTTGTGAACCTAACACCTAAAGGTAGAAAATAATTTCCCACTGCCACCTTTTTTTAATTTTCTTTTATGTTTTAAAGTTTCTGATTTGATACTTTCTGATGTATTTGAAACCTGTGTCATATCCTACGAAGTTTGTGACAAGTGTGTGGCAGATGGGACTTTTCTGCTTGGAGAGGTAGTGAGATGGAGAGTGGAGAATGGTTTTATGGCACAAGTGTAGAAGTATAAAAAGAGATTAAGAGGCTTGTGTACCTTGCTGCCAGTTCAGTGGCATGAGAATTCCTGTAATGACAAATTCCTTCTGGCTCTGAAGGAATGAACGTGCCAGCCTGCTGAGTTTCCAACCAGAGCAACACTAGCAACGGATGTTGTTCCCAAATGGTGAGGTGGTTGTAAGCTTCATCAGTAGTAGAAGCTGTGGAGAAAGTCACGAATCATCTGCCGTTCTGCAAGTCAAGTGCTTGGCTCTTTTGTCACTAGTGTTGATTTAAGGGTGCATTGCTTATAAATAGCACTTGACCTTTGTAATTCTTCATACTGCTAAGTTCTGGGTGCCATCAGAGAACCACTGTGCTGTGAAGGCCCTGTAAACATACGGCGATGTTTGTGTTTATCCATTTTGCCTTCCCTTAGATGATGTTATTTTGTCATTTGAAACCTTAGTGGCAGGATTTGGGGCTTTATCCTGATCAGGCATCTAAGGGCCAGCTCTCGGCTGCAGCTGCAGCATAGGTATTCAGGTGGTTTGAGCACCAAATGAAACTTCCACTTGGCTGTCATTTTGGCTTTTCCCTTCCTCTTAATTTTCATATTTTAATTAAGAGTTTTAAGTATTTGGCTTCCTTACAGAAAAAAACCCCAGTGCTATCCTTGTCCTGTTATGATAAGGCCCTAATCTGGAGGGCAGAAAGCTGAGACCACCAGGAAGATGTTGAGAGGAAGGGGAAGAATGTTAGAGCCATGAGTTGGGTGTTCTGAGATCTGAGGAGATGGAAAAGGTGCCTCCCAGGTAGCTAAAGGGAAGTACAGGAGAGCAGCTGGGAGCCAGAAGTGTGGTGTGGGCATATGGAAGTGCTACGCTGTGGTGTGTTAGGCAAATTATTTTTAGGAACCTTCACGTTTGTTGTCATTTCCCAGGCTCCTGAGGTGCAGGAATGCTGGAGGCAAGAAGCTGCCAGCATCAACTACGTGGAGAATGAACACTTCTATCTCCATTTCACTTTCCTCACTTCTGTGTTGCGGTGGCAGGGCAGTACAGACCCTGACCCGGACCCGGACCCTGACCCTGACCCTGCGAGTACGCAGGCAGCTTGTGTGGCCAGTGCCGGTGTGGTTCTGGCACAGAGGATCAAGCTCTTCATGCTTCAGAGCTGTCAGGCTGACACTCTTCAGCACTCAATGAAGCTCTAAATTACAGCTAAAGGAAGACAGAAGTTTTGCTTCAGAGCCTGATAATGTCGTTCTGATCCATCCTTTTGCTTGTTCAGTGGCTACAGAAGGGAACCACTGCCTTGGTAGGAGCATCCATTGAGTTCTTCATGTGTGATATTAGAGGATCATTGTGTCTGTTTATGCATGAGACCATTACAGTAGGTGTTTTGAAGATGTTCACGTGTGGTACATAAAACCTTTGCCAGTAAAACAGTAAATCCACGCAGTGGGGTCTAAAGCACACAGATCCAGTGCGATCCTCCAAAGAGCTTTGAAAGTGTCTCCCCAAGGGTACAGACCTGGCTGTTGGTGATTCTGTTGAACTGCCTTTTATAGCGGGTTGCTTGGAGAAGTTGCTATGTCTGAAGTCATCTTCTGGGGGCCGAATGCTGCAAATGGTAGAATGTTTAAGGAAGCAAATGAATAACCTTCAGACTTGATTTTACTCTTTTAACAGATTGTACACAAATGGGAGGCCTGAGCAGGCTGCATTTAGCAGGGGAACATGACCTGACTGCACAGGAGGCAAGGAACTCTCTTCTCTCGCTGACCATGAGCCCTCAGTTTCAAGGCAGATGTGAAGAGGAATATTTGACCCGTGGGAAATGCAACTTCAGATACGTAACCCAGGTGGGACTGCCATGTGAGCCCTGTGATAGGAGCCGTGTATCCCAACCATGAACGTAGAGGTTGGGCCCAGTTTTTAGCTTGGTTCAGTATGAACTCTGCTGACTGATTCTGTGATCAAGAGCAGGCAAGTCTGCCCCCTGAGAGGATGTTGTCGTGGGTGGAAGGGTTGAAGTGCAGTGACTGAATCAACAAACAGGTGGTTTGAAAAGTCTTTTGGGCGAGGATCTGGTACGCTGGTGTAATGCCTTTTCCCTTTACAAAGGTGTCCAGTAAACACAAGTGTTCCTGCATGTGTCCAGTAGCGCAGAGACCTCTGTACTTTCTTTGGACTGATTGTTGTGTAAGATCTGGGGGTTTGGGGACAGTTCTGAAAATTGTTCAAAAGGTGTCTTGAATGTTGGGTGAAATGGGTCATCACTTCCATAAACCTCTAGCCTGTAAAGAAGAGCCATGGATGTAAGGAGATTTTCTTTTTTTCTCTTTTTATTGTTACTGGGAGGAAAAGCAGTGATTAACTATTGGCCTGTGATACCCCCAGGTGCAGACTGTGCAGTGCATTTGAGGTGGATCACTCCTGTACTGCCAGGACTGAGCCCAGACTCCTCAATGCTTTGCACACTGGCACTGGAAGTCCTTGTGCAGCTGTGGGTACTGGCTTTCTGTGCTGCAGTGTGAAAAACACAAAACACTGGGGTTAAGGTTTGCAGAGAAGTGGGAAAAAGTTGATTATTTTGTGCTAGGAAGGGAATGTCCTGTAGTTTTCAAACTTTGCACCTCTCCACTTGGCATTTAAAACTGCTTTTAACTCTGCTGCTATGTTTCAACGAGAGGGAAGGTGTCTGGTTGTCACAGATGATGCGTCCCATCAAGAAGGATCTTTCCCTTCTGAGTTGAGCTTTCTTTGCTTGACGTGGAAAGTGCCTTAAGCTGAACGATTTCAGATGGCAGTGAAGGAATTACATCGACATGGGGATTTAGAGACAAATCCAAACGTATGTCGTCTTACATTTCAGTATATGATTTTTTAAAATCAGGATTTGCTGGGTTTTGAGCAGCAGACCCATTTTGCATGTGCCTACATAAACCCCATTTTTATGGATAGACGCATGCAGTATGTTTCGTGATGTGATACTTAATTACATATAAGCTGTTCTATGCTGTGCTTTTCTGGGATTGTCGTAGTCCTTTGAAACGCAGCCCTGCGCATCAAAGGGGCAAGCTGTGTCATCTGCTTTCCCCCACAACACAGAGCAATGTAACTGTCATAAATACAGGCTGAGCAAAACTAGTTGAGAGATTTGTGGGCTACTGTTAGCATCACAGTGGGCCAGGAATTAGCCCATGCTTACTAATAAGTTCCTGTATTTTAATTGTCCTATGCCACCTGAGAGGCAGGACAGTGTCAGGACACTTTCCCAGGGAATAAACCTGGACATGTTTGCTTCTCTCCGAGGGTCCCCTATGTACAAAGCATCCTTCAGCACAATCTGGGTGCTTGGTGTTCTCAAAAGGACCCAAAGGGATGAAGTTCACTCCTCCTGCCTGTGTGACAGCAGGAATTATGTCTGCAGCTGTGCTTCTGCGCACTTCGAAACTGCCTCCGTTTCTTTGCTTAGCCAACCAGAGAAAAAAGCCAAAAAACCCTAAGCTGAGTTGGCAACAGTGTCTTGCTGTCCTCTCTGAAGGAAGTAATTTACCATCATCTCGCAGCTTGTCAAACGTGCACCAAGTGTGAAGAAGAACATGACGTGCACTGTCCTAAGCTCTCAGCAGGTCAGGTTTTGCTGTCCTCTGGAAACTGTCTAGCTCCTCAGTTTTTCTCCACAAAGGACACATTGTTTGGAGTAGTGATGAGGTGGCCCCCCAGATGCCCCAGCTTTATTTCTAAGTCCTATTGAAGTATTTTGCCTCCTGAAGAGACTGTGTTCCTCATGAGGAACGGTTACTTCGAAATAAAGTGACCCCCTTTCCGTCTAAAGGGATGGAGCTTGAGACTGTGGAGGTGGAGGTGCTTGGTGAGGGAGGCAGTCAGGCAGGGCCAGTCTGGGGTGCGCAGCTGCGCAGGGCAGTGATGGCACCCGTGTGCCTGGCGAATGCTTCTCTCGCAGTGTCGCAGGGAGAAGGTGTGAGGGTGCTGGGAGAGAGCCGGCGCCCCTGGGAATGACAGCAGCTAAAGGTGAGGGCTGGCTGCGTGGGCAGCAAAGGGTGAGCCAGCCATTCCCTTTGCAAATGCAGTGGAGAGGGAGGGAGCCCCTCCCTCAGCGCAGCAACGTCTGCTGGGGCAGGGCCGGAGGCACCGGCGCCCAGGGCAGGGCTGGCAGGGGGTCTGAGAGAGCCACTCCGCCACCGCCTTGCTTACTGACGCTGTGGGGAAATCGCTTTGGGGGCAGCGATTAAAAAGTGCGTGCAAAGTTTTTAGGTCCAGTTGGAACACTGAGAAGGGGTTCGGGGCCTTTCTCAGAGCGCCGCACGTTGCATAGTCATGTGTCATACACAGGTTTGGTGGCTGGTTTCTCGCTTCTAATGCAAACGCGTACGCATCCTCAGTAGCACTGCTGAAGTGTTTTACGGACTACGCATGCTCCCCAAGTGGGATTTTGGCCTCTTTGGGGCAGAACTATTTCAGTTAGAGGTCCCCATCTCCCACTGCCACCATTATCTTTGTCCTATTTTTAACTCATTTTCTGTTGATGTCAGTGGATCCCAAGACCTGATCAGCTTGTGTTCTCTTGCAGCCAGAACTTTCCTCATTGGAAGTCTTCTTCCTGCGCAACTTAGATAATGGTGCTCTTTCCACTACCTGCTCTTTGTTTCTCACCCCTGCCAAGGCTGCCTCCCTTGATGAGAAGTCCCTTCATTTGTAAATACTTTAGAGAGTGGGTCAGCTCTGTGGAGGTGTCACCTCGACAGAGGGGAAGGTGGAGCGTCAGATCTCTGCATGTGGCAGGGGCTGCATTAACCCTCATCTCCCACTGCGTGAATGACCGCAGGCAGAGGCACTGTGCAAGGAACATCAAGCCTTTAATGAATTAAGAAAGACAGATCTGGTAGAGGGCTGGGGCTGCAGTGGGTGGGTGCAGGTCACACGTCAGAGGGATCTGTGCTCCACACCTTCTCTATCAATATATCAACGGTGACTGGAGCAGCGTGGAGCACCTTGTCTCCCAGTGTTCCTCAGGGTTCTGGCTTGCTTGCTGGGCACGTAGTCGCTATTGGATGGCCTCTGCTTGCTGCTGCCCCCCTGCTCCCCACTACAGCCCACTGCCGTGGCATCCCTGTGTGGCTTCCTCTCCCAGAGGGTTTTGGAGCTTTTTGCCACCGGGCACACCACCATCTTCTTCCTCTTCTTGGGTGGCATGCTGCCCCATGGGGACATCTCTGGCATCCCGAGGGTGTCAGCCAATGTGGGGCGCTTGGCCTGTTTACCAGCAGCCTTGCCTGATCTGGGCACCACCCGGCAGGAGAAGATGCCCGGTGGTGGTGGCAAGCGGGTCAAAATGACCGGGGGCTGCCTCCGCAGCACCTCCTCCACCAGCTGGGCCATGCGGGGTGGATGATGCTGGGGTGCAGTCGGGGGGCTGGCCAGGGGACTATTCAGCAGGATCTGCTGAGGACCCTCTGGGAGACCCTTGTGGGCACCCTCTGAGCATCCCTTCAAGGGGCTCTCCTCTGAAGTGTCCATAGGACCCTCCTGAGAGGGCTCCATGGGGCTCTCTGGCAGCCGGGTGGGGAAGACCACTGCCAGCCCACCCTGCTTGCCTTTGGCGTCCAGCAAGGGGGATGTTGCCACCCTCTGCCAGGAGGGGTTGGTGTCCTCCTGCATTGCGGCCACCACTTGGTCCTTGGGACAGTTGCCCTCCATCATGCACTCTAAGAGGTCAGGGATCCTGTTGAGGGTGGTGGTCAAGACAGGGACATCAGGGACACCACGGTCGGTGTCCTCGCTGCCCCCCAGCCCTGCCACCAGCGATTGCTCCTTGGAGCAGCCACCCTTTGCCATGTACTCTGAGAACTCCGGGAACTTGTTGAGGAGGGTGGTCAAGCAGGAGCCGCTGAGAACTTCAGGGAGCTCCAGGATGCTGTCGAGCCAGGCGAGCGGGTCACTGCTGTCCACGGTGGACGAATGCTTATCCTGAAACTGCAGATTGTCCTCTGCCAGCTCAGGGAAGGCCTCGTTGAAGGCATCTGGCCCCAGCTCGGGCAGGTCCAGGAGATTCTCTGGGCTTGGCGGGGTGGTCACCACTTCTGAAAAAGCAAATGAAGCCAAGCCACCCCCAGGGTGATGCAAGCCTTCCTTGGTGCAGGTCACCCCCTATGGGCTCTGCCACCCTGCAGACCTCACCTTGGTGCTTGATCCTGCTTCTGCCAGAGACCATATCCAGGGCAGGCTGGCAGGGGGGTGGCAGCAGGGACGCCATCCTCACTGGCCACCACGTCATTGTTAAAGGCCTCCAACAGCTTCTGGGCACTGCCAGGATGGGTGCGGAGCACAGGGGAGACCTGCACGCAGTGCTGAGCCGCAGGGTGTTGGGGTGGCAGGGGCCCAGCATGGGCAGGGACGTTCAGCACAGTGCAGCCCGTAGGGTGGAGGGGCTGCCCCTGGCCCACGTCCCATGGGCCCAGCCCCACTGGCTGGTGGGGCACAAGTGTCCCCATCACCACTTGCTGTCCCTGGCCATAGGCAGGGGGACAAGGGGCAGGCAGCAGGGGCAGCTGCACACCGCTGGGGAGCTGCAGCACATGTGGCAGCTGCACGACCTGCCCTGAGTCCCCCAGGGGCCCCTGCACACCCTGCCAGGTTGCCAGGGCGGGCTGGTGGGTGACAATGTGGAGCTGGGAAGGCCGAACGGTGATCAGCAGCCCCGGGACAGAGGGCAGCACACCAGCAGTGACCGGTGGCGGCATGGTCAGGGTGGTGAAGCTCATGCCGGGCACCTCTGGTCCTGTCGGCAGCTGGAGGGGGAACCTCTCTGTGGGCAGAAGCGAAGGGGGGTGATGGGGTGAGATGCTGGCCGGCACAGCTGGTTGGGGGTTACCCGAAGGGCAGGAGCACCATGAGGAGCGTGCTGCTCTATGCCGCAGCAGTTGGCCAGTGTGGCGTTTGTTGGGGCAAACAGTGTTCTGGGGTTCCATCTCCATGGCGATCATTATGCCAGCACCTGCGTCAGCCAGCGTTGTGACAGTTTGACTTTTAATGACAGAACAACTTCCCAACTCAATGGTTTCCCATCCTGCTGATGCTTTCCTGCCCTCAGTGCTGATTTCCCACCCCCACCATAGTTTCCCATCACAACTGTTTTTTGGTTTGGGAGTTGAGTTTCATGTCAAAGGGGAGTTTTCACCTAAATTTCTGTTGATGTCAGTGGATCCCAAGACCTGGTCAGCTTGTATTCTCTTGCAGCCAGAATTTCCCTCATTTGAAGGCTTCTTTCTGCCTTCTTTCAGCCAGGGCAGGGCTGGGAGGGAGTTTGAGAGAGCCACTCCTCTACTGCCTTGCTTAGGGACCCTGTGGGGAAATTGCTTTGGGGTGGGGGCAATTTGAGAAAAGTGGGACCTCAGAGAAGCATAGTATTACAGGAAACTTTTTAGGGTAAGAGACAGCTATCGCTTTCAGGATGGCTGGCATTCACCATCCTAAATGTGTGCTGCCACGGCTCCCTAAGCAGCGCAGCCTGCAACCTCAGCACGTGCTGACAGGAGTAACGGGGGCTGGAGTGGAGTGGAGAGCCCGCAGCCAGGCTCTGTTATGCTCCTGCAGGAAGGGGAACTTGACAGTACCACAGAGCTGATGAGATGTCCACTGCCATGATTTTCCCTTTTATAACAAATTCTACCAGGGACGAGCAATGACGGAAAAGGCAGGAATATGGTTACGCCAGTACTTCACAGTCCCTTGAACTTGTTGTAGTTCCAGCGTACTGGATGGGTTGTGCCCAGATTCTTTCTTTTCCAGTGTGTCTGGTGGAAGAGAGGCAGCTCCTGCAACCCACCAGACTCCTTGGAATTTAACTTCTCATGCTGGCCCTTGGCACTTTGACTCTGGGACTTCCAGTCCCAACTTGATTAGTGTTGCCCAAATAGTTTTCATTGCATCTGTAATGCTTTCTGGCCCTTCTGCCCCGCTGAGGATGCCATCGATGTATCGATACACTGTGAGGCCAGGTGGAATGGTGATCTGTGCTAAGGCTGGGGCCAGAGCATTGTGAGCGATAGTGGGGCAGTGTTTGTATCCTTGCGGAAAACTGTTTGAAAACATACTGAGTCCCGCTCCAGGCAAAGGCAAACCGGGCTTTTTCTTGTGCGTGGAGCAGAATCACGAGGAATACATCTCTAACATGTAAAGCATCTAAAGCTAACCTAACATCTATGCTAACCCTAATGTCCCACAAAAATCACTGCGTTACTGACAATGAAAGGAGAGGAAACAGCACTGTGAGAACGAAAATATCCCACTAAGTCAATTTTTTTGTCTACCTATACAGCAGAAGTGTTCTTTCGTGTTAAAGTCAGAGTATGTTCTGATTTGCACTGCCCCACTAAATAGTTTTATGCTGGAAAGGTTTACTAAGAAATAATTGTTAGTGTTCTTCCTGGTTATGCACCCACATCTTATAATGAAAAAATTAGATGATAACGTCTTTGCTGTGCTACACTGTTCTATAACTGAGAGTTAGGTTGTGTTTCATTTTAAGCATTCTCAAAAAAATACGGATAGTTACAGCTTTTACTAACAGCACTGCGGCAAATGTGAATTCACAGGTGGGCTTTTAAGCCTCACCTCAGCATGTTTGGTGTAGGAACAAACATTACAAGTACTCTAGTATTTTTGCCAATGCTTTCCTGCACAAATTGTATTAAAAGCATAGATTCTTCTGGTCTTCCATGCAGAAAGTATGGTGAGAATAAATCTGATATTAAAATGACTTCTTCAGATGTCAGAGGTTTATTTAGAAATGTCCACTACCTGTATTTTTTCTTATATACTTGCAGCGGGTCGTAACAACCTGCAGAGAAGATATGCAAAGTATGTCATCCCTATTATTTCCATTCCTGGGTTATGATAGAATTTGGCACAGAATATTAGATCAGTTGCAAAAAGTAGTGCTGGGCCACGCATATTCAGATTGATCCATGATCCCAGGTAGCTGTATGGGATTTGGTAATTTTCTTTAGTAAGTAAAGGAAAACTGCATGTATTATAGAAATGAGAATTTGGTGAGACAAAGGGCAGGTCCAGTTCCTTTTCGACTACTACACAGAGATATTCTAACACATCAAATGAAAAGAATTTCTAAAGAACTAGACCTTTCTGAGCTGGAGAAGAGGTAGATGAAATAGAAAAGATAGAACTAAAATCTGCAGCAAAATATTGCCTCTAAAGGAAGATGTGTTGGGGTTTTTTCTTTCACGGAAACAAATGAACAATTACTCTGCGATTCTCCAGACTGGAAATTTGCAAAAAGCTGTGTAGTGTGGTTTTCAGTAGTATAAAAAGCAAAAGCTCTTCAGGGTTTCAAGTACACCTTTGCAACAGCTGTGAAAAAAATGCAAGCATGCAGATTGTTCCATTGTATGAAAACACCTTCATTTACTACTTATTTTTCATACAGGGAATAAACTAGCAGTGACGACTGTTGGAAAGTTTTAGGTGAATAAAAAAATCCTCCAAACCAGGAAAAATACTGTGCTATCAGGTAGCTGCAGCTTTGCTGTGTGAGCTTAATATTCACGTAGAGACTTTTTCTAAATGTGTCACTTAAGGCAGGGATGGCTTCTAATTCTAAAAAGTCATATGCCTAGAGCAGTCGCTCATGTGCCACATACAGGATTTTTATGCTAACACTATTAAAAAATTTCCCTAGAAAATTTTCCACCTCCTTCGAGTAAATACAACCGATGTCCCTAACTGTCTCAGTTTCCTATTCCACCATAGGTTGCTGTATTTCAAAGACAAAGTTAACCAACGGCTGGTTACTAACCGAGGGCTCAAACCAATTTTTGCAGCAGTCAGGTAGAGAGTGGCCATTTGGTCTGGACCCACTGAAGTGCCAATGTAAATACAAACAAAATAAGGTCTATCAAACTTTAGATTCTCTAGCAAAACAACGGAAAGGATATGAAGAACTACGTCTTGTCTACTGTCTGTTTCCCATATGTGTTGTGATCGGCTCCCTGGAAAACAAGAGGCTGGACTGGTCCTGGCTGTGCCCATGAGCTTGCCAGCTGAGTGCTAGGTGGTAGCAAGGAGAGCGCTAGAGAAAAGCACAGACCCATTGACCCAGCACCACCGTTCTCGTGTTCTTCATGCATGTGAGGCCTGTTAGCCATTGTACTTGTATTTATTCTAACACGGGACATCAGTCAACAGTCACAACACCGGTGGATTACCAGCATTTCCGTCATATGCTTCACATATAGTGTTAAAGGAGAAATTTACACAGACGTGGGTACCACTAGGTTTGCTTTAATCGCCCCTCAGAGCTGGGCCACCGCCCCAGCGAGTGGCAGAGAGCAAAGGGATACAGCACAGCTTATACACACTTATCAAATCATTAGTCAACGTCCAAAGTTTTTAGAAGTTTCCTTTGGTCTTGTCCATTCTGCAAATCCATCACCTGACCCTGTCCCTGTTGATTCATCTATTTGCTTCCAGTCTCTGCCTCGGTTCCAAGCTCCTCCTCGGATCATGATCTTCTTTCTGCCTGCTTTAACTCACACACTCCTTCAAGCACACTTAGTCTTTGAACAGCAATTCCTATTCACATATACTGATTTTTTTTTCTTGAAACACCTGCATTTCTGCGAGCACGTGTGTGCACAAGGTGATCATCTGTTGTTTCTCTGTTCTCCCAGTGATTAACTGGACTGGGTGTTAAACCAGCCTTGGATTAGGGCTATACTGGGGACGAGGCCTGGTTCTGCCACTTAGCTGCTTTAGCACTTTAAATTTCTGAATTCAAAACACATTTTCTTTAACAAGCAATACCAGAACAATGGAGAACAATTAACAATGGTTTGGTCACTGCCGTGACAAAATAATGGCAATTATTATTTCTGGTGTAGGTTGCTGTATGTCGTATTTATGAAACTAGGATTTGCCGGAAGAAAAATGTTCTATTTCACACCCACAGATGAGCTCCCTGAGATGAGCATCCACGTTTTAACAAGCCTTTACATCAAAGGCTGTAAACGAGTGTCAGTCTGCACAACCAGCTGGGAATCTTGTGTTGTTCCAGGCACATATTTTTGTCCCATTCAATACCTTGTCTGTGTGATTTGCCTTTAGTCTGTCCTGTGCTTTCCTGCTAAAGATTTATAGGCTTCAGTCTTCTGATACTGCTCCAGCTCCTGCATCTAATGCTCCTTATCTCTGTCTGCTCCATCAAGGTGTCGCTGAAACAAAGAAGTCCAAGAGTACCAGGGAGTTGCCTCCCCTTCAGGAGGAAGGGAAGAAAAACAACTTGCCAGATGAAGTGCTGATCCATTTCACCTATGCAAACAGGAAAGGAGCGAAGAAACAATGAGAATGTACGTGAGATGCAAAGACGCAGGATTTCTGGATAATATTGCTGTATTCTGGTGTGTCGTGTCCGTGTCTCCCCACCCTCCCGCCTTTCCCTTTTTTTTTTTTAAATTCAAATCACTATTCTGTTAACTCTTTTATTTTTAGATCAAGCTTTAACGTTCAGACCTGTCACAGCAGGGTTCCAATACGCCCTTGGTTTTTTGCCCCACAGAAAAAAAATGCACTACCATTCTACAACCACACACTTTTCCCATCTGAGAGGCGAACAAAACATCATGGCTATTGGAAAAGAGTAGCATAAAGATAAAAGAGCCTAGGTGATATCAATTTAAGCTATCTACGTTTAGGTTAAAAGAAAACTTCAGGCTAGGAAGAAAAAAAATATTTCACACTTGCATAATAGAACGAGCTTAACTGGAGAACTCTTTAGGGGGACCAATGAACTGAAAACCATTTAAGGAGTGGTCACAACACTTGCTAAACGGCTCTTTTCCAGAAAAAAAAAAGTTGCTGAGCAAGTTTTTCATCCAATGAGTTTAAAATTCAATGGAAATAAGTATTCAATCTGAGTGAACATTAGTCACTGGGCATGCCTTTTTATTTTCATTACGTCATCACAAGAATACATGCAATAGTTATAAATTTCGTGCATTTGCAAACCTGTTTTGATGCTGCTGAGGACACAGTTAACGTTCTAGATTGGGGTGCAAATTTAGTGATGCTGGGTTTGCGTTTCTGTTGGACACTGTATTCTTCCAGAAGACATTAATTCTTCTCTTCTGTCTCCAGCAATGTGCTGCTGACAGAGTACAGTAACCGACTCAAAAACAGCAGAAGTGTTTCCTCAGCTTGTGTCTTGGATGGATTGTTTTGAATCAGTAAGGAGGAGTTCTACTCTACTACCTGTAAGTAGATGTCCTAGGTTTTCTAGCACAGATCTATACAGTTCTTTAAATATTTCTTTATATATATATATATATGTTTCTTATAAAACTTAAACAAGAAGAATGATTTTTAGGGTGTTTGCTGTATAACTATAGTAATGGTCTTTTTCTAGGGGAGACTCGCTATTCGGTCAGCTCAACCAGTCCTTATTTCAGTCAATTCCAGCCAGCTCAGCGGTCCTTATGCTCACCAAACACAACAAGCAGTAGCAGGACTGCAAGGCTGGAACAGGGGAAGCGCGAGGCTTTCCCTTCAACTGTTGTATCGGACAACTAGTTTGCTAGTTGCTGCAGCTCGGACACTTTTCCCCTGGGTTGCGGGACACTCACCCACACACAGTAGTATACTATTGTTATCGATTTGTTAATAAGTTAAGATTGATTGACTTTATTTGATTGATTATTTGATTTTATAGAATTATTTTATAGAATAGAAATATAGAAGGATAAAAATATATTTTGAGGAAACTTATAATTGCTCAGTAAAAGCTGCTATGAGACCCTCTGTACATCCTGTACCAAGGCCAGAAGAATGGGCTGGAATTATTGTTGAAACTTAGGTAATAATTTAGGGTTTGAAAGGTTTCTTTGTATCTGACCAGTCTTCTGTATGTAGAAAGTGTATTGAGATGTCAGAATATGAGATTAATGGAAATTGGGAGGAGTCGACTGGAACAGCTTGTGGTTACCTGCCAAGAAACCGTGAACTTTAGTGGCAGGTAATTCCAGCAGGGGGAGATCGCGACCACCGACTCACATACCACCTACCCAAATCGTACCCCAGACCCATTTCTAGACCTTTCTAAGCTCTACTGCGCAGAATCGGATATAGGAGGAGAGTATGTTAATGATTTACTGGAAATATTATGATTATGTATGAATACTTAATATGTATGAATAAGTTCTATATATGGTGTCTGATTTTGAGACCTGGCGTGCATTGATCGTGAGAGGACTCGCTCACGCACCCGACCGTCAATAAAGAAGTGTCTGCTTATCTACATCACATTGGTGTCGATAAGTTCTTCATTCCGAGATTTCGGTAACAGTTTTGGCGACCCAGATGGGACCTCGCTGAAGGAGACCGGAGGAGTCGGGGACCTGATCGGTTCCAGCCGGCACCGAGGATTTCTCGGGGATACCCATCGATCCCCGATCCGTAAGGCTCTTCGCGACGTTCCCTGGATTTTTGGTAAGACACTTCTTTTTTTTAATTGTAGTAAGTGGGTTGGAGTCCCACTAAAATAAGTAATTAAGTGCACTAGAGGAAGTGGGTAGGAGTCCCACTATAATAAGTGTATGGTAAGGAGTGGGTTGGAGACCCACCAGTGGGTTTGAGTCTCACTGAGTAAGTCTGCCTGTCAGACGCGGTGAAAGCTGCGCAGGGTTGGACTAAAGGATCCTTGTGGAAGAGGAAGCCTAGGCGCCTGCCCGTAAGACATAAGTGAAAGCTATTGCAGGGTTGGACAAAAGTGGAAACAAGAGAAACTACATGCTATAGTGTTCTCTAAGGTAGTGCCTCTAACAAGAAGTTAGAAGAAGTTTTGGGGGTTTTTTGTTGTTTTTGTGAGTTTGTGTATTAAGAAGAAAATTAAGAGGTATAATATTGTGTTATATGTTTGTTTAAAGTAACTGTGGGAAAGTGTGAGTGTGGTTGTAAGGGTGAGATGTGTAATTGAGAATGAAAGCGAGTGTGGAGTGTGGATCCGCGGATCGGAGTGACAGAGTTGAATAATTGTGTATTGTATTGTGAGTGATTACACAATGGCAACTAAGTTAACTAGGTTGTTTAAAAGTAAAAGCATGGGTAATCTTGCTGTAAATGACAAAATCCCGAAAAATTTTTTGTTGGGATGTTTATTGGCACATTGGGGAAATTTATATGATGATCTGCAAAAGAGCCAGATGATTGAGTATTGTAATAATTTGAGTATTGTAATAATTGGTGGCCTTTGTGTATATTGGATGATCAGGAAGAGTGGCCCACGAATGGGACACTGAATTATAACACTATTCTGCAGTTAATGCTGTATTGTAAAAGAGAAGGGAAATGGAATAAAATGCCAAATGTGGATTTGTTCTTTTCCTTAAGACAAAGAAAGGATTGGCAGGATGAATGTAAGCTAACTATTAGAGATAATTTGGTAATGGCTATAACTTCTGATAATAAGAAAGTGGAAAAAAGTGTTCTTCAAATTGTGAGATTGGGAGTGGATACAGGAGCAACATTTTTTTTATTAAATACCGGTAAAGGAAAAATTGGAACAAAAACAGGCCATTCCTGCAACCCCTGGATTTGAAATTTGGAAATAAGATAATTACACATGAATTTTTGTGTGTACCAGAATGTCTGATACCCTTCTTAGGAAGAGACTTGTTATCCAAATTAAATGCACAACTTGTTTTTGACGAAGGAGAACTTTTCTTGAAAATACCTGAGTCAAAAACGGGAGAAATCTTGATGATACAAGAAAGAGTAAAGGATCAAGAAATTCCACCGGAGGTGGATTTGGCAGTGATCCCTACTGTATGGGAAACAAATATTCCTGGTAAATCGAAACTAGCAGAACCGGTTAAAATAGATTTGAAGGAAGGCGCAGGAACAGTGAGAATTAAACAATATCCAATCAAACCGGAAGTGAGACAGGAATTGAAGAAATTGAGTGATAAATTTTTGGAGTATAACATTTTGGAAGAATGTGAATCTGAGTATAAGACTCCTGTTTTACCAGCCAGAAAACCTTTGGGTGAATATAGACTGGTACAAGACTTGAGAGCAGTAAATCAAATAGTTAAGGACATTTATCCTGTAGTAGCAAACCCTTATACACTGTTAACAGCATTGAGGGAGACTTATCAGTGGTTTACAGTGCTTGATTTAAAAGCTGCTTTCTTTTGTATACCTTTGGAAAAGGGAAGCAGAAAACTGTTTGCTTTTGAATGGGAAAATCCTCAAACTGGGCGAAAGATGCAGTTGACATGGACTAGATTACCCCAAGGATTTAAAAACAGTCCAACTATTTTTGGAAATCAGTTAGCAAAGGAACTTGAAATCTGGAAACAGGAAATATCCATGACCTGGACATTTACTTTTACAATATGTGGATGACATATTGATTGCTACAGAAGAAAGACTTACCTGTATACAGGTGACTATCGACCTCCTGAATTTCCTGGGACTAAATGGATACAAAGTGTCCAGGAAGAAAGCCCAGACAGCCTGCCAGACTGTGATATATCTGGGCTTTGAGATTTCAAAAGGACAACGACAATTAGGAAAAGATCGCAAAGAAGCTATCTGTGGTATACCTGAGCCGAGAAATATTCATGAACTCAGAGCATTTTTGGGAATGACTGGGTGGTGTCGCCTTTGGATCATGAACTATGGGCTAATAGCTAAACCGCTGTACGAGGCCCAAAAGAACCCTCCCTTTGCATGGGGCCCACAACAACAAAAGGCTTTTGTAGAGTTGAAACGTGGCTTAATGTCTGCACCTGCCTTGGGACTGCCGGATCCAACCAAAGATTTCCAGTTGTTTGTTCATGAAAGGCAACACCTTGCACCGGGCGTGTTAACCCAGAGGATAGGAAGCTGGAAACGACCAGTCGGATATTTCTCTAAACAACTGGACACAGTGAGTAGAGGGTGGCCAAACTGCCTTCGAGCAGTGGCAGCAACAGTGATGCTCATACAAGAAGCTCGGAAATGGACTTTGGGAAGAACAATAACAGTCTGTGTCCCACACATGGTGATAACTGTCTTAGAACAGAAGGGGGGACACTGGCTGTCTCCCAGCCAAATGATGAAGTACCAGGTAGTACTGACTGAACAGGATGATGTGATTCTAAAGACAACTAACCTGGTAAATCCTGCAGTGTTTTTAAGTTCCATACAGGAAGAAGGACGACTGGAACATGATTGCTTGGCTGCCATCGAGTATGTTTATTCCAGTCCTGAGGATCTGAAGGATGTACCACTGGAGCAACCAGACTGGGAATTGTATAGTGATGGAAGCAGCTTCATGGAACAAGGAGTCCGATACGCCGGATATGCGGTAACAACAGAGACTACAGTTATAGAAGCAGGAGCATTGGCGAGTACCACATCAGCCCAAAAGGCGGAACTCATCGCTTTAATTCGAGCCTTAGAGATAAGCAAAGACAGGAAAGTAAATATCTGGACTGATTCAAAATATGCCTTTGGGGTAGTGCATGTCCATGGAGCTTTGTGGAAAGAGAGGGGGTTATTGTCCTCTCAAGGATCAAACATTAAGCATCAATCAGAAATTTTATGATTATTGCAAGCAGTTCAAAAGCCAGATCAAGTAGCAATCATGCACTGTAAGGCACACCAGATTTGGAATACAAAAATAATAGCTGGGAATAATTTAGCTGATAGAACAGCAAAAATGGTAGCAAAGAAACAAGCATTGCA
Organism: Falco peregrinus; assembly: GCF_023634155.1. Taxonomy (NCBI): domain Eukaryota; kingdom Metazoa; phylum Chordata; class Aves; order Falconiformes; family Falconidae; genus Falco; species Falco peregrinus. The sequence goes on along the minus strand of NC_073729.1, from coordinate 464,959 downwards.
AATGGCAATAATTCCTTCTAAAACAGTAACCCTTCCTAGGGAAAACCCGAGATATTCAGAGGAAGATGACAAACTGAGTCCGTTATTAAATGCTAAGAAAAACTTAGCGGGATGGTGGGTAACTCCTAATGGACAGGTAGTAATTCCACCTCTTGTGATGAGAGAGATAATTCAAACGAGACATCAGGAATGTCACTGGGGAGCAGAAGCCTTAGTAACATCTTTACGAAAACAAGTAATATCAGTTAAGATGTTGGGAATAGCTAAAATGGTAACTGCAAAGTGTGAGGTATGTTTGAAAAATAATCCAGTGATTAAGAAAAAGGTTCAAAAGGGTAGACTGAAATCTGGTACAGAACCTGGAGATGATTGGCAAGTAGATTTTTCAGAGTTACCTATAGACAGAATGGGTACCGGTACATCCTGGTAGGGGTTGATACTTTTACAGGATGGCCAGAAGCCCTTCCCTGTCGCACCACACAAGCAAAAAGAGGTTGTGAAGTGGTTATTACAAGAAATAATTCCGAGATTTGGAGTTCCTATTGGAATTTCCTCTGACAGAGGTCCACACTTTGTTGCTGAAGTAGTCCAAAGTGTTAGCAAAGTATTGGGTATTAATTGGGATTTGCATGCGTCTTGGAGAACGCAATTTAGTGGAAAAGTGGAGAGGATGAATCAAACTTTGAAACGACAAATAAGTAAAATTTGTCAAGAAACCAGTCTAAAGTGGCCTCAGGCACTTCCATTGGCATTATTATGAATCAGGGTACAGCCAAAGAGTGGAACCTCAGTCAGTCCTTATGAATTATTATATGGAAAACCATATGAGTCTCCAGAACCAAATCTAAACATACATGTAAAAGGAAAGCAGGATGTATATAACTATTTGCTTTCTCTAAGGAGAACTTTGGCTGCGATTTGGAGTGTAGTAATTTGGAATAGACCTTTACCCCTGGAAAATTCAGTGCATGATTTCCAACCAGGAGACTATGTCTATGTGAAGACCTGGGCCTCCGAACCTTTGCAGGAGCGCTGGAAAGCACCTTTCCAGATACTGTTAACCACTTTTACAGCTATCAAGATAGCAGAATCAGGTGCTTGGAGACATTATACTCGAGTGAAGAAAGCACCTACTCCACGGAAGATTGTCAATCGTGACCCAGAGACTTTAAAATTGACACTGAAACATGTCTAATTTTTATATTGGATTTTATTTTGGTCGGTAGTGTTGGTGGGATCATGGGCCGGCTTGGTGGACAGGAACAAAAGACAAATAGAAACAGAACAAGTGATTGACATTCCCAAACAAATGGCTGAGGAAAATTTGATGGTAGGATTGATTAAAGAATTTGCCAATTTACAAAATGTCACGCAGATCACTGCTTGTTTGCCAATACCGAGGGCAGTAAGTGAATCTATTCCATGGGGAATTTTAACTATGAATCTGACTAATCTGGAACATAAAAATGAAACCACCTACTGTGAACAAAGGCCAGTGACTCAATGGTATGAACAAGTAAAGGTTATTAGAAAACAGTGGAAGTCACCAGGTAAGGAAACAGACTGTAAAAAAAAAAAACAACCAAACTATTGAATTATGATTTTATAACAGGATCCTGACCTAGTGCCATAGCTTGAGTTCTTCTTCCTGGGGGTCCAAATCTCCACTTAGGATGGTGTTCTTATGATGAACAACTTAAAACCAATGTGAGCAGAAGTATCATGGAATGGAAGTGTAACAAAACTGGCCAAGGTACCCAATTAGTAGCACAATGGGACTCTATATGGTCTATGTCCATATTTTCCCATTTTCAGTATATGGCAAGAACTTCTTGGTGTTTTACCTGGGATGGAAAAGTTTTTTCAGTATTACCCTGGGTCAATGATAGGTCAACTTCATCGGGAGAGAAGGAAAATAAAATAGTGCCATGGTGGAAATGTGAAAAAGTGTATGATTGCAGTAATGCAGACTTAGTAATCCAAAGAATTCCTCTGTAGGCTACTGTTTTAACATATGGTTGTTTTTGTCGAGTTCTTAAGAACACTCTCAATTTAACCAGCACTTTTATAGTTAGAAAAGGAACTTTGTTTAGTTGTAGTAAAACTACTATTTGAAGTCCAGGACATTTAGTTCGGGCATTAAGAGATGGAACCTGGACCACTCATCTACCATTAGATGGTAAAGTGAAACAAATTACTTTAGGCGTGCCAACATTGTGTCCGATTTGGAAGAAATCACCATTTAGAGGATCCCTAGAGAATATAGAACTGAAACGAACAAAGAGATCTGAGACAAATGATGATACTTGGAATGAACCATCTACAGGAGTGAAAATTGGCTGGGCAATTGAATCACTTTTAAATCCTATAGCATCATATAGAAACAGAGTATGGCTTTATAAGTTAACTGGTCAAGTGGAAAAATTAGCAAACGTTACCAAAAAGGGGTTTAAGGAATTGAACATACAATTACAGGCGACCTCTAGAATGACTTTACAAAATAGAATGGCACCAGATATGCTCCTACTTAAAGAACATGGAGTATGTGGATATCTCAAAGATAAACTGGAGCACTGTTGTATCCACATTCCAAATGCCACTCAGGATGTGGAACATGATCTAGACCTATTAGGAAAAACTGAAAAAGAAACTGAAACAATTCAAAAGGATATGTCAGAAGATTGGCTTGGAAAAATTTTTAACAAATTAGGATGGAACTTGAGTGTTGACGGCGAGGGAAGTCAAGCGGGCAAACTCAATGTGAGTGATAGAGCAATCTTCGATTTATTACGGCGCGATTATGTCTTATATACAGTTCCAGTTAATTATGCCTACAAGTCATCTGCTGATTGGCTAAGCTCTAAAGGGTTACATTTTCATACGTCCTCCTACTTGCGGTTTCTGCGGTTAGCTAGCTACATATTTTTTTTCTCTCTTGTCTACGCGAATTCCTCAAAGTTATTTACAACATTAGGCACAAGGTCAGTTTTTCTCAGCTTCCTTATCAGCATGCCTCAGCATAGCTGCAAGGCCTGCTTCAGCTAACTTACGCTAACTTTGTTTCACAAAGATCTTTAAGGGAGTCATGGCCGTGATCACACAGCCATTCTGCAACACTTGAGCTCTTGGATACAATCCATAATCAAAACTTTGTTTTTGTTACCGGTTGTCTTTTTGATGATCATGCTAGTATATGCATGTTTGAAGAAGCAGTTTACCAATAGAACTGCAATCAATCGTATGATCATGAGAGAAGTACCAACCAGTCCACCAAGGTATAGCCCACCACCAAAATATGTTGAAACAAATGATATGTAAATAATGTGAAAGTATTGAAATAATGATTTTCAACACTTTCAAAGGGGGGAAATGTTATAGATTTGCTAATAAGTTAAGATTGATTGACTTTATTTGATTGATTATTTGATTTTATAGAATTATTTTATAGCATAGAAATATAGAAGGATAAAAATATATTTTGAGGAAACTTATAATTGCTCAGTAAAAGCTGCTATGAGACCCTCTGTACATCCTGTACCAAGGCCAGAAGAATGGGCTGGAATTATTGTTGAAACTTAGGTAATAATTTAGGGTTTGAAAGGTTTCTTTGTATCTGACCAGTCTTCTGTATGTAGAAAGTGTATTGAGATGTCAGAATATGAGATTAATGGAAATTGGGAGGAGTCGACTGGAACAGCTTGTGGTTACCTGCCAAGAAACCGTGAACTTTAGTAGCAGGGAATTCCGGCAGGGGGAGATCGCAACCACCGACTCACACACCACCTACCCAAATCGTACCCCAGACCCATTTCTAGACCTTTCTAACCTTTACTGCGCAGAATCGGGTACGAGAGGAGAGTATGTTAATGATTTACTGGAAATATTATGATTATGTATGAATACTTAATATGTATGAATAAGTTCTATATATGGTGTCTGATTTTGAGACCTGGCGTGCATTGATCGTGAGAAGACTCACTCACGCACCCGACCGTCAATAAAGAAGTGTCTGCTTATCTACATCACATTGGTGTCGATAAGTTCTTCATTCCGAGATTTCGGTAACACTATGACTCCACCACTTGCTTCGAGAACAACTTCGCAGTCGTTAGCTAGCCAAAACCAGGCTTACGCAGCATTTTGGCTGCGGACAAGTGCAAAAGGCCGCGGTTCCGCATCTCGCCCCAGAAAGCGGGCAGCACAGCTCTTGTGGTGCGCTGCACATGGCTACCAGGGCAAAGTGAGAAGCACCACCAGGAGAAGAAGCACCAGCCGCCCGTTCAGAGCCGCGGCGGGCGGGGGCTGGGCTGCCGTTCCGCGCCGGGCCGGGGCTCGGTGCCGCCGCGGGCTCCCCTCAGCCTGCCGGCCCCGGGGCTCTGCGGGGGCCGCCCGCGGGGTGCGGGCTGTGCCCACAGCGGCTGCCTGGGGGGGCTCGGTCCCGAGGCGAAGCTGCTGGCCGAGAGCAGCTGCCGCTCGGTGTCACAGCCCCCCGGCCCGCCGCTGACCCCGCCCTGCAAGGCGCTGCACTTGCTTACAGACGCCCTGCCGAGAGCAACCGAGCTGCCCCTGCGAGCGGCTGGCACGGCGGAAAGCAAATCCTCGCCGGAGGGTACCCGCTGCCGGGGGGCGGGGGGCGGGCGGCGGGTGGGGGGGAGGGAGGGAGGCAGGTGAAGGAAAGACCCCGCTCCCTTGTCCCACCTCTCAGCCCTGCCGCGTGCTCTGCACCCCTTCACTCCGGTAACGGCTCACTTTCCCGTCGCAGGGAGGGGCTATGAACACAAGAGCTCGTGATGGCTTAGTGGTGCAAGGGGAAACCTAGTGGGGGCTTCTCCTAAGCCACATATTTACACCGCTCGTTTTTCCCTACTCAGAAAGTGCAGTCTTGCAAAGTCTCTTCTCTTTTGTAAAAAAATAATTTAAAGGTGCTGTTACTAACAGCTGCTTCCAAATGCAAACAGAGCAAATGCACCCGTTTCCCACAGCGAAACAGAGCGCATCATACGCAAAGGACTGAAATGCTTTTGCATACGGAGGCAATGAGTGTGAATGCCGGGCTGCGAGTGGGCAAAGGGCAGAGCGCAGGGAACCCCGCAGCCGCAGCGAGCGCTCCCGGGGCCCGGTGGTGTAAACTGGGCTGAGACCCGGCCCAGTGCTCGCCCGGCCGGTGCTCAGCACAGGGCTGGTGGGGACCTGCTGCCACCTCCTGACCAAAGGTGGGTACTGCACCCGCCCGGGACCTAGACCCCTGGGACCAGGACCCCCTGCGGCTCGAGACCGGGACTGGGACCCACGTGACTCGGACCGGGACCCCGCGACTCGGGACCGCGACCGGGACCCCCGCGGCTCGGGATCGGGAACTGGGACCCCCGCGGCTCGGACCGGGTCTGGGGCCAAGACCCCGGGACCGGACCCCTGCGCCTCGGACCAGGAACCGGGACCGGGACCCCCGCGGCTGGGGACCGAGACTGGGACCCGGACCCCCGGGACTGGGACCCCCGCGGCTCGGACCGGGACCGGGACCGGGACCGGGACCGGGATTCTCGCAGCTCAGGACTGGGACTTGGACCACTGGGACCCGTGACCCCCGCGGCTCGGGACCGGGACCCCGGCGGCTCGGGACCGAACCGGGACCCCGGGGACCGGGACCCCCGCGGCTCGGGAGCGGGACCCGCACCCCCGGGACTGGGACCCCCGGCTCGGACGAGACCGGGACTGGGACCGGGATTCTCGCAGCTCAGGACTGGGACTTGGACCACTGGGACCCATGACCCCCGCGGCTCGGGAGTGAACCGGGTCCCGGACCCCCGTGGCTCGGGACCGGGACCCCGGGGACACGGACCCTAGCGGTTCGAGACCGGGACCGGCACCCCCGGGACCTTGACCCCCGCGGCTAGAGACCCACCGGGACCCTCGGGACCGGGACCCCCGCAGCTCAGACCGGGACCAGGTCTGTGACCTCCGGGGCCGGGACCCCCGCAGCTCGGGACCGGGACCGGGATCCCTGGGCCGGGACCCCCGCGGCTTGGATCAGGGACCGAGACTGGGACCCCCGCGGCTCGAACGGGGACCAGGACTGGGACGGCCGGAACAGGGACCCCCCGCGGCTTGGATCAGGGACCAGGACTGGGACCCCCTGCGGCTCAGGACCCTCTGCGTCTCGCAGCGAGACCAAGACCTGGAGCCCTGGGACCGTGACCCCTGCGGCTGACGGCTCGAACCGGGACCGAAACCCCCGTGGCCGGGACCCCTGCGGCTTGTGACCTGGACCGGGACCCCCGGAACCGTGACCCATGCGGCTCGGGACCGGGTCCGGGACCGGCACCCCCACGGCTCAGGCTGGTTCCGAAACCAGGACCACCGGGACCCCCGCGGCTCGGATCGGGACGGGGACCGGGACAGCCGGGTCTGGCGCCCCCCGCGGCTCGGGACCTGGACCGAGATGTCTGGGCCCGGGACCCCCGCGGCTCGGACCGGGACAGGGACCGGGACAGCCGGGACAGGCGCCCCCGTAGCTCAGGCCGGGCCTGAAACCAGGACCGCCGGGACCGGGATGACCGGGACCAGGACCCCCGCGGCTTGGGACAGGGACTGGGACCCCCGCGGCTGGGGACCGGGACAGGGACCGGGATCGCCGGGACCGGCGCCCCCACGGCTCGGGACCGTGACCGGGACGAGGCTCTGAGGTCGGGACCAGGACCGGGACCCCCGCAGCTCGGGACTGGAACTGGGACCGGGACACCCATGGCTCGGGATTTGGACGACCGGGACCGGGACCCCTGCGGCTCGGACCAGGACCGCAACCCCCAGGACCGGGACCCCTGCGGCTCGGGACCGGGAGCGGGACAAGGACCCCCGGGCTCGGACCGGGACTCACCGGACTAGGGCTCGAGACCTAGACTGGGACCGGGAACCCCGGGATGGTGACCCTTGCGGCTCGGACCAGGCCGGGACCCGGAACCACGGGGCTCGGACCGGGCCGGGAACCACGGGGCTCGGACCGGGACCGGGACCCCCGCGGCTTTGATAAATGAATTGTAAAGGCAAACCAGCTTGTTTTGTCATGACTTGTGGAAATGCATCCGTATCCTGTGCTGACGTGCTGTTTTGTTTTGCTGCAAACCACACAAGTCTGCATCTAGAGAGGACAACGTATTAGTCATCACCAGTGTCCTTACACAGCCTCTTTACAGCCTCACTGCCTGGACTGCAGGCGTGCTCTTGCCTTTTCCAGGCATCCAAGTGATGGGTTTTGCCTCAATATTGCCTCCACAATATTTTATTTTTCCTCAGTATTTTCAGATGACTCCTAATACAGTTTCACATATGAAGCACTTTACTCACTTGCGTAGATCATTCGAAACAAAAAAACCCCACCCACCCACCATGAATAGTGTATCTACGTATTTTGCCACAATGCAGGTATGGTTTTCAATTATAATTTCCAATTCAGTACCAGGGTTAGTTTAAATAATTTAATTCTTCTTCTAAATGCTTTACCAAAACACGTAACAAATTCTCCCTCTATGAATGCTCTGCCAGCGCATGCTATAAGCTTGGCAACTTGATCGCTTGCTCAAAGTGATGATATATTGAGCTGCTTTTGCTTCACAAAAGTATTTTGCTGAGTTGTCAACCCATGTTTCGGTCTTAATATTTTAACTTTTCTCACTTGTCCGACCAAAGAATCATATTTATCTTTATGTTGAGTTTCGTAGTGTTGACGCAAATTGTATTCCTTGAACGCAGACACTGAATTCTGGCATATCAGACAAACAGCTCGCTCTTTGTACTCCCTGAAAAAATAATCAGAAGTCCACTTGTCTTGGAACACCCCGCACTCGGAGTCCATTTTTCTTTTTTTTTGACATGATGGTGCGCGCGCTTCCCACTGGTGCTGGCTTGCTCGTCCTGCCCGGGAGCTGGAGGGAGGGAGAGACGGGGGAGCCGCCCCCCTCCTCAGCCCGGCCGCGAAGTCCAGACAGGGTGGCCAGAAGGGACTGAAGGGACTTTGCCGCGCCGGGGCTCTGGCGACTTGCCCGAGTTGGCTGGGCCTCGCAGTGCAGAGGCTGCCGGCTGAGCTTGCCCGGCAGAGGAGATGCCTGCGCCTCTTGCCCGCCGCGCACCGCAGAGGAGGAGGAGGAGGAGGAGGGGGGAGGAGGAGGAGGAGGAGGGGGGGGAAAGGAAAAAGCTCCTTTCTTGAAACTGGAATGGCAGAAGGTGCCATCGTGTTTTAACATATGTGGACAAAATTATTCTTTAGAGAGCCTCAGTTTACTTTTAATGACTCAAGAACCCAAAGCCAGAGTATGCGGTGCATTTGTAGTTTATCAGTTGAGTTTTTACTCCCAGATTCGTTTGGAGCACAAGGCTAAAGTGCATCTGATACCATCAGTACATGCCATTTAGCCCACAGCAATCATCCAGAAAGCATCAAGTAGCCTCTCTTATTTTCTGGCTGTAAAAGTGCTCATCCACAACGCAAAGCCAAACAGCTTAGCCTGAAACAAGAAAAAGCCGAGAGAGGGTTTACACAGCTGTCACCTAAAGGTTCCCAGCTGAGAGGCACGTCTACAGGTGCTTTCGTTTCTCAAGTCTCAACTAAACTCCTGGCTCACTCTGGCGTGATCTGAAGAGCCCGAGACTGAGCGCTCAGCCATGGTGCTGGAGCAACGCCCGCTGGTTTCCCGCTGCTGCCCCGACAGCCACTGCAGCATGAACAAGGCAAGGTGATGCTGAGCGTCTGTGAGGAGCTCTCTCGCTAACATAGTCCCAAGGTCTTCTCAAGGTGGCTGTGCAGACAGAGAGTAATAACGAGGAGCGGCTGGCATACAGTGCCCGTCTGCCTCTGCAGTCAGCTGAATAGTTAATTGCATCCTTGGCGTTGTTTTACACAATTCACTGTTGTGCCTGGAGGCTCCTGCATCTCTGCTGTACATCTCCACTGAGGACCCAGAGATGGAGACCTGAACTTCTGCTTTGCCTAACAGCTAAATTACACTTTGTATAGAAAACTGATCACGTGGTACCTTTGGTGGCAAGTTGTATAGATCTGTGACCCAATGAATTCAGAGTTGCTCTCCCAAAGCTCTGAAGTCTACCAGCCTTACGGTTACAGAGTCCCTACAGGGATGCACACACTCCAGCTGGGTTCTGCGCTCTCTCCTGAACTATGAGCAAGGAGGAGGAGGAACTGAGCGTAGGGCTTCTCATCTCTTCCCCTTTCATGCAGCACAAGGCACTCCAGAAGCAGCCACGGCCTCATCGAGCCTCCTGGCCAAAAGACTTCGATCTTGAGGGCAAAGGCTGAAGAGTGCATGAAAGTGAGAGAGACACAGGGGCAAGCACTTGTCCCACCTTGCAACATCACTTGTTGGCATCTTCTCATCTGATCCCAGGCTGCAAAGGGTCGCAGCTCCACTTGTGAATTACTGGGTACCCTTACAGCGGTATTATCAAGTAAGGAACAACGTTAGAGTAGCAAAAAGACACGGCTCTGCCCTCGGCTGGGGAGGCACACTGGGACAGCCTCCAGCGCCAGACCATTTTTAGCAAAAGCAATCACAAATACAGTTAACTTCTTAGCTGACTTGTCTACAAAGAGGGAAAGGCTCCATACGATAAGCAGCACCCATTATTACTCTGCTGCAGAATTTAGTTCTTCCAGAAGTAATACACTCTGTTTTGCCAGCATCTAACAGCAAACCATATAACACGAAGATGCAGAGTTAAGGTACCTGTAAATGCACTGGTTTTGTTTCCCGGCTTTTGTGCTTCCCAGGGCTGTCCTTTGTTGTGCAGCTCTGATATTTTCCAATTTTTTTATATTTGGATATAGTAATTGCTAACACAGAGTCTAAGGCTAGCAATCATAACATCTATTTACAACACGCACACTGGCTGTGTGCACCTATTCCACCAGCCTCCCGTTTGCTTCAAACATGTCAGTCTCCCTGAGGACACGTTCAATGAGAAACCACCCCCCACCCTGCAAAGCCCTGCTTTACTTGCTGCCGAGCCTCCTGCATCCCCCTGGGCAGATTACTTTTGGAAGGCTGACCAGGGAATATTTACCAGCTATGGAATCAACAAAGTTCAGCCACATGCCAACATTTCATGCTGTTACCTAAACGGTGTCAGAACTCTCAGAACTCCATCAAAACAGAACTGGTTTGCACTTTGGTATTAAAAGTTATGTCCAGGCCTGAACACCTCGTTGAGGGCTGGGCCACACAGCAGGCTCCTCTGGGCAAAGATTTCTTTTCTAAGCAGCCATTACGCAAGTACCAATCTGTGAAAAAAATCCGAAACTCAAAGAGAGAGAACCTTGATTTGACATAGTGCTCTTGCTGCATGTTCCGTAGAAGGGAGGTCACCCACATCTTTAGATCTAATGGAAAGCAGGAAAGAAGCACCAAGTGCAAGGTTCTGCATGTGGGCTGGGGCAACACCAGGCTGGGCAGAGAACGGATGGAGAGCAGCCCTGAGGAGAAGGACTGTGGGGTGTTGGTGGATGAGAAGCTCAACTTGGCCCAGCAACGTGTGCTTGCAGCCCGGGAAGCCCAGGGCCGGGGCGGGTGGAAACTGGGCTGTAAATCCTGGGCCAGAGTTATTTCCTGCAGCTTAAGAAAACTGCGTGGGTCTGGTGATGTCTGGTCGCTGTTTTTAAACCCACCCCACCCCCCCCCCCCCGTCGGTATTTCTAATAACAAAGGGTTAAAAGCCAGCAGGCAGTCCCCGCGGTGGCGCGCAGGCAGCAGGCAGGCAGGTGCCAGCGGAGCCCAGAGCCCCCAGCAGCATCAAGGGCAGCACCCACCGCCGCAGGCAGCGCGGCCGAGCAGAGCGGAGTGTCCGCAGCAGCGCAAGCCCCGCGCACCGCCCCCCTCGCTGCCGCAGCCGCCCCGCAGGAACTGGGACGGGGTGCAAAGGAAGAGCGGCCGCCGGCCTGGGAACTGCTCCGCCGGGCAGCGGCTGTCAGCGAGAACCGCTGGAACAGGAAGCAGCTGTTTCTTCCAGCTGTGACACACTCACCCCTGGTCATCGAGAACACGGAGAGAACACCGATGCGACACCCGTTGCCGTGCCAAAGCTCCATTTCTTGCAACATCGCTACACGTCTGACAAGGGAAGCCAGCTGGCAGCTGCTGCACATCTGTCACCGCCAGAAAGCACCCCCGCTTCCAAGGGGCGTCCACCAGCAGACGGAGATCTAGGAAGAAAAGGGAACGCTGAGTACACAGCAGGGCTCGGGTATGTTTCCCTCGGCAGCGTACAGAGCAACCGCATTTCTGTCGGGCACTACAAAATACGCTTCCAACGGCAGACTAGAACCTGATCACCTGAGGCCGACCCTGCCTGGGCAGGGGTACAACAGGGCACACACGGGAAACCACATCCCACCCTGCTCCCGGTAACAAGACTATCGGTAAAAACATCTTTATTACAGAAGGTGCTACTTATTTAAAATACCTTATTACAAAACATCTTATTACAAAAGTTATTTTTAAAAAAGTAGTATCTTGTTACAAACCATCTTATTACAGAAGTTACTACTGGTTAAGAAAGATCTTATTACAGAAGCTGTAAGGAAAGGTTTCGCCTCAGTTCATCTTACTGCCCGGTGCTCCCTTAGCACATCCCGGCCACAGCTGGGAGCTACACAAGCCGAGGCGGTCCTGACAGCTTCTCTGCTCCCTTCTCGTGCGTTTTGCTCAGGGCTGGCTCGTATGAACACGCATGAAGCCATTACATGGATGGTTTAGGTGCTCTTCCACATGGATCTCCTGAACACAAGTAGAGGATGTGCCCCCTTTATCCTTCAAACAGTATTTTAACATGAACACAAATGTATAGCTAGTAAAAACTTAAGATCTGCTATCAACATAAGTACAATCTTCCTCTAAAAGTTTAAAAAATATTTTCAAGACATAATTAGAACAGAGTACTAGAATAATAAATAACTTATCATTACAGATACCATTAGCATCAAAAGGAAATTATTAAACCAGAAGAATTCCCCAGGAACGTAAAAGATCAGCAGCTGTGACATACATACACTTGCTGGTGAAACAGAGAGCTGGTTCAGGAAGGAAGAAGGTTTCCTGGTTAATCACTTAGAAAATTAGCTCATCTTTCCTTTAGCTGCTCTCCTGAAATCTCAGACCCATTCAGACCCAGAATCTTGCGACTTTCCAATGCTTTTGTTTCATACACGATCCCCAGTAAAGGGCCACGGTACGACTGCAAGCAAAGACAGCGAGAGCACCAACCACCACCTATGCCGAGCATACTGTAGCTCCCAACAACGTTAAATAGATAAATAAATAAGTGAAACAGATTCCTAACAGAGCACTAAAACCCATCTGCTTCCCAGTAAGGATGTCTCAAGAAAGTGTTTAAGGGTTCCTGTAAAGTTCAGACTTTCCAAATCTAAAGAATACAAACAGCTAAGGAATTACTTCATATTAATTACTCTGACCACTCGGTGCTTTATAACTTGACAGGTAGAAAATGTAATGAAAGAGGCCTACTGAACAATACCCTACCAAGTTAAAAAGAAAGCAAAAAATAGAGTGGTGTGGGGCTGGTTTTTTTGCTGGTTTTTTGTTGTTTTGTTTGGGGCTTTTTTGTGTGTGGTCTTTGGTGTTTTGTTGGGGTTTGTTTTTTTTTTTTTTTTTAAACACAGCTGAAATGATCCAAAGTGGCTGTTGTGGGCAAAGCTCCACGGCTGCTGGAGTCTGACAGGGGAATCCAGCTGGCAGCTGCTGCACATTTGTCACCCACTTCTCACTCTCTTATTTCATCCTCCAGAAAGCACCCCCGCTTCCGAGGTACATCCACCGGTAGACGGAGATCTAGGAAGAAAAGGGAACACTGAGTACGTATCAGTGCTTGGATATGTTTCCCTTGGCAGCATACAGAGCAATTGCATTTCTATCAGGTACTATAAAATATGCTTTCAATGTCAGACTATAACCTGATCACCTGAGGCCTACTGTTTAAAGAAACAGGAATTCTTCCAATTTTTCAAAAATTTAAATATAAAACCCCAAAGCAGATTATAAGAAAAGTGCTCCCATTCTTCAGTATGTATTATTTAGAAATGCCTTTGCCACCATGGATACCAAAAGCCAAACATTAATTACTACAAGCCCCTGGCAGTATCTACAGAAAGGCCTGACCTGCTTGTGCCATATCCCTTTGTTTACCCAGAAAAGGCACAACTGCCTCAAAGCACACCACAGCCAGCGCCAGGATCCCAGAAAAAAACTCGTGGCGTCACAGAGAGGACAGACAAGAGGCTCCTTTTTTGACAGTTACCTCGATCCACAGCAACACAGAGATACTTCCCACGTATGGCCAGATCTTGCAGGTCAAGAAAGTGAACAAGTACCCCCGATAAAGTCACAACAGCGCTACCACTGCAAACATCACCCACAAGAAATTTAACCTCTAAACAAACACATTCACATCTTCCAGCCTCTGTTCGTTCTCTGTACTACAAAGTTCCTGCCCAATAGGCACCACTTTTGCACTTTCTGACACCTGCCTCCTGCCAAAGCAGACTCTGTTGGGAACACATCTTGAAAACGCATAGGGATGGAGAAATGAGGGGGCTTGTAACAATGCACCTCTAAATTATGGCAAGTTAAGACACAGGGTATGACACCCACTCATCCCAAAGAGCAGACTGCCAGGACAGGCAATTTGAAATGCCTTCAATGAATATATAATGACGTCAAGGTAATGGCAACTGAGCTGGAGCAAGCAGCTGCCGCTCGGACTCCCGAGAGCAACTTCGCTTTGGGCTTCACACAGATGTTCAAGAGCTCAGGGCCAGGCCTGTCCCCACATTAACTCTTAACACCTTTGTAGGAAGAGATCTCACTGTGACCGGATAGGAAAACTAAATGAACATTAACAGTATTTTTGGCTGGAAGGTGCAGGAAACAGTTCAAGGGAACAGATGACAGCATGGGAGACCTTGCCTGAATGAAGATTTGCCCTTAGCAATTGCACCTAGAAATCTATTTACCTTGGAGGGAATGAGAGAGAACACACAGTGACACAACTGCAGCGGCATGGGAGTGGGTGGTAAATGTCTAGGGCACCTTGCAGCATAAAAAAGAAAAAAAGTCAGAGAAAGTCATCAGATTATTTGCAGGACTAGACGACTCACAGAAAATATATGGTCAGCCATCGAGAAAGAAAGATTTTTTGCTTGATGTCTCAGCATCAGCTTAAATGCTTCAATCCACAAGTAACAAATGCCCCCTGCTCCATTCTGAGATGCCTATTTCCAGAAAGACGGGCTGCAAACAAAAATTCCTCCCATCAGAATCTGGTCCTTCTCCCGTGCTCTTTTAGAAGAGGAAGCACAAGCCACAGATATTAGGTCCAGTACAGCTGTGCTCACTAGCTGAGTGTGCCTGTGGAGCACAATGCAGAGGAGATGGGGAAGGAGACTCAAAGTATTTACAGAGTTCCTCTCAATCCTTTGTGAAGTCCAAAAGGACTCCTGTTGCAAGTGTGTATGCTGCCAACAAAAGCGGACAGATTTATTTCAAAACTCCCATTTTAACAGACAAGCTCAGCTAGAAAGTAGTGGGAAAAGCAGATGCATCATCAGCACCTTCAAATCTATGTCCTAAGAGTGAGCTTGGGGCTGAAAAAAAGCAGTCCCTGAAAGGTGAACTATTCCTTGCACCTCCGTGTGATAAACACGGCAGGAGCTAGAGCACCATACCCATCGCCTCTCAAGAAAAAGAGTGGGAAGGGAACAGATGACACAGCCCGTAATCATTTGCAATGATGTATCTTAGCGCCGAGTTAAGTTCTGCACCCTTTGTAGCAGACTCTGGCTCCCGGGAGGACTCAGAAGTAGTTGAAGAGGAGGGTTCTTCACCCGCTGTGTAGTTAATCTGCATTAATGACATTAACTTACAAAAACCACAGTGGATGCTAAATGTTTGCACAGCTTCAAAAAGGGACTCTAAAAATCAACTGAAGGTTACTGAGGCCTTTTCTGCTTAATGGTACAGAAATGCCAAAGACACCGTTGGAGACAGGACGATGAACTAGAGACACCTTTCATCTAGATTCTGCTGGGCAGAATGTTCTTAAAACTGGTAAACTAGAATTTAGCTGAGAAGGCTGGTTAAATACATTGGTTTTCCATTTGAAGGAAGCAGATAACCCATCTCAGTGATTTATGGTGCTGCAGAGATGGGCTGGCAGCTACGGAGGGAAACCCTGGGGACGGTGTTTTAGGGAAAGGACGCTTGTCTTTTCTTGCTACAGAACAGCTGTGAAATGCAAAGAAGTCCAGTCCACTCTTTGGAGGGAAGCAATGCCTTCTCCACAAAGGCGGGTTTGATTCTTGGTGCGTTTTTACAGATTAACAGCTCGGGTTGGGCTCAGAGCTGCTCCCAGTCACTGAAATGTACCACATTATATTGGCTCTCGCTGTGTGGTATCTAGAACTTGGTGTCACCACGTAACAAAGAAAAGTGATGTTAAAGAAAAGTGACATTAACATAGAAAAAAACAGCCTACTGAAATAGATGGAAGAAGAGCCTTTTTCACAGCAGGGTGCATGTATCAAACTGCAGGCTCAGAAAACTTGCAAAGGAGTGCCCAAAGGAAAACAGGAAAACAGAGAGGACTCCAACACACTCAGAGGGCAAGTTGCCAAGAAACACCTGGAAATCATCGTGATGCATTTTAGCACAGAGAGATTAAAAAAGAAGTTGTTTCCAGAGTCTCACAGAGGACAGGAGGTGCTGACAGACAAAGGTGTAGTCAGAGCAGCACAAGTCAGCTTGCACTTGAGCCTGCCTGCTTCAGGCTTACAGCTGACATGCAGCCGACAGGCTATGCCAGCTTGGAGGCTTCTATCATGCACCCAACTGACTTTGGGCTAGCTTGAGCCTGATCACGTTTGGCTCAGGTGTGCTATCTATCTCTACCCTTAACACGCACACCAAGCCCCAAAGGTACAACAGTGGAATTGCAGACCTGGATGACCGTCACATTTCCCAGAGAGTAGACTATGCCAATCGTTGCTAATTAGCATTAGCATAACAGTGTTTCATCCCTGTGGAACAATCCCATGGGAATGCTTTCCAACATGTTCCTGTACATAACTTTACAACTGGCACGTTAAGCAAATGTTTTGCTTCAGATATGAAAGCTGAGAAGTTTGCTAGTTATCTGTGATACCAGGAAGTAATTGAACAAGAACTCTCGATTATGTGTTTTAAACAAAAGCTTGTCTTTTTTCAAGGTGGCATCCCACCTTTTTTCTCAGCTTCCTGACAGAAAGACTTTATTCCTTACTTAAATGTTTGAAACTGATGGGCATTATGAGCTGAACTATTAACTAGCATCATGATCTGGAATCTAGAAACCACCCTTTGAAGTGAGCAACAGCTCTTCAAACCCCACCATCGGCTCTTTGATGAACAGCTGTGAGGGAAACAGCTTCTTAGAGACTTGCAGGCTGAACCAAATTCCCCTCTAGAATGGATCCCAAGTACTTTTTGTGTCCTCTTACGTCTCTCTAATTCTGTGGACATTTAGGTTTTCCCTTCAGTTACTAGATTTGTGAAGTTTTTAGCCTCAGATACTCTGTGGCTTGTTTTTCTCATGTGCTTCAGGACACTACCAGACTGGTACAATGTGTTCAGTGATCTGAGACAAAGAGTTCAGACTTCTACACTAGCTTCATCAGTTTGGTGGGTTTTGCCCCTGGAACTTCCATAGTTACCTCATTACTCAGTGTTTCCTTCACAGCACTGTCGCCCTCCAGCGAACACGTCTATGGACTTAAATCTCAATATTGTGACATCCAGGTTTCTGGCACAACTCCCAGAACTTCAAGTTTTATTTACTTACATAATTTACACCCTTTCCCACATCAGAGTAATTAGCATACGTGTCTCTATTGAAGTGTGTTGATAAGTACACTAAGAGGTTGTACAAGTTTAGTATTTTAACTGAAGGAACAATGAGGTATCTACATGGCAGACAACAATTCTTCTACTCTCCCCTTTCTGTAATAGTTAGTTTTAGAGTAGCTGTCACCGTAATCTCTGAGAAAACGTAGAATCTTTCTTACCGAGAGAGTTGCCTGTGTCTGAACTGCGTCTTTTCCGGGAGAAAGATTTTACAGATGAATCTGTCTGTTCTACAGATTCGTTCACAGGCTCAGCTCCTGAAGTGAATTGTCTCTCTTCTGTCTCCGATGTCCTGGATTCACTTTTAACACTAGTATTCTCCTTAAAAAAACACAACACAACACCAAAAGAAATAAAACCAAAGATCACTCAATGTTATCTTATAATAAAACTAATATAAAACCAATAAAACAAAATAAAAGCTATTCTTCTCCACTCCAAAAGGGCATCTAACAGGTGGTGAACACTGCCTAGACAGTTGACATAGTAAGTGTTTTTAACTCAGAATTAAGGTTGCTAAATTGAAACAACCTCTTACAAAACATCATATTAAGCAAAATATGAGATCAGAAAACTAGAATACACAAAGTTAGGGTACATGTCCCCACAGTCTGAACTTTTCCCTCAGTTATTAAAATAGCTAGAAGAAATAAGCTAGAAGAAATATAGGTGCACTCATTCTTACCAGCACGTGTAATAATAACGACAGATCTAGCTCAACTTGACAGAGCTGTGTGATGCAGAACCACACGTGAACCACACATTTCTGGTTGGGAATCTCACCCCACCCCATCCAGTCGTTAAGACATTAAGTTACAACGTGTTGCTTGCTTTTTAGAGCCCTCTGCTGCTGCTCTACATGTATTTTGCAGGCAACCATTTGGCAAACTGGTACATTTCCATGAACATGTGGCAAAAACCTGTAGCTTAAAAAAAAAAAAAAAAAAAGACCCGGACAACCAAGTTCTGTTTCATTTTCACTGAGGCAGTACAGGCCCAAAGTTAAGCACCTGGAATCTACCTTTAGACAGAAAAATTTTCACAGTATCACCTGTTCTAGAATAGTCATCTCTTCTGCAAATATCTTATGCATCAATAACCTAAAGATGAATGACTGCTCAGAGCCTGCAATGTTTCCTTCTATTAAGGGGAAAAAAAGCTTTTGAAAACCATTATGTGTGAGTTTACAGAAGACAAGAGGTCACACCTGGTAATAAGATAGTCTTTCCAAAAATCATGCTCACCACCTTGAGTCTGTCATTACTCAATGTTGAGTATATAACAGGCTATGTGTATACGTATCAATAGAAACACACATACACTGCTTGACAAAGTTGTATAATAACATTCAAAAAGGCCTGTGCAAATACAGTAATGGAGTACTCCAGGGAGAACTAGTTCCCTCCCACACACCTCCTGCACTTGCTGGATACCCATTTGACTCGGTTTTTCCTCTTTGAAATGTGCTGTCTGGATGTATTGCTTTAGTACTGTTAACAAGGCCACGTGAAAAACACGTGGCTAGCAGTGCCTTTTGTCTGATGTCTGAACCACAACTCCTTCCCAGGCACAAAAACAAAGAAGGCAGGCAGGCTGTAGGTCACTACCTTCACCAGCTAGAATCCAAGTCTCACGAGTGATGATGACTTCTCTATTCCTGGTGACATTTCCATAATAGCAAGTTCTAGAAAAATCAGTGAGCAGCCTTCATCAAGTAGTGAGAGAAGGGAAGATTTCTCAGGTAAGCATTCTAAACCGGATATTCCACCGGACAACTGCTCTAGAAACAATTCTGCAAACTTCATTATTTAAAAAGAGACTAATGAAAAGCAATACCAGGCAGGGGATGTAGATACCAAATTGCAGTGTTTGATAAAGAAAAAACAAGTAACATGCATATTGGGATAACCATTATCAAGAAACTGTTACTAGCACACGTGGTGAAAGTAGTCTAGACACTCTAACTAGCAGTTCTGCAAAGGACCTGGGGATGCTGCAGTGCCCAGTAAGGCTAACGACACCTTGGGCTACACCGGGATGAGCGTGGCCAGCAAACTGAGGAAATTTCATTCCCCCTCACTGGTGAACCTGTACTTCCAATGCTGTGTCCAATTTTAACCCTTACAGCTGCGTGTGTGGAAACTGAAGAGCAGTCATACTGCACAGCACCCCTTTCAGATTTCTTTTTATCACTGTGTTTATAGAATCTTACACACCAACTCTTCAGTAATCTAATGTAATAGGTAATAATACCATTTTCATCCTAACAGCATCAGCCTAGCCCACACAAGTCTGGTTCCCAAGCTATCCCTTTTTTTTATTGTTCAGTCTTTTAAGCGAACATGTTTCTGACCATGGATTCACCGCACCTGTGGACAGACCCTCCACTCAGGTCTAATACTTCTGCAACTTCAGAGTCCAAAACATTGTTTGGCAGAGAATCAAGCAAAGCTACCAAAGCTGACAGACGTGAAAGTTTTGCCTTTTCACTTCAGTTACTGAAAAACGCCAAAACTGCTGCATCTCACTACTTACACGACTTACGAGACACTGACTGGACTATACCTATACCCAGCTGGAACCATGATGGGAAGCTGAGGTACTAAAATTAGCAACTCGCATGAACAGGGTTTGCTGGATTCACCTTCCCCAAAGAAAGCAAGTGTTTCAGCCTTCACATAGGTATGCTGCCAAGGAGACTGAACGAAATCAGAGGCAAATTCCTCTTGATCAAGCATTACAGAAATGTTCTATTTCCACTTTAAGAAGAAAATAAAACATTTCTTAGGAGTAGGAGTGGAATAAGAGGTGCCCATTGAAGGCCAAAGCCTCTAAAAGTCTAGGACAGAAATTCACTGAGGCTGAGAGGACAACGCTGGATCTGACCTGTTGAATGTACTAACTCTTTTCATGTAAAGAGCTGCTCTTTAATTTGCTGTCTTTTAGGAAATCGGGAAAACAGAATAAAGCAGGTTTCTACTAAACTGTTACTTCTACAAGGAAGACAGTTCAAGGCTCAGTGCTGGTCACAAGAGTAATTAAATGCTGGGAAATACTGTGAACGAAACAGAAAACAAAACAGTACCAGCTTGGTCAAAAGGTCCCGTATGCTAAAACCGACAGTTTCAAGGGCTGACTTCAGTCCACAGAGCAGAAACCCAAGATGAAGTACACAGTATCATCGCAAGTCTTCCGGCTGAAAGTAGCTGGAATGTGTAAGCAGGAATGCCCTGCTCTGTTTGCGCTCCTTGTTCTTGCTCTTCCCTACACATCAGGTTACAGTTGTTGTTTTGAGACTTGACGCTGGGCAAGACAAACCTTTGATCTGACCCAGCAGAGCTGTTCTGATGCTCTTGTATGAACAGTGGAGGAATTTGCTCCCCCTCTGCTTGTGTAGAGAGGAATAGAGCGGTCTTCTGTGCACGCCCACTATTCTGTCATAAGCTTGCTCTAAAACACATGGTACCAACAGCCACTGAAAGCCTGAGTGCTTCCAGATTCCGGGATGAGGAAGAAAACTGTGCTGGAGCCTGATGTGAGGAGTACAGGCACCGAAGCCTCCTCTGGAGAGTTCTGCACCTGCCATGACCCCAGGCTCTGGACAAGTAGGGTGTTAAAGTTAACCTTCCCTCTCCCAACTTTGGGAGGAGGAGACTAGTTGAAGAGTAGTTCTAACAGAAAGAGGGAATCTGTCAAACAAAACGCTGAACAGTCCCTGAATTGCTTTTCAATTGCTCAAAAAATGAGGCCAGTTATTTAACCCGTTACAGTCCAGGACCAACATCAGGATTCTCACAAATATACAAAACCTCCCTCCCAAACAACTACGTGGTTCGTGTGCTTAATTCCCCCAGTTCTTGACAAGGAAGTTCGGGTCACGGACTCCAAAGGCCTTCAACAAGGGACAACCTATCATTCTAAAAATGCAGTTCCAAAATTCTAAAACTGACAACATTTAAAGTGCGGTCAACACTTAATATAATGAGTGGGCACCAATTAAGGAGTGCTGCCAACTCTATGCACTAGCACAGGGATGTGCTCTTCCCTACACGGTACTGAGCAGAACGGTCTAGTCTAGGCTTGAGCTATGCAGAGGCTTGATCAGGATACACACCCCTTTCTAGAAAGATACCCAAGAGGAAGATACTAATCTTTATAACGCTGAAAGCAACAACGGGAGGTTTGCGCCAGCTGATGATTTCCGATCTAGAAACTTCAGTGAAGGCGTCAAGCTACCGACAGAACAATAAGACAGTAGCTTCAATGCACACACAAAAATGAGATTGAGTGCCTACATGCAAGGTAGGTCTCATGCAGCAGAAACAGAAGCAGTCAATCTCCTGAGCTTACCTTGTTTTCAAAACAAAACAAAACAAAAAGCAGAGCACGCATTTGCTGCCTTAACAGAGTAACATCTAGAATGCCCCTCACCCCTCATGAGACTTACAATTTTACATACCGGGAAGACCAGGTACAGGTAGACCGAAGTACAATTACAACTTGTTGTACACCACAAAGTATAAACCAATGAAGATGCTTTATACCAGTCAAATGTCAATAAACTATACTTTCCACAGAAAACAGAACTTACAACTATTTATCAGAAACAATCTAACCGTTTATCTAAATTTAAGCAAAAATCTGCCTCCAGCAGCAATTCTCAAAATACTCTTCTTTGTTGGAGATTAAAGATGGTATGTTACAACCTAAAAAAGCATCCACTTCATCACCACGAATACACCTGCACTACGCATGTTTCCCATGCAAATGAGCACCCTAACTTGGCCAACAGGCTGACGCATGTCATGCTCATTAACATGGGAAACATGGGATACTTTTTCATTCCGTCTTCTTTTTTATATCTTGTTTTACCAAGCAAACCCTTCACTGTACATTAAAAGCTTAATTAAAGAAGCCTTCAGTTCTTAAGCAGGCAAGAATATTGAAAAGCTACCGGTCCAGACCCTAGCATTACTATCAAATATAGTTAGCTCAAGAAAGATGTTGGTTTACCTCCCCTTACCCCTTACCTGCTCTGGACTGAACAATTCTTCCTGAAAAAACATGAGGGAGAACTCAGCTGGGCGGTGATCTGGTTCTTTGCTCCGTTTTTCATCTGCTTCCTGTGTGGTCAGAAGTTCTTGTAGTATTTTAGCAGCAGCAGCAGTTTCTATAGACAGAGTGGGATCGGCAGCACAAAGAATGTCAGAAGGCTGTAATGGAGACAAATTCAGTGCTCCATCTGCTTCCACCAGAAATTATGTGTCTGAAGTTACAGAGTGAGACATTCCAGCTGGCTTTCCTCAGTTGAAGGTGGTGCGTAACTATTAACAGGCGGTGCCTGATTTCCATTAAACTCCAGGATCGAATACTGGCTCTCTACAGGTGCCACTCCCACCTTTTCAGCTTTGCATGATGAATGCACCTCAGCGGCAACCTGAAACGTGGCTTCAAGACTGACTTCTGCCTTCTTGTTTTCTTCAGATATATTACATAGCCAGTCAGACGGCATCAGTTCAGCTTCATAAGATGACTGCATTGGAGGATTCTGGAAAAAACAAAATACAGTGAACTTGTGTATCAAAAAATTACCATGACAGGATGTGTATTGATTCTGTTTATCCATTTATCCAAAAGCTTGAAAGATTGTCCGTTATTCTCAGTTTAATAGCAAGTTTAACCAGAAGAAAAAAGAAAAAAGCTACTGCTTTGTCTTGGTTTTCATTAACCACCTTACTCTTGGCACGCTTCCTTTCTTCTATTCATGGTCTATCCTGGAGAGAAGGTTACTTACTAGGAGCTGGTGTATGCCTGCAGATGCATTGTCTGCACACCCTTTGCACCGCAGGTGTTAAATATACCCAAGCATTCAAATCAGAGACTTCTGGTCTTAGTAGGACCTGTGGGGGTACACTAGAACCACCCTCTTCACGTGCCACATACGTAATAGAAAATGAGAGAGAAAATCCACCCGCCTTCAGTTCCTTCTAAAACTCAAGCATTCCTGTTGTTGTAGTATAAAAAAATCAGTATAAACCACATCATTTTTAAGCAAAAGAAAAAGGTCCACATGCTGTAAATGTGCATATGGACAACACAACTTGAGGAACTCACCGCTTCTTAACCAATAATACCATTTTCCTCCTCAAGTGATTGTCCATAGGCACATCTACACAAGGGGTGCCCCCCAGGAACGCCCCAGTCCCAGGATGAGTGGGAGTTCAAATACCGGTGAAAGCAAATACTGCAAAACTGCCCTGCCTGTCACAGCCTCACATCTGGACTCTCCGGTCATGACAATGTCCCACAGAGGCACAACCCAAAGTCTGCATCGATCTGCATAAAAACCCGACAGAATTTCAGGTCAGAAACACTTCTTGTAGAACCTACAGAGACTGCCTTTGCCATCACAGATCACGTCTGAACACTACTAAAATTTTTCACTGTAATAACATCACAGGACGACAGGACACAATCAGCAATCCAGTGATGATTTTTTTAGTAGCATTCCTATATATCGAATAACCTTTAAAACAGAATGAAGACAATGAAAGAGTTTTTCCAAAGCAGCAAGTCCTACCCAAGTGAAATGATAGATGACATTTTAACAGCCAGTGTCTGTACTGCTACTTCTTCTGGAGGTGACTCAGTCAAAGGACACTAGAAGGGTCATTTCTTCTGACAAATACAAGTCATACAATGATGTTGAACAGAAACTCAGGTCTATTTAAAATACAGCCTTCTTTTGGAAGAGATCCAGTATGAAGGACTAGTCCTTAGTGCCTGACTATCCTTAGACCTTTTAGCTGAGGTCATGGTTAATGAAAAGCTACTTCCAGAGACGAGTAAATTAGAGAACAGGAAGCTACAGGATCACCTACTAGGAAAGCCATATCAGACCAA
This sequence comes from Falco peregrinus, assembly GCF_023634155.1. Taxonomy (NCBI): domain Eukaryota; kingdom Metazoa; phylum Chordata; class Aves; order Falconiformes; family Falconidae; genus Falco; species Falco peregrinus. Next base: position 441,101 of record NC_073729.1, on the reverse strand, counting down.
ATGCCAGTGAAGGACTTGGTCTCTCCCTGATGGAGATACCACAAAGAGATGAGATCCTGTCTCCTGGGTGTGTGAAGGCAAGTCCTAGTGTGGATTCGTGTACATGTGCCAGTTTGCAGATAGCCACAAACTGTGGAGGGTGGGGGGAAACGGAGGGGGAAATAAAACCTGGAATTTGAGAAATTTAGGTTAAGTTAAGCAAAATCTTTTCATTAAAGGCTAAGCCACCTTTATGTTTTTATGAGATAGGTTCAAACATTATTCCTCTCATTTGATTTTTTTTCAGTTCTATTTTTTTAAAATGTTAATAAGGTGTTTCATTTCTGTTGCATTGCTTGTTTAGTGTCATAAGTAGTCAGGATTCTAAGTAAGATCTGGATTACCAAACCATCCAGGAATAAGATCATCCCTGCCAAAAACCAACCAACCAACCCACCCATACTGAAGCTTTTTCTGCCTCTTCTTAGGGGACCTCAGCTTGAAGCTGTTATAGCACATATTGTCCTCTTGGATGCACTACAGGATCTCGTGTGTATTTCCAACAGGAGAAAGGGGCCACACAAAGGTACAATTTAAATCCTTTTAGTTCACCTGGAGAAGGATGGGGGGAGGCAGCAATGAAACAAGGAAAACCGATAAAAGATTGAGAAGTCAGGGCCTGAAAGACTAATAGCTTGCTGGTCATTCAAGCTCAAGAGGAAAAATGGTCTAACTTAGCAGAAGTGGTGAAACAGAAGACGGGCATTTCACTTACAAGATTAGCGTGGCATGTGCAGGAATTAAAGCACAACCACACCTTTTCAGGGACCGCTAGGACTACACAAATCTGGCTTGAGTGCTTGGGCAATCGGAATTAGTTCAGACTTGACTTCTTTTTGAAATAACATGGCTGATTATCATTCCTTATTACAAATAAAAGCAAACTACTTAGGACTGCTTTTAAGGTCAGAAAGTTCTTCTTTTTTCTTGCACGTTTATTTCTTCCATTTCCCGTTACCTCTTGCTTCAGTTCCACAAGGAAATACCGACAGCTTAATAACCATGGTAATAGCAATAATCAAACGGCAGGGCTGCTATTAAAAAAAAACAAAACGAGGTGGGGGCAGGAAAAAAAAAATAAAAAAATCGCTGAAATCCCGTATGTAGCCTCAGTTCACATCTATGATAAAGCAGCGGGGAAGTATTGAGCTAATGGTTGTGAGCTGCCAGCACTGCTGTTGCAGAAGATAGCAGGAGGTCTCTCAAAAGACTCATTCCTACCCAAGGATACTGATTCATCACACTAATCCAAACCCCACTTAAGAGAACCCAAATGAAAAATGGGTAAGAAGTTGTACCTGAGCTCCCTGGTTTGTAACCAACCGTGATGAGAGTGTAATACAAACCTCTGAAACCCCGATTTCAGAAACCTGGTGAGATACACCATCATCAGCCACCATGTCTGGGTATAACCACCTATGTCCCCTTGCCATTCCACGCAGTAATTCTCTGTAGCTTTTCCTGGAGAGCAAACTGCAGCCAACCAACCAGTTAGTTACCGGCCTGGTCTGCCCATGTTCCAGTCAGGGTCACCTAACACTTTCAGCAGCTCAGGTGCGTACTGTACAAGCCCAGCAGCTGGCCTCCAAGACCCAGAAACTCCACCTGTCTTAATCTCTCCTAAACTTAAAAGTGATGCTCTCTGCAAGACCCAGTAAGAACAGCACAAGGTTAGGCTTCCTTGTCCAAGAGTGCCCGCTTTTCCTTCTGAGACCACAAAGCACCGGCTGGATCCAACAGAAACGGGGCTGGTAACCAGCTTGCTGACTACTAGTGTGCCAATACGGTTCGCTGTCTTCGGGACTGGTCCAGCAGTTTCGTATAGGCTTTGCCACTCCTACCTAGCAGCACACAGCGTGACCAAACAGCCTAAAACGCCCCGCAAACCACACTTCAACAGCATCGCACTGAATTCCTGCAACTGGTAGAAGGTATTGAGTGGAACGATAGGAAATATACCATGCAATAGTTCTATTTTTTGTGAAGAACAATAAAAATGCTTAGTCAGCCAGGGCTGATAAATTTTACCGCTTTTGAGGATTTGTGCAAGTGGTTACTGATGGATGATCAATACACCAGCCGGGCAGGATGCTCAATACTGCAGCTTGCCACATCCCCCAGCAGAAGTTTGGGGAAGTATATGCCCCAGAACACACAAAAGGCAAACTGATTATTCCCCACAGCTCAGCAAGAACCGCAGGCAAACTGCTGTCTTCTGTACCACCTGCACAGCCTGTCACCACGTTCCAGGAGAAATGACCTAGGCTATGCTAAGACTCGGAAATCTCAAGAAGTCCCGTTGATCCACGCGGTACAATAGCTGTGTTACCCTGCTCAGAGACAGCCGGTTACTGACCTGGTGGAACTGATACAGGGCACTGCTTGCCTTTGGCCTTCTGTCTGCCCAGATGCTCGGCAGCTTTTTGCTGGGGGTTTCCAGGAAACAAAGCAACCACTAGCAAGTGGCCGAAAGCTCTTCTGACTCCACACGCCGCCCATGGACTTGCTTCTCCAAACAACTGATTTTTACTAGACCCTTTGGACACTGTATATTATCCTTCAATCTAGCCACAACACCACCTCTGACAACTCCTTTGGAATGATTTACTATCCCATGGATCTCGGCCTTCCGAGATAAGCTATTTAATTGTGACTGCCCATCGCTCAGATGGATCCTCATGTCCTGGATGAAAAAAGCAGCTCACAATGAAAGTGAGAGGACAAAGATGCAGTGTGCGAAAAATAAATACTACAATATCGACGGCATGACTGGCTGTTGGCTATTTATAGCCTTACACTAACGTGTTACCCTGGCCATAACCTGCCCATCTTGGATTAGCTTATTTTTTAAAAGAAGTCACGAATAAAAGAGAAAGGTTGATATTTGCAAGACAGGAAACTGGATGATCAAGCTTGGGTAGGTCAACCCTTTTTCAACACGCATAAGCATAACTTGCTTCGCTTGTCCTCTGTGAGGGGGAAAAAAGTATATGCGTTATGCTGTAATAGAAAAGGAAGCTCTTGCATTTTTACTTCAGATCTTCTGATATCTGATAAGCCAGGCCCTCCAAATAAGGTGCAGTTTCCACTAAAATTACATAAAGCGTTTACAGGAAGTACTGGAGTTATCTTTAATAAGAGATCTCCGAGGTGGGGCCCAGTCCACAAAGTCACCTTAGTTTTCCTCGTTCATCAAATCAAACTCAGGACTGCAGGAAGCTGTCCGGGACAAAGAAGTGGAGCTGCTTCTCAGTATTTTCATAATATTAAAGAATCTCTTTTTGTCCAGGCAAGAACATTCTTCAAATACAAATGCAGGCTCATTAACTAAAAGTGATTCTGGTGAAGTCAAGCAAAAACACTCCACTGATGAGGACACCCACTATGCTGCTACCCTGAAACCTAACTTGAATTACAAAACTACCCGTTTAACATTCAGTGGTTCTTTGAAATAGGTATTTGTAAACCACATCACTTTCACTTCACCAAGCAGATCAGTTTTCAAATTTATATCCTTAATTTCACAAGTGTATAAACCTGCAGTTCATTCATACAGTCTCCTTCTCTTTCACCTCCTTTCAGTAGGCTACGCTCACCTGGAGAAAGCTGTCGTGGGTGCACGCTGAAGCAGTAGGACCAGCACAGCCAGCCAGAGGATCTGTGTGGGCTGCTGCTGAACAGCTCTGTGGTGTGGCTGCAAGAATTCAAACACAGCTATCAGACTGCCAGAACTTGTGTCTGGTGTGCAGTTCTATTGCTTACTTTGATTAAACATTTCAATAATCACACAGTAAACGACATTCCAGAAATTTATTGTTACCTCCCAAGTCATTTTAAGACCAATTTCTTAACCTTAAAAATATTTAAGATATGTATAGATGTATTAAAAATATATATTGTAAAATTGGTAACACACACACATACATGCAGAAACCTCATAATCAGAGTCTTTTGTGTCTTAGTATCACCTCTCTGATTTGGCTGCTTGAGTTTCTTGTCACAATACACCACAGAAAGCGTATTCACATAGCTGAGCCTAGGTGTTCATACACACTTGTGACCATGTGAATTTTAAGACTTACAAAGAAAATGAATTATCTTAACCAAGAGTGTATCATTCCGAAGAATATCATGACTACTCCTAAACTACCACTCACCAGAAAGGTCTTCATAGGTAAATGAACCCTACAGCCACAGATGCATTCAAAAGGCGCGACTGGACTTGCACTGTCAGGTGGCACTAATATTTCTCACATGGTCTCCATGACTGATTTTTCATTATTAGACACCCTCGGATAATAAAGCTTCAACGCATTTCTTTGACGCGATTCTACTACTGTCAAAGGTTTTGCAGATAGTTGAAAGTAAACAGAACTAAATCCTTAAACTAATTATGGTCTAAGGCTAGTGGGGAAAAAAAGACTTAGATGAGCGTATTTTATGTTACTGACTTTTCAATAAGAATCATAATGAAAAACCAGGGAAATCTTTTTGTCACGGAAGTTAACAAACAAGTTTGAAGACACACAAAAAGAAATCTTTTGACAAAGTTCTACTTTGATTTCATTTAATGGGACTTCAAAAGTGAAATGAAGAGAGTCAAGAATAAGATTGAACATACATTCTTTAGTTCTCTCACTTACTAAATACATATCTTAAGGTTAACTATCACTTTCCAAACAAACTAATCTTGCTGCTGTGCTTTCATGATGAAGGAAACCAGACTTTTTCATGTGGACATTTGAAGAAACACGCTTTCAGCATTCTGTATGTTATAATATATAGAAGAAAGGATAGCGGAGAGATTAAGAGATACACAGGCACAGAAGTAAAACCGCTGAGACAGTCCTAGAGTGACAGTGAAAATTAAAAGATTTATCATACTCCAGTGAAATGTCACTTACACTCTCAGAAACGCTAATTAATTCACTGGAGGTTTCAAACGCCTCAGATTCCCTAAGTTTCTGTATTTTAGTTTTGATTACACCTTGCAAAATTTGGTATGTTTTCACTGCGTTCTCACACCCACCTCCCACCCCAGAAGGTTCTACCTGAGCAACATAGCCAAGTTATCCTTTAAACTTAAAGCAACGAGCGTCATCCAGTGAGAGAGATCTCCATATTCATGTCTAAATCTACGCTGGTCTCCCTCAGCTCCCCTACAGGCAGTACTTCAAAACAGGCACTTCCAGGACACCAGGAATCTTACCCCAAGACAAACTCTAAACCGAGCTACGTGAAATCGCACCCAAGACGCCCCTTTCCTTCCCTTGACTACGGGAGAGGGCTGGGGCCTTAGCTGAGACAGAGACAACTACAATTCATCATGATGAGTTTCAGCCTATGCTCTGTAACCAATAGAAACGCAAAGCGGGGACCACCTCCCACCTCCCACCTTAATTAAGCAAGTATTCTGGATGAGGCTTGGAGCTACCTGGTCTAATAGAAGGTGTCCCTGCCCATGGCAGGGGGGTGGGAACTTGCTGATCTTTAAGGTCCCTTCCAACCCAAACCATTCTATGACTCTCAGGACACCTGCTCCTGGGAGAAGACTTGATAGTTAGCAGCTGGTAAGGCAGGCTCCACACTCTGGCCACCACAGAAATCTTTGCATAAGGAGCACGTGGCAGAAGTTGCCTGTCTCTTAAACATTTAAGTGTGTCTACAAGAAATGCCCAGCTCCTCAGAACCCTTCCTTGACAAAAATGACGTTACAGAAACTGTTGATTATTGTCCGAAATGTTCTCAGCAGAGGTCTCAGAAGACATGCACAAAAGATGTAATGATTTCACTGCGTAGGATTTCTAAACAGGGATAGATAGCTGTCTTTGTGAAGGTGCGGCTGCCAAAGGAGGAGCAGGCAGAAGGAAAGAATAACAACTGAGCTTTAGTTTGTTCAAGGAAAGAGTCACTGTTCTGAATTTCAGAAGTTTTAGGGAAACTAAAAAAAACACCACAAACCCACAACGAATACACCACCACTCCCCAGAAAATACCCTATCATGTGATTTTTCCCATTCAAGGTAAGGGCAAGGAAAAGAACAGTAATTTGCTTCAACTCCTCTTCTGAAGAATAAAAACACTGAAGTGAGACTGATTTACTTTGCAATTGAGTGATTAAGTGAGACTGACAATTGTGGCAGAAATAATTTAGAAAAAAGAAAGGAGCCAAGACTTTTGTACTTTCTAGTTTTCAGTGCATAAAAAAATACAACATAAAGAAGCTAAGCAAGAAAAAAAATTTAGATACAAAAATAGTATGAGCAGAATGAAATATTCTACACCAGGAGTCCTCAAACTACGGCCCACGGGCCGGATATGGCCCCCCAGGGTCCTCAATCCAGCCCCCCCTATTTACAGAACACCCCCACCACCCCCACCCGTGCCGGGGGTTGGAGGGGGAAACCAAGCAGATGCAGATGACTTCCTGCCATCTAATCCGCGCGCCGGCCCCCCTGTTTACAAAGTTTGAGGACCCCTGTTCTGCACAATACTTTTGACTGATCTTTGAGTTTAAAACCTTAACCTGGAAAAACATGAGACCAAGGCCTAGGATACTACTTCTTAACAAGGTCTCAGTGCTTTAATATCATTGTCCAAGTTTTGCTTAATTAAAAAAACAAAAATGAAAGTTAGCCTCACACCGACTAGTATTGGACAAATATTCTTCTCCTCGCCCTTTCACCTCAACAGAAAAGCTATCCAGAAAATCACCAGGGGACACACAAAATCTGGAGGAAGGGCACGAATACCAAACAGAAACTCCTTTTGCTTTAGGTCCATCTTCCTTTTAGACTTGACACTTTCTAATTCTCACTTGAGATATACACATGGCAGAGTATTGTAGAAAAATATTGGAAAGTCTCACTTTAAAATCTATTTTTGAAAAGCAAATGCAGAAATTTTTTTTCATACCTGTTGGATAGCAGGCTTGTGAGTACGGCACTGAAGATGCAGAGCTGCTGCAATTTGCAATGGATGCGGCAACGCTTTGAGTCCCTTGCTGAAGTGGCGGAAGAGAAGCCACAGGCTGGAGGGTGTACGTGGCTCCTGTTGGAAGTGTCTGGAGTACAGGAAAGGCAGCCCCTTTATCTGGAAAAGCTGGGGAAGCCCCTTGCCCTGGCAGCAACCCAAGTGGTCCCTGCTGGATCCAAGTGGAAGGGACTGGAGTCGGATCTAATCTTTGTGCTGGTGAAGTGCTGGGGGCTTGGCACGAGGTTGCCATGTAGGAGTAAGGAGGGAAAACACCTTGACCGTAAAGTTGATGAAACTGTCCTACAGTCAGCAGTCCTGCAGTGGGTACAAAATAAAGCGAAACAAGTGTTAAGGAAAGGAGTTTTCACAGGCAAAGAAAGGCAATATGAGGAGCCAAGGCTCTACAACATGATTTGGGAAGACTACCTTTGCTCCAGCGTACTTAATCCAGAAAGGAGACTGTACTCTTAGACCCGAGCATGCACTAACTGCTGTGTGGCACACGAGTGAAGCGCCAACACAGAGGTGTCTGCGTAGCATTCAATCTCCTTAAACTGGCAGTAACGAGTTACCCATATTTAGAAATGTGCTATAAATCAAAATGTGTAGTAACTTACTAAACCAAACAAAAGCAATTTTGAAAGTACGGTGTGTTAAATCAGACAACACATTCTAAAAAAGGGACATCATAAAGCAAGATTTGACCAAACTCCACTACTGACAGCTCACAAACAGCTAAGGGAAGGGCAATGTCAAAATCCTCCAATGGACTTTGCAAGTACTTTATGACAAGTCATTTATTTGGTCAAGAAAAAAATTTCAAAGCCAATTTTTTCTCAGCTCAACTAGTTCAGTGCAGACTAAAATATCCCAGTCTTTGCCATTTTGTTATTTCTTAGACAGTCCTTTTATTCTTCTCTATTATTTTATAGTTTCCTCTCTCAGACAGTTACTGTTTCATGAAATGGTATTTGCTTTTATACCATGACAGCTCAATTTCTGTTTTGGTGACTTTGTGGAAACACTGACAGTAACACCACAAACGCCTGTGCTCATTGATTTCTGCAAGAACTACTGCATTTGTGACTCCCCTGCAGGATTGCATTCAGCCATGAGAATTACAAGTTTCAGGATGGTTCACGTCAATAGGGTTTATCTAGAAGCCAGGCTTTCTCAGACCTGTAGTTTCCAATTCTCAGCCAAAAGGACTTTTTTTAAAAATAGCCTCACATTTACCTCTTGCACTCCTCTGATGAAATCAGTAACATACAGTCATTATTCTGCAAGTTCACATTTAACCATTAAGAATCACTAAATAAATACCAGCTGACCCTGAAGATTTGCTAAGACTTAATGTATAGGACCGTTTATTTCCTGTTCAGTACTTTCACCATTTATAAACAGAGAAGGAACAGGGGTATGAAAATTCTTTTCTTTATATTTTACCTTTGGATAGGGACATGAAGATTATCTAGTTCTAACACGTAAACAAGACACCACGGGATGCCAAGTTACCAACCTCCAGTTGCTGTCCAGGAATTGTTCCTGAATGTTTAACAGAGCGTTACACCCTGCAAGACACTGGGAACAGACGTGCCCCTAAACAGTCAGTACAGAGCGCACAGTGCATTGTCAGCCTGTCAGAACTTGACTGCATAGAAACCCCAATGTTTTCCTTGTTCTGTCTTTCTAGAAAATGAGACTCCTAGAGCAAAAACTCTGAAACTGCAGCCATAAAAACAGAGGACAAAAAATGAAAGTCATCTCTTTCTCATAATTTCCTTTACCAATGGTCTGCGTTACATCAGACAAACCACGTCACTGAAGTCTGCAATGACTCATCTTAGCCTTAACAAGGTTAACATCAAATCATTAGTTTAAATGTTTCCTAGCCTCCCTACTGAAATAAGTTCCATCCCTTCTCAGATGCTTCATTTTGTCTTCTTGGTATTGCACGTGCAGTTCCACACACATCACGGAAAACACCACTTGAATTAGATGACAGTTCCTACCCTGACACAGTAACCAAGAGTATGGGGATACCCTACTCTGCTCTAAAGGCCAGCCGGTGCTGCAGACAGCAGTACCGTCAACTGCTTCTCCCCTTCTCCTGGTCGCACAGTCCTGCCGCTTCTCCTACACCGCGCCTTACAGCTCTGCACCCATGGGGTGCATCACTCGGGTCCAAGAGCCAGCCAGGCTATTAAAGTCTTCTCCGATCACTGCGCTGAACCAACACGTTGCTGTATCAGCTGCAAGGAAGATGACAGTTAACACGCCACCAAGGGAATGGGAAGCCGGAGTGCTCTTCTGGCAGCAGCCCAAGAGCACTGCAAAGCAAGATATTCACATCTTCCTTACACAGCACCAACTACAAAGCTTTAGGGCCGATACAAAATTTGTGGAATAATCCTGAGGGCTCACACTTGTCTTGGGAAAACTCAGATCCTCTCAAAGAGGGTTAGAAAGAAAGAAAACACGTTCTAGGGCTTTTCAGCAGTATTATTTTCTAATTAGCTCTCACCTACTCATTCAATCAGTTTTTAAAACTACGTAGCTTGTGAATTCTTTTTCAGGAGACAACTGACAAAAATCTTACTACCAGGTCTTGTCTCCTTTGCACAAAACTAACAGGATGCTCTAGTTATCACTTCACACAACTCACTGCTTCACACACATGTAATGACAGCATATTAAGCATCCCTACTGATGGGCATCCTTACTGACGGGCAAGAAGCAGTAACGTTCATCTGGTAGAGCTGTGCCAGCTCCACAGAGATCGAGCAAGGGTGTTCTTAGTGTAGCACGCAATGGAGACTGTACTGTAGTCTACAGGCAGCCTGAAATACATGTGAACCATGCTACTCATGCTTACTGGCAGCAGATCTACCTGCATAAACAACAACAGCTTCCCTACACCAGCTGAACTGAGATGCCACCGGCAAGGACAGGTAACCCTTCTCCCTCAGGAGAGCGTTGATTTTCAAATCCCATGCTACCCAGCGCTTCTCAAAAACCCACCAAGGCCCCACATGGCCCACTCTGACTCACCAGGCCTGCTGAGCGTCGAGGGCGGAGGCAGCGGCTGCCCGTTCAGTGGCGTGCCAGGCAAGCGCTGGAAGCGGTTGGGTGGGCGGCTGGTCACATCCAGGCCCGCTGCCATCTTCGCCTTGTTGCCCTTCGTCAGGCGCTTCAGGTGGACAAGGAGGTCGGGGCGGTCGCGGCGAAAGTGGGGGCTGCGGAAGTGATGCAGGGGCCCAGTGCAGTTGCCACCGTTGCCTTGTCCACCCTCTGGGCCCGGCCCAGGCCCGGGCCCCACCACACTGCTCCCCGGCAACATCCCCACCTTGCGGAAGCCATAGAGACTGAGCTGCCGGATGAAGCTGCTGAAGTTCGTGGTCTTGAAGAAACCGGCGGCTGCCGCTGCCCCACGGCCACCCGGCTGCGCGGCGACGGCCGGCCCGGCGCCCAGCAGCTCGCACTCACAGAGCGGCTGGTTGATGACCAGCCCCTGGCCGGAGGCACCCCAGCGAACGGAGCGGCAGCGCGGGCTGTTGACCAGCCGCCGCAGCCTGGCGGGGAAGGTGTCGGCACTGACGGGGACGGGCTGCTGCGACGCGTCCGTGTCGGTAGGTGGCACCAACCGCCGCGCGCTCAACCGCCGCCCGCGCGGCCTCCGCTTCCGTGCCCCGCCTGCGAGGCGCTGCCCGCCGCGCGCGGCCCCCGGCCCTCAGCCCCGCCGCGGCGCTGGTCCGCGCAGCGCCCCGGTCCCTCGGCACGGCACGGCCGCAGCCCGGCCCCCCCTCAGCCCGGCCCCCCCCTCAGCCCCCCCTCAGCCCCGCCATCCCCTCAGCTCCCCCTCAGCCCCGCCATCCCCCTCAGCTCCCCCTCAGCCCCGCCATCCCCCTCAGCTCCCCCTCAGCCCCGCCATCCCCTCAGCTCCCCCTCAGCCCCGCCATCCCCTCAGCTCCCCCTCAGCCCCGCCATCCCCCTCAGCTCCCCCTCAGCCCCGCCATCCCGCTCAAGCTCCCCCTCAGCCCCGCCATCCCCCTCAGCTCCGCCATCCCCCTCAGCTCCCCCCGTCCATTCAGCTCCCCATGTCCCCTCAGCCGGGCCATGTCCCTCAGCCCCGCCATCCCCCTCCGCCCCGCCGGTCCCCTCGGCCACCCCCTCCGCCCCGCCGGTCCCCTCACCCCGCCGGCCCCTCAGCTCCGCTGCCACCAGCATCTGCCGTAGCTTCCGTGAGCGACCGGGCGGCTGAGGCCCGGGGCCGAAAGCTGCCGCTCGGGGCGGCCCCGCTGCCAGCCCACAGCCGTCCCGGGGGCAGCCTGGACGTCCTTGAACCACGGCGCGGGTGGGCGCCGGGCCGTGGAAAGCGGCTGCAGGCGGGGCAGAGCGGGGAACACGCGCTCCGCGGCCCCGCACCCCGCCATGGCTGCCCGGCGCCCCGGGACCGCGCGCGGGAAAGGGGGCGGGGCCGCAGGGCCACGTGACACAACATCGAATCCCAGGGAGGGGCGGGGCGGGGGCGGGTTCTGCTGAGCAGCCGGACCTGCCCGGGCGCCGCGGCCGCCGCGGGGTGCGGGCGGCGGGGACGGAGAGGGGCGCGGGCGGCGGGGGCTCGGGAGCTGCTCCATGTGCCGGGGGCACCCCGGGCTGGTGCGTACCCCTCCGGGAGGAATGCAGCCGGCAGAGCAAAAGTGTCGGCTTAAAAACCACTGGCAGATCACAAAAGGAAAAGCGAATTTATAAGGAGTGCAGAGGAACACGGAACAAATCGGGAATTGTGTCACATTTGCCCCAAAACCCCCCAGACCTGTGCAGTTCTGATCCCCACGCCAGAACAGATCAAGTGGAGTTAAAATGGGGCAGAGAAAATCAGCAGCGAGGGTAAGAACTAGCTTCAGCGGAAGGAAATACTGAAGAAGGAATCTTCAGAGGGGCAGTTATATAAAAATATAGGTAGTAAAGTTGTAGTTAGTGTAAAGGAGGCAAGCACGACTCATGGAGGATTTCAAACAGGAGAAATCAAATCAGGTACTTAATCACAGGGAAACCGGGGAACTAATTGCCACAGGATGTTTTGGGTACCATAATGTTACTTGGCTAAGGGAGGGTGTGGAGGGGTGCGTGTGTGTGAAGAAAAGAGAGAGGAAAAAAGAACAAGATTAGCTACATTCACAAAGACTAGAACTCTTAAAGCGGCACCTTTGTCACTGCGAGTGCTTGCACTGTGTGCTGGCACAGCTCTGAGGCGGTGCCTGAGCTGCACTGGTGCAGATCTGCCCTCTCCTCAGCCTTGTGCTGCCAGCTGTGACTGCAGGCAGACTGCAGGAACCAGCAGAACCATCCTTACCGCTGCAGAACAGGAATCTGCTATGAACCAACAGGCAAAGAAGAGCAGGGAGCCAGGGAAGGAAGAGTGCGGTGATCTCTCTCTCTGCTTGCATCTTGCCCACAGGTCACCAGCAGTGGCAGAAGAAAATGACATTCCTCTGTCTTGGCTGCCCTCAAAGCAAGACAGTAGTGAGAAGACTGAGCACCTGTGTGTTTTGTGACCTCAAAATACATTATCTTGGAGTTGTCGTAAGATTTCTTAGCAAGAAGGTACAAAACCAAACCTCTTCTTTAACTAAAGTCGTCCTTATTGCTTTGGTTTACAGCACAGCCCCTAACCACCAAGGCAAGTAAAAGCGCAGTAAGTTCCAGAAAGGGAACAAAATTGAATAAAATGATGGGAAACTGTTCCTATTTTTAAACTGAAAGCAAAATCCCTCTGCTCTTCTGCATAGCTGAAGTGAGGAAAATTATGTTTGGGTGGGGTTGCTTAACAGAGTTTCACACTTCAAATTAAACCAGAAGCAGAAATTTTGTCAATGTTGTCATCAAAGCTGAAATCCAGCACCACAGAAGGATGCTGCTTTACCCAAGGAATTAATGGCCTACGATTCTAGTAAGCTCATGCTGTCATCTTCCCAAGACGCTTTGCAATTTTTTTCCCCTCGGTAATAACTTATTAAGAATTATGTTGCTCAGTGTAAACAGCTAAAACTTAAGTAAAGCAAATCTGAAAAATCCAGAAAAATGTCCATTTCACAATAAATTCTTCTTGGCATTCCTGAGGTTGTCTTTTGCATTACTTCGGTGAAATGAATTTGGGTTTCTCTCTCCTTGTGCAGCAAGAGTGCCAGAAGACCATGACTACCTGATGGTGGGACAGGTGAGGTTTTTAGTGTATCATCCGTAACTCAGGGCAGAGCCAGCAATACGTAGTCCATAACTGAAATGCAGAGCATGATTCCCTAAAACTAACACAAAGAAACAGCGGTCCCTTTCGTACCACTGGCCATTCTTGACTTCAGCCACAAGAGTGGATTCATTTGCCACTTCTTGGTCAGTGGGTTAAATTTGGTCCTGAGGACTTTAAATTGTTACTTTAATCGTCAAAGATTGTTATTAGCCAAAGGTGATGGGAGCTGCAAGAATGAATAGCTTATTACTAATTTGTGTCATTGACATATGAACTCAGTGCTTTCCTTCTTTTTCACCCATGTGAACTCAAATTGCTGTTAGCCCGCACGCCCCTATTTGCCATGTACCATGGCAGTTACTCTCTGGTGTCTGCCTCTCTCACAGCTGTGCCTTTCTCTGCAGCTAGCTTTCTTTCTCCTTCCCTGCTGCGGGACACCAGAGATCTGTCCATTGTACAGACGAGAAGGTGGGCCTTTGCCAGAAATTCATAATCCTCTTCTGCCAGTACTTAACCTCCATTCCAACCTTTTGTAATAACCTCCTAGTTTTCTACATTTCTCTTGCTTATACATATATATAGTACAAAAAAACCCTACCAACTTAACAATGTAAATTATACATTTTGCAAACTGATTCTGCAGAGCTGAACAAAAATGTTATTGTTAGCTTGTCTGCTGTATGTCAGGGCAAGGACTGTATGTCAGTGGGAAGAAAAATCCTTTGTGACCAAAATGTAAACCAAAGACCTATCTTCCACAAAGTTCAGAAGTCTGTGGCTATCCAACTGCACAGCAGTTCTGTCATCAGAGCAGCTTACCTAAACTCACCACCTGTTAAAGGGGGATGATGAACTTCTTGCTTCCTTTAATTGCACCCTCTATAAAACCGGTTTCATTTCACTCCCTGCTGTTCCCTGGTGTGGGGTCAGCAGGATGCAGACAGCACCCTTCTGTGCTGTGAATTGGGGTCTGATGGGTGAGCAGTCTGCGGGGGTGGGGGTGGGGGCAGGAAGGGTACTGAGGTGACACCCCCCAAGCCCAGGGCACACTCGCTCCAAGGACAGGCAGCCCCCCTAAGTCAGCATTTGAGAACCAGAAGATGCTGGTGAGGGCTCCCAGCATAGGGCTCTACTCCATTGTCTGTGGAGGAAAGAGGGTTGATGACTTTGATGTTTATCAAGACGAGTGCTCTATAAATTCATGCTCCCAAAAATTCATGCACTACTATCATGATTTTGGGGTGCAGAGCGCAGGAATTTAGTTGGTGGTCCTAATCCACCAAGCTAATGCAGCTTCATAAGATACTATCTGTCAGCTGAGCTACGGTAGCAACGGGTGTGCTCTGGTCAGCCTGAGTTGCAAAGCAGTTTGGCTAGATAAGCATCTTCTGATACAAAAAGTTTTAAGGGTAGGACAAGCCTTACATGGCTGTCTCTTGTAATTATCCATTCACACAGATCATCTTTTTTGAAATAATTTGGAAAAATTTTGAAGTGTTCCCAAGATGTAGGACAAGTGGCTGGATCGTAAGAGCATAGATATTTCAGATCCAGGTGGGTAAGTATCTGAACTACCTCAGGCAAGATAAACCCAAAGTTTTGTTCCTCACAAATCAATCACAGAAATGAAAACTTACCGTTATTGTAATATGACTATATGTAAAATGGCAAACAAAATATGACAATAGGGAAGTCAGTGGCTTTGTTACATGCTCATATAATCTGGTCCTTAAAAGCTATCTCCTGGCTACATCATTGTTGCAGTGAAATTCATTGCTCTCTTTACACATCTTTGAAACTCTCATGTATCAATGGCTATGAGATCAGAGTATGATCATCTTCAAGGAAGAGTTGGTAGCTCACTCTTCGCCAAGGTTGTAGAATGACCAAATCAGGACTTCTACATACATATTGTCAGGAATTTTGTCTGATTTTGTATTTCGGGGGCTGGGGGGTCGTGGTTGGTTTGGTGGTTGGTTTTTTTAAAGAGGTCATCCCTAGAGGATTCTTAGCTCTTCCTAAAGTTAATTTCCTCTGAAATCAATCCAAGTTAAGGCGTTCACCATCACGCAGAATGTGTTCTTAATTTCCTGTATTCAGTTAATGCTGTGATCATGCTCAGGAAGGTCCTCCACTGAAGTCAGGGCAGGTACAACAAAATGAGAATTCTGGATTTGGCTTCATTGTCCAAATTCACAGTGTCTGGGAGATGAATAAGCCAGGCTGATACTTACAATGATGCATAGCCATTCTCAGACAGTTTAGCATGATACGTTATTCCAAAAATCTTTTAAACATGCCAGCATTTGGACATTCATAAGGTTTTTAACGAAGAACTCTCCAAATGCATTTAAAACCATTTTAAGCCTTGTATCACTAACAAGACCGGAAGAATTAAGTTGCTGTGACTTTGCATTAGTGGCCATGACAGCATACATTCAGTTCTGACATTTACTGTTATTCCCATGACACCCATAAATATTGCAGACAGCTAGCTGGCTGATCACACATTGCTTGGCTTAGCTGCTTCTATAATTTAGGGGGGATTAAGTTAGCATTTGAAAAATAGAAATTTTTTTACATTTCATATTTATTACTTTGCAATTTTCAAAAGGAAAATCACCCCACACACACCATGTTCTGATCCATCCAGTGAAAAGTTCCTCAAGGACCAATAATTCCTATTGTTGTTAGTCAGTTCTCTAATATTACAGATTAATGTGGAATATCTTTTTCTGACTCCTGTTTGTGGCCTTGCCCATGTGATTTCCTTCACAATATTTTGGGATGTGTCATTTAATCATTCAAGGTCATCACAGATATTTTGCCTCCTGCAGCGGTGAATCCCACAGTTTACTTACACATGTTAAATATATTTCCCAATAACTGTAAAACACGCTGCATCTTTCCTTTTCTTTCTCTCCATTGACACTGCTAAATATTACAGTAAAAGGACCTCTAAAGCTTATTTTTCCTGCTACCATTTCAGCTAGTCCCTTTGTCTTAAAATCTTTGCTTTAGCAAATAATTTCAAATACAACAGTAGCATTGAAGAATATAAAGATGTCATATGTTTGATTTTCCTCTGCTCATTTAAAAAATACGTTATCTGTATTGTTAACTTCTGGTGGAGGCTGGGCAGAAATCGATATTGCTATTTATGTTTGCTCCTATGGAGAGGTTCTGCCTACTTAGAGCACAGTAATTGTGCTCAGTAATTGAAGTATGGGATTATTTTAGGCTAATGTGTGTTTACTTACTCCAAGTTAAATTTCATCACTGCTACTTCTACTTCCCTCTGAAATATTTCTTAATCCTCCATAATTTTTCACCATCTCTGCTGAAGCACTCTTCTCCAACAGTATTACTGACTGCCCTGTTTCTGTCTTCTTCCTTCCGCACATCAAATGTCTGGGACTTTTTGGTTTTGTATTAGAAATTTAATTTGTATCTAATGCAGATTTGGACCATTATATAGATACTGAGCCAGACTCGTGTGGCTTTTGTGATGAGCAGTCTTGTCTCACCAACCTGCAGGTTCTAGGAGTTGACAAGCATATTAATAGGGGCTTGACTGCTGGTTTTCCAGAAGGCTTTTGGCAAGGTCCTTCACCAAAGGCTCTTAAGGAAATTCAGACATTATAAGGAGGAAGGCAGTTGCATGGTTAAATAACTGGGTAAAAGACAGGGAACAGAAGATAAGGGTAAACGTTCAGTAAATGGTCAGAAGGCTGTTTTTCGCCTTCACGAGCAACTTAGGAGTAGGTATCAATGACAGATGAGGTATCGATCTTTACAAATAATATGAAGTTATTCAGGATGGAGCAACTGTCAAGGACTGCAGAAGCTGCTAACAAAACTGAGAAACTGTTTAGATGTATTTTGCACCCAGTTATTAAATGTGTTGCTTTATTTGCCTCATCTCATAAAGACAGAGTGGGAAAAAGCTCATAGGAGAACAGCAAAGATCAGGGGTATGGAGTATCTTCCATGTGAAGGAAGACTGTGCAGACCAGGACTCTTCAGCCCAGAAAAGCTCCAATATGTGACAGAGGCATATAAAAGCATAAATAGCCAGAGAAGTTTATTGTTTATTTTCTTTCCCTGTGGGACAATTAGGGTTCAGCCAATGAAGCTCGCAGGAGGCAAGTTCACACTGAACAAAACCGGGTGAATCTTTATACAATATGTAGTTAAACTGGTGGAAAGCCTTGCTGTAGGATGCTATGAATGATGGCCATTTACACGATCTCAAGAGGACACTGTGTAAAAGCATGGACAGGAAATCCTGTTGAGCTATTAAATGCAAAGATTTTCCTGAATCCCTCTGGAGAGGTCCATAAGCTGCACATTCTTGGCAAGAGTGCATACCAGGAGGTGTCACTGGAGGCTTTGCATCCCCAGGCACCTGCTGGTGGCCACGACTGGCAACAGGACACAGGGTTAGACACCGTGCAGCCATTTCTTATGGTCTGCTCCCCTCAGGACACTTGGAACAGCTTCTCTTCTTAAGCGACAGCAGATGTTGTGCCTAACTGATGATATCCCAGTCAGCAAAGTTACAAAAAGACCCGTCAGCTGTATATTGAGGCCAAGAAAGTTCAGGCTGAGACACAGGTTTTAAACACGTAAGGTCATTTCTGTTTGGAAGCCTTAGTCCAGCCGCAGCACGCTCCTGCTCACTGAAAGCTTTGGAAGCAGCTAAGATTTCCCTGTGGCTGCTGAGCTCAGCAGAACAGGAATGGTTTGCTCCTGCGGACTGTCCTTTCTTTTGCTAGCTGCATGCTTCCCAAATCCCTCCCTGCTAATGAGGGCCACAGAGAGGCCACCAGGACCCTTCTAGTTGTGAAGGAGAAGTTGAGTAATTGCTAGCTGCATGTGCCCCTCTCTCCGTACCCTTCCCAGCAGGTGCGCTGGCTCTTCCCTTGCTACGCAGCCCCTCCTCGCTACCCCAGTTGCTGCATTGCTGCCCCTACCAGATCTTGGGAGCTCTCCTGATGTTGTAAACTGAAGGAGGGTGGCTATCCTCATTTCCCACTCTTGCCATTAATCCTACTCCTCTGTCCTTGTCAAGATACTATTTCCACCTTCGCCCTGCTGATCTCCCACCTTCCAGGGCCGATGTCGCCCATGCAGCCGCCCCTGCCAGGCACCACTGCCTGCACCTGCCTGTGGCTCCTGCTGCTCTCCGCAGACCTCACCTTGCCCCCTGCGGAACAGTGGGGCTTGCTGGGCGGCTTTGCCTCTTTGCTCTGTTTTCTTCTGCCTGAGCTCTAACCGTGGAATTGTTCCTTGCTTTGTGCTTAGGGTTAAGAAGCTGAACTAGTTCCCCAGGTGTTCCTTATTGAAAATGTCCCAAACCCAAAAGTAGTTAAGTATTTATATGCCCCTTGTTACTCCTGAAAGCGAAAGGAAAACACACTTTCCCTACCATTGTCCCTGTTTGACATTTGCCATAGCAAAATTTACAGAGGAGTTTGGTGTATGGCCCATTTGTGCATCATATTTTTAATTTGGAAACACAAGAAACCCAAAGCCTCATTGCCATGAAAAAGTAATGCTCAAATCTGTAAGAATATAAACTATACTTTATAAAACAAGCTCTGCTTTTCTCTCACAGCTCCCATCTCAGGTTGCTTTCACTTGGTCCTTAGTGATAAAATGGCACCATAAACTTGTTTTATGTCCTGCTCTGTAGTAAAGCACAGTGTAGTAGGTGGCAGACACAAGAAATTTATATTCTTAGTCACTTCACTGTGAAAGGTATTGATCACAAATGAGCGGTAGCCTCAACACGTCAAATTTATAAACAGCAGAGAAAATGGAGACGGACCAAAGTAAAGGTATGAAGAAAAGTTCAGTCTTTACCAGCCCCTGATGACTGATGGTGTGATTTGCCTCTGAGTGGTGGAAGGGAGTCAGAGAGGGTCTTAGACTTTCTCTTGTGCTATCCTCCTGCAGATGGCTGGGCTCGGGGCTGGTGGGTGTGCACGTGTTCTTCGCAGAACTCTGCAAGGGAATGCTGAGATGTGGTGCTAGAAGACATGAAGCTCGGTGCACGGCAAATGCTGTGTCTGCAGCTCACTGCTTGCAAGTCCCGATGCAGACGGAAGTGGAAGGGTGAATGATGCATCTGATACTGCAACTGTGACTAGCTGTGGCTTTGGAAAGAGCAGAAAACTAGTCATGCAGTAAATGTGCCTGAAGCTTTGATCTCCCTATAAAAATATCACTTTTCTCCACTATTGAAAGAGACGTACCACATATGCATTAAGCCAAATGGAAGAGAGCATTAGTTTTTGGACTGTCACTGTCTTTAAGCACCAGCAAGAAAAGAGGAGTTTGTTTTCCTGCTTCAGATACTACAGATTCTGTGGGACGTTGACATTTTCTTACAAGCCGTCTGTGAACTTACTCAAGAGAAGGGCAAGCTAATGAGGCAAACATTGTTTGCCTTAAGTGTCTGTTTCTCCTGTGTGTCCGGGGGCTGTGACACAGTCCTGCAGACTAAAATGCAACCCCCAACAAACACTAACGATAAAAAAGGAAAGCAAACAGAAAAATACCTTACCGTCTCAGAGATTTGCTTTTCCTTGCTCTTTCTTCTTACTTCCTCGGTGTTTTCCACATGAAATCCCGTGGCTTGACTGTCACATCACGGGCAAACAAGCAGGGCCGGTCTTTCACGTTCCTGCACTCAGCATGGTCCCCAAAGCTATTTTGATGAGAGTTGTGGGTGGGCGAGAGGGGTGGGCTGAGCTTGGGTGGCCGCTCTGGCTTCCAGATGAAGGTGGATCTCCCTGGTACAAGAGGCAGTCGGTGGCTGCAGAGCCTGGACAACTGACAGACCATCCTAAGCCCCTAACCAGAGAGCTCCAGCCATGGGAGGGATAATAACAGACACCCAGTTGCCTCCCTCTGGAAAACTAAAGGAAGAGGAAAGGCTAGCGCAAAGTTTCTGGAGGTCATAATCTGGGGCATCCTGCTGTCAGTGGGAAGAATTAGTGGCTGCAGAAAAAAAGGATCAATGCAGAGGTCAAGAGTAACGTGGAGAGCTACACACACAGAGGGGAGAGGAGGGAGGGCAGACAGCCTGGAACGTGCCTGGGTCATAGATGAGCATGAACCAGGTTTTGGTTCGGCCTTGTGGACATCAAGGAAATGATGTGTCCCTGTTGTATCCTGCACAGCGTGTTGTCGGTTTTGTGCATTGCCTGTGCTGCACCTCTCTGGCCCTGGCTGAGTTAGTGCACAGGCAGAGACCCCCTCTCCTGTCTGGCACGCCACATCCAGCACAGCCCGGACACAGCCTGCCTGCTTCTGGTTCTGCAGAAGCTCGTCTCTTGCCTGTGTTGAGACCCTCTTCGGAAAGCTGGCCACCAGAAAAGGCAGTTCTTCAGTACTGAGAATCCTTCCCCTACAGGTCAAAGAACTGTAATTTTGGATTCTCTGCTGTCCTGGGTCTAGCTGGGATGCAGTTTATTTTCTTCACAGCAGCCCACACAGCACTGTGTATTAGATTTCTGACCAAAACAGTGTTGATAACACACCAGATTTTTACCTAGGGCTGAACAGCGTCAACAACTTATCTTTCTGACTTTGCCACAACCCACACAAGTAAGTTCAGGGTGGGCAAGAAGTCAGGAGGGTACACAGCTGCAAGAGAAAAGGTGGAGCGAGAAGCAGGGCAAAAAATCCTGAGATACCTGCAGTGCAAAAACCTGAGATACCTCACCCTTTTTAAACACATGAAATACTTCTATGCCTGTGCACACACTCATGTAATTAATCAGAATTTGTGCACGTGACCTTATCGTTAACTTGGCCAGCATGCTCAAGGCACTCTAAACAAAAAAGAAGTGTTTGTCAACACAAAGCGCATCAGGTAGTGTGGTCACACGAAAGAACAAGAATCTTCATATGCATCAGATTTGCCAAAAAACCCAAAATACAACAAAAATCCAAACTTGCTTCCAGCTCTCAGGGCAATTTTTATCAGTAAGTTGTATTTGTAACATTCCTTATATGCATACCTTCCTTCATCCTCAGATGTTTCACTGGAAGTGCTATCATCCGGTACTTGACCATGATTGCCACTGGAAGAGCTCATCTGCTCATGAGCCCTCTGCTTTGAAGGCTGTCTTTTACTTTTGTTTGCAACTTTGGCATTCAGGGCAATTTTACTGCATTAAACAGAAAGAAAGAAAAAAATCAAGTGAGTAGGTTTGCAAAAAATATTTCTGTGAAACAGACATACTTAAGATGATGTCCAGAAACAACTGAGACGACAAATATCTATGATAAAATCACAGACCTGACTGCAATGATCATGAAAGATACCCAAGTATTTAAAATCCTTGCCCTAGGAGTCAGGGGGACACATGGAATCTGAGCTAGATCCAGGTTAAGCTGGACTATATCCAAATAGCCACAGTACAGAAAGCATCTAGAGCAGAGAGGTTCTTCATCTTTGAAGAACAGACAGGAAAAAACTCCTGCTTAGGTTTACATTAAAATATGTGTGCCTTCTTTAGACTTTTGAGATTGGTTTGATACTATCATCTTTTCCTGACAAAGGGCATATTAACTTAATGAAAACACCAACTGCACAGAGATCACTAAAATCACCTAAAAAAGGGAGTAGTAGCAAACCGCAAGTTCCTACTTTTCTTTTCTAGGTGGCCATTTCCTACAAAAATAACTGCTTTTTCTAGTCTTCAGTTCTGGTTTTGAAGATGCATTTTGCCTCAGTATTGACAAGGAAATCACAGGAATTTGGGTGGGGGTTTACTTTTTTTTTCCCCTTTTCTTTTTTTAGAGCAGGCAATAAATTTGAACCTCCATCATGCACTTCATGTTTTCTAAAAAGAAATTTTCTTCATTTTTTGAGAAGCAGTGGACTACTCACTATGGCTTTCACCACTGAGGAAACTACTTCAACTACTACAGTATTAGAAAACCTAAGACACTTACATAGTACTACAAATAAGAATTAGAGATTATTTCCTTAGCTTACCATTTCATTGGCATTTTAATCAATTTTGAGCTCTCCCCAGATGAAAAACTTTTTGTCTTTTTCTTCTATCGTGTTTTCATTCTCCATTTTCAAACAGTCATTCTTCCTTACAGTAATCTTTTGTTTCATTTGCCGATTAGTGATGTTATTTAATTTATCCACACATTCCTGTTTTGCCACGGCCTGCACTTTTGAACATCTTTGTTTGCTTTTTTCGTTCTCAACCTATAAAAACAAAGTTAAGCTTCATGTATTTCTAGAAGACAGAAACTCCACATCCAAGATTGATTAATTCAGGGTTTACCCCTGAAATAATCTAAAATGAAATATTTTTTTTAATTCATAGAGAAGCATTTTCACAAAATTACACTACAAAATGTATTACGCCATTGAAAGTACTTTGAATTCACTCATGATGCAAGACATAACAAAAATACAGCCCTTAGAAAGAAAACAGTATCTTAAAACATGAACAACAAAAAAAGTGAAAGCATTACTGATGGACAAAGAGTTAGGAGGACTGCACAATGTTAGTTGTAACACCACCAGAAAAAAATCAAGTGGAACTGTGCTGGGCTACTGCTCCCTGAACAAGGGGAGGAAAGAAAAAAAGATCCCAAACCCACAAACACAACTGGTTTCACAGGAAAGAGGAATTTTAGTGAAAGGCAATGAAGACACACCATGCAGATATCACAGCACATGAATTTATTAGTCAAGACCCTGTTCAGAAGCTATTTTCATTCTTTGATTCAGAATCAGAACCGATAGAATTGTATGGATTTCTTTTTAAGGGAATGAAGTGATAACTACTTGCACTGGAACCAAGTGCCACCTGCTGTTAAACTGGAACAATAATGCATTCCGTTTTCCAAAAATGGGGAAAAAGACAACTCTCCACTGCCCTCTTTATTCACCAGTCACCTATTTCCATTAGAACAAAACCCAGTTTGTAGGAAGCATCTTCCCTTCATGAGGAATAGCTCAAGTGAAGAGGAAATATTCTGCCTGGCTCCAGAAGGCTGCGGGTCTCCCTAGGCTCTTTTACACACGCTCCATCATTGCTATTGCTTCAGCAGCGGTTTTACCTCCCAACAGAGACCTCCTTAAAAACATGTTCTGACTTTCCTGAACAGTGGATTGTATCTCACAGTTTCATTGATTTGGACATCAGAATCCTGCAGTTTCCGTTGAAGCTAACGAAGACTGTGTGCTTTCAAACCCAAGCACGTTCAGCGCCTCCATCATAACTCTGAATTAGAGCTATTGCCTAAACAACTACATGTTGCACACGCTGCCCGTGCCAACCCTGGCTAGCCCAGCCCTGTTTTACCGATTCATCCAGGCACTTGCATCAGTGCGTCTGACTTGGTGAATTTACACATGAGAAACCAGGCATTTCTGACCAACACCCATGCTCTTTAACTGCACTGGTTATTTTTAAATTAATGACACATTACTAATAGTCAAAATCACATACACCGCAGATTTTCCCTGAATTTCTTCATAGAATCACCTGTGATTGCTGTTGTCAAATAACATGACTGCTTCTTTCTTTACCTGCAGAAAGCTTGGCACAACACGTACAATACTGCACAACATACAGCTCCATCTGACAGTCAGACCAGAATGACCTTCCTGCAGTGCAGGCGGGCTGCATATCTCCAGTAGCACCCACAGCCCCAGCCTGCACTGCTTTAGAGACAGCAAAGATCCGTGCTGATGAGAAACACTCTCATGCACATGGCATTTCACCTTGTCCACGGATTTGAAACACGGGTTGCTTTGCAAAATTTAATTGTATGGTTTCGTTCCAAGGCAAAACAGACTGTCCAACAACTTTTGACTTACACTAAAAACCATAAATATCCACCTTCCATATGAACAGATACATGCCAGGATATGTACTGCTGATGAATTTTTTTGCATGTTGCTGGGGAGCAATACCTGCACGTGTTCATCTTTTTGTCCATCTCTACTGGGATTCCTTCTAGCTGGGTACGTTGCATCTCAGGGTTGTATGGAGGGGATTACCTCCAAGCAGCGGGACAGATCACCAGCCACCCCTGTCGCTCCTAAACTGCCTCTGCTGAGCATCTCAGTGCGTCCCAGAGTGGTGGCTTGTTCAAGAAGAGGTGGCCTGTGATGGCTCCTCTCCAGTACACATGCCCACAGGACCACTGAGCAAAGGACTATCCCACACCATCCTTCCCCACTTTGAGAAAGAAAGCACGTACGCATCTATGGCTAATCTCCCTTCTGAAGCAGTACAGCTCAGCTGAGACCTCAGACTGCTTTTCTGCAGCATCTGGGATTCTTACCAACACTGTCTCCATGGACTCTACCCGGACTCAGTTTTGTGCAGAGGAGGTATTTACTGCCACATGCACAAGAGCAACGGCAAGGGCAGGCAGCGCAGCGATCTCCTGTTACTGAACGTGCTGCTCTGGGACTCCCAAACAGGCAGTCAGTTAGATCCCTGGCAAAGTTCTCCAGCAAAGCCACCCGTGATTTGTATCCACCTCAGCTGTACAAACACGGTGTAAACAGAAGCAGAGCGGCTCTTTACCTCCAGCACTGTATGTCCCTTTCCTTCCCATGTCACCACCACCTGTAAAAGCGCTCACGGAAATGAGCAAACCCCACGCGCCAGAAAGAGGCAGGGCTTTCAAAGGAAAGGAGGGTATTCAATGGGAAGCTGCAGATGTGCCCTGCCTGGAGAAGGTACCACTGGCAACCCCTCCTCTGTGAGAGCTGGGGAGATGCAGAGGGGGCAGGAAGGCAGGCGTCCGGGAGTAACTAGAAGCCCTGGTTTGCTACTGCTGCAGTATCCCTGGCTGGGGGGACAATAGAGCTCTCCATGAAATGACAATCAACCAAAAAAAATCAGAGGGGCACAGCAGGGAGCACAAGCTGCTGGGCGTCAGCAAAGGGCTGTGCTCAGCTTTTCTGCGGCAGGTTGTCATAGGCAAGGTGAACACGAAGCACAGGGAGGATCTGCAGTTCTACCTGCCTTGCAGGGGCTTGGCCTGAGCTCCCCCTTTGCAAACCAAGTCACCCTCCCACCACACGGCACAATCTCTGCTTAATGTATGTCCCAGCAACTGGGGTACCCCATGCAGAGAAATCTGAGAGGTCCCCCCTGGTCACAGCTCTAGTCATCAGTGGTTCCAACAACTTCTGATGCTCAGGGTGTCCCCTGTGCCAGTGGTCCTCCCTCCAGGCGCCCCTCCTCCTCTCCATTTGCCCTGGAGTAGACGAACTCAACATCACACCCATTCTGGGGAGATTTAAGCCCCAAAGAACTCAGAACTGGCTGAAGCCAGCACAAAAGCCTATCTTCTCTCTCGAGAGTTGCAATGTCCTTACACCCTCCCTGTCCTTCCCGTCTAGATCAGAAACCAAACAGGGGAAGCGGTGCATGCAGATACACAGAGAATACTGAATGGGACACACTGGCTCCTCTTCTAACTCCTTTATTGTCTCAAAGGTGTTTTCATTCTGTTTGAGGAAAAAGAGAGAAATATGTATAGTCCCCAGGTTTATCCCTAGTAAGCACTTTCACATGTTCATTTAGTAAAGCAGATTAGATTGATTCCTCAGATATTTTTTTTTTTGGGGGGGGGGGGGGGGGATTATAATGAACTCATTCAGTTTTTAAATCAGGCTTAGGAGCCATGACTCACTGGCTGCGAATACATGTACACACATGCGTGTACAGGACAGCACAGAATACTCTATTTACTCATATGGGTCTGAAAAGACATTTTTTTTTTCTATCATTTTTTGTTCTGTGCATCATTTATGGCTGGACTGCATGGACAAGATGGTTTTCTTAATTCTGTGAAAACACTTGCATCTATTGACGCCTGCACCTCTAAACATAGTGATATGGTCATA
This sequence comes from Falco peregrinus, assembly GCF_023634155.1. Classification (NCBI taxonomy): domain Eukaryota; kingdom Metazoa; phylum Chordata; class Aves; order Falconiformes; family Falconidae; genus Falco; species Falco peregrinus. Next base: position 414,921 of record NC_073729.1, on the reverse strand, counting down.
CAGCCAAATTTGCAAAGCGCATTACTGTTCTTACACCATTCTGGGCATAGCAGACACACCCACAGAAACACCCCTAATGGTCATGCCTATTTACACATTTATTTCTGCTATTTCATCATCTGTAAAGAACAAGTGCTCCTTTCCTCGACCTGTCTCAGAAGAAATCTGAATATTTAAGGAATTAAAAACAGATGAGTCGGCCAAAGGAAAATTTAAACATACTTACTTTAACAATGCCAAGGTGTTATTACTAAAATGCAAGCACTTTGGCAGCAGGTATCTTATGAGTGCTGTGCAAAGTGACAGAGAAAAGCCTCAAGAAAAATCTACTAGAGTTTGGGTTAATACACTAAATCCCAGCACAATGGTTCAAGGGTAAGGGCACTTTAAAACAGAATGTGTCCTGAATCATGTTAGGAAGAAGACAAAGAACATATCCTGCTGGGAAGATCATTAATGATTAGGAAAACTTGACCAGGCTACTATAAATTTGTCCCAGGTTAGAAAAAGCCAAGAATCTTTTAAAGGGCACTACAAAAAAATAACATTTAAGACAAAAGGCAGCGTAGTAACAAATGGAATTAAAAGGAGTCCTAGAAAGTAAATCTTTCAGTAATAAGCAAACAAAGCTAATAACAATCTAGGGCATAGAAAAGATTAGTTCAGCAGCAGGATGCACAGCAGATAGCAGAGCAAATTAGTTCTGTTTTACCAAAACGTAAATGGAGGGGGGGGGGGGAAATTCAGAACTTAAGTGTTTCTCTTTATTTTTCCTGCATCTAATTTTTAACTGTTAAGAGAAATAACACAAAAGCTTTATTTTTGCTAATGCCAGGCAACGGGAATCTGGAATTTAAATTAATCCTTCACACACTGCCATTTGGGGATCATTTCTACCAGATCCAACAAGGATACAAGGGATAGGACAAGAGGAAATGGCCCCAGGTTGCCCCAGGGGGGGTTTAGATTGGACATTAGGAAAAAATTCTTCACTGAAAGGGTTGTCAAGGACTGGAACCAGCTGCCCAGGCAAGTTTCAGGGTGGCCTCACCATCCCTGGAGGCATTTCAAAGATATGTAGATGTGGTGCTCAGGGACACAGTTTAGTGGTGGACTTGGCAGTGTTAGGTTAATGCTTGGACTCAATGATCTTAAAGGACTTTTCCAACCTAAATGATTCTATGATTCTACACTGTTCAAAATTACCTACGGTCTTCCGTCAAAAAACAGGGTTTATACTGCTGTTTCAATTGTACTGGTTATCAGGTAATCCAGCCTCGTAGCACTCTTTAATTTAAAGTTTACAAGCACCAAGATATCCCCCAGTGACTGCACTTTAGCTAGTTTGATATTAAGCTATACATTTTTCTTAACGTGATTAGCAGCATATCTCAAGCTATGTTTGAACATATTCTTAGGTGAATGGGAGATACTATCAGCTTTTCATTAGACAGAACATATGAGTATTTTAAAAAGCCAAACTCCAACAGAATACACAGCACAAGCATGTGTTTCTGCCAAGGTATTTTCTATTAAGCAAATCAAATGCACATGTTCATTCTCTCCCTCTTCTGTCCATACTTAAAATCCAGGCAAATCTGCAGAAGAACAGCGCAAAGAGCAAGGTGTTCGAACTTAGAAGTCCCACAACTTCTCTCGCACATGCTCTTCTGCTACCTGTAGCTACGTGCTTACCTTTGCACTCACATTTGTTACACAACACACTTTGGTGCCCGGGAATTTGATTGATTTAGATTCGCCCTGACAGAAGCAAACCTTTTTTTTTAACCGTTTGACCTTGTTTCACTTCTAACTGGAAGATCAGTCCTGCCAGGAAGGAGAGGTGAAACCTCACGACAGCTAGAAGGTGAATAATCTCTCTTCAAACTTTAAAACTCTGTGTATGAAGTTTCCTTTACAATTTGTACTCCACCTGGCTATTAAAAATGTATGAAAAGCACAGCAAGAAATCAAGCCGACCGTTAGTACAGAAGGTGCCAGCAGTTCCTCCTCGTTTCGCGAAAATCCAGCCCTCACCCTGAGGCTGCGGGACCAAATCCTGCGCAGCTGGAAGCGGCAGCGAGCCCTGGCCCCGGGGAAGGGCAGCTCAGCACCCTGCAAAGACGAGGCGCATCGCTCCGCTCCCCGCCACCCCGGGATGCCACACAGCCCCGACGCCGGGCAGCGGCGGCAGCACGGGCTCGCTGACGGTAACGGCGACCCTCCTGCCTCCCCCGAACGCGTAACGAGAGGCGAAAGCACCGTCCGGGCCGGCGGCCAAAGCACCTGGAGTCGCATCTCCCACCCCGGCAGGCCCGTCACCCGCCGGGCCGCCACCCCCCGAGCACCCAGACGGGGGGTGAGCCCCGGGAAGGGCCGCTGTCGCACCGGGACGTCGTGCAGCCCCTCCGAGCACCGAGGCCGGCCGGGGCTGGCAGCGACCGTCTCCTCGGGACCTGATGCTGCCGTCGAACGGCCGGATCCCATCGCCCGCCGTGCAACGGATCGAGCACCCGCACGGCCGAGGGACCAGCTACGCGTTCTGCGGGGATGGGAGCTGGGGGGCAAACCCACAAAGCTAGCACAGCTCTTTGCAACAGGAAAATACTTTATACACCTGGAAAAACCGTTTACGATGACCTTTAGTCACACTTAATCCTCACTGGGTCTTACGAGCCTCGTCCCCATTTAAAGGCACAGCGGTCTTTAGTTTCACTGAAGTGTTCATGCACAGTTCAAGTAATTTCTGTTTGGTCCCATTAACCAACTGGTTCTCCTTGAGCTTACCTTATGCCCCAGCTTGACCCATGGCGTCTGTTCCCTCTCCCGAGGCCGTGTGCTGCCAAGCGCCTGCAACACGCTCTGTCCTCCGGACCCTCTGCTGTGCTTCGCTGCAGGCCCTCACATCTTTTCTCTACGTTGCCACTTAAGGCGCAGAGCTGCCTTCTGCTGACCACCTACGTGCAAGCCGTCGGTCCGCAACGCTTCCCGGGGCGCCGGGGGCTGCCTGCGGCGCGGCGCGGTGCGGGGCCGGGGGCGGCTCTGCGGGGGCTGCCTGCGGCTGAGGCGGAGCCGCGAGTGCGGAGCCGCAGCGCAGCCCCCGGGTTCGCCCCCTGCGGAGGGCTGCCCGCTCCCCGGTGCTCGCCGCCTCGCTCCGGCCTCTCCCGGAAAAGGGGTCCGGTCTCCGGCTGGCAAACGCCTGCCCCGAGCCGGGCACGGCCAGCGCCGCCGTCGCAGGAGCGTGTCGGGGCGAGGGGCGGCGGCGAAACGTCTCGAACCTCGGCAGCGACAGCCCCGACCGCGCGGAGACCCGGCAGCGAGCCCGGGCCCCCCGCGGGAGGCGGCTCCGGCTGACCGGCACCTTCACGCCGCACTCGCGGCCTCTGCCGCGGTCGTGCCCGTCCTCCGCAACCGCTCGGGGGGCGCCCGTCACCCGCAGCTCCCCCGGCTCGCCCGCGCCGCTCCCGCAGCCGGCCCCGGGCAGGGCGGGGGGGGGACGGCGGAGCCCTCCCCGGCTGCCGTGCGGGGTCTGCGGCCCGGGCACAGCGGCCCCGCCGGCGCACCCCGCAGCGAGCGCACCGCGGCGCAGGGGCGGGGGGCGGCCACCGGCTTCCAGCCGCCGGCTGGCCCCGACGGAGGGGCGGGCGGGGTCGCTCCAGCCCGCGGCACCGCCTGCCGGACCGCCCGCCGGCCGGGAGGGGTGTCCCCCCGCCCCGGGTGTCCCCCCGCCCCCCGAGCCGCCCCCCTCTCGCAGCCCGGGCTGCTGCCGAGCTCCGCTGCTGAGAGCCGGGGTGAGATCGCTGCCCCCTGGGCCCCGGTGCCCACCCGGGGCTGGAAAAGCGCAGCCCCCTGCGGCGTGCTTACAGGCACCAGGGGCTGGGGGCTGCCTCTGCCTGCCTGTGCGGGTGTGTACACCGCATAACCCAGCGCTGACCCTACCTGCATGCACACGTGTGTGTGGTGGGCATGCCCGCTCGCCACGCGTGTGCCCACTGGAACACACTTTCTTGGCCGCAGCCGGGGCGCGGGGCTGCAGCAGCCTCCCCTCTCTCCTGGGCTGATACCTCTGGGAGGACAGATTTGCCTCCAACAACGAACATTAAAGGTAATGCTGCGGAGAGGCAAAACAGTTCACTGACTTACACCCAAGCTGGTATTTCTACTGCAAATGCCTACTCTGTTTAAATCATTTCATTACATCATACCGACGTGCGGAATTAGACTCTATAACTCGAAAGTTATAAAGTAGGTATGTTTATTGCGCACAGATGCACGGGGGATCGCTCCTCCACAAGCGTGCATGCCTGAAGTGACGAACCATCTCACAGTTCGTTACCTAAACCCGCTTACTCTCGCTTAGTATGTTAATTAGCTTATCAGTCCGTTGCCTGGAATGTGGTGGTCTTGCAGGTTTGTAGGTGATTCAGTGAACCTTTTTTACCTTCTTGTTTCTGCGCAGACTCTGTTCCTCGATAGACTAATGAGCATGATTCAAATTCCTTGTTTAGGTAGCGTTATATACACAACAGAAACTTAGGACCAGATGGCCCTTATAACAAATCCAAGGACCTTGTGTCTAGTACATCCGTGGTGCTGACACTTAAGGGTCTTGGTGTATTCATCATGTTGACAATAAGGGTCCTTGAACACCTCCCAGCTTTGAATAATTATATATAAGCACATCATTTTCTAAAAAAGTAGTATACCATTCATCACTCATTGTACGTAGCTCATTATTCAATCCCCCCTGTTCTAAAAACTATCATTATGCTCTCTGATCATTATGCTTTCTGATCATTCTTCGGCAGCACCAAACAGAACACTGAAGTAATAAGGAGCATGTAATTGCCAATCTATTCCCAATACTGTACTCACTTGTTGTACTATTTTGGCACAAAAGTGTGAGTCTCTATTGGAAGAGATTGTTGCCGGAACCCCAAAGCGGGGGATAATTTCATTTAACAATCCCTTCGTTACCTCTCTTGCTTTATTTGTTCAACAAGGAAAGGTTTTTGGCCAGCCTGAAAACATATCAGACATAACTAATAAATATTGGTACCCCCCTTTTCTTGGGAGTTCGGAAAATCATCTTGCCACTGTTGTCCTGGATAATTTCCTCTACTAATGTTCCCTAGTTTTATTTTATTTGCTGTATTGGGATTATTGTGTAAACACATTTCACATTGTTGAGTCACCTGTTTTATTACAGTATACAAGTTTCCCCCAATCAATTTCTGATTTAGACTTTCATATAAAGTATCAGCTCCCCAATGCGTCCTATTAATAATAGGGCTGTGGTCAATATTAAATTGGATGGTACCACTATACGACCATCCCTTAAATAAGTCCACTTATTTATTTTTATTTTATCATTCATGTCCTGAATTACCTTTAAGTTTTCTTTAGAATAGTTTGGCTCCTGATGTGTACTTACAGTTTGGATTTTATCATCTGGTATTAAGGATAATTCCTCCTTTCCTACCTCCTCTGTTACTTGTCTGGCCTCATGGTTGGCCAGGCGGTTTCCAATTTCCAAATCAGTGCCTCAATGGGCCATCTTATGTTCTTCCTTCCTGGATGACCCTCTTATACCAGCGAGGGCCATTCCTCACATCAAGGTCTGGCATGGCACATGTTCCCACCACTCGGCACCTACTGGCTTGCAGCCAACAGCAGAATTCAAGATTCTTCTTGGTGGCAAACACAGAGGCCAACCCAGTCTTGCCCTTGACTACGGTAGGAGGCACTTGACCAACCTTATTCCTTATACTTTGTTGTCAATGCAGAGTTTCATCTGCGCATCCCATAACAAGTCGCTGCCATGGCAAAACACACAGATTTACATTGGTAGTAGAACCACTACACAGTGCGTTTTATTTCAGTTTTTGTGCCAATATCCCCCACAGCCCTGCTGACCACGGGATATTGTTTTTATCTGAACTGGGCAAGCCTCCCCCTTATCATTTTTACTGTAACAGGTAAAGCATTTTTCACCTTTCCTGGAATTTATTTTCAGATACAGCTGGTTAAAAATTTCTTTTACTTCAGGGAGGTCCTCTTTTCCTCTTTTCTGTTGAATTGAAGATAAACTCAATATTTCAATTACTTGATCATTTTTAACTTTTAGTTTCATTTCTCCTTCTTTAAACGCCTAGATGTTCTAATAAATCTCATCCCAGCAAAGATTTTGGTGAATTTGGCATTATTTGTTTTCTTAGTTTGTACTTTAAAGGTTTCAGGATGTTTTCCTGGTGGCCAGCAGCTCCCACAACTGTAACAAATTATTTTTTTTTACTGAAGTTTAACAAATAAGTTGGTTTTTTATTCACTAAAATTCCACCTCATACCCATTCCCTGCCCTAGAGGGGCCGTTACCGGTCCCGTTGTACTGCAAATGCTGCAGCAATTGGGGTGACATTGTCAGGTCCTTCTGCTCAATTGTCAGCAACAGCAACCCCCTCCTCCTCACCATCAGAAGGATTCGGGGCAGGAGATGCTCTTCCTGCTCTGCAGGTTACACAGGCCTGCCTCTGCAATAGCACTTCTGTTTCAACTCTTTCTTACCCTGAATGCAAATCTGCTACTTGTTGCTCTGTGTTCTTACATATCACGCCTTCGCAGGCAAACAGCAAACACCCTGCCATGCGTCCCAGCATGATTCAGTCGCACCTTCGAGGGGGTACGGGGGTTTGTACAAACTCACCCCAATACTTCAACACTTTCACAAGGTCTTTGATTCTCCACCACCCCCACCCCCCCGCCTCAGGTTTTACATACATTAGTACAAGTTTTTATCTTACAACGTGTTTCATTCTGGTTGCTCCACAGAAGGAACCACAACCTGGGCTTTTTAATACAAAAATTTCAACCAGAACATCTTTCTAGTTTAGGTCTCAGGTGTTTTTCCTTATCCTTTTCTAGAGCCATAATCAAAGATCAGGTGATGTTAATCCCGCACTCTTTCTAGTGCTAGTACCATAGGATCCCGAGGGGGTACTAATCCACAGTCCTTTTGCCACTCGGGTTTGTCCCGGAGGACGAAGAACATGTCTGCATATGATACTTCGTCCCATTTTCCCTCTCTCCTCAGAAACAACATTAATTGCAGGAGAGTGTTGTAATCTAACGTTCCTCCCTCCTGAGGCCATTTCGCGTCACTCTCCAATTTATACAAAGGCCACCACTGATTACAATATTTAATCAACTTCCTTCTATTTTCGGTACCACCCTGTCCTACAATATCCCTCCAATGTTTTAATATACAACCAAAGGGCGATTTTTCACAGGGCTTACTTCTTCCATTTCCCATTTTGCAATTTTAATTACTTTGTTTTTCTCCGGCCGCCTTAGCCACCCAAGGTCGGAAACGTGGATAGAGCTCCTTACTTGTTTTGCACTCAAACACGTGTCTCAACCACTCTTGCACTCACACTCAGTCAAAATAACTAAGCTATACACGGAAAATCAAAATGTGCATCTCAATCACACCATTCACACTCTCCCGGCAGCCCTCAGTCACACAAGCAGTATGTTATACGGTACCGTGCACTTATGTACAACTTTTAGGAACACTGACAGTTCCCAAAGTATGCATTTCAATGAACAATTGCCAAAAAACAAACAACAAGCAAAAAACCAAATTTTCCCTGGTCTTATGCAGAGTTTAAAGTTTTCCGCTATTTGCCTAGAATTACCAGAATATTATTATTTTTCAACATACATTTCATAACTCCAAGTTTTGAACATATACAATCACAATCGATGTCCATTGTCCCCATTTCACACTATTTCTCCATATCAATACCTCAAAGCATTATTTTCCTGAAGCCAAATCACGACCAAACACACGCAAAAACTACGCTGACCTTAACGCCGAGCGGCTCTGCCTTCCGGTAGGCAAGCTGTAGCGCTCAGGGCCGTGCCCCCCCGACCCCAGACAGTGCGGTGCCCCCCGAAAGCCGGGCCGCAGGCAGGAGCCGCCCCGGGGCCAGCAGCCGTCGGCAGGCGGGCAGGAGCCTCCCTGCCTGCAGAGAAGGGCTGGGGCTCGGCCCGCTCAGCGCCTCGGGGGGCAGCCAGGGCAGGGGGAGCTGAGCCCCACCGGCGTGTAGATACGGAGCCTGCTGGCAAGGGCCTGCGAGCTGCTGGAAGAAAACAGGCTGCTGAAGGGGTAAGGCTCAAGGACACCAGGGTACAATCACTGTGGTAGGGGGAGATCCCGACCTCCTACTCAAATGGGCCCCCTGAAGAGAGTGAATCTCCCCGCTCGGGGAGCACGGGGAGTAAATTTAAAATGAACTCTACCTTTAAATTGAAGCAAGAATGCAACTAACCAATATTTAGCTCGTAGGTGTAGACTTTGGGCAGAACTAACCAACTTCACTGTGTAAACATGTATTGTGAGTAAAACTTACGTGTGCAAGTCAGGAGGAGCGACCCCCCTTGCACCCGGCACCGCAATAAACACCCCGCTTTATAACTTACCCTGGGTTACGGAGTTTAATTCCGCACGTCAGACGGAATAAGCAGCCTTTTTACTAAGCAGTTAGTTCTTCACCTACCATTTCCCCAGCTATTCCCTCACCTGAATACGCTCAAACATCGACCTGTAATAAAACTTCTGCAGAGCCTTTGTGCCTGCGCTGCAGCCTCAGGATTTCAGGCAGGGAGAGCAGTTTGCTGCTGCTCCTCTCCTGCCCCTCCAGATGCCTTTGCTCCTGTGCTCACTGCCTGCTGCCCGGGGGGGATGGGGGCGGGGGCGGGGGGGGGTGGTGATGGCTCACTCCCACCCATTGCCCTGCAGGACAGAGAAATCCACCGCATTACAGACAGGGTTGGCCCAGCAAGTCTCTCCCTCCTCTTTCATGAAGTCAAGGGTATCGTATAGGACGTTTTCACTGTATTAACATTTCTCTTAATACAGGAGATAGGACTTCAGTAAGTTCCATGCTACTGCCAATAGTGTTGCACTGCAATTAATTTGAGAGAAATCTCAAATAATATCCTGCAGTAGGAGAGAAATTATTTTAAAATTTGTTTTGATTATGCTCAACTTATTTGTTCAAGATTTTGTCAGCAAGCAAGCATTGCTGTTTTTCAGTCTTTGACAAAGTGGAGCTCTCCCATTACCATTCCTCTGTCAGAACTCCAAGCAAGGATTACAAAGTTCGGGAGAGAAAAAATCCTTTAATAGACTGAACTGACAGGATTTTTTTGTGTATATGTTTTCTCTTAAAATATAGATATACAGTGAATGCCTGATGAAAAGGTATATAATAAAAGGATTACCAAAGTTAGCATGACATTCAAAAAACAATCAAACTCTTTTCTCTTTCTCTAAGCATTAGTTCATATAGTAGCAGTACTTTGAATAAAAATGAATCTTGACAATAGTCATACTATAAACAGTGGAAATGTTTATTATTTTTCTTGTGCTCACTGGAATCCGTATATAATACAAAACACTAACAGTCAGACCACAGAGGATGCCATTATGATTTGACATAATGAGTAACTGCTTTATCTGTCTTTGTCCAGGCGTTACTGTACAATACAAAATTTGCATGTGAGTCCAAAGAACAGCAGACGTTGATGTTGGGATGCTGCATATTCAGTTGTTCCACTTCAATAATGAGCTAAGTGGATGCCAGGAAGAATTTCTCCGGATAAAACCTTAAATTTACCAGAGGAAGGACCTAATTTGGCAGACTTTTAGTTACCATGCCTTATCCTTTGGTTTTTCCTGTGTTCCCAAAGCCTTGCTGATGTTACAGTTTTTTTGTACTTGAACATGATTGTGAGCAAGAGTTGGCCATCAGGCCACAAATCAATAGGCAGTACTAATCAGAGCAAGAGTCAAGTTGAAGTTGGTTCAGTCAGATTAAGCTTGCTTTTTGCTTAGCATGGTAAATGTTGATCTGCATCGATCATCAAGTTGTGTTCAGCAATCCTCTCAATTCATCAGGACCGCTACATTCAAACAGACTTTGTGCAGAAATCTTCAAACAAACCCAAAACCCCCAATCCAAACAAAACAAAACTTTCATCAATTCCAACTCCCTAACGTTTGGAGATTGTGTTAAGATATTTTTAGATCTGTGGGTGAAAAATTGGCACAGTGGCGCAGAACATCATCACAGATGAATTATCTTATATGTCTGATTTATTATTTTTTTTTGTCTGCTTGCAATTTCAGATTTTCCGGAAAGGAAATTGGTTCAGTATGTCTTCCAAACATTCTTGCTACTTGACACAGTGCTTTGCAAAGAATGATGAAAACACAGTCTATGCCATAGGAGGCAGATGATTAAAAAGAAAAGAAGCTTTGATCTGTTACTTCTGTGTCGTTCAAGAGTAATACCACTGTAAATACTACTAAGATGTTACAAGAGTGTATATGAAATCAGAATATGTTACAAATATCAGAGGTAGAGACATCAAAGAGCAATGAGAAAAAGGGAAAGAGATAAATGTAAAAAGAACTTTTGAGATAGACTAATGTTAGCACAAAGCAGATTAGTAGTTCTTAAGGTGGTGGGAGAAAAGATTCTGTTTAGTAGTATAGCATGTTCCAAAATAGAAATATTTTTGTGGCTACAATTTAAACTTGGTAAAATAGATTAATTAGAGCTATTTGTTCATCTATGTAAGTGCTTTGTGAGCCATGTAATTTTAAAAAAAGCTTGATATTAAATATATCTTGAACCTATGAGTTAGTAAGATCTATCCGATAAGTCACGTATACCTAATTGCATACGCGTAGTTTAAACCAAGCCTCATCATTGCTGTTGGGGCAATGCACAGGACCTTAATGAGCTGTAGGTGAAACCCCAGGATGAGTTGTGGAGTTTGTGTTTGCTTTACAGAGTCCATGCTGACTACCCAAACATCCCAGCTATTTCTGCAAAGCGGTGTTGGGGTATGCTTCCAACAGAAACCAGCCTAATGGGTATTTTCTAGGGTAACAGAGAGAGCGGCGTGTACTAATCAGCTGCCACTTTCTGAAACTCATTATAGTTCAACAGCTACATTGGTAACTGATTCCAAATCTTTAGCTGCTGCTTCTGAAATGCTGAACTGCATTTCAGTCTTTTTCATCTTGTTAGCAGCTCCATCTTCATCATGGCACAGGCCAACAAATGCCCAGATACAAAGTTAAATTTCCACTAGTAGATATGGGAAGCATCCTTTCTTTTTCTTTTTTAAATCTGCAGATCCATTTTTCCAGAAAATACAGTTCTTGATTTTTTATTCCTAATCCTATTAATCAAGTGAAATATTTTTCCCACTCCTTATTCCAACAATTTAAGGAAGTGATCATGAATAATTTTTGCTGGCAACACACATTCCTTGAAAACAGAAGTTACTGTCCATATGCCTTTGCAGTAAAATATGTCTACCTTACAGAAAATAGGAAATTAATCTTTTTCATCTTCTCACATTGAGCAAATCTCACATAACAAAATATTTAAAGAGGTACATTGGAAAAGGATCTTGTTGAAGTAATCCCTTCCAGGAGGAAGTGATCATTACCTTGAGGCCACCCCCTTTATAGAAATACCTATATAGATTTCCAGATATATATATATGTGGAATATATACATATATATTACACACACACACACGCATGCATGCACATTTCCACAAAGAAATCTACAGGTACAAATGGCTTATATCACAAGCACATATAGGCACAAAAGTTCAAGGGGACAAGGCACTCCCCCAGATTATAATAGCAATGATGGTAGCGAACCTCATTCTAAATATGTTATACTTCCTGCATACTCTAACTTTTTGTAAAACTCCGTCCTCGTACACGCTTAGGCAATGTTGGCTGCTCTAAGCGACATAGTTTAACATTAGCAAACGTATGCAGGCAGAGTATGAAATTATTGAAGGGGATTCAAGGAAAGAATGGGCTATACTATACAGAAAATGTGGAGAAGTAGGGGAGACATGCAGAATTATTCACAAGGTGAAAAGGGGAAGCTATTTCAGGCACTGTGTTTCAGAGACAATTCAGAGAAATATTTTAACAGTCTGATTTGATAAATAACATCAAGCATACACACATAAAAAGCACACTAAAAAAACATACTCAAACATACTCCTGGAAGAAGATGTATTTTGGACTTTCATACCTCAAACAGCCACACATACGTTAGTAATTACATATGCATTCTCAAGTTCATATGCGTTCTGCTGTGTTTTGGAGGTTTATCTGATGAGCTCACTGTGAAAAGAAGGTTTCATATAGGCACTGGGATCTGATAACATCACTAACAACAAAAAGCAATTCTTACAAATCAGTTCCAGTACTTCTGAGCTCCAAACATTAACTAAAGACTGTTTAAAGAGGCTCCTGAGAAGCAGAAATGCTTTCCAGCTGTAAAATCTAATATAGAAGATACAGCTCAATGCCCCAGGCTGTCAGCTGGGAAAGCTCAGGTCAGAATTTAGGGAAGCCTAACCATAACCTTCAGATAATCGATAAAAGTCACAGCTTCAAGAAATGAACAGGATCATCTCATCAATGCAAACAGGGCAGGCAATGCTTCAACAGTAGCTGAACACTTGTCTCCTAAGGCAAGACAGGGCACGGAAGGAAAGGCCAAGGAAGTCCCTAGACACAGGAGGGAGTGCGGTTTGTTGTGATTATTTTGTTCTATGCGTTGGAACGTACCATCTTCTTCTAATCGCATACATTTAGCTTGATTCTTCATACAGTTGTTTATGACACACACTCATCTCAGGAATGGGAATGGAAAAAGAAACACCGGATATTGGTACTGCAAATTTGCGTAAGAAAAAATACTCAGGTGTAATGCATTTAGGATATGGGTGAAAGAGAAATTATTGTCAAGATGTGCAGTGACATAACATCTAGATTAATTTTGTCTAAGAAATTAATAAACTAATCTGTTTCGGTTATTCAGCAAGAAAGATGACTTTTCCCCAAGACAACCTGGGTTCATAAAGAATTAATGTCTGTGACTCTTTCTGTGAAAACAATAACCATGAATAGTTTTACACAATTTTTATAAAAGACGATTCAGCACAAACAGTGGAGTAATTATTGCCTTCCTCTATCTGTCTTTTAAAAAATAAATATAGTCAATCTTAACCTGTAATAGGTCGAGCACATTTGCAGAGTGGGACTGAGAAACAGCCAGTTTGGAACATTCTGCTATAACTGCAAAATTAAAAAACAAATGCACCGGTTTTTCTTTAAAAAGCACAGGAAAGAAACTAGGGCTTACAGCACTGCAGTTACATTTTCCATACAGGATTTCTAATACCCACAAAGCTCTTACCAGCTACTATTATTTCTAACAAACACCAAAGCAACGTGTAGCCTTTTTCACTTAGTGATAATGGATTAAGTCTAATTCCTACACAACAGCAAAGATAATTGGGAAAATCACCACATACAGTTCACCAGCTCAAAGAATGATGAAGATAAGGTGAAACTAAGAGACTCTGATCACAGTATCAAAAAACCTCAAACGAATTGCTAAGAGACAAGCAAAGGTGCAGAGTGAAACAAAGACATGATTAAAGGGTGTATTAACAATGGACAAGAAAAAATGGCCTATTAACTAACCATTTACCTACCTAACATTTACCTAGGAGACTGAATACCTATTTCATGAGAAACATTTAACCTATGCATTAATGCCTGCTTCAGTTCTGTGGCAACATGACGACGCCTAAGGAAAAAAAGGTATTTCGAAAAGCTGTCGGTTTCCACTTCTAGGACATGGGGATGTAGATCAGAGCAGAGCAGGTACGTTGTTCCTGCTACCCTTCTGCTTGAAAAATCACTAGAAGTTGAAACCAGCTTTTCTAGAACACTGACAGAGAAGAAAGGTTTGATCAATAAATTTCTTAAGGCTGGACAAGATACATGAAAGCTTATGGGCATGTTTTGTGAAAGAACACTGAGAATAGAATGCTGAAGCTTGAGCAAGTTTTGGAGCAGCTTCTGTTCATCTGTGTAGGACTGCAGAAAACCCACTCCTCTCTCAGACTCTTTCTGAAAAATTCTTATTAAGTAGGAATTTTAACTGCAACTAACATTCTTGATCTGTTCCTGTATAGCAATGTGAAAGTTTATATATTAAGTTCTGATTTGGATAGCTACTTAGGAAAAATAGCATATTTCCATATTGCAATGTTTAACTTTGTTTTTTCTCCATCTACTCATAAATATTATTTACTACTGGTATTATAATTGCTTTATTGTAACTAAACCAACCAAACAGCAAATAAAGTTTTCTATTTCACTTGTTAAACTCCTGAATTCATGAAGCTGCGGTCTGATTTCCTCCAAAGACAAACAGGCTTGAAACAGTAATTCATGTCCTGTAGTAACTCTGCTTTATGCTTTTCATATGCTGCCTGCAGGCACAGCGAATAGGAATAAAAATGGGAACACAACACCAACAAATCTTGTTCTGTTCTCTGTATCTATGCTTTTAGCTCCCACACTCTGATTATTTGTTACAGCTCCTACAGCTCTGGGAAATGACAGACTCACAAATATGCTGAAAACAGCAGCCCTCCTCCCTTCAGGGTCTCGTTCTCAGGGCGAACGGAAGAATTGCAGAACCAGCGTGCCGTTCCCTTCCCACCTCAGAGACTGAGATCAGTGGCCCATGGAAAATTTCATACCAAGGAGGTCACAGGCAGGAGTTACTAGGAAGTCGAATGACAACAGTGGATGAAGATACATAATTTTGTCAACTAACTTTCGACATTCTATTAGTATATTGTATCACTGTCCTCTATATCACTTTGTTTCTTACAGCAAAGAAGGAAAGATCCTTCCTATAAAAGCAAAGTGATTCTATATCCTGCATTGCCTTTTCCCCTCTTACTAACCAGCGGGCACAAAAGTTCTCCAAGTTCCTTTCTGCAAATGAGGGAAATGTTCCATCACCTCCCATACCAACTGGAAACTGGATGGGCATCGAGAATGCAGAAAACAGCTAGCGTTCTGCATATACTTAATACTGAACCTATCGTTATCTTCTCAAAATGGAAGTTTCCAAGGAAACAAGAAGAAAAGAGGATATGAGAAATGTAAATGTGAAAGAGCAAAAAAGAAAAAAAGTGGTATTATTTTTTTAATTTACATATACATGTACACTTATTAAATTGCAATTATGATCCATAGGCTTATCATTTCATTCATTTATTGACAGTAATAGCTACTTGGATTACCAAGATCAAGCTTCAGTCGTGCTAACAACTGCATATTCACAAAGGAATTCCTGTTCCACAAGATGTATTCTCTAAATAAATAAATTTAAATAAATCTCCTTCTACGACAAGATGAGCCACCCAGTGGACAAGGGAAATGCTGTGGGTGGTGTCTACCTGGACACTGACACCGTCTCCCACAGCATCTCCTGGAGAACCTGGCTGCTCCTGGCCGGGCCGGGCGCTCTGCGCGGGGTTAGGAGCTGCCTGGAGCGAGCCCAGAGCGCGGTGGGGAATGGAGCTACATCCCGCTGGCGCCGGGCACAGGGGGTGTCCCCAGGGCTTGGTGGCGGGGCCAGTCCTGTTCAACATCTTCACCGACGGCGCAGACGAGGGGATGGAGCGCACCCTCCGTCAGCTGGCAGAGGACACCAAGCTGGGCGGGAGCGTCAATCTGCCGGGGGGGGCAGGGGGCTCTGCAGGGGGCTGGGCAGGCCAGGCCGAGGGGCTGAGGCCACTTGGATGGGGCTCAACAGGGCTCTGTGCCGGGCCCTGCCCTGGGTCACACCAGCCCCAGGCAGCTGCAGGCGGGGGGCAGGGGCTGGGTGGCTGCTGGTGGGAAAGGGCCTGGAGGGGTGGTCAGTGGCCGGCTGGGCACGAGCCCCCAGTGTGCCCAGGTGGCCAAGACGGCCAGCAGCAGCCTGGCCTGTATCAGAAACAGTGTGGCCAGCAGGACCAGGGCAGTGACCATCCTCCTATACCCGGCACTGGTGGGACCGCACCTGGAATGCCACGTTCAGCTTGCGGCCCCTCACTGCAAGAAAGACACCGAGGGGCTGGAGCGTGTCCAGAGACGAGTAGGGGGCTGGGGAAGGGGCTGGGGCACAAGGCTGATGGGGAGCATCTGAGGGCACTGGGGGGTGTTGAGTCTGGGGGGGTGCTCAGGGGGGACCTTCTCACTCCCTACAGCTGCCTGACAGAGGCTGTAGGCAGGGGGGGTTGCTCTTTTCTCCCAGGTAACAAGCAACAGGACAAGAGCAAATGGCCTCAAGCTGCACTAGGGGAGGTTTAGATTGGATATTAGGAGACATTTCTTCACTGAAAGGGTGCCCAAGCATTGGAACGGGCTGCCCAGGGAGGTGGTAGAATCACCATCCCTGGAGGCGTTTTGAAAACACATAGATGCTGCGCTTAAGCGACATGGTTAGTGGTGGGCTTGGCGTGCTGGGTTAATGGCTGGGCTTGATGATCTCAAAGGTCTTTTCCAACCTACATGATTCCATGATTCTAAACAGACAATATAGACAATAAGAAGCATCAGCCCCATGTTGACCTAACTGAAAAAGATAATGATAATAAAATCAAATAAATTGTTAAAATCATAGACAAAATCTGTATCAGTCAGGAACAGGACAACAGATCTCCTTAGACTGTAGTTAACTGGCATAAAGACTGTGAGACAACCGCACGAACTGCAGGGTCCCTGCTTGAAAACGGCTTCCCCAGAAATTTACAGTGTACCTATAGCTTTATTGTTTATTGTGATAACATAGTGTATTTTCACAGAGGTGTCTGGTTTTGCACTTTCTTAAGAAAGTCTCCAAACTATTTTGACTAATTTTGTTTTTCTAATCACCCTTTGTTACGGCCTGTAAACAGATCCCTAGCTCCAAACATAATTTAAATATATTGGGCTGCAAGTTCAAAATAATAATAATAAAAATACCACCAAAAACCCAAAACCGTAAGGAAGGAAAATTGAATTTCAGATAGTCTTTACTTACTACTAGACAAGGACTGTTCATCCAGCTTTGAGCAGAATAGTGGAGTAGATGGCCTACTGCAGTTCCTTCAAACCTGAATTACCCTATAGTCTTACAAGATTCTTGGTTTTGGGTATGTTTTCAGAAGTCCCTTATGATTTAATTTACATGGAATATCTTATTACTGGCTTCCTTCAGACTGAGTGGAAAGTCAATGGCTTTGTGACCTGTAAAATCACTCTCAATGTATTGTTGGAAATGATTTTAATCAGTTCTCTGGGATGTACATCTTATTTTTCTTGGATGAAAGCCCATGATTAGGAAACAAAAAAAAAAAAGACATGGACCTGGAGGAATAAAGACTCAAAGTCTAAAACTCATAACAGAAGAATAAGAATTCTTAGCCTGTACAAACTGCTCTTCATGTGTGGCTCTCAAAGTACACGGCAATGAGAATTCTTTAACCACTGTGCATGAAGCCAAAAAAACCCCACAACAAAACAGGTTTATTAATGTGCAGACTTCCCTCAAACACTGCATTTTGATGCAGTTTACACTGTATACAAAAAAGTTATTTAAGCTATTATTAGCAGCAGAACATATATTAGTGCAATTGTATATGACTTTACCTTATCAGGAAATGCATAACTAAAAGCAGCAAAAGCTATAGTTCAGATGGCTACTTAATTACTTGCTATGAATAGATCAATAAACAGCTTTGATTCTGATTTGTTTGAATATGTTAATTGAGCAATTTATCCCTGAGCAGGAATGATTTTGCAAAATGCCATGATCCCCAAGAGACAAAAAGGTGCAAACAGTTGAGTTGCTGCACTATTTTCTGAATTTTCTGTTCTCTCTGATGCAATTTTATACAAAAGGGCTAGTCTATTCTAAGGGGTTGATTGAACTTCTGAAAGTTGTAACAGAAATGGTTCAACCTAGAAAAGCACCGGTGGTCAAGGCCACAAATGTTATCCTGACCCCAGGAAATCTATAGAGGTTTTACCATTGGCTTCAATACAACCAGGATTCCGCTTCCTGAGGAATACAAAAATGTAGTTGTTTTTTTTTTTATTTGCTTGTGTGGGCACCATAATGGAAAAATTTATATAGAAAGCTCTGTGGTGGAAGAAGCCATATGAGCACTTGGAGCGGTGCTGTGAGATGAATAAGGTGTCATATTTAGCAAATAAGGCAATCCTCCGGGGTGGGGAAAAAAACAAAACAAAACAAAACAAAACAGAAAGGTATGTAAAATTAGTTCCTTAGCTTAGAAGCTACAGACTGAAACCAAGAATACATAGCTTAGAAAGAAAATGTATTGGCCTCTTCCCTATGAACACAGAAGTCATTGCTGTACTATATGTACAAACTATTACAGGTGTTATGCGAACACTGCGGTGCAATTTTTTGTTACTGTCTAGCTTAAAATGCTTTGTTGTTTCTTTCTCTCACTTAAAGAAAAAAAAAAAGAAAAAACAAACAAAACCCCCCCACAAACAACCCATCTCAGAATATCTCCAGAAACCTACTTTCCAGCCCAAAAAGCTGGCTTAGAAGGAGTTTCTAAGACAATTTATCTTTCCATATAAAAGGTGAAAATGTGGAAAGGTATCTGCAAAATACACCCAACCATTTCTAAGAAGCTTAAAAATGCAAATAGCTGGAACTGACTATTCCTTAAAGAAATCTTCATTAAGTTATTATTTTGTGTGCTGCTTAATTGGTCCTTTAAATCTAGAAGCTAGGGCAAACACCTGCAATTACAGTATATATTTCTTTTATTATAATATAAATACATCCTAACAAGTACAATTTGGTCCTGAAATAATAGTCTTATACATTTAGAGGAGAATCTAGAATCTAACCCTGTACTCCGTGCAAACGACGAGCTTTCTGTGAAAATTATCTCCAGCTCTGTCCCCAGGTGAATTCAACTTCTAAACACCTGCCAAAGATACATCCATATACTACTTTTTTGAAACATATGCAAGAGGGGAGCTTGTATCCATCAGCAGAATCTAATCACAATACTTCCAGTTTATTAACATGATTCAGGATCCTATATGTTAAGGCCCAAAGAAGAAGAAATCATTTTCCACTTGCAGAGTCTTTGTGCTACACTAAATTAAGCAAAATAATAGCAACAGAGACAAACCATGCATTAGAAATAGTCCACAAACAGCAGGGAGGAGAGAGAGGAGTAACAAGCATTACAGTATCTATTAACTAACGGAATGCTTATGGAAATAGGGATAACATGCACATGCATGCCAAATGAATCCTTATCTATAGCACCGTAAGAAAATATACCAAAATAAATCCATGGGGGAAAGCAGTTTAAAATGTAAGACTGTAAGCATACAGCCATTAGTTTCATCTGAAATGCATTTTAATCGCTCCCATCACAATGAACTCATTTCACATCCATGAAAATGTGTTCTATGTTTCCACTTATAACCCAGTCTTTGATCAGTACCATTAAGGATTTATATAACATCAAATGCTATCATACACAATTAGAGCATAGAAGAAGTACTGGGTGCGTATTAAAAGAGCTTCTAAAACTGAATTCCATCTTTGGCATCCCTCTTGGCCTGTGTCCCTGCTGGTCCTCTCTGTGGCTCTGTGCCTTTCCTGTGCCACGCTGCAAGGGATGGCTTTTCCAGCTGAACCGAGGGATGCACCAGCCTGCTCCTGGCTACACATGTGCGTTGTCTTAATGCTTGTGAACATGTGCTTCAAAGCAGCTTCAGAAGAATAAAGTCCTGTTTCTACTTGTAACCTTTCTGATTTGTGTCCTTGAAAGTGTTTACGGAGCCAAGAAACCCCTGGCATTTTAGGGATGATACTATAAAACAATGAAACTATGAAACAGTCTCATTGTTATTGAACTCATGGTGAGAACAAGGAATGGAATGGAATGGGAGTAGACTAGTTGTGTTGCAAGGTACCTACAGCAGCCATCTCATTGAACTGTCTGATGACTTCAGGGATGAGTAAAAGCAAAGCATGGTGTTATATAATGGTATTATATATTAATGGGCATTATCCAAATGCTTCTTAATCACTGAAAGGAATGGGGTAATGTCCACTTGGCCAGGAAGCCTGTTCAAGGGTTTAACCACCCTCTTTGTGTTGTCAACGTAGCTTTGAGCCATTCCCAGGCATCCTGGCACCGGGCACGAGGGGGAACAGCTCAGCACCTCCTTCTCCATGTCCCTTCCTCAGGCAGCCGTAGAGATCACCCGTGTCACCCCACAGCTGCCTTCTCTCCAAACTAGACAAACGCAGAGTCCTCAGCCACGCCACAAAGGACATGGGACATGCCTTCTAGCCCTTCACCAGCTTTGGTGCCCTACTTTGGGCACAATCAAGGACCTTAACAGCCTTCCTAAATGGGGGGGGGGGGGGGGGGGGGGAGGGGGCTGCACACAATGCTCAAGGTGAGGCCGCCCCAGCACTAAACGCAGTGGGATGATCACCCTTTGGACGGGCCGGTGATGCTGTGCTTGGGCACCCCAGGGTGGGGTTTGCCCCCATGGCTGCCAGGGCACACTGCTGACTGCTGCTGAGCCTCCTGTCAGCCAGCACCCCCAGAGCCCTTCCTGCAGGGCTGCTCTCCTGCCACTCCTCTCCCAAGCTGTACTTGTGGCCGGCTTTACTCCCTCCCAGGTGCGGGATCCGGCATTTGGTCTTGTTATATTTCATGCCACTGATGATTGCCCATTGCCCCCGTCTATCCAGAGCGCTCTGCAAATCCTGCATCCACGTCACTGATACAACTATTGAAGAGAACTGGCCCTAGAACTGAGCCCCGAGAAACACCGCTGGGGACTGGTCACCAGTCAGGTATTGCCCCGTGCACTACTAACTCCTTGAGCCATTCATCCAGCCTTTCACCCCATGCACTGTGTACCTTGTTGTTGAGGGGTTTTGTGCCTTTTTTTCTCTTTCTTTTTCCTTTTTTCTTTTCCTTCTCCTCTTCCTCCTCCTCTCCTCCCCTCCATTCCCTTTCCCTTTCCTTGTCTTCTCCTGTCTTTTTATTGTGCTTCTTAACTAGTGGACAAGTCTATTGAAGAAGTACAACGAAACTTTGGCCCATTGAATTAATTGGGGAATATTTGTGTGTTCACTGGTTTCTTTCTGCATGTAATTTTAATGTGTGCATGTTTGGAATTGTTCAGATAGTATAGAAGAAATAAATATAAGTTGTCGTGCAATTTTCAGAGCTGCATTTGGAAGTCTGCAAGCAGATGGATTTCTGTAGCTACACAGTATGCAATGAAGTCAGTAGTCTTCATAAAGTTTCAGTGTTTGGTTAATGGATTTCATCTTCTGTAGCGGATATTTGAAGTTAAACAATGAGGATAATTTGTCATAGTGTGGGAAATTCTAAAACTGAATATTGAAGTGTAAATAAATACATGTCTGTTGGGCAAGAAAAACTTCAGAGACCTCTTGGATGTCATTAGTTCAATTTGATCCATAGATAATTTAATGTTCTTGTGTTTACAGAGAACTCTAGAAATCAGAAGGTTGCCTGATTATAAAAGATGGTATCATTTGTTTCTCTTGCTCAAGGAAGTCAACTTTCTATTTGTTAAATATGGGGAAAGCTAATGAAATAAATAGGAAACTTGTTAATATTTAGATAGCTTCCATTACAGTCAGTACTTCCACTTGAGACTTATATGTTTTATTCCAAATGTCATCTTTTTATATTATGATGGAGAAATCCTTTAAAGCGCTATGTAAAACATAGTCAAACAGCTAAACGTCCAGCAAAGCTGCATGAAATGCAAGTGTACTTGCCTAGAGAAAAGATGATGTATGTGTAAAGAGTAGTCATGGAGGGAGGCCGAAGTGCAGGCCCAGACCGAATACGCTGGAGCATTTGGGGAAGCTTTTGCAGTAATCCACTTGATCACATGTGGGACCTTGCCTGATCCAGCATAGTATTCTCTATAATCCCTATACGTACATGCATGTAAACACAGACACACAGAGGTATTCACAACTTGAACTGTATTTGTAACCAACCTGAAATACTGCAGCAAAAGTTCATTCTGGTGAACCATTAATATAGTATTTTCCAGCTTTGGGCTCTAACCATAGTTACAATGTTAACACAACAAACTAAACGTTTTGCTATCTGCTGTCCTAGCTTTTTGCTATCTTTTTTGCTACCCTCATGAACATGTCAGAACCCAGAGCTCCTATACGGGGACAGTAAGAGGACCCTGCCTAGTGTAAAGCTGTGCAGCTACTGCGCATGCTTGCAGCCGTGAGCCCTGGGTGCCCGTTGATGGTAATGCTTCCTTGGATGGAAACATTTAGCACACTGGCACAAAGGGCAGGGAACCTTCGGCGCCCAGGTGCTGGATCATTGCCGCAAGGTTCTGACTTTTGCTGGAGAGGCATTCCCTGATGAGCAGCAATAAAAAGAAGCGGACGATGTGGATGAGATCTTCACAGGGCTCATGGCATCTCCCTCCTGCAGCTTCCAGCGGAGCTCTCGGTTAGTCCTGCTCAGCTGCTACATCTCCTCCATTTCTTTCTCAATGTATTCTTGAAGATACACATTCTCCTCTGACAATGGCCTGGAGAGAGAAGGACAACATGGTGGCATTAACGCAGCCAGCACTACACAAGAGGCATGGCCAGGCAGGACCCCGAGCACCTCAGTCCCATCCCATCCACCTGCCCTCAGGGCTGCAACTGAGCTGCCCAAGCTGGGGCACAGATGTCCCCGGTTCTCTTCACTGCTGGGCTAAAGAGGGATCTCCACAAGTCACAGCTGCCCCCCATGCCTGACTGCGCCTCTGGCTGTGCCTGTGTCTTTGCTCTACACCCCTCCGAGGCAGCCCAGCTGCCAAAGCTTAGATGGGCTTTTGACCCAGCAAGGGCCTGGGTCAGTGGGCACTTGTGCCCCCTGCACGTGCCGCTCCTTGGCCAGTCCTTCTGTTTCTGCACCAAGAAGACAAGGGGCTTCAGAGATCCAACCAACATGGTCTGCCACAGCAATGGCACCTCTGCAGGTGACAACTAAGCAGCACAAAGTGCAGGTGGGCTCCTTAAATCCTGCTTTCTCCCCAGCTTCAATGCCTGGCTCCAGCCACCTTTGCCCTGTGGCATTTCACAACCCAGAGGTGCTTGCAATGCTGCCTCATTTTTTTCTCCAAAGCAGCACAGCAGCTAGAGCAGTCCCCAGAGGGGGACAGTCCTGAGTTTGAGGCCCTCTTCTGTCTGACTCAGGATGAAAAGCCAAAGTCCCAACTCTGTGGACAGCTGTAACTCTCACCCTTGTTTCTCAACCCTGCCACCAAAGCTGTGCCGTGAGCCGAAGAGCATTTGTGGAGTGGCAGAGCAAGAGCAAAGAGGTGAGAGAGAGCAGCTGCATCCCTGACTTTTCCAACTAGCTGCTCCTGCACAGAAAGGGAAAGGAGTATGTGCTCTCCGTGCGTTTTTAGCTGATGTCCTGATGTGGGATGCAGCTCAGCTTCGAGGCCTTCCCTCTCCTCTGTCATTGAGGCTGTTACAGATTTGCTAATAAGTTAATATTGATTGACTTTATTGGATTGATTCTTTGATTTTATAAAATCATTTTATAAAATAGAAATATAGAAGGATGTAGGACAAGGTTTCAAGGGCAAGAGTCCAAGTACTGATAGCCTGATGAACAGAGACTTGTTAGAACTTGTAGGGCACAAGCCCTGGGAGCAAAGGAACAAGCTAACTGCAGACCCCTGAGCCGCTACAGTTGAGGAGGCAACCAGACGGACAGAGAAACAAGTAGCCAGATAAGGGAACAGATGGCGCCGATATGTAATTAAGAAAGCCGTGTAGAAAGAAACTCCCTAACTTTGGAATAGAAATTATTGCTATGTCAAGATAAACTAATAAGTTCCTATTGTTCTAACGGCGTGCCTTAAATATCAACCAATCAGTGTTTTTTACGCTTAAGATTTAACCAATCAGTGTGTAATATGTAGAAGGTAGAAACGTATATAATTGTAAGAAAATCACTAATAAATGGACATTTGCTTGCATCAAGCTGCCTCCCGTCTCTTCATTCGCCGCAGAAGGATAAGAAATATATTTTAATGAAACTTACAGTTATATAGTAAAAGCTGCTATGAGATCCTCTGTACATCCCGTACCAAGGCCAGAAGAAGGGGCTAGAATCATTGTTAAAACTTAGGTAATAACTTTAGGGTTTGAAAGGCTTCTTTGTATTTGACCAGTCTTCTGTATGTAGAAAGTGTATTGAAATGTCAGAATATGAGATTAATGGAAACTGGGAAGAGTCGACTGGAACAGCTTGTGGTTGCCTGCCAAGAAATCGTGAACTTTAGTAGCAGGGAATTCCGGCAGGGGGAGATCGCGACCACCGACTCACATACCACCTACCCAAATCGTACCCCAGACCCATTTCTAGACCTTTCTAAGCTCTACTGCGCAGAATCGGATATAGGAGGAGAGTATGTTAATGATTTACGGGAAATATCATGGTTATGCATGAATACTTAATGAATATGTATGAATAAGTTCTATATATGGTGTCTGATTTTGAGACCTGGTGTGCGTTGATCGTGAGAAGACTCACTCATGCACCTGACCGTCAATAAAGAAGCGTCTGCTTATCTACATCACATTGGTGTCGATAAGTTCTTCATTCCGAGATTTCGGTAACAGTTTTGGCGACCCAGATGGGACCTCGCTGAAGGAGACCGGAGGAGTCGGGGACCTGATCGGTTCCAGCCGGCACCGAGGATTTCTCGGGGATACCCATCGATCCCCGATCCGTAAGGCTCTTCGCGACGTTCCCTGGATTTTTGGTAAGACACTTCTTTTTCTAACTGCAGTAAGTGGGTTAGAGTCCCACTAAAGTAAGTGCACTGGAGGAAGTGGGTTGGAGTCCCATTAGAGTAAGTGTATGGTAAGGAGTGGGATGGAGTCCCACCAGTGGGTTTGAGTCCCACTGAGTAAGTCTGCCTGTCAGACGCAGTGAAAGCTGCGCAGGGTAGGACTAAGAGTCTGCCCGTAAGACATAAGTGAAAGCTATTGCAGGGTTGGACAAAAGTGGAAACAAAAGAAACTATATGCTATAGTGTTCTCTAAGGTAGTGCCTCTAACAAGAAGTTAGGAGGGGGTTTTCTTTGGATACGGAATTGTTTATTGTGTCTGTGTATTGAGAAGAAAATTAAGAAGTGTATAATATTTTGTTTTATGTCTTTGTTTAAAGTAATTGTGGAAAAGTGTGAGTGTGGCTGTAAGGGTGAGACATGCAATTGAGCGCGAAAGCGAGTGTGGAATGTGGATCCGCGGATCGGAGTGACAGAGTTGAATAATTGTGTAATGTACTGTGAGTGATTACACCATGGCAACTAAGTTAACTAGGTTGTTTAAAAGTAAAAGCATGGGTAATCTTGCTGTAAATGACAAAATCCCGAAAAATTCTTTGTTGGGATGTTTATTGGCACATTGGGGAAATTTATATGATGATCTGCAAAAGAGCCAGATGATTGAGTACTGTAATAATTTGAGTATTGTAATAATTGGTGGCCTTTGTGTATATTGGATGATCAGGAAGAGTGGCCCACGAATGGGACACTGAATTATAACACTATTCTGCAGTTAATGCTGTATTGTAAAAGAGAAGGGAAATGGAATAAAATGCCAAATGTGGATTTGTTCTTTTCCTTAAGACAAAGAAAGGATTGGCAGGATGAATGTAAGCTAACTATTAGAGATAATTTGGTAATGGCTATAACTTCTGATAATAAGAAAGTGGAAAAAAGTGTTGTTCAACTTGTGAGATTGGGAGTGGATACAAGAGAGACATTTTTTTTATTAAATACCTGTAAAGGAAAAATTGGAACAAAACCAGGCCATTCCTGCAACCCCTGGATTTGAAATTTGGAAATAAGATAATTACACATGAATTCTTGTATGTACCAGAATGTCCGATACCCTTGTTAGGAAGAGACTTGTTATCCAAATTAAATGCACAACTTGTTTTTGACGAAGGAGAACTTTTCTTGAAAATACCTGAGTCAAAAACGGGAGAAATCTTGATGATACAAGAAAGAGTAAAGGATCAAGAAATTCCACCCGAGGTGGATTTGGCAGTGATCCCTACTGTATGGGAAACAAATATTCCTGGTAAATCGAAACTAGCAGAACCTGTTAAAATAGATTTGAAGGAAGGCGCAGGAACAGTGAGAATTAAACAATATCCAATCAAATCAGAAGTGAGACAGGAATTGAAGAAATTGATTGGTAAATTTTTGGAGTATAAAATTTTGGAAGAATGTGAATCTGAGTATAAGACTCCTATTTTACCAGTCAGAAAACCCTCGGGTGAATATAGGCTGGTGCAAGACTTGAGAGCAGCAAATCAAATAGTTAAGGACATTTATCCTGTAGTAGCAAACCCTTATACACTGTTAACAGCATTGAGGGAGACTTATCAGTGGTTTACAGTGCTTGATTTAAAAGCTGCTTTCTTTTGTATACCTTTGGAAAAGGGAAGCAGAAAACTGTTTGCTTTTGAATGGGAAAATCCTCAAACCGGGCGAAGGATGCAGTTGACATGGACTAGATTACCCCAAGGATTTAAAAACAGTCCAACTATTTTTGGAAATCAGTTAGCAAAGGAACTTGAAATCTGGAAACAGGATAAATCAAGACCTGGACATTTACTTTTACAATATGTGGATGACATACTGATTGCTACAGAAGAAAGATTTACTTGTATACAGGTGACTATCGACCTCTTGAATTTCCTGGGACTAAATGGGTACAAGGTATCCAGGAAGAAAGCCCAGACAGCCTGCCAGACTGTGATATATCTGGGCTTTGAGATTTCAAAAGGACAACGACAATTAGGAAAAGATCGCAAAGAAGCTATCTGTGGTATACCTGAGCCGAGAAACATTCATGAACTCAGAGCGTTTTTGGGAATGAGCGGGTGGTGTCATTATGAACTATGGGCTAATAGCTAAACCGCTGTATGAGGCCCAAAAGAATTCTCCCTTTGTATGGGGCCCACAACAGCAAAAGGCTTTTGTAGAGTTAAAACGTGCCTTAATGTCTGCACCTGCCTTGGGACTGCCGGATCCAACCAAAGATTTCCAGTTGTTTGTTCATGAAAGGCAACACCTTGCACCGGGCGTGTTAACCCAGAGGATAGGAAGCTGGAAACGACCAGTCGGATATTTCTCTAAACAACTGGACACAGTGAGTAAAGGGTGGCCAAACTGCCTTCGAGCAGTGGCAGCAACAGTGATGCTCATACAAGAAGCTCGGAAATTGACTTTGGGAAGAACAATAACAGTCTATGTCCCACACATGGTGATAACTGTCCTAGAACAGAAGGGGGGACACTGGCTGTCTCCCAGCCAAATGATGAAGTACCAGGTAGTACTGACTGAACAGGATGATGTGATTCTAAAGACAACTAACCTGGTAAATCCTGCAGTGTTTTTAAGTTCCATACAGGAAGAAGGACAACTGGAGCATGATTGCTTGGCTGCCATCGAGTATGTTTATTCCAGTCGTGAAGATCTGAAGGATGTACCACTGGAGCGACCAGACTGGGAACTGTATAGTGATGGAAGCAGCTTCATGGAACAAGGAGTCCAATACGCCGGATATGCGGTAACAACAGAGACTACAGTTATAGAAGCAGGAGCATTGGCGAGTACCACATCAGCCCAAAAGGCGGAACTCATCGCTTTAATTCGAGCCTTAGAGATAAGCAAAGACAGGAAAGTAAATATCTGGACTGATTCAAAATATGCCTTTGGGGTAGTGCATGTCCATGGAGCTTTGTGGAAAGAGAGGGGGTTATTGTCCTTTCAAGGATCAAACATTAAGCATCAAAAGGAAATTATACAATTATTGCAAGCAGTTCAAAAACCAGATCAAGTAGCAATCATGCACTGTAAGGCACATCAAATTAGGAATACAGAAATAATAGCTGGAAATAATTTGGCTGATAAAATGGCAAGAAAGGTAGCAAAGAAACAAGCATTACAGATGGCAATAATTCTTTCTAAAACAGTAACCCTTCCCAGGGAAAAACCAAATATTCAGAAGAAGATGACAAATTGGGTCAGTTATTAAATGCTAAGAAAAACCTAGCTGGGTGGTGGATAATTCCTAATGGACAAGTAGTAATTTCACCTCTTCTGATGAGAGAGATAATTCAAACAAGACGTCAGGAATGTCACTGGGGGGCAGAAGCCTTAGTAACATCTTTACGAAAACAAGTAGTATCAGTTAAAATGTTGGGAATAGCTAAAATGGTAACTGCAAAATGTGAACTATGTTTGAAAAATAATCCAGTGATTAAGAAAAAGGTTCAAATGGGTAGATTGAAATCTGGTACAGAACCTGGAGATTATTGGCAAGTAGATTTTTCAGAGCTACCCAGACAAATTGGGTACCGGTACATCCTGGTAGGGGTTGATACTTTTACAGGATGGCCTGAAGCCCTTCCCTGTCGCACCACACAAGCAAAAGAAGTAGTGAAGTGGTTATTACAAGAAATAATTCTGATATTTGGAGTTCCTATTGGAATTTCCTCTGACAGAGGTCCACACTTTGTTGCTGAAGTAGTCCAATGTGTTAGCAAAGCATTGGGTATTAATTGGGATTTACATGCATCTTGGAGAACGCAATTTAGTGGAAAAGTGGAGAGGATGAATCAAACTTTGAAACCACAAATAAGTAAAATTTGTCAAGAAACCAGTCTAAAGTGGCCTCAGGCACTTTCATTGGCATTATTACGAATCAGGGTACAGCCAAAGAGTGGAACCTCAGTCAGTCCTTATGAATTATTATATGGAAAAACATATGAGTCTCCAGAACCAAATATAAACATACATGTAAAAGGAAAACAAGATGTGTATAACTATTTGCTTTCTCTAAGGAAAACTTCAGCTGCAATTCGGAGTGCAGTAAGTTGGAATAGACCTTTATTCCAGGAAAATTCAGTGCATGATTTCCAACCAGGAGACTATGTCTATGTGAAGACCTGGGCCTTCGAACCTTTGCAGGAGTGCTGGAGAGGACCTTTCCAGATACAGTTAACCACTTTTACAGCTATCAAGATAGCAGAATCAGATGCTTGGAGACATTATACTCGAGTGAAGAAAGCACCTACTCCATGGAAGATTGTCAATTGCGACCCAGAGACTTTAAAATTTACACTGAAACATGTCTAAGTTTTATATTGGATTTTATTTTGGTCGGTAGTGTTGGTGGGATCATGGGCTGACTTGGTGGACAGGAACAAAAGACAAGTAGAAACAGAACAAGTGATTGACATTCCCAAACAAATGGCTGAGGAAAATTTGATGGTAGGATTGATTAAAGGATTTGCCAATTTACAAAATGTCACGCAGATCACCGCTTGTTTGCCAATATCGAGGGCAGTAGGTGAACCTATTCCATGGGGAATTTTAACTATGAATCTGACCAATCTGGAACATAAAAATGAAACCACCTATTGTGAACAAAGGCCAGTGACTCAATGGTATGAACACGTAAAGGTTATTAGAAAACAGTGGAAGTCACCAGGTAAGGAAACAGATTGTAAAAAAATACTGAATTATAATTTTATAACAGGATCCTGACCTAGTGCCATAGCTCGAGTTTTTCTTCCTGGGGGTCCAAATCTCCAGTTAGGATGGTGTTCTTATGATGAACAACTTAAAGCCAATGTAAGCAAAAATATCATGGAATGGAAGTGTAACAAAACTGGCCAAGGTACACAATTAGTAGCACAATGGGACTCTATATGGTCTATGTCCATATTTTCCCAATTTCAGTACATGGCCAGAACTTTTTGGTGTTTCACCTGGGATGGAAAAGTTTTTGCAGTGTTACCCTTAGTTAATGATAAAACAACTTTATTGAGAGAAAAGGAAAATAAGATAGTACCATGGTGGAAATGTGAAAAAGTGTATGACTGCAGCAATGCAGACTTAACAATTCAAAGAATTCCTCCTTTGGCTGCTGCTTTGAAATATGGTTGTTTCTGTCGAGATCTTAAGAATACTCTCAATTTAACTGGTACTTTTACACTCAGGAAAGGAACTCTGTTTAGTTGCAGAAAATCTACTATTCAAAGTCCAGGACATTTAATTGGGGCATTAAGTGATTGAACCTGGACAACTCATTTACCATTAGATGGTAAGATGAAACAAATTACTTTAGGCATGCCAACATTGTGTCCAATTTGGAAGAAATCACCATTTAGAGGACCCCTAGAGAATTTAAAATTGAAACGAACAAAGAGATCTGAGACAAATGATGATATTTGGAATGAACCATCTACAGGAGTGAAAATTGGCTGGGCACTTGAATCACTTTTAAATCCTATAGCTTCATACAGAAACAGAGCATGGCTCTATCAGTTAACTGGTCGAGTGGAAAAATTAGCAAACGTTACCAAAAAGGGGGTTAAGGAATTGAATATTCAATTATAGGCGGCCTCCAGAATGACTTTATAAAATAGAATGGCACCAGATATGCTCCTACTTAAAGAACATGGAGTATGTGGATATCTCAAGGATAAGCTGGACCACTGTTGTATCCACATTTCAAACGTCACACAAGATGTGGAACATGATTTGGATTTATTAGATAAAATTGAAAAAGAAACAGAATCAATTCAAGAAGATATGTCAGAAGACTGGTTAGGGAAAATTTTTAACAAACTGGGATGGAATTTGAGCTCTTGGATACAATCCATAATCAAAACTTTGTTTCTGTTACTAATTGTCTTTCTGATGATCATGCTAGTATATGCATGTTTGAAGAAACAGTTTACCAATAGAATTTCAGTCATTCGTATGAGAGAAGTACCAACTATTCCATCAAGACATAGTCCAACACCAAAATATGTTGAAACAAATGATATGTAAATAATGTGAAAGTATTGAAAAATTATTTTCAACACTTTCAAAGGGGGGAAATGTTACAGATTTGCTAATAAGTTAAGATTGATTGACTTTATTGGATTGATATTTTGATTTTATAAAATCATTTTATAAAATAGAAATATAGAAGAATAGGAAATATATTTTAATGAAACTTACAGTTATATAGTAAAAGCTGCTATGAGATCCTCTGTACATCCCGTACCAAGGCTAGAAGAAGGGGCTAGAATCATTGTTAAAACTTAGGTAATAACTTTAGGGTTTGAAAGGCTTCTTTGTATTTGACCAGTCTTCTGTATGTAGAAAGTGTATTGAAATGTCAGAATATGAGATTAATGGAAACTGGGGAGAGTCGACTGGAACAGCTTGTGGTTACCTGCCAAGAAACCGTGAACTTTAGTAGCAGGGAATTCCGGCAGGGGGAGATCGCAACCACCGACTCACATACCACCTACCCAAATCGTACCCCAGACCCATTTCTAGACCCATTTCTAAGCTCTACTGCGCAGAATCGGATATAGGAGGAGAATATGTTAATGATTTACGGGAAATATCATGGTTATGCATGAATACTTAATGAATATGTATGAATAAGTTCTATATATGGTGTCCGATTTTGAAACTTGGTGTGAGTTATCGTGAGAAGACTCGCTCACGCACCTGGCCGTTAATAAAGAAGTGTCTGCTTATCTATATCACATTGGTGTCGATAAGTTCTTCATTCCGAGATTTCGGTAACAAGGCTATGGGTCCTTCTGCAGCTCCTCCTTCCTTGGTCCTAACGAACCCTCTGCTCCTGACTGGAGCACCAGAGAAACGTCACCAGTGAGGACCAGGGAGATGTTTTCCCCAGAATGCCCTAAAACCTGATGGTGTTTTGGGAAGAAGGGCATGGAAATCTCCTATGGGCACCACAACCTCCGTGAGTCGGTCTTATCTAACCAAGTGACTGCTTTAAAAAGAAGTGGGGTGGTGCAGGCAGACTGTGGGGACAGATCGAGATGTGTTTTGGCATGTGCTGGCACCACCACCCGCTGGAGGATGCATGCAGGAACATCTGGCTTCTGCAGCCCCATTACACTTGGGCAGGAGCCAGGTCCTGATGTGATCAGCCTGGGGCAGCTCTGGGCATGTACCTAACCTGTTTTAGAGGAAATGTAGGGTTTTACAGAAATAAAGAGGGAGGCGCCTATCCTCCCCCACTAAGTATTTCCAGGGTTCAGCAGCAGCTGGGTATGGATTTTGGATGCACACATGAAATTCTGGACAATTCCTTTTCTGGCTATAGGCTGACGCCCAAGGAAGATGTCACAGACTGCTGGTCCACTCTCTTTGTGTCATCAAAAGTCTCTGAAATGGTGGGGCTGGGCTGGCATTTCTGATTTTGTTTAAAAATCATTTTATAAGAATGTCTGCTTTTTTAGCCTCAGTTCCTATGGAAATGGAACTCAGGTGATCAAGAGTATGCCTGTTCTGCACTCCCTGAAAGTTTTCAGCCATGAAGCAGTGGCTAGCAGAGTAGAAGGACTGAAAGACACAAGCTGGCAGAAGTTTTCAGAAAGCTGCTTACCTGGTAGAGGATGAATATCCTATTCACAGTCCCATTGGGGAGCCAGCTGTGGCACGAACTCATGGTCTAAGAGGCACGAGAAATTCCACATGGGAGCTCACCCTAAAGAAATAACTCCATAGAAAAAGCCTCATCACACAGGCAATTACTTCTTCTTCTTCTGCAGTGTCTGACAAGACAGGCCATAAAAGTTATACACAAAGCCCTACTAG
The DNA here is from genome assembly GCF_023634155.1 of Falco peregrinus. Lineage (NCBI taxonomy): Eukaryota > Metazoa > Chordata > Aves > Falconiformes > Falconidae > Falco > Falco peregrinus. The sequence continues at coordinate 382,217 of NC_073729.1, read as the reverse complement.
ATCCTTTTCCAGCTGGCATTCACTGAGGGGAGAACAAAAGACAAAAAAGCACACATGCCTTCCCTGCCTTTGTGTAGCTGTTAGTGTGTGACTGGCTGGTAAAGCTCATCTGGGTATTAGGAACAGGCTTGTCGCAGGGGCACGCAGGTCTGCAAGGGCACACCGACGTGATAAGAAGCAGGGGAAGGTGCTTGAGTCATGCCCTCAACTCACGTTAAAGCCTTAACGGCTCAGGTCAGCAGGTGCCTGGGCTATGCTGACAGAGACCAGACACCCTCCTGGTCCTCCTAATTTCTAGGGTGCTGGAAACTACCATTCCTCAAACATCCTTAGGCCAAAGGACTAAAAACACGATGACAGATTTGGAGGGAGAATCTCAGATGCTGGGAAATCAGATGATTTATTCCAGCGCTTGGGGAAGTCCAAGCAGAGGCTCTGTGGAGCTCCTGTGTCCAAAGCTGGTGCATGACCCACCTGCAAGGCTCATCTCCCTTCCCCTGCACCTGCCCTTGGCTGTGATTGCAGATATCTCTGTGGTGCATCCCTCAGCCCCCCGCTGCCTCTGGGACCCCCCTCCTGACCGTGCTGCAAAGGCTCCCTTTGCTCTGGCTCCCAGCCCTGCTGCTGCCCTCCCTCCTCCTGCTGCTGCTGGTCTGCCACAGCCGCCTGGGCACCCAAATTGCAAATCCGAATCAGCAGGAAAAGCCCTAACCTGCACCATTCCCCAGCAAGGACAGCTCCCTAAGCTTGTTCATGCCTCTTCCCAGGCAGTGCCAGTACAACAGAAATAAGCAGTCGAGGTGGCTACTGCTGCCAGGAAACTGCATGTTGTAACGACTCTGACTTTAAAACCCTGCCTGACACTGTCCCTAGAGCTGTCCCCAAACTGTAACAGTTGAAAATAACTGTCCTCCAAGCTGACTTTCTAGGCTAACACCAAATTCAGAATTTCTCCCAAAAGATGTTCTTTAAAACCAGTGCTTGCATAGTTACAAGCAAGAAGCAAAGTGCCGCAGCTGGACGCTGGCAGGACGCAGCCAGGAACAGGTAGCTGTGACGCAGAGATGCCAGGCACTGAACCAGGCACCCTGGCTGCTGTCACAGGTGTGGAGAGAGACTGCCCCTTCCAGGGCACAATTCATCCAGCCCAAAAGCAGGTGTCTCAAACTGGTCTGGTGAACGAGGCCTTACAAATTCCTGGTTTTCCCTCCCCAAGCACAGAAAGGCTGTAGACACCTACCTCAGACAGTGACAAGTGTGTTACAGGCATTTACACTCAGGTGACAGGAAACATAATCCTCACCCCAATCTACATCTTAGTACAAACAATGCTGCCTTTTGAAAATATCTACACGCAGGAGACAATAAGCCATTAATCCCGGAGACACCAGAAAGACAAAAACTAAAATTAAATCAGAGATGAGATGCTGAAACTTTAAAAAGACAGCTAAACATTAAATTGCATTTTAGGCCAATGGCATAATCCCTGGCAACATCAGCTAGGCAGCGGGTGTGCTGGGACAAGTTCAGCTCCAGCATCTCCCCTGGTACCCCTGCTGCCTGGCTCCAGCTGTGGTCCTTTGCCTGACAGCAGATTATAAACTCTCCGGGACAGGGACCATCCTACCCTTCTCTACTTATTACCGCCTAACACAAGGAACCTTGTCACCTTTCTCAAGTTGTGACAAGGGCGCTAACAGACAGTGCAGATGAAAAAAACCCCACCAATGAATAACCCCGCCTGGGTGACAGGGGCATCGTTAGGATGTCTCTCCTGAACTTGCCCCATTTCCCATCCTTGTTACCCACTGACTAACGGGTCTCAGGGCACTGACACTGAGATCAGAAGCCACTGGCAACTTGGCCCTCAGCAGCATGCCAAAATCACAGACATACGCAGACAGACATGCGGCCTTCCTTATGGAAATAGGCAAATCCCGATATTAAAAGGATTTTTTAACAAAACAAGCAGATCAGGACACCAATACACTTTCAGGAGGAAATAAGCTTTTCCCCTTCTGAAATAAGTGTCAGCCTCGGGCAATTAAGATCTGCAGTCTCCTTTCAAGCTCACATAGGTTGCAAATATCAGCACAAACCTTATGATGACAGTATTTAGCTCAATCCTGGCTCTGAGTTCTTCATTCTGCTGTTGCAGCATGGTGATTTCTTCTACCAGTTTTCTAATTTTTTTGGCCTGCAGCAAAGGAAGGTTGGTTAAGTCTGAAGGAAGCCCAACACTTGATCCAAGACAATTTGTTCTTTATCTGATTTGTCCCTAGACCAACTTCTAAAATTTGAGAATATATGGAGACAGTCATCTTGACTGCAGCTGACGCTTAGAGGTCTGACTCACACCACATCATGCTGGTGAAGTAAGTGGGGTCATCAGCAGAGCCTTGAGTAGGGGCAGAGCTGAACTATCCCTTACTTCTAATGGAGGAGCAGGAGGGTCTTGGTCTTGTCCAGCGCAAATAAAACATCTTCCTCGGTGGTGCCCCCACAACTTTTATCCCCCAGGAGCCAGCAGGACCAGCCGTTGTTCTTGGACAGGGAGCTAGTGGCACTTGGGGACCATGGGGATGCCCAGTATGGAAAGGGCACTGTGGTGTGAGTGGTCAGTCTAGCAACGAAGGAGGAGTGCAAGGCGGTATGATGTGCATCATCCAGCTCAACTAACCTCACCAGACACAAATCCTCTAGGACTGTGATTCCCCAGTTACGGGGAGCAAAGCGTTACCCAACAGGGTGGATTACACCCAGCAGCAGCCTTAGCCTGGTGCTGCACTCACATGAGGTGGTCTGCGCTTTGGAGACACTCCTCTCCACTGCTGACAGTGTTGGCTTAAATGACAGGCTTAAACTAGACATTTAACTATAAGCTACAATTAAGTGAAGTGAATCCTATCCCAACTGTAGGTAGCTTTTACTCAGGGCAGGTCAAGGACAGAGTTTGAGGATGTCGATAGCAGCGTATTAAAACATCAGTAAGATGTTTATAGGCAGGTACCACAGCCTCAGATGCCCTGTTTTTCCCAATTTTGAATTTGGCATACTTAATCACCTTAGTTCTTAGTTTTCCAGCAGTTTGAATTTTGCTGAATTCAACACTTGGAAGAAAACAAGATACCACAGGGTACCCTTATCTCTGTGTGAGCTTTGGTTTTGAATTTCCCAATCTTCTATAAAGAACCAAAATATTGTGCATTGGAGTTAGCAATAACTCACATCTTACAGCAGAGGCATCAGTTTTATGCAGTGGCTTCCAGTCCATGCATGTAACCATAAGGGATACTCCTGATTCTCAGACATTCTGGCCTAACCCCCTATACTATGCTGGAGCAGGACAAGGACTCTGGCCCTGTTTTGAAATGCTCTGAGAGAGGAATCACTGTCATGGGCACCTGCTTCCCTAATAGTTTTAGCAAGTAGTAGCTATGACAGCAAGAAGCATGGGAGAAGACCTGTGCATCTCCTTCCCTCTCTGCTGCAACCCTCACCCTATACCACTCCTCTCCTGCCACCTGCATTTCCAGCCGCCCTTTCAGCAGACAAGGAGCCAAGCCTGACCCTGTGTTTGAAATGCCCTCCTCCTCCCTCATGAGGCACTCCATCTTTCAGAGCATGTGGAGATGCCCTGTAGATGTTCTGGCACTTATGACGGTAGATCTTTCAACAGAAAGCTGTTGTGCCTTTGGACCACAGTAAATTCAGTGTTTGACTGCCATAAAGGGCAGGAGCAGGACTGTGTGCTCGTATGTGGCTGATTAGCAAAAGCAGCTAAATGACCAGGAACTATTTAGGCTGTTGTTTGGGTGGGGTTTTTTCCAGTCTAACACTACCATGCGCGTTTCCAGAAGCTGGCTTAGCTCCAGGAGCGGCATGCTGGAAGGAGCACAGTTAACAAGCCTCAGTTGTAAACAGGCACTTTTCTCTACTCAAGCATCTGTTCAGCAAAATAATCACCAGAGTTCTCAGATTTCCCCGTAAATGGAAACAAATCTTGCTGAATGCTGTGCTGAACCAGCTGTGGTGTTGCCTCATCCTGCCCCCACACTATGCATGTGCTGTCACTGTAGGTTATGCCTTACAAAATGAATCCCCTTTCCAACAAAAAGTGTAATTGGTGGTGAACTGGGGAGTTCTTTGATATGGACCCCCACACGCAAAGAATGAGAAAACAGCATAGGCTGCAGCAAAGCATTACTTTAGGGTTAGAGAGATCTTTCCTAGCACAAGCCTTGCTAGGGACTGCTTGCTGAACATTGCTAACTCATACTTGCAGCCGGGAGCGCCCTAAATGCCTGCACAAGCAGCAGCAAGACACACATGGCTCAGCCTTCCTCCAGTTGCCCTCTCCAGCCCTGAATGGCTACCTGACTCCCGCAGGGACGTACGGTGCAGGCTGGTGTACAAGATGAAGGCCTGGGCTACCACAAAGTTCCCCTTCCTCCATTCTTCCTACACCACTTGCGTCACTGTCTAACATCATAGGCTGAGCAGGTATTGCATGGAGAAGCAACACGGATCAATGGATGTGTGGGAGAAAGCAAGGGTGTCATGGGTGGGTGAAGGGATGGGAAAAGATCCCAATTTCTGAGTGAAAATCTGAGACGTGGTATAGTAGAAGCAACTCTGTAGGCTGACAGTGGAACACCACGCTATGTGGGCATTTATGAACTTCTTTGTGTCTCGCCCCAGCCTCTTGTGTTTTCTCACCTCTTTTAAGTTCACCTGCTGTAACCAAACTTTTACTTTATTACTTCTGTGATGCCTCCTCTGGAGGGAAAATGACAACTCACATTGGTTTCTAGCTCCATGATCATCTTTTCCTGCCAGTCAATCTGCTGGTTCTTCATTTCCAGAACACATTTTAAGTTCTTCAAATCATTTTCTATGTGCAGATATGGAGCTCGTACAATCGAGCAAATATACCAGCAATTAGGGTATCTGTAAGCCATAAACGCATCTTCAGCCGTAAGGTACATTTTCCTCAATGCACCCAGTGGTTTAGGAGTCCCAGTGAAGTGAACACCACCTGGACGTGGGCCTCCACAGCCCATCTGAACCCTGATATTCTCTCCTAGACCACCCCTCTGGCTGGACAGCCTCATGGCTAGAAAGATGGGATGCCAGGTTGTCCAGCAACTTCATTCCTGCTCGTAGCGTGGGAAGAGCATGAGGTTCTTTATGCTTGTGCAGGTATTTTGGCTTGGGACAAGTACCAACATAAAGCTAAGGAAAGCAGACGAGGGGGCCGGAGGTGAAAATGAGTGTTGTGCCTTGCCTGCACCCCTGCACCACAGCGCCTGTTAACAGAGATCAGATCTGCTGGGAAGAAGTTCCTCCTCTGCTCAAGAACTTCAGATGTAGGGGATATTTGGGTTCAACTCACGGGCCAAGGATGCTCTCTGAATTAGACTGATGAAATAGTGTTGCTGAGTTAAACGCTTTGGACTCTGCCAGTGTAACTCACTCCAGTGAACTGCCTGGTGGTACTTGCCATTAACATCACCGTGGCACAGCAGAATTTGTCCTTTCACGTAAATTAAATGCCGTGGCAGAGGGTGAAAGGGACTGTTGCTACTTGTTTCCCATGGCCAGGCCTGTTTCAGAGATTTGCACTCCTTTCCTAAGGAGTTCTCTCACCTAAAAACTCACTGAGCCCCTTGCTTACCCCACTGTTCTCATTCTGTCCCCTTGATCATGTTGAGACAACTGCCCATGGGATTGTGCTGTGAACCAGATGAAATGCCCTGAGTTAAAAGAAAACTTTTTGGGGGTCATTTCAGGGCTGTTTCATTTCAGATAGACAACAGCAGCGTGTGTTTACTTACACACTGTAAAAAACAGCACATCCCCAGCAGACAACAATTGAATATATACTTCATACGACAGGGCTGTTCCCTGCAAGTTCAGGAAAAAATGAAAGAACGCAGGGATACCAAAGAACTTGGTTCAGAAGGTACAAAAAAAAAAAAAAAAAAGAAATCTAAATGTGAAAAAAAATTAAGAAAAAAGAGAGGAAGAAAGGAAAGAAGAATAGACAGCAATAAGGTCATACTAGATGGAGTTAACAAAATGTTTTGGAAACAGAGCTACAAATGCTGGATGAAAGAATAAAGAAAAATAAAATCAGAAAATGATGGCCCTAGACTAAGATTTCTGACTCCTCCTCAAAGTTCAAGATCTGGGGCAGGATCCTATTGCTATCCACTGAATCGTGTGATGTGAGTCATACTTAGTGATGGATCTTGGTGACTGTAGAGTTACAGTTGCCATTTACCTGCAGTTGTTCCTTTTTTTTTCCTTCAGAGCCTCTTCAGATCGCTCTGCTTTGGCCTTAGGAGGTTGGTTCTGAAGGGTGAGGGTGTCTGTCTGGTCCTGGAGGGGAGACACACCAATGAACACACCAGCCATGCTATCGCCCCTCTTACACTCATACAAGTCAATCTGTGCTGAGAAACCACCAGGGGAGCTGAACAAGGCTTAGAAATCCCTGCAAGGTGGTGTGTTGTTACAGAAGGCCACTGGAACACCCAGTGTTTTGATAATCCAGTGCCTCAGGGAATCTCAAATCCCTGTAATGCCTGCAGCTGGCCGGCACTGTGTCCTGGTTTCAGCTGGGACAGAGTTAATTTTCTTGGTGGCTGGCGCAGGCTTGTGTTCTGGATGTGGTGTGAGAACCATGTTGACAACACGCTGATGGTTTCAGGTGTTCCTAGGTAATGTTTATACCAAGTCAAGGACCTGTCAGTTTTTCAGGCCCTGTCAGCAAGAAGGCTGGAGGGGCACAAGAAATTGGGAGGGCACACAGCCAGGACAGGTGACCTGAACTGGCCAAAGGAATATTCCATACCATCGAACGTCATGCTGAGTATATAAGCTGGGGGAAGAAGGGGAAGACGTTTGGCATTATGGCATTTGTCCTCCCGAGTAACCATTAGTAACCATTATGCATGACAGAGCCCTGCTTTCGTGGAGATGGCTGAACGCCTGCCTGCCGATGGGAAGTAGTGAACGGATTCCCTGTTTTGCTTTGCTTGCGTGTGCGGCTTCTACTTTACGTATTTAACTGTCTTTATCTCAACCCACCAGTTTTCTCACTTTTACTCTTCCGGCTCTCTCCCCCATCCCACTGGGGGGTACTGAACAAACGGTTGTGTGGGCCTTAGCTGCTGGCTGGGGTTAAACCATGACACGCTGGCTGGCACTAGTTCATGAAATGTCTTTGATGCTAAATCACCCCAGCACCTTCGGCTGGATGAGAAACAACCATGCCCTTCCTTAAGAAGCTGGCATTTGTAACAGAGGCATGAAAGAGATTATTTGCGTGGTCCCTAGAGTCTGAATGAGGTGGCAGATATCCCATCCCTGCCTCCTTCACCTTTCTAGGCTTCTAACATGGTAACAAGCAACAATGAGTTAGCGGTGTGGACTTCAAATGACTGTCGGTTCATCTCGGAGTTACACACAGAAACAACGCATTATTTTAAGCAGTCCTATTTCTGTTACGATCAAAGGCATTCCTGTTAACTCTCTCTATACAACACCTGTAAACACGCAGTTGCTGTGGAACTGATATTCTTATCTTTCATGTATGTCATTTCTTGGCTGTAACATTACATCAGTGCTTACTGCAAAACTGCTGACATGCCCTGAGCTGTCACAGCAGCATGAGGAAGGCAGTGACAGTTGCTGCGTGCAACAGTATGTGCTAGTCAGGGCTTTTAAAAACTGTAATTAATGTCTGCCTATGAAATCAAACAAAGCTTGCATTATTTGCTGCAGCACCTTTACTTGTTCACACGAGATTTTCAAACTTGGTGTGAACCCCAGGCGCATGCTTCTGCTCTCCACTTCTTGGGAATTCTTCATCTAGAGAGTGCAAACAGCATGGAGTTACCAGCAGGACTGAAAAAGCCAAGATGAGCTTGGTGTTAAATAGCGGAATGGGGGACACGATGTGGCGGGCTGACCCTGGCTGCCACAGCCTGACTGCACAGCAGGGCCAGCCCTGGGACATCCCTCATCAGTGACTGCATTGCTCTCCAGCGGGAGTGGAGATGTCTCTACAACGTGGGACCAGCTCCCCCACACTCAGGCAGCAGGGAAGAGTTTAAAGCACAGGCACAGGGCCAGGCAGGGAGAGGTCACCATTCCTGAGCCTTGGGGTCCCTGCCGGAAGGTACCGTGCAGACAAGGTGACGCTCACAGCCACCGCAGGTGCCAGAGCCCTCCCCACCACGCAGGGAAGAGCTCAACTGTGCTCCTTGGGCTGGGCCAGCAACCAGCAGGGTCAAAAGGACATTTCCTTGCTTTATCCAGCTGCCTTTTCATCCCTTTAGGTTTGCCCTCTCTTCTCTTTCAGACAGTATCTTGCTGAACCAGCCAAGGGGAAAGGCAAAAGACCGAGGGGGCACCTTTGCTGCTGGATCCCAGTTTGGACAGGCAGAGGACAAGGGGTACTATAGCTGGTAAGAAGCAACAGCCTGGTGTGCTGGCAGCTGGTGAGGGGGCTGGGGCTGCCCCGGCAGCTGCTCCACCACATCGTTACAGGAGTGGGAAACAATGAAACTGCTGACCTGGAGTGACAGCGGCAGTTTTTCAAAATTCTCTTCTAATTGTGCCTTTTCCAGATGGTGAGCAGCATTCAGTTCTGGGGAAGATGCACAGACATGACACTGCTAGGTGAAGCCCAGCAAACCACGGTCCGGGAGTGCAGACACTGTGAGCCAAGCGCAATTCACGATGCAGTTCTAGGGCATGGAGGCCGAGTTGGGAACTGATAGTAACTGATAAGGCTCTGCGAACTTAGGTGAATTCCTTAGAGGATCAGGATTTCCTCATCTTTCACTGGTTGCAGGTATCTCTATATCTATGTGACCAGATTCTGATTTTTCAGAACTGCACAGAATTCCTGGCTCCCAGGGTTCTGATCTGAAAAGGGTCACTTTGACCCAGCTCAGGGTGAGCATCCCCAAATCAAAGATTTTTAAATTTTTGAATTAGATATATTTAAAAGCTTGGGTTGCAAGTTCTTTGGGGAGAGTGAGATGGGGGCCAGCAACTCAGGATGCAAAAATGCAGATGACAGTGCTTCTCCAGGAGCTGTGGCAGATGACCTGGGAGATTCATTCTGTTAGTGAGACAGACAGAGTCTGAAGGCAGAAAAGTCCTCCATTTATATTACACGATCAAAGGTTTCACTGCTAGGACAACTCACCCTGGACTCAGTAACAACCAAAAGTTTAATAACCAAAGTGGAATAAAGTTTGATCTCCAAACCAGTGACATCAAACTGTCACTCAGCACAGCAGTAGCACCTAGCTTTTTAGGATACAGACACTCTATTTTTGGTGTCTTTACCCTCAGTCCCATGGGGTTCCGCCTTCTGACCATTGCTCACTAGCCGCAATAACAGCAGCAATAACACTCATGCTCTAGCGCTCTCTTTACAGCGCACTAGCCCGCAGCTGCTGCAGTGCCTTCTCCATGCACAGGAGGGCATTTCATAGCCACGCCTGGACCAGGGAGCACAAACCGGCCACCAGACCCTTGCTAACCCACAGCCAAGTTTTATCATCAGAGAACACCAACACAAATGGAAAGGCAAGGATATCCTCAAGCAGGGAAGAGGAGCCTTTTATTATTTGCAAAACTGTGTATGTTGATTTAGAAGTGGTATGCTAGATACCATCTCTGCCTACAGGAGAGGGGAATAAACTGTTCTTAGTTCACGTTATGCTCCGGACTGTGTCTCTAATTAACGCAGTGCAAAGCTAAGCAGTATAGCTTGATTTAGGGAATGTTGTGGGAAAACCTAATAAAGCTATTTAAAAATTAGACCCTTAAACTTATGTGTAAAGCAAAAGAGAGAGACCGTACAGGTAACTGTTAAACGACAGCTAAAGCATGTACAAAGACATGTATTTAGATACTGAACTGGTAGGGAGGAAACAGCTCTGTCTGCAGCGTCAAATCCCACGGAAAAACGTTACACAAAATAAAGACAGCAGTGCTGAGGGGCAGATTTGCGCTAGCTTTGGTCTATCAGCATGGCCAGACTTTAGCTACTGAAAACAATGAGTCTTGGTTTTAGAAGCAGTGTAGTAGGCATTTAAGCACCTAAATTCAGAGACGTTCAGTGAGCTCCAGCCTCCTGAGCACCCAAGGATAAGACTCTTGAGAAAAGTCTGTGTGTGAAATGAGGTGGAGTTTGGACTCCAGGTTTAGTGTTCCATGGAGAAAGCCTTATCTTTGGCCCAAAGATCTCTCAGGTAGTCTCAGTTCCAAGTCAGATGCTGTACATGCTGCACGTACCTCTCCTCCATCCCTAGCATGAACCTGGTGTGAACCTGGTGGTCCACCCCCCATGAAAGCACTAGACCAACACAGATTTTCTGTATCATCTATTCTGGAAGAAGACAATCCAAGCTCACACAATCTAGAGCACGAATTCCTGCTCTGGAACAGCTCTGTAGCCATTGGGTTGTCTTTGGCTTACTTTGAATCTTGCAGGCTCTCTCCTCCAGCAGTTCCTCCATAATGGTTCTGTGGTTAGTTTCCAACCGTAACATTGCAGCTCTACGTGCAGCTATGATCTTCTGCATCTGTTCCAATGACAATGAATGGAGACATGGATGCACAATTAGACATCTTGTGGCACACTGACAGGCCGCTTACTTAAGAGCTCCAGTGAGCTGGAAACAGTAAAGGGATCTACTGAGTGTGACACCGACACTTCCAGCACCTGAGCCGTTTCTATTTATTATGGAACAGGCATGCTGAAGCCTTGAGTGGTAGTCTGTAGTCACCGCTGGTAGCGGTTTTGTTCTTTTAACTTAATGGCAATAAAAGAGGCACATAAGAAAGCAAAAAGCCAAAAAGCCCTTAAGCAAAGAAACCATTTATGATATGTTCATAAATATCAACAATTCATTAATCTAAATTATATTAATGACCTGACTCCCTCTGATGGTCACATAAACAAGCAGAGTTCTGAGCCATCCTTGGTTTTGTTTGCACGGCACTTTGCTGCAATGATCTTTATTGTAAGGTCTTGGATTAACTTCCACGAAAAGTGCCTATGAATTATTCATAGTTGTAAAATATTTATTTCTAGAGAAAAATTGGAATTGTTATCCGTGGGTAGGTAAACCAAGTTGCAATGTATCACACTTTTACTTGAAAAAGAGTATCCTACACAGTCATCAATACCCAAATTCCTGAGTCCTCTGGAATCATGCATTTTTAGTCCACACCCAGTAAGCCGATGAAAGATAGGACAGCACTTTTTTGAGTGTAGACACCAGAGTTTTCAGGTTGGTGTGAAAGTACGAAAGATAATAGTGAAGCCACAAAACCTTTTTCCAATCTCACATTGGAGGCTGAGAGAGGTCCTGCCGCCACAAACTGCCCAACAAACTGAACCACACAGCACACGGCACATGGCACACACCCATCATGGGAGCAGGGGATGCTGTTGGAAGAGGGCTGTGGGCAGCCTGTGTTCCTGTGCCCCTGCTAGGTTTGGGACTCCTTCAGTACATTGTTTGCTACTAGACTTGGCTAAAGGCAAAGCAAGATCCCTCATGATGGTGCTTTGACATGTTTCGTTAAAGAAAATCCAGTCAGAAATGGTTAATCTGGTTAAGTCAGTGGTCCAGAGCAGTTTCCAAGTGCAATTCATAAGTTTGCTTTTCTGGGTTTTATAATCACAGCGATCTTCTTCCCTACATTCAACACATTATCTGTGATATCTGGCAATGCAGAGGATCAAACTATTTTACTTTTACAAGGAAACAGTTGTTTGTTGCAAATTGACTTGACTTTAAACAGCTTTTATTTCTCACTCTTATGTTAAATAATGGTAGAAAGTTACTGCAGCTGAGCATGTCTCGACTGGAATAAAGGTTATTTCACTGTATTTAACTGTCAAACATATGTGTTAGATGACCCACCAGAACCAAAATTTCCAGCTGTACTGGAGAAAGCGTGCTCTTAGAATGAAAGGCAGGCATTTAACATGAAATGTAAAATTATCCAAACTGTTTTTCATAATGATGCGGGAGACAACCCAGTGGTGAAGAACCCTTTGCAAAACAATGGGGACTCAGCCTGCTGCTGTACTGCATGAAAGAGCAGGGAAAGGAGGGGCTGACTCAACGGGCTACCAATGGGATAGGGACTATCACCTGACTTTTCCCAGAGCATGATCTCCTTGTCCATGATGTCTGTGTGCTGAAACCTCATGAGCATTGCCGTGTTCTTTACCTCACCCTTGCTTAAGTCTTTATTCAGACACTAATTGCTTCTCAGCTGAGCAGCACCCCAAAGGAATGATTATGCTCAACTCCAACACCTTCAGAAGGTGAAGGGGTTTCCTTTTACTGCCACCATCTTTGGCAGGTTATTTAACTATAAAGCCAATTCCATATGTTCCAATTCCATATGGTCTGCAGGGATTTTTCTGTCTTCTGTGTGTTTCATACCCACATCCTAAATGACTCTTTCTAACATTCCAGTGTGACCTCTCGGTCTGCAGTTTTTCACAGGAGATAGTATACTTGGCACTGGGAAGCAGATCGCTTGGGTATTCATTCCAGCTTCACCCCTGACTTACCCTATAGGCTTGTTCAACTCACTTATTCTGTGTCATGGTCATTTCTGGCTGTAAGAAGAACCTCAGGTGGGATTTTGAAGGCTTGACAAAGTAAAATCAAGAGGAGGCTCTAGTGACAGAAGTTCAGTACGCTGGCACGCCAAACAGCTTGAGGTGAGCAGCTCAAGTGAGAAATGCTGGCAAGCCAGGATCACAGCCTTCACTTGGCAATTTGGCCCTTCACTGCAAGGAGATACGAGGGAGATTGGGATGCACTGGCACACGTGACCGCTTTGTAAGGAGTTTGGCTCTCATGCTCTGCTCTGCTGGAAGAGCTGCCTCACCCCCTCGGAGACAGCCGAGCAGCTATCTGATATTAAACTAAATGGTGACTACAGTAAAACAGTGTGCTTTCTGAATGCTTTCAAAAGCATTAGAGAGATTGGAAAATTCTGGTTTAGAACACAGAACCCTATTTGACGCACCCTCTAACACATCTTTGAAAATCATTGCACTAACAGAAAACAGTAGGTTGTCTGGGACAAACAGCCCAGTTACATGAAGCCTTTCTGCTGCACATTACAAACTGCAAATCAGTAACAACTACAAGGCACAGCAATTAAAATAGGTAGAGTCCAGCAAGAGCTCTTCAATGCCCTGCCACTGAAGAGCCAAACCAAACTGCACGGTGGCACGCAGGGCAGCAGGCACTCTGGGGCACAGGCTGGGATGCCGTGTGTCTGTCCAACACAGCTGCCTGACCCACATGCCAGCGAGGACCACGCTGCACCCAGCCCCAGGGTACCATTGGTGTTACACAGTACATCTGACACTGGGCAGCTGTACACGAATGACATCAAACTGCCACCATCTCAGTTCGTATTTGCACTCCCATCCCAGGAGTGTTTGTGCAGAGGAGGTATTTACTGCCGCATGCACAAGAGCAACGGCAAGGGCAGGCAGCGCAGCGATCTCCTGTTACTGAACGTGCTGCTCTGGGACTCCCAAACAGGCAGTCAGTTAGATCCCTGGCAAAGTTCTCCAGCAAAACCGCCCATGATTTTTATCCACCTCAGCTGTACAAACACGGTGTAAACAGAAGCAGAGCGGCTCTTTACCTCCAGCACTGTATGTCCCTTTCCTTCCCATGTCACCACCACCTGTAAAAGTGCTCACGGAAATGAGCAAACCCCACGCGCCAGAAAGAGGCAGGGCTTTCAAAGGAAAGGAGGGTATTCAATGGGAAGCTGCAGATGTGCCCTGCCTGGAGAAGGTACCACTGGCAACCCCTCCTCTGTGAGAGCTGGGGAGATGCAGAGGGGACAGGAAGGCAGGCGTCCGGGAGTAACTAGAAGCCCTGGTTTGCTATTGCTGCAGTATCCCTGGCTGGGGGGACAATAGAGCTCTCCATGAAATGACAATCAACCAAAAAAAATCAGAGGGGCACAGCAGGGAGCACAAGCTGCTGGGCGTCAGCAAAGGGCTGTGCTCAGCTTTTCTGCAATAGGTGAGAGCGTAAGGGCACTTTAAATCGGAATGTGTCCTGAATCATGTTAGGAAGAAGACAAAGAACATATCCTGCTGGGAAGATCATTAATGATTAGGAAAACTATATGATTAGGCTACTATATTAGGCTATTATATTAATGATTAGGCTACTATAAATTTGCCTCAGGTTAGAAAAGGCCAAGAATCTTTAAAGGACACTACAAAAAACCTACATTTAAGAGAAAAGGCAGTGTAGTAGCAAATGGAATTAAAAGGAGTCCTAGAAAGTAAATCTTTCAGTAATAAGCAAGCAAGGCTAAAAACAATCTAGGGCATAGAAAAGATTAGTTCAGCCGCAGGATACACAGCAGATAGGAGAGCAAATTAGTTCTGTCTTTCCAAAGTGTAAACGGAGGAAAAAAAAAAAAATTCAGAGCTTAACGTTTCTCTTTATTTTTCCTGCATCTAATTTTTAACTGTTAAGAGAAACAACACAAAAGCTTTATTTTTGCTAATGCGAGGAAAATGGAATCTGGAAGTTAAATTAATCCTTTACACACTGCCATTTGGGGATTATTTCTACCAGATCCAAGGGAGACACTTTCTAGAAAGTTTTGCTGTGAATGGTGTGATTAACTGAGCTGAGTTGAGATCCTTGGGTGCCTAAGGAGGCCCAGGCGATACTGGAATCATTCTTATTGTGTTAGGGGAAGAAGCCAGGCACGCAAGGCTGGGCTCCTCCAAACAGCCAGCTCTGTACTCTGCTGAGTGATGCACAGGGTGCTGTGTGCCAGGATTGCAGAGTCCCCAGCCCTGACCAGCTGCATTAGGCTCAGAATAAAACGCAGTGGATTGTTTTGTTGCTGCTTGCTAGAGTTTTTATTACTATTATTAAGTAATAAAAAGTGGTGCTTTTTTTTTAAAAAAAAAGATGTGGATGAATATAGCCTGGTATGTGAAAAAAGACCCTAGCCCTTCACACAGATTCCCAAACCAGCTGTCTTACAGGCACAAGGTTTCCCCTTTTTGGGGAATATCACCGCATCTGCCCATGCCATCTGTTTTAACTCACTGGAGCAATTTTAAGAAGTGTTCTTGACAGACTGCCAGGACCGTGGCCCTTGAAGGCGTCTGCACGGGGAGATATTGGAGATGGGGCTTGCAGAAGGAAAGCACCCACCCAGATCACCAGCTCCTACTACTTGAAACAAAAGCCATCTAAAGCAAGAGAGCTCTGTACAAAATCATCACCAGCACCTATGGACCAGCAGAACTCGGTGGGGTTGTTACTGTTCTACTTACACGAAGAAAATGAAAAGCCAGTAAAAAAAAATGACAACTAGGAGAAAGAATTTGTTAAAATGTTGATCCTCCATAAGAAGTATTACAGAATCCTTTTCTTACATTATGTTTTATCTGAGATAAGGTCTGTGCTACCCTTGAGGACACTTGGTGGCGAGACTCTCTCCAAGAGTGGGGAATCACCACAGTGCCAGCTTAAAAATGCTATCCCGTAACTCCAACTTCAGCACGGACACCACCCCACCAGGACAGCGGGCCTCCTGGCTGTCTCCCACCATGCTGGGGCCGTGGTTTCCAGAGCAGCCTCTGGGGCTACCTTGAGCAGCTGCTGCTGGCACGGCTCAGGTGGCTTCCCTGTCACTTGCCTGCCCTGCCAAGACTTCTTGCATTGTGTTGTATTTTGGTTAAAGCTTTCCAACTGCTCTTCGGGACCTCATATTTATGTTTCCCGGGAGGCCAGATGTGCAAGGCTTGGCCTCAGTGCCAAGGTTCTCAAGTAGTCCCTCTTTCTCAGAGGGTTCTTCTAGGAGAGCAGCAGCACATGAGTCCTGATCTTCCTCTTCTGCAAAAAAGGCAAGGTGTAGTTTTGGCGTATCATCATAGCAGCCTTATGGTCTCCTAGATGCATGGTGAACTTACAAATTCCAGACATTTTGTGTTACTGCAACCTGCTTTGTCAGCGTAACAGGTTTGGACTGGCCATGTTCCTGCTACCAATGTAAACATGACATTAGTACAAAATGAAAAAGCCCCTCCTTGTTATCACCAGTGTGCCTCTGCAGACAACCAGCACTTCAGTGTCAGTGCAGCCGGGGAAGTGGGAATGCCAGCACTGAGGGAAACCAAATGTTACAGCAGAACAAAACTGGCTCTGATGTGAGAATGTAAAGCTATCGGGGCCAATGCCGAGATTCACACAGATCCAATGTCAAAACATCAGTTAGAAAATTCAGAAGCACCTGGGGAAAAATCCCCCCAAACAAATCTGTAAAAAAACCAAATTAACAGGACATACTATTGAATTAATTAAGCTTAGTTAAGATTTACGTCAACAAAGTATTTGAAAGAGTAGACAGGGTAAGCAGGAACCTTTGCTGCCCCCCCCCCCAGTTTTGTGTCGAAAAAGCTCAACATATCAAAGGAGCTTAGCAGGTGTCCTTTTCTAGGCCACCAGCTGGAGTGAAGCCATTGAGGGTCAGTAACTAAGGGCCAAATCCAAACAAAGTCTGAAAAGACTCAGCAACTAGACAAGTGACCCACCTGTTGCCAGTGGGTGAAAAAGTCAGAGGCATGTACAGATTGTGAAAATAAGCAGCATTTCAGTGGGGCAGTTCAATGACAAGTGAGAAAAAAATTGCTTTATTGTGATTTCGGGTTGAATTTTTCTGGCCAAAATGCGAACACAAGAAAATGGATTTTGCACACACTGTTGCATTTATTTTTAAGGTACTTATAATGAAAGGTATATTTCCCTATTGCTTAGAAAACTACATGAAACAGGTCTTCCATTGGCTGCATGCCAAGAAATGACTGTGATACTGAAGGAATTTTCATGATCCTCCGACATGGAGACAACAACGACTCATGCGCGCCGGCACTAGCACGGGCTCCTCCAGCGCAAAGCAACAAATGGCTCCTCCAGGGCGCTGCCACCATCGGCTCCTCCTCGGCAGCGTAACAAAGGGCTGCTCCTCTGCGGCACGACGAGGGGCTCCCGAGGCGCTTTGCCACCAATCGCTCCCCTGCGGCGCTGCGCTACAGGGCTGCTCCGGGGCGGCGCCACTGGGGGCTCTCCAGGAGCAACGCTATCAGCATCTCCTCTGGGGTGGTGCGAGCGCAATGCAACACAACTCATACCACGCTGGAAAGAACAGACTTGAAATACATTACAAACAGCCCAGCAGAAAACACAAGACGTACCATAGGATACAAAATACAACCCTACGCACACCATACCCACTAGGCCGGAAATACAAGATACAGCTCAAGAGACCCTCAGTACAATAAGCACTAAACCACGCAAAACCAAAACAATACATACAGCACAAAATACAGTCCAGATCAGATCATGCAATACTCAGTAGACACAGGACGACGCAATACGGAACACAAAACCAACTACAGTACGCTCCACCATGTACCCCCCGCCCTTGCTACAACCCATCCCCGACAAAGGACATTGTACAGACCACTTAAGAGACACAGAAGATGCCGTACAATCAAATACACCAAACCAAACGCCATACAAAAGAGCAAACGCAACGATGCGGCGATGACAGGCTCCTCCGGTGACGTCTGGCAAAGGGCTCCTCCGGGGTGCCGCCATTCAGGGCTCCTTCAGCGCGGGGCGACGAAAGGCTCCACAGAGACGGCCTGGGCTGTGTGATGAACATGTCCTCTGGGGCTGGCACGATGCAGGGCTCCCCAGGCTAAACAACCCCAGCTCCCTCAGCCTCTCCTCGAGACACACACCACCGAAGAAATCGCAGGAGCCAGTACATTACAAACCATAGCGCATGTCACAAGACACTTCCAGAAACAGCGCACAAAACCAGACGCAAAAGACAAGACAGGAAACAGAATCTGGGCGGGAAATACCTCAAAAGACAATACGTACCAGAAAATACAGGCAAAACAAGACAAAACCCAGTAAACGACACACAACAGAAGGTACTATGCAATACATATAACATACAACAGAAAACAAAACACGAATACATACCATCAAAATCATCCTGCACAATAAAAGACAGCACAAAGAATACACAGAATACTGAACAGACAGTAAAAAATACTCTACAGAAAACAAAATCCATCCCATGCAATGTATACCATACAGCACACACTGTACAAGAACTACGACTCCATACACACAATACATATGCTACAATACAAAATACAAGTACCACAGTAGAAAAATACAGGCCAACTACAATGCGACACCATCCCAGACCGGACAGGAGATACCACAGGCAGGGACCAGACCCACAGTACCTACCGTAGGGTACGTACCAAATCACCAGCGTCAGGAAGATCTCCCGTGGGGCACTGCGATGCAGGGCTCCTCCAACATAGAGTTGACACAGGTGCCCTAGCAGGCAGCACGAGGAGCGGCTCCTGCGGGGCGGCACAAAGAAAGGCTCCTCCAGGGCTGCGCAACCAGAGACTCCTCCAGAGCGGAAAGACAAAAGGGCTCCTCTGCCGCCAAGCCATCAGGGGCTCCTCCAATGCTGCACCCACCAAGGGCCCCACCAGCATGGCACCACCAACAGCTGCTCCGCTGCACCAAAGGGGCTCCAAGAAGAGCCGGGCATCAAACAAACTGCTCCTCCGGCGCTCCCTGCTAACCACTGCTCTGCTGCGGCGGCACAAAGCCAAACTCTGGGGAGGCGCCAAGACACGCTCCTCCGACGGGGCGACAACAAGGACGCCTGCGCAACGGCACTAGCACGGGCTCCTCCAGCGCAAAGCAACAAATGGCTCCTCCAGGGCGCTGCCACCATCGGCTCCTCCTCGGCAGCGTAACAAAGGGCTGCTCCTCTGCGGCACGACGAGGGGCTCCCGAGGCGCTTTGCCACCAATCGCTCCCCTGCGGCGCTGCGCTACAGGGCTGCTCCGGGGCGGCGCCACTGGGGGCTCTCCAGGAGCAACACTATCAGCATCTCCTCTGGGGTGGTGCGAGCGCAATGCAACACGACTCATACCACGCTGGAAAGAACAGACTTGAAATACAATACGTCATACCACGTATTACAAACAGACCAGCAGAAAACACAAGACGTACCATAGGATACAAAATACAACCCTACGCACACCATACCCACTAGGCCGGAAATACAAGATACAGCTCAAGAGACCCTCAGTACAATAAGCACTAAACCACGCAAAACCAAAACAATACATACAGCACAAAATACAGTCCAGATCACATCATGCAATACTCAGTAGACACAGGACGACGCAATACGGAACACAAAACCAACTACAGTACGCTCCACCATGTACCCCCCGCCCTTGCTACAACCCATCCCCGACAAAGGACATTGTACAGACCACTTAAGAGACACAGAAGATGCCGTACAATCAAATACACCAAACCAAACGCCATACAAAAGAGCAAACGCAACGATGCGGCGATGACAGGCTCCTCCGGTGACGTCTGGCAAAGGGCTCCTCCGGGGTGCCGCCATTCAGGGCTCCTTCAGCGCGGGGCGACGAAAGGCTCCACAGAGACGGCCTGGGCTGTGTGATGAACATGTCCTCTGGGGCTGGCACGATGCAGGGCTCCCCAGGCTAAACAACCCCAGCTCCCTCAGCCTCTCCTCGAGACACACACCACCGAAGAAATCGCAGGAGCCAGTACATTACAAACCATAGCGCATGTCACAAGACACTTCCAGAAACAGCGCACAAAACCAGACGCAAAAGACAAGACAGGAAACAGAATCTGGGCGGGAAATACCTCAAAAGACAATACGTACCAGAAAATACAGGCAAAACAAGACAAACCCCAGTAAACGACACACAACAGAAGGTACTATGCAATACATATAACATACAACAGAAAACAAAACACGAATACATACCATCAAAATCATCCTACACAATAAAAGACAGCACAAAGAATACACAGAATACTGAACAGACAGTAAAAAATACTCTACAGAAAACAAAATCCATCCCATGCAATGTATACCATACAGCACACACTGTACAAGAACTACGACTCCATACACACAATACATATGCTACAATACAAAATACAAGTACCACAGTAGAAAAATACAGGCCAACTACAATGCGACACCATCCCAGACCGGACAGGAGATACCACAGGCAGGGACCAGACCCACAGTACCTACCGTAGGGTACGTACCAAATCACCAGCGTCAGGAAGATCTCCCGTGGGGCACTGCGATGCAGGGCTCCTCCAACATAGAGTTGACACAGGTGCCCTAGCAGGCAGCACCAGAAGCGGCTCCTGCGGGGCGGCACAAAGAAAGGCTCCTCCAGGGCTGCGCAACCAGAGAGTCCTCCAGAGCGGAAAGACAAAAGGGCTCCTCTGCCGCCAAGCCATCAGGGGCTCCTCCAATGCTGCACCCACCAAGGGCCCCACCAGCATGGCACCACCAACAGCTGCTCCGCTGCACCAAAGGGGCTCCAAGAAGAGCCGGGCATCAAACAAACTGCTCCTCCGGCGCTCCCTGCTAACCACTGCTCTGCTGCGGCGGCACAAAGCCAACCTCTGGGGAGGCGCCAAGACACGCTCCTCCGACGGGGCGACAACAAGGACGCCTGCGCAACGGCACTAGCACGGGCTCCTCCAGCGCAAAGCAACAAATGGCTCCTCCAGGGCGCTGCCACCATCGGCTCCTCCTCGGCAGCGTAACAAAGGGCTGCTCCTCTGCGGCACGACGAGGGGCTCCCGAGGCGCTTTGCCACCAATCGCTCCCCTGCGGCGCTGCGCTACAGGGCTGCTCCGGGGCGGCGCCACTGGGGGCTCTCCAGGAGCAACGCTATCAGCATCTCCTCTGGGGTGGTGCGAGCGCAATGCAACACGACTCATACCACGCTGGAAAGAACAGACTTGAAATACAATACGTCATACCACGTATTACAAACAGCCCAGCAGAAAACACAAGACGTACCATAGGATACAAAATACAACCCTACGCACACCATACCCACTAGGCCGGAAATACAAGATACAGCTCAAGAGACCCTCAGTACAATAAGCACTAAACCACGCAAAACCAAAACAATACATACAGCACAAAATACAGTCCAGATCAGATCATGCAATACTCAGTAGACACAGGACGACGCAATACGGAACACAAAACCAACTACAGTACGCTCCACCATGTACCCCCCGCCCTTGCTACAACCCATCCCCGACAAAGGACATTGTACAGACCACTTAAGAGACACAGAAGATGCCGTACAATCAAATACACCAAACCAAACGCCATACAAAAGAGCAAACGCAACGATGCGGCGATGACAGGCTCCTCCGGTGACGTCTGGCAAAGGGCTCCTCCGGGGTGCCGCCATTCAGGGCTCCTTCAGCGCGGGGCGACAAAAGGCTCCACAGAGACGGCCTGGGCTGTGTGATGAACATGTCCTCTGGGGCTGGCACGATGCAGGGCTCCCCAGGCTAAACAACCCCAGCTCCCTCAGCCTCTCCTCGAGACACACACCACCGAAGAAATCGCAGGAGCCAGTACATTACAAACCATAGCGCATGTCACAAGACACTTCCAGAAACAGCGCACAAAACCAGACGCAAAAGACAAGACAGGAAACAGAATCTGGGCGGGAAATACCTCAAAAGACAATACGTACCAGAAAATACAGGCAAAACAAGACAAAACCCAGTAAACGACACACAACAGAAGGTACTATGCAATACATATAACATACAACAGAAAACAAAACACGAATACATACCATCAAAATCATCCTGCACAATAAAAGACAGCACAAAGAATACACAGAATACTGAACAGACAGTAAAAAATACTCTACAGAAAACAAAATCCATCCCATGCAATGTATACCATACAGCACACACTGTACAAGAACTACGACTCCATACACACAATACATATGCTACAATACAAAATACAAGTACCACAGTAGAAAAATACAGGCCAACTACAATGCGACACCATCCCAGACCGGACAGGAGATACCACAGGCAGGGACCAGACCCACAGTACCTACCGTAGGGTACGTACCAAATCACCAGCGTCAGGAAGATCTCCCGTGGGGCACTGCGATGCAGGGCTCCTCCAACATAGAGTTGACACAGGTGCCCTAGCAGGCAGCACGAGAAGCGGCTCCTGCGGGGCGGCACAAAGAAAGGCTCCTCCAGGGCTGCGCAACCAAGGACTCCTCCAGAGCGGAAAGACAAAAGGGCTCCTCTGCCGCCAAGCCATCAGGGGCTCCTCCAATGCTGCACCCACCAAGGGCCCCACCAGCATGGCACCACCAACAGCTGCTCCGCTGCACCAAAGGGGCTCCAAGAAGAGCCGGGCATCAAACAAACTGCTCCTCCGGCGCTCCCTGCTAACCACTGCTCTGCTGCGGCGGCACAAAGCCAACCTCTGGGGAGGCGCCAAGACACGCTCCTCCGACGGGGCGACAACAAGGACGCCTGCGCAACGGCACTAGCACGGGCTCCTCCAGCGCAAAGCAACAAATGGCTCCTCCAGGGCGCTGCCACCATCGGCTCCTCCTCGGCAGCGTAACAAAGGGCTGCTCCTCTGCGGCACGACGAGGGGCTCCCGAGGCGCTTTGCCACCAATCGCTCCCCTGCGGCGCTGCGCTACAGGGCTGCTCCGGGGCGGCGCCACTGGGGGCTCTCCAGGAGCAACACTATCAGCATCTCCTCTGGGGTGGTGCGAGCGCAATGCAACACGACTCATACCACGCTGGAAAGAACAGACTTGAAATACAATACGTCATACCACGTATTACAAACAGCCCAGCAAAAAACACAAGACGTACCATAGGATACAAAATACAACCCTACGCACACCATACCCACTAGGCCGGAAATACAAGATACAGCTCAAGAGACCCTCAGTACAATAAGCACTAAACCACGCAAAACCAAAACAATACATACAGCACAAAATACAGTCCAGATCACATCATGCAATACTCAGTAGACACAGGACGACGCAATACGGAACACAAAACCAACTACAGTACGCTCCACCATGTACCCCCCGCCCTTGCTACAACCCATCCCCGACAAAGGACATTGTACAGACCACTTAAGAGACACAGAAGATGCCGTACAATCAAATACACCAAACCAAACGCCATACAAAAGAGCAAACGCAACGATGCGGCGATGACAGGCTCCTCCGGTGACGTCTGGCAAAGGGCTCCTCCGGGGTGCCGCCATTCAGGGCTCCTTCAGCGCGGGGCGACGAAAGGCTCCACAGAGACGGCCTGGGCTGTGTGATGAACATGTCCTCTGGGGCTGGCACGATGCAGGGCTCCCCAGGCTAAACAACCCCAGCTCCCTCAGCCTCTCCTCGAGACACACACCACCGAAGAAATCGCAGGAGCCAGTACATTACAAACCATAGCGCATGTCACAAGACACTTCCAGAAACAGCGCACAAAACCAGACGCAAAAGACAAGACAGGAAACAGAATCTGGGCGGGAAATACCTCAAAAGACAATACGTACCAGAAAATACAGGCAAAACAAGACAAAACCCAGTAAACGACACACAACAGAAGGTACTATGCAATACATATAACATACAACAGAAAACAAAACACGAATACATACCATCAAAATCATCCTGCACAATAAAAGACAGCACAAAGAATACACAGAATACTGAACAGACAGTAAAAAATACTCTACAGAAAACAAAATCCATCCCATGCAATGTATACCATACAGCACACACTGTACAAGAACTACGACTCCATACACACAATACATATGCTACAATACAAAATACAAGTACCACAGTAGAAAAATACAGGCCAACTACAATGCGACACCATCCCAGACCGGACAGGAGATACCACAGGCAGGGACCAGACCCACAGTACCTAACGTAGGGTACGTACCAAATCACCAGCGTCAGGAAGATCTCCCGTGGGGCACTGCGATGCAGGGCTCCTCCAACATAGAGTTGACACAGGTGCCCTAGCAGGCAGCACCAGAAGCGGCTCCTGCGGGGCGGCACAAAGAAAGGCTCCTCCAGGGCTGCGCAACCAGAGAGTCCTCCAGAGCGGAAAGACAAAAGGGCTCCTCTGCCGCCAAGCCATCAGGGGCTCCTCCAATGCTGCACCCACCAAGGGCCCCACCAGCATGGCACCACCAACAGCTGCTCCGCTGCACCAAAGGGGCTCCAAGAAGAGCCGGGCATCAAACAAACTGCTCCTCCGGCGCTCCCTGCTAACCACTGCTCTGCTGCGGTGGCACAAAGCCAACCTCTGGGGAGGCGCCAAGACACGCTCCTCCGACGGGGCGACAACAAGGACGCCTGCGCAACGGCACTAGCACGGGCTCCTCCAGCGCAAAGCAACAAATGGCTCCTCCAGGGCGCTGCCACCATCGGCTCCTCCTCGGCAGCGTAACAAAGGGCTGCTCCTCTGCGGCACGACGAGGGGCTCCCGAGGCGCTTTGCCACCAATCGCTCCCCTGCGGCGCTGCGCTACAGGGCTGCTCCGGGGCGGCGCCACTGGGGGCTCTCCAGGAGCAACACTATCAGCATCTCCTCTGGGGTGGTGCGAGCGCAATGCAACACGACTCATACCACGCTGGAAAGAACAGACTTGAAATACAATACGTCATACCACGTATTACAAACAGCCCAGCAGAAAACACAAGACGTACCATAGGATACAAAATACAACCCTACGCACACCATACCCACTAGGCCGGAAATACAAGATACAGCTCAAGAGACCCTCAGTACAATAAGCACTAAACCACGCAAAACCAAAACAATACATACAGCACAAAATACAGTCCAGATCACATCATGCAATACTCAGTAGACACAGGACGACGCAATACGGAACACAAAACCAACTACAGTACGCTCCACCATGTACCCCCCGCCCTTGCTACAACACATCCCCGACAAAGGACATTGTACAGACCACTTAAGAGACACAGAAGATGCCGTACAATCAAATACACCAAACCAAACGCCATACAAAAGAGCAAACGCAACGATGCGGCGATGACAGGCTCCTCCGGTGACGTCTGGCAAAGGGCTCCTCCGGGGTGCCGCCATTCAGGGCTCCTTCAGCGCGGGGCGACGAAAGGCTCCACAGAGACGGCCTGGGCTGTGTGATGAACATGTCCTCTGGGGCTGGCACGATGCAGGGCTCCCCAGGCTAAACAACCCCAGCTCCCTCAGCCTCTCCTCGAGACACACACCACCGAAGAAATCGCAGGAGCCAGTACATTACAAACCATAGCGCATGTCACAAGACACTTCCAGAAACAGCGCACAAAACCAGACGCAAAAGACAAGACAGGAAACAGAATCTGGGCGGGAAATACCTCAAAAGACAATACGTACCAGAAAATACAGGCAAAACAAGACAAAACCCAGTAAACGACACACAACAGAAGGTACTATGCAATACATATAACATACAACAGAAAACAAAACACGAATACATACCATCAAAATCATCCTGCACAATAAAAGACAGCACAAAGAATACACAGAATACTGAACAGACAGTAAAAAATACTCTACAGAAAACAAAATCCATCCCATGCAATGTATACCATACAGCACACACTGTACAAGAACTACGACTCCATACACACAATACATATGCTACAATACAAAATACAAGTACCACAGTAGAAAAATACAGGCCAACTACAATGCGACACCATCCCAGACCGGACAGGAGATACCACAGGCAGGGACCAGACCCACAGTACCTAACGTAGGGTACGTACCAAATCACCAGCGTCAGGAAGATCTCCCGTGGGGCACTGCGATGCAGGGCTCCTCCAACATAGAGTTGACACAGGTGCCCTAGCAGGCAGCACGAGAAGCGGCTCCTGCGGGGCGGCACAAAGAAAGGCTCCTCCAGGGCTGCGCAACCAGAGACTCCTCCAGAGCGGAAAGACAAAAGGGCTCCTCTGCCGCCAAGCCATCAGGGGCTCCTCCAATGCTGCACCCACCAAGGGCCCCACCAGCATGGCACCACCAACAGCTGCTCCGCTGCACCAAAGGGGCTCCAAGAAGAGCCGGGCATCAAACAAACTGCTCCTCCGGCGCTCCCTGCTAACCACTGCTCTGCTGCGGCAGCACAAAGCCAACCTCTGGGGAGGCGCCAAGACACGCTCCTCCGACGGGGCGACAACAAGGACGCTTGCGCAACGGCACTAGCACGGGCTCCTCCAGCGCAAAGCAACAAATGGCTCCTCCAGGGCGCTGCCACCATCGGCTCCTCCTCGGCAGCGTAACAAAGGGCTGCTCCTCTGCGGCACGACGAGGGGCTCCCGAGGCGCTTTGCCACCAATCGCTCCCCTGCGGCGCTGCGCTACAGGGCTGCTCTGGGGCGGCGCCACTGGGGGCTCTCCAGGAGCAACGCTATCAGCATCTCCTCTGGGGTGGTGCGAGCGCAATGCAACACGACTCATACCACGCTGAAAAGAACAGACTTGAAATACAATACGTCATACCACGTATTACAAACAGCCCAGCAGGAAACACAAGACGTACCATAGGATACAAAATACAACCCTACGCACACCATACCCACTAGGCCGGAAATACAAGATACAGCTCAAGAGACCCTCAGTACAATAAGCACTAAACCACGCAAAACCAAAACAATACATACAGCACAAAATACAGTCCAGATCAGATCATGCAATACTCAGTAGACACAGGACGACGCAATACGGAACACAAAACCAACTACAGTACGCTCCACCATGTACCCCCCGCCCTTGCTACAACCCATCCCCGACAAAGGACATTGTACAGACCACTTAAGAGACACAGAAGATGCCGTACAATCAAATACACCAAACCAAACGCCATACAAAAGAGCAAACGCAACGATGCGGCGATGACAGGCTCCTCCGGTGACATCTGGCAAAGGGCTCCTCCGGGGTGCCGCCATTCAGGGCTCCTTCAGCGCGGGGCGACGAAAGGCTCCACAGAGACGGCCTGGGCTGTGTGATGAACATGTCCTCTGGGGCTGGCACGATGCAGGGCTCCCCAGGCTAAACAACCCCAGCTCCCTCAGCCTCTCCTCGAGACACACACCACCGAAGAAATCGCAGGAGCCAGTACATTACAAACCATAGCGCATGTCACAAGACACTTCCAGAAACAGCGCACAAAACCAGACGCAAAAGACAAGACAGGAAACAGAATCTGGGCGGGAAATACCTCAAAAGACAATACGTACCAGAAAATACAGGCAAAACAAGACAAAACCCAGTAAACGACACACAACAGAAGGTACTATGCAATACATATAACATACAACAGAAAACAAAACACGAATACATACCATCAAAATCATCCTGCACAATAAAAGACAGCACAAAGAATACACAGAATACTGAACAGACAGTAAAAAATACTCTACAGAAAACAAAATCCATCCCATGCAATGTATACCATACAGCACACACTGTACAAGAACTACGACTCCATACACACAATACATATGCTACAATACAAAATACAAGTACCACAGTAGAAAAATACAGGCCAACTACAATGCGACACCATCCCAGACCGGACAGGAGATACCACAGGCAGGGACCAGACCCACAGTACCTACCGTAGGGTACGTACCAAATCACCAGCGTCAGGAAGATCTCCCGTGGGGCACTGCGATGCAGGGCTCCTCCAACATAGAGTTGACACAGGTGCCCTAGCAGGCAGCACGAGAAGCGGCTCCTGCGGGGCGGCACAAAGAAAGGCTCCTCCAGGGCTGCGCAACCAGAGAGTCCTCCAGAGCGGAAAGACAAAAGGGCTCCTCTGCCGCCAAGCCATCAGGGGCTCCTCCAATGCTGCACCCACCAAGGGCCCCACCAGCATGGCACCACCAACAGCTGCTCCGCTGCACCAAAGGGGCTCCAAGAAGAGCCGGGCATCAAACAAACTGCTCCTCCGGCGCTCCCTGCTAACCACTGCTCTGCTGCGGCGGCACAAAGCCAACCTCTGGGGAGGCGCCAAGACACGCTCCTCCGACGGGGCGACAACAAGGACGCCTGCGCAACGGCACTAGCACGGGCTCCTCCAGCGCAAAGCAACAAATGGCTCCTCCAGGGCGCTGCCACCATCGGCTCCTCCTCGGCAGCGTAACAAAGGGCTGCTCCTCTGCGGCACGACGAGGGGCTCCCGAGGCGCTTTGCCACCAATCGCTCCCCTGCGGCGCTGCGCTACAGGGCTGCTCCGGGGCGGCGCCACTGGGGGCTCTCCAGGAGCAACACTATCAGCATCTCCTCTGGGGTGGTGCGAGCGCAATGCAACACGACTCATACCACGCTGGAAAGAACAGACTTGAAATACAATACGTCATACCACGTATTACAAACAGCCCAGCAGAAAACACAAGACGTACCATAGGATACAAAATACAACCCTACGCACACCATACCCACTAGGCCGGAAATACAAGATACAGCTCAAGAGACCCTCAGTACAATAAGCACTAAACCACGCAAAACCAAAACAATACATACAGCACAAAATACAGTCCAGATCAGATCATGCAATACTCAGTAGACACAGGACGACGCAATACGGAACACAAAACCAACTACAGTACGCTCCACCATGTACCCCCCGCCCTTGCTACAACCCATCCCCGACAAAGGACATTGTACAGACCACTTAAGAGACACAGAAGATGCCGTACAATCAAATACACCAAACCAAACGCCATACAAAAGAGCAAACGCAACGATGCGGCGATGACAGGCTCCTCCGGTGACGTCTGGCAAAGGGCTCCTCCGGGGTGCCGCCATTCAGGGCTCCTTCAGCGCGGGGCGACGAAAGGCTCCACAGAGACGGCCTGGGCTGTGTGATGAACATGTCCTCTGGGGCTGGCACGATGCAGGGCTCCCCAGGCTAAACAACCCCAGCTCCCTCAGCCTCTCCTCGAGACACACACCACCGAAGAAATCGCAGGAGCCAGTACATTACAAACCATAGCGCATGTCACAAGACACTTCCAGAAACAGCGCACAAAACCAGACGCAAAAGACAAGACAGGAAACAGAATCTGGGCGGGAAATACCTCAAAAGACAATACGTACCAGAAAATACAGGCAAAACAAGACAAAACCCAGTAAACGACACACAACAGAAGGTACTATGCAATACATATAACATACAACAGAAAACAAAACACGAATACATACCATCAAAATCATCCTGCACAATAAAAGACAGCACAAAGAATACACAGAATACTGAACAGACAGTAAAAAATACTCTACAGAAAACAAAATCCATCCCATGCAATGTATACCATACAGCACACACTGTACAAGAACTACGACTCCATACACACAATACATATGCTACAATACAAAATACAAGTACCACAGTAGAAAAATACAGGTCAACTACAATGCGACACCATCCCAGACCGGACAGGAGATACCACAGGCAGGGACCAGACCCACAGTACCTACCGTAGGGTACGTACCAAATCACCAGCGTCAGGAAGATCTCCCGTGGGGCACTGCGATGCAGGGCTCCTCCAACATAGAGTTGACACAGGTGCCCTAGCAGGCAGCACGAGAAGCGGCTCCTGCGGGGCGGCACAAAGAAAGGCTCCTCCAGGGCTGCGCAACCAGAGAGTCCTCCAGAGCGGAAAGACAAAAGGGCTCCTCTGCCGCCAAGCCATCAGGGGCTCCTCCAATGCTGCACCCACCAAGGGCCCCACCAGCATGGCACCACCAACAGCTGCTCCGCTGCACCAAAGGGGCTCCAAGAAGAGCCGGGCATCAAACAAACTGCTCCTCCGGCGCTCCCTGCTAACCACTGCTCTGCTGCGGTGGCACAAAGCCAACCTCTGGGGAGGCGCCAAGACACGCTCCTCCGACGGGGCGACAACAAGGACGCCTGCGCAACGGCACTAGCACGGGCTCCTCCAGCGCAAAGCAACAAATGGCTCCTCCAGGGCGCTGCCACCATCGGCTCCTCCTCGGCAGCGTAACAAAGGGCTGCTCCTCTGCGGCACGACGAGGGGCTCCCGAGGCGCTTTGCCACCAATCGCTCCCCTGCGGCGCTGCGCTACAGGGCTGCTCCGGGGCGGCGCCACTGGGGGCTCTCCAGGAGCAACACTATCAGCATCTCCTCTGGGGTGGTGCGAGCGCAATGCAACACGACTCATACCACGCTGGAAAGAACAGACTTGAAATACAATACGTCATACCACGTATTACAAACAGACCAGCAGAAAACACAAGACGTACCATAGGATACAAAATACAACCCTACGCACACCATACCCACTAGGCCGGAAATACAAGATACAGCTCAAGAGACCCTCAGTACAATAAGCACTAAACCACGCAAAACCAAAACAATACATACAGCACAAAATACAGTCCAGATCAGATCATGCAATACTCAGTAGACACAGGACGACGCAATACGGAACACAAAACCAACTACAGTACGCTCCACCATGTACCCCCCGCCCTTGCTACAACCCATCCCCGACAAAGGACATTGTACAGACCACTTAAGAGACACAGAAGATGCCGTACAATCAAATACACCAAACCAAACGCCATACAAAAGAGCAAACGCAACGATGCGGCGATGACAGGCTCCTCCGGTGACGTCTGGCAAAGGGCTCCTCCGGGGTGCCGCCATTCAGGGCTCCTTCAGCGCGGGGCGACGAAAGGCTCCACAGAGACGGCCTGGGCTGTGTGATGAACATGTCCTCTGGGGCTGGCACGATGCAGGGCTCCCCAGGCTAAACAACCCCAGCTCCCTCAGCCTCTCCTCGAGACACACACCACCGAAGAAATCGCAGGAGCCAGTACATTACAAACCATAGCGCATGTCACAAGACACTTCCAGAAACAGCGCACAAAACCAGACGCAAAAGACAAGACAGGAAACAGAATCTGGGCGGGAAATACCTCAAAAGACAATACGTACCAGAAAATACAGGCAAAACAAGACAAAACCCAGTAAACGACACACAACAGAAGGTACTATGCAATACATATAACATACAACAGAAAACAAAACACGAATACATACCATCAAAATCATCCTGCACAATAAAAGACAGCACAAAGAATACACAGAATACTGAACAGACAGTAAAAAATACTCTACAGAAAACAAAATCCATCCCATGCAATGTATACCATACAGCACACACTGTACAAGAACTACGACTCCATACACACAATACATATGCTACAATACAAAATACAAGTACCACAGTAGAAAAATACAGGCCAACTACAATGCGACACCATCCCAGACCGGACAGGAGATACCACAGGCAGGGACCAGACCCACAGTACCTACCCTAGGGTACATACCAAATCACCAGCGTCAGGAAGATCTCCCGTGGGGCACTGCAATGCAGGGCTCCTCCAACATAAGTTGACACAGGTGCCCTAGCAGGCAGCACCAGAAGCGGCTCCTGCGGGGCGGCACAAAGAAAGGCTCCTCCAGGGCTGCGCAACCAGAGAGTCCTCCAGAGCGGAAAGACAAAAGGGCTCCTCTGCCGCCAAGCCATCAGGGGCTCCTCCAATGCTGCACCCACCAAGGGCCCCACCAGCATGGCACCACCAACAGCTGCTCCGCTGCACCAAAGGGGCTCCAAGAAGAGCTGGGCATTAAACAAACTGCTCCTCCGGCGCTCCCTGCTAACCACTGCTCTGCTGCGGCAGCACAAAGCCAACCTCTGGGGAGGCGCCAAGACACGCTCCTCCAACGGGGCGACAACAAGGACGCCTGCGCAACGGCACTAGCACGGGCTCCTCCAGCGCAAAGCAACAAATGGCTCCTCCAGGGCGCTGCCACCATCGGCTCCTCCTCGGCAGCGTAACAAAGGGCTGCTCCTCTGCGGCACGACGAGGGGCTCCCGAGGCGCTTTGCCACCAATCGCTCCCCTGCGGCGCTGCGCTACAGGGCTGCTCCGGGGCGGCGCCACTGGGGGCTCTCCAGGAGCAACGCTATCAGCATCTCCTCTGGGGTGGTGCGAGCGCAATGCAACACGACTCATACCACGCTGGAAAGAACAGACTTGAAATACAATACGTCATACCACGTATTACAAACAGACCAGCAGAAAACACAAGACGTACCATAGGATACAAAATACAACCCTACGCACACCATACCCACTAGGCCGGAAATACAAGATACAGCTCAAGAGACCCTCAGTACAATAAGCACTAAACCACGCAAAACCAAAACAATACATACAGCACAAAATACAGTCCAGATCAGATCATGCAATACTCAGTAGACACAGGACGACGCAATACGGAACACAAAACCAACTACAGTACGCTCCACCATGTACCCCCCGCCCTTGCTACAACCCATCCCCGACAAAGGACATTGTACAGACCACTTAAGAGACACAGAAGATGCCGTACAATCAAATACACCAAACCAAACGCCATACAAAAGAGCAAACGCAACGATGCGGCGATGACAGGCTCCTCCGGTGACGTCTGGCAAAGGGCTCCTCCGGGGTGCCGCCATTCAGGGCTCCTTCAGCGCGGGGCGACGAAAGGCTCCACAGAGACGGCCTGGGCTGTGTGATGAACATGTCCTCTGGGGCTGGCACGATGCAGGGCTCCCCAGGCTAAACAACCCCAGCTCCCTCAGCCTCTCCTCGAGACACACACCACCGAAGAAATCGCAGGAGCCAGTACATTACAAACCATAGCGCATGTCACAAGACACTTCCAGAAACAGCGCACAAAACCAGACGCAAAAGACAAGACAGGAAACAGAATCTGGGCGGGAAATACCTCAAAAGACAATACGTACCAGAAAATACAGGCAAAACAAGACAAAACCCAGTAAACGACACACAACAGAAGGTACTATGCAATACATATAACATACAACAGAAAACAAAACACGAATACATACCATCAAAATCATCCTGCACAATAAAAGACAGCACAAAGAATACACAGAATACTGAACAGACAGTAAAAAATACTCTACAGAAAACAAAATCCATCCCATGCAATGTATACCATACAGCACACACTGTACAAGAACTACGACTCCATACACACAATACATATGCTACAATACAAAATACAAGTACCACAGTAGAAAAATACAGGTCAACTACAATGCGACACCATCCCAGACCGGACAGGAGATACCACAGGCAGGGACCAGACCCACAGTACCTACCGTAGGGTACGTACCAAATCACCAGCGTCAGGAAGATCTCCCGTGGGGCACTGCGATGCAGGGCTCCTCCAACATAGAGTTGACACAGGTGCCCTAGCAGGCAGCACGAGAAGCGGCTCCTGCGGGGCGGCACAAAGAAAGGCTCCTCCAGGGCTGCGCAACCAGAGAGTCCTCCAGAGCGGAAAGACAAAAGGGCTCCTCTGCCGCCAAGCCATCAGGGGCTCCTCCAATGCTGCACCCACCAAGGGCCCCACCAGCATGGCACCACCAACAGCTGCTCCGCTGCACCAAAGGGGCTCCAAGAAGAGCCGGGCATCAAACAAACTGCTCCTCCGGCGCTCCCTGCTAACCACTGCTCTGCTGCGGCGGCACAAAGCCAACCTCTGGGGAGGCGCCAAGACACGCTCCTCCGACGGGGCGACAACAAGGACGCCTGCGCAACGGCACTAGCACGGGCTCCTCCAGCGCAAAGCAACAAATGGCTCCTCCAGGGCGCTGCCACCATCGGCTCCTCCTCGGCAGCGTAACAAAGGGCTGCTCCTCTGCGGCACGACGAGGGGCTCCCGAGGCGCTTTGCCACCAATCGCTCCCCTGCGGCGCTGCACTACAGGGCTGCTCCGGGGCGGCGCCACTGGGGGCTCTCCAGGAGCAACGCTATCAGCATCTCCTCTGGGGTGGTGCGAGCGCAATGCAACACGACTCATACCACGCTGGAAAGAACAGACTTGAAATACAATACGTCATACCACGTATTACAAACAGACCAGCAGAAAACACAAGACGTACCATAGGATACAAAATACAACCCTACGCACACCATACCCACTAGGCCGGAAATACAAGATACAGCTCAAGAGACCCTCAGTACAATAAGCACTAAACCACGCAAAACCAAAACAATACATACAGCACAAAATACAGTCCAGATCAGATCATGCAATACTCAGTAGACACAGGACGACGCAATACGGAACACAAAACCAACTACAGTACGCTCCACCATGTACCCCCCGCCCTTGCTACAACCCATCCCCGACAAAGGACATTGTACAGACCACTTAAGAGACACAGAAGATGCCGTACAATCAAATACACCAAACCAAACGCCATACAAAAGAGCAAACGCAACGATGCGGCGATGACAGGCTCCTCCGGTGACGTCTGGCAAAGGGCTCCTCCGGGGTGCCGCCATTCAGGGCTCCTTCAGCGCGGGGCGACGAAAGGCTCCACAGAGACGGCCTGGGCTGTGTGATGAACATGTCCTCTGGGGCTGGCACGATGCAGGGCTCCCCAGGCTAAACAACCCCAGCTCCCTCAGCCTCTCCTCGAGACACACACCACCGAAGAAATCGCAGGAGCCAGTACATTACAAACCATAGCGCATGTCACAAGACACTTCCAGAAACAGCGCACAAAACCAGACGCAAAAGACAAGACAGGAAACAGAATCTGGGCGGGAAATACCTCAAAAGACAATACGTACCAGAAAATACAGGCAAAACAAGACAAACCCCAGTAAACGACACACAACAGAAGGTACTATGCAATACATATAACATACAACAGAAAACAAAACACGAATACATACCATCAAAATCATCCTGCACAATAAAAGACAGCACAAAGAATACACAGAATACTGAACAGACAGTAAAAAATACTCTACAGAAAACAAAATCCATCCCATGCAATGTATACCATACAGCACACACTGTACAAGAACTACGACTCCATACACACAATACATATGCTACAATACAAAATACAAGTACCACAGTAGAAAAATACAGGCCAACTACAATGCGACACCATCCCAGACCGGACAGGAGATACCACAGGCAGGGACCAGACCCACAGTACCTACCCTAGGGTACATACCAAATCACCAGCGTCAGGAAGATCTCCCGTGGGGCACTGCAATGCAGGGCTCCTCCAACATAAGTTGACACAGGTGCCCTAGCAGGCAGCACCAGAAGCGGCTCCTGCGGGGCGGCACAAAGAAAGGCTCCTCCAGGGCTGCGCAACCAGAGAGTCCTCCAGAGCGGAAAGACAAAAGGGCTCCTCTGCCGCCAAGCCATCAGGGGCTCCTCCAATGCTGCACCCACCAAGGGCCCCACCAGCATGGCACCACCAACAGCTGCTCCGCTGCACCAAAGGGGCTCCAAGAAGAGCTGGGCATTAAACAAACTGCTCCTCCGGCGCTCCCTGCTAACCACTGCTCTGCTGCGGCAGCACAAAGCCAACCTCTGGGGAGGCGCCAAGACACGCTCCTCCAACGGGGCGACAACAAGGACGCCTGCGCAACGGCACTAGCACGGGCTCCTCCAGCGCAAAGCAACAAATGGCTCCTCCAGGGCGCTGCCACCATCGGCTCCTCCTCGGCAGCGTAACAAAGGGCTGCTCCTCTGCGGCACGACGAGGGGCTCCCGAGGCGCTTTGCCACCAATCGCTCCCCTGCGGCGCTGCGCTACAGGGCTGCTCCGGGGCGGCGCCACTGGGGGCTCTCCAGGAGCAACGCTATCAGCATCTCCTCTGGGGTGGTGCGAGCGCAATGCAACACGACTCATACCACGCTGGAAAGAACAGACTTGAAATACAATACGTCATACCACGTATTACAAACAGACCAGCAGAAAACACAAGACGTACCATAGGATACAAAATACAACCCTACGCACACCATACCCACTAGGCCGGAAATACAAGATACAGCTCAAGAGACCCTCAGTACAATAAGCACTAAACCACGCAAAACCAAAACAATACATACAGCACAAAAT
This sequence comes from Falco peregrinus, assembly GCF_023634155.1. NCBI lineage: Eukaryota > Metazoa > Chordata > Aves > Falconiformes > Falconidae > Falco > Falco peregrinus. Next base: position 346,134 of record NC_073729.1, on the reverse strand, counting down.
ACAGTCCAGATCAGATCATGCAATACTCAGTAGACACAGGACGACGCAATACGGAACACAAAACCAACTACAGTACGCTCCACCATGTACCCCCCGCCCTTGCTACAACCCATCCCCGACAAAGGACATTGTACAGACCACTTAAGAGACACAGAAGATGCCGTACAATCAAATACACCAAACCAAACGCCATACAAAAGAGCAAACGCAACGATGCGGCGATGACAGGCTCCTCCGGTGACGTCTGGCAAAGGGCTCCTCCGGGGTGCCGCCATTCAGGGCTCCTTCAGCGCGGGGCGACGAAAGGCTCCACAGAGACGGCCTGGGCTGTGTGATGAACATGTCCTCTGGGGCTGGCACGATGCAGGGCTCCCCAGGCTAAACAACCCCAGCTCCCTCAGCCTCTCCTCGAGACACACACCACCGAAGAAATCGCAGGAGCCAGTACATTACAAACCATAGCGCATGTCACAAGACACTTCCAGAAACAGCGCACAAAACCAGACGCAAAAGACAAGACAGGAAACAGAATCTGGGCGGGAAATACCTCAAAAGACAATACGTACCAGAAAATACAGGCAAAACAAGACAAAACCCAGTAAACGACACACAACAGAAGGTACTATGCAATACATATAACATACAACAGAAAACAAAACACGAATACATACCATCAAAATCATCCTGCACAATAAAAGACAGCACAAAGAATACACAGAATACTGAACAGACAGTAAAAAATACTCTACAGAAAACAAAATCCATCCCATGCAATGTATACCATACAGCACACACTGTACAAGAACTACGACTCCATACACACAATACATATGCTACAATACAAAATACAAGTACCACAGTAGAAAAATACAGGCCAACTACAATGCGACACCATCCCAGACCGGACAGGAGATACCACAGGCAGGGACCAGACCCACAGTACCTACCGTAGGGTACATACCAAATCACCAGCGTCAGGAAGATCTCCCGTGGGGCACTGCAATGCAGGGCTCCTCCAACATAAGTTGACACAGGTGCCCTAGCAGGCAGCACCAGAAGCGGCTCCTGCGGGGCGGCACAAAGAAAGGCTCCTCCAGGGCTGCGCAACCAGAGAGTCCTCCAGAGCGGAAAGACAAAAGGGCTCCTCTGCCGCCAAGCCATCAGGGGCTCCTCCAATGCTGCACCCACCAAGGGCCCCACCAGCATGGCACCACCAACAGCTGCTCCGCTGCACCAAAGGGGCTCCAAGAAGAGCTGGGCATTAAACAAACTGCTCCTCCGGCGCTCCCTGCTAACCACTGCTCTGCTGCGGCAGCACAAAGCCAACCTCTGGGGAGGCGCCAAGACACGCTCCTCCAACGGGGCGACAACAAGGACGCCTGCGCAACGGCACTAGCACGGGCTCCTCCAGCGCAAAGCAACAAATGGCTCCTCCAGGGCGCTGCCACCATCGGCTCCTCCTCGGCAGCGTAACAAAGGGCTGCTCCTCTGCGGCACGACGAGGGGCTCCCGAGGCGCTTTGCCACCAATCGCTCCCCTGCGGCGCTGCGCTACAGGGCTGCTCCGGGGCGGCGCCACTGGGGGCTCTCCAGGAGCAACGCTATCAGCATCTCCTCTGGGGTGGTGCGAGCGCAATGCAACACGACTCATACCACGCTGGAAAGAACAGACTTGAAATACAATACGTCATACCACGTATTACAAACAGACCAGCAGAAAACACAAGACGTACCATAGGATACAAAATACAACCCTACGCACACCATACCCACTAGGCCGGAAATACAAGATACAGCTCAAGAGACCCTCAGTACAATAAGCACTAAACCACGCAAAACCAAAACAATACATACAGCACAAAATACAGTCCAGATCAGATCATGCAATACTCAGTAGACACAGGACGACGCAATACGGAACACAAAACCAACTACAGTACGCTCCACCATGTACCCCCCGCCCTTGCTACAACCCATCCCCGACAAAGGACATTGTACAGACCACTTAAGAGACACAGAAGATGCCGTACAATCAAATACACCAAACCAAACGCCATACAAAAGAGCAAACGCAACGATGCGGCGATGACAGGCTCCTCCGGTGACGTCTGGCAAAGGGCTCCTCCGGGGTGCCGCCATTCAGGGCTCCTTCAGCGCGGGGCGACGAAAGGCTCCACAGAGACGGCCTGGGCTGTGTGATGAACATGTCCTCTGGGGCTGGCACGATGCAGGGCTCCCCAGGCTAAACAACCCCAGCTCCCTCAGCCTCTCCTCGAGACACACACCACCGAAGAAATCGCAGGAGCCAGTACATTACAAACCATAGCGCATGTCACAAGACACTTCCAGAAACAGCGCACAAAACCAGACGCAAAAGACAAGACAGGAAACAGAATCTGGGCGGGAAATACCTCAAAAGACAATACGTACCAGAAAATACAGGCAAAACAAGACAAAACCCAGTAAACGACACACAACAGAAGGTACTATGCAATACATATAACATACAACAGAAAACAAAACACGAATACATACCATCAAAATCATCCTGCACAATAAAAGACAGCACAAAGAATACACAGAATACTGAACAGACAGTAAAAAATACTCTACAGAAAACAAAATCCATCCCATGCAATGTATACCATACAGCACACACTGTACAAGAACTACGACTCCATACACACAATACATATGCTACAATACAAAATACAAGTACCACAGTAGAAAAATACAGGCCAACTACAATGCGACACCATCCCAGACCGGACAGGAGATACCACAGGCAGGGACCAGACCCACAGTACCTACCCTAGGGTACATACCAAATCACCAGCGTCAGGAAGATCTCCCGTGGGGCACTGCAATGCAGGGCTCCTCCAACATAAGTTGACACAGGTGCCCTAGCAGGCAGCACGAGAAGCGGCTCCTGCGGGGCGGCACAAAGAAAGGCTCCTCCAGGGCTGCGCAACCAGAGAGTCCTCCAGAGCGGAAAGACAAAAGGGCTCCTCTGCCGCCAAGCCATCAGGGGCTCCTCCAATGCTGCACCCACCAAGGGCCCCACCAACATGGCACCACCAACAGCTGCTCCGCTGCACCAAAGGGGCTCCAAGAAGAGCCGGGCATCAAACAAACTGCTCCTCCGGCGCTCCCTGCTAACCACTGCTCTGCTGCGGTGGCACAAAGCCAACCTCTGGGGAGGCGCCAAGACACGCTCCTCCGACGGGGCGACAACAAGGACGCCTGCGCAACGGCACTAGCACGGGCTCCTCCAGCGCAAAGCAACAAATGGCTCCTCCAGGGCGCTGCCACCATCGGCTCCTCCTCGGCAGCGTAACAAAGGGCTGCTCCTCTGCGGCACGACGAGGGGCTCCCGAGGCGCTTTGCCACCAATCGCTCCCCTGCGGCGCTGCGCTACAGGGCTGCTCCGGGGCGGCGCCACTGGGGGCTCTCCAGGAGCAACACTATCAGCATCTCCTCTGGGGTGGTGCGAGCGCAATGCAACACGACTCATACCACGCTGGAAAGAACAGACTTGAAATACAATACGTCATACCACGTATTACAAACAGACCAGCAGAAAACACAAGACGTACCATAGGATACAAAATACAACCCTACGCACACCATACCCACTAGGCCGGAAATACAAGATACAGCTCAAGAGACCCTCAGTACAATAAGCACTAAACCACGCAAAACCAAAACAATACATACAGCACAAAATACAGTCCAGATCAGATCATGCAATACTCAGTAGACACAGGACGACGCAATACGGAACACAAAACCAACTACAGTACGCTCCACCATGTACCCCCCGCCCTTGCTACAACCCATCCCCGACAAAGGACATTGTACAGACCACTTAAGAGACACAGAAGATGCCGTACAATCAAATACACCAAACCAAACGCCATACAAAAGAGCAAACGCAACGATGCGGCGATGACAGGCTCCTCCGGTGACGTCTGGCAAAGGGCTCCTCCGGGGTGCCGCCATTCAGGGCTCCTTCAGCGCGGGGCGACGAAAGGCTCCACAGAGACGGCCTGGGCTGTGTGATGAACATGTCCTCTGGGGCTGGCACGATGCAGGGCTCCCCAGGCTAAACAACCCCAGCTCCCTCAGCCTCTCCTCGAGACACACACCACCGAAGAAATCGCAGGAGCCAGTACATTACAAACCATAGCGCATGTCACAAGACACTTCCAGAAACAGCGCACAAAACCAGACGCAAAAGACAAGACAGGAAACAGAATCTGGGCGGGAAATACCTCAAAAGACAATACGTACCAGAAAATACAGGCAAAACAAGACAAAACCCAGTAAACGACACACAACAGAAGGTACTATGCAATACATATAACATACAACAGAAAACAAAACACGAATACATACCATCAAAATCATCCTGCACAATAAAAGACAGCACAAAGAATACACAGAATACTGAACAGACAGTAAAAAATACTCTACAGAAAACAAAATCCATCCCATGCAATGTATACCATACAGCACACACTGTACAAGAACTACGACTCCATACACACAATACATATGCTACAATACAAAATACAAGTACCACAGTAGAAAAATACAGGTCAACTACAATGCGACACCATCCCAGACCGGACAGGAGATACCACAGGCAGGGACCAGACCCACAGTACCTACCGTAGGGTACGTACCAAATCACCAGCGTCAGGAAGATCTCCCGTGGGGCACTGCGATGCAGGGCTCCTCCAACATAGAGTTGACACAGGTGCCCTAGCAGGCAGCACGAGAAGCGGCTCCTGCGGGGCGGCACAAAGAAAGGCTCCTCCAGGGCTGCGCAACCAGAGACTCCTCCAGAGCGGAAAGACAAAAGGGCTCCTCTGCCGCCAAGCCATCAGGGGCTCCTCCAATGCTGCACCCACCAAGGGCCCCACCAGCATGGCACCACCAACAGCTGCTCCGCTGCACCAAAGGGGCTCCAAGAAGAGCCGGGCATCAAACAAACTGCTCCTCCGGCGCTCCCTGCTAACCACTGCTCTGCTGCGGCGGCACAAAGCCAACCTCTGGGGAGGCGCCAAGACACGCTCCTCCGACGGGGCGACAACAAGGACGCCTGCGCAACGGCACTAGCACGGGCTCCTCCAGCGCAAAGCAACAAATGGCTCCTCCAGGGCGCTGCCACCATCGGCTCCTCCTCGGCAGCGTAACAAAGGGCTGCTCCTCTGCGGCACGACGAGGGGCTCCCGAGGCGCTTTGCCACCAATCGCTCCCCTGCGGCGCTGCGCTACAGGGCTGCTCCGGGGCGGCGCCACTGGGGGCTCTCCAGGAGCAACGCTATCAGCATCTCCTCTGGGGTGGTGCGAGCGCAATGCAACACGACTCATACCACGCTGGAAAGAACAGACTTGAAATACAATACGTCATACCACGTATTACAAACAGCCCAGCAGAAAACACAAGACGTACCATAGGATACAAAATACAACCCTACGCACACCATACCCACTAGGCCGGAAATACAAGATACAGCTCAAGAGACCCTCAGTACAATAAGCACTAAACCACGCAAAACCAAAACAATACATACAGCACAAAATACAGTCCAGATCAGATCATGCAATACTCAGTAGACACAGGACGACGCAATACGGAACACAAAACCAACTACAGTACGCTCCACCATGTACCCCCCGCCCTTGCTACAACCCATCCCCGACAAAGGACATTGTACAGACCACTTAAGAGACACAGAAGATGCCGTACAATCAAATACACCAAACCAAACGCCATACAAAAGAGCAAACGCAACGATGCGGCGATGACAGGCTCCTCCGGTGACGTCTGGCAAAGGGCTCCTCCGGGGTGCCGCCATTCAGGGCTCCTTCAGCGCGGGGCGACGAAAGGCTCCACAGAGACGGCCTGGGCTGTGTGATGAACATGTCCTCTGGGGCTGGCACGATGCAGGGCTCCCCAGGCTAAACAACCCCAGCTCCCTCAGCCTCTCCTCGAGACACACACCACCGAAGAAATCGCAGGAGCCAGTACATTACAAACCATAGCGCATGTCACAAGACACTTCCAGAAACAGCGCACAAAACCAGACGCAAAAGACAAGACAGGAAACAGAATCTGGGCGGGAAATACCTCAAAAGACAATACGTACCAGAAAATACAGGCAAAACAAGACAAAACCCAGTAAACGACACACAACAGAAGGTACTATGCAATACATATAACATACAACAGAAAACAAAACACGAATACATACCATCAAAATCATCCTGCACAATAAAAGACAGCACAAAGAATACACAGAATACTGAACAGACAGTAAAAAATACTCTACAGAAAACAAAATCCATCCCATGCAATGTATACCATACAGCACACACTGTACAAGAACTACGACTCCATACACACAATACATATGCTACAATACAAAATACAAGTACCACAGTAGAAAAATACAGGTCAACTACAATGCGACACATTCCCAGACCAGACAGGAGATACCACAGGCAGGGACCAGACCCACAGTACCTACCCTAGGGTACATACCAAATCACCAGCGTCAGGAAGATCTCCCGTGGGGCACTGCAATGCAGGGCTCCTCCAACATAAGTTGACACAGGTGCCCTAGCAGGCAGCACGAGAAGCGGCTCCTGCGGGGCGGCACAAAGAAAGGCTCCTCCAGGGCTGCGCAACCAAGGACTCCTCCAGAGCGGAAAGACAAAAGGGCTCCTCTGCCGCCAAGCCATCAGGGGCTCCTCCAATGCTGCACCCACCAAGGGCCCCACCAGCATGGCACCACCAACAGCTGCTCCGCTGCACCAAAGGGGCTCCAAGAAGAGCCGGGCATCAAACAAACTGCTCCTCCGGCGCTCCCTGCTAACCACTGCTCTGCTGCGGCGGCACAAAGCCAACCTCTGGGGAGGCGCCAAGACACGCTCCTCCGACGGGGCGACAACAAGGACGCCTGCGCAACGGCACTAGCACGGGCTCCTCCAGTGCAAAGCAACAAATGGCTCCTCCAGGGCGCTGCCACCATCGGCTCCTCCTCGGCAGCGTAACAAAGGGCTGCTCCTCTGCGGCACGACGAGGGGCTCCCGAGGCGCTTTGCCACCAATCGCTCCCCTGCGGCGCTGCGCTACAGGGCTGCTCCGGGGCGGCGCCACTGGGGGCTCTCCAGGAGCAACGCTATCAGCATCTCCTCTGGGGTGGTGCGAGCGCAATGCAACACGACTCATACCACGCTGGAAAGAACAGACTTGAAATACAATACGTCATACCACGTATTACAAACAGACCAGCAGAAAACACAAGACGTACCATAGGATACAAAATACAACCCTACGCACACCATACCCACTAGGCCGGAAATACAAGATACAGCTCAAGAGACCCTCAGTACAATAAGCACTAAACCACGCAAAACCAAAACAATACATACAGCACAAAATACAGTCCAGATCAGATCATGCAATACTCAGTAGACACAGGACGACGCAATACGGAACACAAAACCAACTACAGTACGCTCCACCATGTACCCCCCGCCCTTGCTACAACCCATCCCCGACAAAGGACATTGTACAGACCACTTAAGAGACACAGAAGATGCCGTACAATCAAATACACCAAACCAAACGCCATACAAAAGAGCAAACGCAACGATGCGGCGATGACAGGCTCCTCCGGTGACGTCTGGCAAAGGGCTCCTCCGGGGTGCCGCCATTCAGGGCTCCTTCAGCGCGGGGCGACGAAAGGCTCCACAGAGACGGCCTGGGCTGTGTGATGAACATGTCCTCTGGGGCTGGCACGATGCAGGGCTCCCCAGGCTAAACAACCCCAGCTCCCTCAGCCTCTCCTCGAGACACACACCACCGAAGAAATCGCAGGAGCCAGAACATTACAAACCATAGCGCATGTCACAAGACACTTCCAGAAACAGCGCACAAAACCAGACGCAAAAGACAAGACAGGAAACAGAATCTGGGCGGGAAATACCTCAAAAGACAATACGTACCAGAAAATACAGGCAAAACAAGACAAAACCCAGTAAACGACACACAACAGAAGGTACTATGCAATACATATAACATACAACAGAAAACAAAACACGAATACATACCATCAAAATCATCCTGCACAATAAAAGACAGCACAAAGAATACACAGAATACTGAACAGACAGTAAAAAATACTCTACAGAAAACAAAATCCATCCCATGCAATGTATACCATACAGCACACACTGTACAAGAACTACGACTCCATACACACAATACATATGCTACAATACAAAATACAAGTACCACAGTAGAAAAATACAGGCCAACTACAATGCGACACCATCCCAGACCGGACAGGAGATACCACAGGCAGGGACCAGACCCACAGTACCTACCCTAGGGTACATACCAAATCACCAGCGTCAGGAAGATCTCCCGTGGGGCACTGCAATGCAGGGCTCCTCCAACATAAGTTGACACAGGTGCCCTAGCAGGCAGCACGAGAAGCGGCTCCTGCGGGGCGGCACAAAGAAAGGCTCCTCCAGGGCTGCGCAACCAAGGACTCCTCCAGAGCGGAAAGACAAAAGGGCTCCTCTGCCGCCAAGCCATCAGGGGCTCCTCCAATGCTGCACCCACCGAGGGCCCCACCAGCATGGCACCACCAACAGCTGCTCCGCTGCACCAAAGGGGCTCCAAGAAGAGCCGGGCATCAAACAAACTGCTCCTCCGGCGCTCCCTGCTAACCACTGCTCTGCTGCGGCGGCACAAAGCCAACCTCTGGGGAGGCGCCAAGACACGCTCCTCCGACGGGGCGACAACAAGGACGCCTGCGCAACGGCACTAGCACGGGCTCCTCCAGCGCAAAGCAACAAATGGCTCCTCCAGGGCGCTGCCACCATCGGCTCCTCCTCGGCAGCGTAACAAAGGGCTGCTCCTCTGCGGCACGACGAGGGGCTCCCGAGGCGCTTTGCCACCAATCGCTCCCCTGCGGCGCTGCGCTACAGGGCTGCTCCGGGGCGGCGCCACTGGGGGCTCTCCAGGAGCAACGCTATCAGCATCTCCTCTGGGGTGGTGCGAGCGCAATGCAACACGACTCATACCACGCTGGAAAGAACAGACTTGAAATACAATACGTCATACCACGTATTACAAACAGCCCAGCAGAAAACACAAGACGTACCATAGGATACAAAATACAACCCTACGCACACCATACCCACTAGGCCGGAAATACAAGATACAGCTCAAGAGACCCTCAGTACAATAAGCACTAAACCACGCAAAACCAAAACAATACATACAGCACAAAATACAGTCCAGATCAGATCATGCAATACTCAGTAGACACAGGACGACGCAATACGGAACACAAAACCAACTACAGTACGCTCCACCATGTACCCCCCGCCCTTGCTACAACCCATCCCCGACAAAGGACATTGTACAGACCACTTAAGAGACACAGAAGATGCCGTACAATCAAATACACCAAACCAAACGCCATACAAAAGAGCAAACGCAACGATGCGGCGATGACAGGCTCCTCCGGTGACGTCTGGCAAAGGGCTCCTCCGGGGTGCCGCCATTCAGGGCTCCTTCAGCGCGGGGCGACGAAAGGCTCCACAGAGACGGCCTGGGCTGTGTGATGAACATGTCCTCTGGGGCTGGCACGATGCAGGGCTCCCCAGGCTAAACAACCCCAGCTCCCTCAGCCTCTCCTCGAGACACACACCACCGAAGAAATCGCAGGAGCCAGTACATTACAAACCATAGCGCATGTCACAAGACACTTCCAGAAACAGCGCACAAAACCAGACGCAAAAGACAAGACAGGAAACAGAATCTGGGCGGGAAATACCTCAAAAGACAATACGTACCAGAAAATACAGGCAAAACAAGACAAAACCCAGTAAACGACACACAACAGAAGGTACTATGCAATACATATAACATACAACAGAAAACAAAACACGAATACATACCATCAAAATCATCCTGCACAATAAAAGACAGCACAAAGAATACACAGAATACTGAACAGACAGTAAAAAATACTCTACAGAAAACAAAATCCATCCCATGCAATGTATACCATACAGCACACACTGTACAAGAACTACGACTCCATACACACAATACATATGCTACAATACAAAATACAAGTACCACAGTAGAAAAATACAGGTCAACTACAATGCGACACATTCCCAGACCAGACAGGAGATACCACAGGCAGGGACCAGACCCACAGTACCTACCCTAGGGTACATACCAAATCACCAGCGTCAGGAAGATCTCCCGTGGGGCACTGCAATGCAGGGCTCCTCCAACATAAGTTGACACAGGTGCCCTAGCAGGCAGCACGAGAAGCGGCTCCTGCGGGGCGGCACAAAGAAAGGCTCCTCCAGGGCTGCGCAACCAAGGACTCCTCCAGAGCGGAAAGACAAAAGGGCTCCTCTGCCGCCAAGCCATCAGGGGCTCCTCCAATGCTGCACCCACCAAGGGCCCCACCAGCATGGCACCACCAACAGCTGCTCCGCTGCACCAAAGGGGCTCCAAGAAGAGCCGGGCATCAAACAAACTGCTCCTCCGGCGCTCCCTGCTAACCACTGCTCTGCTGCGGCGGCACAAAGCCAACCTCTGGGGAGGCGCCAAGACACGCTCCTCCGACGGGGCGACAACAAGGACGCCTGCGCAACGGCACTAGCACGGGCTCCTCCAGCGCAAAGCAACAAATGGCTCCTCCAGGGCGCTGCCACCATCGGCTCCTCCTCGGCAGCGTAACAAAGGGCTGCTCCTCTGCGGCACGACGAGGGGCTCCCGAGGCGCTTTGCCACCAATCGCTCCCCTGCGGCGCTGCGCTACAGGGCTGCTCCGGGGCGGCGCCACTGGGGGCTCTCCAGGAGCAACGCTATCAGCATCTCCTCTGGGGTGGTGCGAGCGCAATGCAACACGACTCATACCACGCTGGAAAGAACAGACTTGAAATACAATACGTCATACCACGTATTACAAACAGCCCAGCAGAAAACACAAGACGTACCATAGGATACAAAATACAACCCTACGCACACCATACCCACTAGGCCGGAAATACAAGATACAGCTCAAGAGACCCTCAGTACAATAAGCACTAAACCACGCAAAACCAAAACAATACATACAGCACAAAATACAGTCCAGATCAGATCATGCAATACTCAGTAGACACAGGACGACGCAATACGGAACACAAAACCAACTACAGTACGCTCCACCATGTACCCCCCGCCCTTGCTACAACCCATCCCCGACAAAGGACATTGTACAGACCACTTAAGAGACACAGAAGATGCCGTACAATCAAATACACCAAACCAAACGCCATACAAAAGAGCAAACGCAACGATGCGGCGATGACAGGCTCCTCCGGTGACGTCTGGCAAAGGGCTCCTCCGGGGTGCCGCCATTCAGGGCTCCTTCAGCGCGGGGCGACGAAAGGCTCCACAGAGACGGCCTGGGCTGTGTGATGAACATGTCCTCTGGGGCTGGCACGATGCAGGGCTCCCCAGGCTAAACAACCCCAGCTCCCTCAGCCTCTCCTCGAGACACACACCACCGAAGAAATCGCAGGAGCCAGAACATTACAAACCATAGCGCATGTCACAAGACACTTCCAGAAACAGCGCACAAAACCAGACGCAAAAGACAAGACAGGAAACAGAATCTGGGCGGGAAATACCTCAAAAGACAATACGTACCAGAAAATACAGGCAAAACAAGACAAAACCCAGTAAACGACACACAACAGAAGGTACTATGCAATACATATAACATACAACAGAAAACAAAACACGAATACATACCATCAAAATCATCCTGCACAATAAAAGACAGCACAAAGAATACACAGAATACTGAACAGACAGTAAAAAATACTCTACAGAAAACAAAATCCATTCCATGCAATGTATACCATACAGCACACACTGTACAAGAACTACGACTCCATACACACAATACATATGCTACAATACAAAATACAAGTACCACAGTAGAAAAATACAGGTCAACTACAATGCGACACATTCCCAGACCAGACAGGAGATACCACAGGCAGGGACCAGACCCACAGTACCTACCGTAGGGTACGTACCAAATCACCAGCGTCAGGAAGATCTCCCGTGGGGCACTGCGATGCAGGGCTCCTCCAACATAAGTTGACACAGGTGCCCTAGCAGGCAGCACGAGAAGCGGCTCCTGCGGGGCGGCACAAAGAAAGGCTCCTCCAGGGCTGCGCAACCAAGGAATCCTCCAGAGCGGAAAGACAAAAGGGCTCCTCTGCCGCCAAGCCATCAGGGGCTCCTCCAATGCTGCACCCACCGAGGGCCCCACCAGCATGGCACCACCAACAGCTGCTCCGCTGCACCAAAGGGGCTCCAAGAAGAGCTGGGCATCAAACAAACTGCTCCTCCGGCGCTCCCTGCTAACCACTGCTCTGCTGCGGCGGCACAAAGCCAACCTCTGGGGAGGCGCCAAGACACGCTCCTCCGACGGGGCGACAACAAGGACGCCTGCGCAACGGCACTAGCACGGGCTCCTCCAGCGCAAAGCAACAAATGGCTCCTCCAGGGCGCTGCCACCATCGGCTCCTCCTCGGCAGCGTAACAAAGGGCTGCTCCTCTGCGGCACGACGAGGGGCTCCCGAGGCGCTTTGCCACCAATCGCTCCCCTGCGGCGCTGCGCTACAGGGCTGCTCCGGGGCGGCGCCACTGGGGGCTCTCCAGGAGCAACGCTATCAGCATCTCCTCTGGGGTGGTGCGAGCGCAATGCAACACAACTCATACCACGCTGGAAAGAACAGACTTGAAATACAATACGTCATACCACGTATTACAAACAGACCAGCAGGAAACACAAGACGTACCATAGGATACAAAATACAACCCTACGCACACCATACCCACTAGGCCGGAAATACAAGATACAGCTCAAGAGACCCTCAGTACAATAAGCACTAAACCACGCAAAACCAAAACAATACATACAGCACAAAATACAGTCCAGATCAGATCATGCAATACTCAGTAGACACAGGACGACGCAATACGGAACACAAAACCAACTACAGTACGCTCCACCATGTACCCCCCGCCCTTGCTACAACCCATCCCCGACAAAGGACATTGTACAGACCACTTAAGAGACACAGAAGATGCCGTACAATCAAATACACCAAACCAAACGCCATACAAAAGAGCAAACGCAACGATGCGGCGATGACAGGCTCCTCCGGTGACATCTGGCAAAGGGCTCCTCCGGGGTGCCGCCATTCAGGGCTCCTTCAGCGCGGGGCGACGAAAGGCTCCACAGAGACGGCCTGGGCTGTGTGATGAACATGTCCTCTGGGGCTGGCACGATGCAGGGCTCCCCAGGCTAAACAACCCCAGCTCCCTCAGCCTCTCCTCGAGACACACACCACCGAAGAAATCGCAGGAGCCAGTACATTACAAACCATAGCGCATGTCACAAGACACTTCCAGAAACAGCGCACAAAACCAGACGCAAAAGACAAGACAGGAAACAGAATCTGGGCGGGAAATACCTCAAAAGACAATACGTACCAGAAAATACAGGCAAAACAAGACAAAACCCAGTAAACGACACACAACAGAAGGTACTATGCAATACATATAACATACAACAGAAAACAAAACACGAATACATACCATCAAAATCATCCTGCACAATAAAAGACAGCACAAAGAATACACAGAATACTGAACAGACAGTAAAAAATACTCTACAGAAAACAAAATCCATCCCATGCAATGTATACCATACAGCACACACTGTACAAGAACTACGACTCCATACACACAATACATATGCTACAATACAAAATACAAGTACCACAGTAGAAAAATACAGGCCAACTACAATGCGACACCATCCCAGACCGGACAGGAGATACCACAGGCAGGGACCAGACCCACAGTACCTACCCTAGGGTACATACCAAATCACCAGCGTCAGGAAGATCTCCCGTGGGGCACTGCAATGCAGGGCTCCTCCAACATAAGTTGACACAGGTGCCCTAGCAGGCAGCACGAGAAGCGGCTCCTGCGGGGCGGCACAAAGAAAGGCTCCTCCAGGGCTGCGCAACCAAGGACTCCTCCAGAGCGGAAAGACAAAAGGGCTCCTCTGCCGCCAAGCCATCAGGGGCTCCTCCAATGCTGCACCCACCGAGGGCCCCACCAGCATGGCACCACCAACAGCTGCTCCGCTGCACCAAAGGGGCTCCAAGAAGAGCTGGGCATCAAACAAACTGCTCCTCCGGCGCTCCCTGCTAACCACTGCTCTGCTGCGGCGGCACAAAGCCAACCACTGGGGAGGCGCCAAGACACGCTCCTCCGACGGGGCGACAACAAGGACGCCTGCGCAACGGCACTAGCACGGGCTCCTCCAGCGCAAAGCAACAAATGGCTCCTCCAGGGCGCTGCCACCATCGGCTCCTCCTCGGCAGCGTAACAAAGGGCTGCTCCTCTGCGGCACAACGAGGGGCTCCCGAGGCGCTTTGCCACCAATCGCTCCCCTGCGGCGCTGCGCTACAGGGCTGCTCCGGGGCGGCGCCACTGGGGGCTCTCCAGGAGCAACGCTATCAGCATCTCCTCTGGGGTGGTGCGAGCGCAATGCAACACAACTCATACTACGCTGGAAAGAACAGACTTGAAATACAATACGTCATACCACGTATTACAAACAGCCCAGCAGAAAACACAAGACGTACCATAGGATACAAAATACAACCCTACGCACACCATACCCACTAGGCCGGAAATACAAGATACAGCTCAAGAGACCCTCAGTACAATAAGCACTAAACCACGCAAAACCAAAACAATACATACAGCACAAAATACAGTCCAGATCAGATCATGCAATACTCAGTAGACACAGGACGACGCAATACGGAACACAAAACCAACTACAGTACGCTCCACCATGTACCCCCCGCCCTTGCTACAACCCATCCCCGACAAAGGACATTGTACAGACCACTTAAGAGACACAGAAGATGCCGTACAATCAAATACACCAAACCAAACGCCATACAAAAGAGCAAACGCAATGATGCGGCGATGACAGGCTCCTCCGGTGACATCTGGCAAAGGGCTCCTCCGGGGTGCCGCCATTCAGGGCCCCTTCAGCGCGGGGCGACGAAAGGCTCCACAGAGACGGCCTGGGCTGTGTGATGAACATGTCCTCTGGGGCTGGCATGATGCAGGGCTCCCCAGGCTAAACAACCCCAGCTCCCTCAGCCTCTCCTCGAGACACACACCACCGAAGAAATCGCAGGAGCCAGTACATTACAAACCATAGCGCATGTCACAAGACACTTCCAGAAACAGCGCACAAAACCAGACGCAAAAGACAAGACAGGAAACAGAATCTGGGCGGGAAATACCTCAAAAGACAATACGTACCAGAAAATACAGGCAAAACAAGACAAAACCCAGTAAACGACACACAACAGAAGGTACTATGCAATACATATAACATACAACAGAAAACAAAACACGAATACATACCATCAAAATCATCCTGCACAATAAAAGACAGCACAAAGAATACACAGAATACTGAACAGACAATAAAAAATACTCTACAGAAAACAAAATCCATCCCACGCAATGTATACCATACAGCACACACTGTACAAGAACTACGACTCCATACACACAATACATATGCTACAATACAAAATACAAGTACCACAGTAGAAAAATACAGGCCAACTACAATGCGACACCATCCCAGACCGGACAGGAGATACCACAGGCAGGGACCAGACCCACAGTACCTACCGTAGGGTACATACCAAATCACCAGCGTCAGGAAGATCTCCCGTGGGGCACTGCAATGCAGGGCTCCTCCAACATAAGTTGACACAGGTGCCCTAGCAGGCAGCACGAGAAGCGGCTCCTGCGGGGCGGCACAAAGAAAGGCTCCTCCAGGGCTGCGCAACCAGAGAGTCCTCCAGAGCGGAAAGACAAAAGGGCTCCTCTGCCGCCAAGCAATCAGGGGCTCCTCCAATGCTGCACCCACCAAGGGCCCCACCAGCATGGCACCACCAACAGCTGCTCCGCTGCACCAAAGGGGCTCCAAGAAGAGCCGGGCATCAAACAAACTGCTCCTCCGGCGCTCCCTGCTAACCACTGCTCTGCTGCGGCAGCACAAAGCCAACCTCTGGGGAGGCGCCAAGACACGCTCCTCCGACGGGGCGACAACAAGGACGCCTGCGCAACGGCACTAGCACGGGCTCCTCCAGCGCAAAGCAACAAATGGCTCCTCCAGGGCGCTGCCACCATCGGCTCCTCCTCGGCAGCGTAACAAAGGGCTGCTCCTCTGCGGCACGACGAGGGGCTCCCGAGGCGCTTTGCCACCAATCGCTCCCCTGCGGCGCTGCACTACAGGGCTGCTCCGGGGCGGCGCCACTGGGGGCTCTCCAGGAGCAACGCTATCAGCATCTCCTCTGGGGTGGTGCGAGCGCAATGCAACACAACTCATACCACGCTGGAAAGAACAGACTTGAAATACAATACGTCATACCACGTATTACAAACAGCCCAGCAGAAAACACAAGACGTACCATAGGATACAAAATACAACCCTACGCACACCATACCCACTAGGCCGGAAATACAAGATACAGCTCAAGAGACCCTCAGTACAATAAGCACTAAACCACGCAAAACCAAAACAATACATACAGCACAAAATACAGTCCAGATCAGATCATGCAATACTCAGTAGACACAGGACGACGCAATACGGAACACAAAACCAACTACAGTACGCTCCACCATGTACCCCCCGCCCTTGCTACAACCCATCCCCGACAAAGGACATTGTACAGACCACTTAAGAGACACAGAAGATGCCGTACAATCAAACACACCAAACCAAACGCCATACAAAAGAGCAAACGCAATGATGCGGCGATGACAGGCTCCTCCGGTGACATCTGGCAAAGGGCTCCTCCGGGGTGCCGCCATTCAGGGCTCCTTCAGCGCGGGGCGACGAAAGGCTCCACAGAGACAGCCTGGGCTGTGTGATGAACATGTCCTCTGGGGCTGGCACGATGCAGGGCTCCCCAGGCTAAACAACCCCAGCTCCCTCAGCCTCTCCTCGAGACACACACCACCGAAGAAATCGCAGGAGCCAGTACATTACAAACCATAGCGCATGTCACAAGACACTTCCAGAAACAGCGCACAAAACCAGACGCAAAAGACAAGACAGGAAACAGAATCTGGGCGGGAAATACCTCAAAAGACAATACGTACCAGAAAATACAGGCAAAACAAGACAAAACCCAGTAAACGACACACAACAGAAGGTACTATGCAATACATATAACATACAACAGAAAACCAAACACGAATACATACCATCAAAATCATCCTGCACAATAAAAGACAGCACAAAGAATACACAGAATACTGAACAGACAGTAAAAAATACTCTACAGAAAACAAAATCCATCCCATGCAATGTATACCATACAGCACACACTGTACAAGAACTACGACTCCATACACACAATACATATGCTACAATACAAAATACAAGTACCACAGTAGAAAAATACAGGCCAACTACAATGCGACACCATCCCAGACCGGACAGGAGATACCACAGGCAGGGACCAGACCCACAGTACCTACCGTAGGGTACATACCAAATCACCAGCGTCAGGAAGATCTCCCGTGGGGCACTGCAATGCAGGGCTCCTCCAACATAAGTTGACACAGGTGCCCTAGCAGGCAGCACGAGAAGTGGCTCCTGCGGGGCGGCACAAAGAAAGGCTCCTCCAGGGCTGCGCAACCAAGGACTCCTCCAGAGCGGAAAGACAAAAGGGCTCCTCTGCCGCCAAGCCATCAGGGGCTCCTCCAATGCTGCACCACCAAGGGCCCCACCAGCATGGCACCACCAACAGCTGCTCCGCTGCACCAAAGGGGCTCCAAGAAGAGCCGGGCATCAAACAAACTGCTCCTCCGGCGCTCCCTGCTAACCACTGCTCTGCTGCGGCGGCACAAAGCCAACCTCTGGGGAGGCGCCAAGACACGCTCCTCCGACGGGGCGACAACAAGGACGCCTGCGCAACGGCACTAGCACGGGCTCCTCCAGCGCAAAGCAACAAATGGCTCCTCCAGGGCGCTGCCACCATCGGCTCCTCCTCAGCAGCGTAACAAAGGGCTGCTCCTCTGCGGCACGACGAGGGGCTCCCGAGGCGCTTTGCCACCAATCGCTCCCCTGCGGCGCTGCGCTACAGGGCTGCTCCGGGGTGGCGCCACTGGGGGCTCTCCAGGAGCAACGCTATCAGCATCTCCTCTGGGGTGGTGCGAGCGCAATGCAACACAACTCATACCACGCTGGAAAGAACAGACTTGAAATACAATACGTCATACCACGTATTACAAACAGCCCAGCAGAAAACACAAGACGTACCATAGGATACAAAATACAACCCTACGCACACCATACCCACTAGGCCGGAAATACAAGATACAGCTCAAGAGACCCTCAGTACAATAAGCACTCAATCACGCAAAACCAAAACAATACAGCACAATATACAATTCTGACAAAGGTCGTGGAATACATACCCATGAACACAACACGTTCTTTAGAATACACGCAAAACACCATACAAAAACTACACTACACTACATTACATATGATGGAAGATATAATACAGGACATATACTACAGATTTCAAAATAAAATACTAAATACAGAATGCAATACGAAATACTACACATTGCATAAGATAAACAAGAGACTGTTATAAATCATTAGGGTAGAACACATTATTGCACAGTAAATACCATATTACACAGCATACAATAAAACCCACCCCACTCTACAAAGGACACATAGAACACAGGAAATACATTGCATAAAGAATTCTCTACAGAAAGCACAATCCATTCCATTTCATGGATACTACATAGTACATGCAGTACAAAACCTACAGTTCAATACACATAAGACATCCACTACAATACAAAATATAAATACAATAGAAAATACAATACATACAAAATGCAATACCTTACCATATGATACCATAGATACCGGACTTAGATTACATACCACACAATACATGCTAAGTTATACCACACCTGCTAAAAAAAAGGCATGCATACCATACATTACAATGCATACCATGCAATACATACCAGACCGTTCCCCACACCATCGCCTAAATACCACAGCATACCTGAAATACCCTGTAATAGCATACCATGCCATCCTACAGCATAAAAAAATATACCTTCCCATACTAAAAAAACCCACCACTATACATACCATACTGCAAATACAGGAAAGGCAATACAAAATGCAATATCACGCTTAACGTAAAACAACGCAGACCACACAATACCATACCCAATGCCAAACCACATCCCACACTACAGCCAATGCTTCTGGGGCAGCACAGCGAAGGGCTGCAAGGAGGCCTGGGCAGCACGATGAACAGCTCTGAGAAGGAGGCAAAATATAGGGCTCCTCAGGCATGGGGCAACAACGGGCTCCTCCACGGCAGCGTGATGAAGATCTCCTCTGGGGCGGCGCAAGGAGGGGCTCCTCCCGTGCAAAGCTAATAAAGGCCTCCTCAAGGGCGCTGCAATGAAGGGCTCCTCTGCGGGGGTGCAAGAACCAGCTCCTCCGCTACCAAGCGACTAGGGGCTCCTCCAGGGTCACATGAGGTCACATAATTCCACCGAGCTATACAACCCCACTTCCCTCTGCCGCTCCTCAGACAACTTGCAATACACACCCCAGATACAATACAAAACAAAACAAGATACACACCAGACATTCCATACCATACCCGACATACAAAACGTACAGTACAATTCCTAGAATAAACATAATAAATACCATACAACCTATAGAATACAAGAAAGCCAACAGATTACATACATAAATACCATACAATACAGAAAATACACGCTACAACACAAATAACCGCACACAAGATGGCACAAACTGAAGCACAATACAATACATATGAGACAATGCAAGAGCCCTACATAAAATACAGTACATACAAAACATACCAAACAACACAGGAAATCATACAGCACCACACATACCACACAATTTATGACAAACCACACCATACAAACCACAACACAATACACGTCATCCTAAAACACACATCACAACACAGAGAGAATACAACACTACACACAAGAGACAGGAAATACTAAGTGTCAAATACCATGCAGACAGGGCATTACAAACCATCCAACAGAAAATACAGGGCATACCCCAGAATACAAGACTATACTATACATACCATACACACAACACACACAGAAGTGCATGACACACAACACAAAATACAATCTATGCAATACCAAACCATACAACGGGAAACGCATGCAACCCAAAATACAGTCCAATACAAAATACAACCCATACCACGCAATAAAATACAGACCACAAGAAACAATACATACATATTACTGTGCGTGTAATACTATGCCACACAACACAATGCATAGAATTCTGCACAACACAGGCAATACACAATACAATATACAATCCAAAACAACCTGCAGTACAATATGGTACATACTGTATGGTCTGTCTCACAGGGTATCTACTACACCGTACGTACCATGCAACACAATACAAGAAAACACAGAATACAAAACACAACACAGAATGGAAAAAGTAGTATACAATAGAACACAAAATACAATAAAACACACAAGAGAATACAGTACATCTAACAACAAAATTCCCACACAATACATACAATAAATATACAACACATACAGTAGAAGTACTACACAACACAATGCACTAACACACTAACAGAAAAAATATAAAAAGAGTACATACGATCCAATATGATACTACACATACAATACATACAGATACACACAACACAGTACATAAAACCAATACACAGAATACATACAGTGCAATACAAAATATAAATACCATACCATAGAATAGAAAATACAATACATACAATAGAAAATACCATACCGCACTATACCATACCATACAATGGATACCATACATGCAAGACATATATTATATTCCATACAATACATGCCAAACAATACTATACATGCTGTACAATACAATGCATATCATGCGGTACATACCATATAACTAAACACCATACCCTAAACACTGTACACTAGCATAACCTACCATAGGCACAATACCATACCACACATACTATACCATACAAAATACACCTTACCATCCAAACCAAAACACCATACATACACTAACGGCAATACAAAATGCAACACAACGGTCAAAGTAATGCATAGAACACAGTACCACAGCCAGTTCCATACCATATCCCGTACCACACCAATACCTCTGGCACAGTATGCTGAAGGGCTCCAAGACCACCAAGAAACACAATGGAACTGTCAAAAAACACCAACTGGGGAATCACCCCAAAGAAACTAGGAAGAGAATGGCTCCTCCAGGGCCATGCAGCGAAGCCCCTCACCAGCGTTGTGTGGTGATGCACTCTAATAAAAGCTGGATGATGAAGCACTACTAAACAGATACACAGTTAATGAAGCTCCCCAGAAAATCCAGGTGGTGAACTCCCCAGGAAAGCCAGGCAGTGGAGGAACCCAACAAAGCCACTCTGTGAAGGACTAGCTGGGCATTCAAGCATCCTCCAGGACCTCATGCTGACGCACTCCTCACATGCTTCAAAACCCTTGTGAGCACTTCTAGAAAACAGCACTGAAATAGCTGTTCTTATCCTCAGTCAGAAATACCCAGCCAACAACCGTACAGAGATAATTCCTAGGAAGCTGCAGGAAAGTTCCTGAATGCATCCAAATTCATCACCTCCTAGGCCTTCCTGGGAAATTCCTCATTTCTCACTGGTTTTACTGTGCTAAAGAACTGCACTACACCATTCCCAGAATGGAAATGCTGCCTGCGTTTAGCCAGGCTACACCTCACAGGGACACAAATGCCGCATCTCTTCCCAGACCACTGCTGTTGCACAGGGATCAGTCAACTTTGTGGGCAACAGAGTTGAGAAGAAGCTATCCTCTTCAGTCTTTATGTTAAATATATACTACCTTTACAGGGAACATAAGACATTCTCAAGGCCAAGGGAGGAAGGGCTTGTCCCTGCATGGCATTTAACAGTCTGTTCCAGAAGAAAAATAAAGTACCGAGATTAATTTCTGGGCCCCAACACCACAATCCAGCATATCCTGTAAATGCAGACTTAAAGGGAAAGCAGTGAGCAAGCCACTGCACTTTAGACACAATCCTGCAACACCTTCATGCATACGAGGGCAGGGGGGTCTCCCTGGCAGCGAGTTACCTCCTCCCCCTGCCAGCAGCAGGGACAGAAGAGCGACAAGCACTCACACCATAAGCAAAGACATGTTTCTGACACTGCTTGGAAAAGACCACTCCACACCACCTACTCACACACACGGAGCACCACAAAGCTGGGCAGCACTAAATTCAGCCTGCTCAGGCAGCTCCTGCTTGCCTCGGGGGTGATCCACATACCCTTCTCCCCACAGCCAGCACAGGAAGACTGGAGCTCCCTGAGCACAAAACCCTGGCATCGTTTCTACATGCACCCCAGGGTGTAGCGCAGGGCATGGGCCAGGCTTCATTTATTCCACATGAAGAACTGCCTGAAGAACAGGTTCTGAATGGACTGGTGCCCATGAACCATCTTAGCTGCCCCTCACATCAACAGCACATCCATAACCAGCTCCGTTTAGTTTTCAAATGCCAAGGGGGGTGTGCGTTCAACGGCCTCTTTTGAGGTGGAAACTGGCAGCACCAGAGGTCCCCGGTCCCTATCTCCAGTGCTCAGCCTCTGAACCGCGGGGCCTGATGCTAAACCACCCGGCGTGACACAGCGCCACAGCCCGGCGCACACTCGGGGCCTGTCACCGTGCCGGCTCCTCACGGCAGGGCCGGGCACAGGCTCCAGACCCGCAGGCAGGCTGCCCGCCGCCCGCTCCGGGGGAAAAGCGCCTTTCTCCCCTCGCCAGTCCCGCCGGACAAGGTGTTGGCTCACCCGGCCGTCCTCCACGAAACTGCCGCCGCCGCCTCCTCAGGGCGCTGCCGCCTCAGGGCGCCGCAGCCGCGTCCTAACGACAGCTCCGCGCGCGGCAGGAACCGCCCCTCGCACCGGCCGGTGCCGCCCGAAGTTTCCCGAAGCCGCGCGTGCTTCGCACCCACCAATGGGAGGGGAGGGGAGGGGCGGCCCGGGCCGGAGCGGAGCGGGTGCCGACAGCCCCGGCCGGAGGCCAGAGTAGCCCGCCCGCAGCTCTGGCGGGCCGAGGGAGGGGAGAGACAGCGGCGCCCGCGGCAGAGCCCGCCTGGCAGGGCTCGGCTCGCCCGCCCGCTCCTACCCAGCCCCCGTAACCCCGCACCTCAGCCCCGGCCCCGGCCCCGGCCGAACCCCACCTGAAGCCAAGCCTGGGGCGAGCCCCAGTCCCAAGCCGCAGACCAGCTCCTGCCTGTCCCGGGGAGGACTCGCTGAGGCGGCTCCGTCCCGACACAGCCCGGCTCCGATGCCTCGCTGCGGCAAGAGCTCTGGCCGCGGCAGCTCCCCGCCGAGGGCAGCTCCCCCCGCGGGCAGGGGCGGCTCGGCCACAGCGGCGGCAGCAGCGCCCGCCGGCCGCAGCCGCCCGCGGGGAGGCGCTGAGGCGCAGTGCCCTGGCAACAGGCAGACGCGCTCCGGGGTACCCCTCAGATTCCCTCTCCTGTGACAAGGCGCCACCCCATTGGCCGGCGGCCCCGACGCCTCTGGGCCCAGCCAATGGCGAGCGCCCTGGCCCCCCGCCCGCCCGCCCGCCCGCCGGCAGCCCCGGGCCCGGCCGGGCCCAGTACAGGCCCAGCGTGGGGGGCGGTAGGCTCAGGGCTGCGGAGGCCGCGCACAGCTCGGGGCAGGAGCAGAGGGGCCCCCTCAGGGCCCGGTTTGAGTCCCCCTCGACTCCTTCCCCGAGAGGAGCCTGGTCACAAGGGGACGGCCACAGGAGCTGGTCAAAGAACACGGCAGGGGTGTTGCAGAGGGCACCGCGTCCACAGAGGCCTCCTCAGGCGGCCACAGGGAGGGCAGCGGGCCTTCACCCCACTGTAGGGAGAGGGGACTCAGCCAAGCCCTGTAACGTGCTTCCCTGTCAGCATCAACACCACTCACGGTGACTCCCTTGAGCAAAACTATTGGGGGACAAACTTGGAAGAAACCTGCAATAAACTTTGTCAGAATCCACGGCTGAGCCTATGGAAAGCTCTTACTCCTTTGCTGTCTGCCCAGATGTCACGGCAGGATGGTAAAGAACTAAGAGGCAAGAAAAGCAGAGAAAAATCAAATTCAATTGAAAATAAATTCCTTTAGTTTAAAAATGAAATCACATTAGTTTAACTAAAGAACTCCTTTTCAGGTCCCACTCCAAGATTAAGTCATTATCCCAGAGTTACGTGTATTCGGGCCACCACAACAAAAAATGGCAATGAAGAGAGGACTGTGCAACAGGAGCAGCAGAGCAGCTCCCTCCTCTAAGCCCCTGTCAAGGGCAGGTACCTGGGCACGGACCCCAGACGGCCTCCGTGCCCCCTCACCTGCCATGCCCATGAACAGGCCAGCAGAGGTTTGTCTCTGCAATCACTGACCTCGGTGGAAAACCCCTCCCAGGATCATGCCTGGGCTGGGGTCTCCTGTCATTCTCACCCGAAACAGTGTCTGTTTCTGAGGATCACTCTTCCAGAAAGACATAAGCCAAGGAGAAAGCAGCCAGAGGCTATGGTTAAGAAGGGTCAGGGCTTCAGGAAACAGGGTCTCACAGGATTAATCATAGGGTGAATGGACTTGTTTAACATCAGCATCTTCTTAACAGAAGAGCTGTCTAAGGGCCTTTAAATATTTAAAAGGATGCTACAAATCAAAAAGTAATTAACTTCTCCCCATGCTCTGGGTTGAGGGCACTCCGTGTTGACCAGGCTTTCAATGAAGCAAAGGAAATGCATTTGAGGTGTTACGGAAGGAGAATTTGGGGGCAGTTTGAGAGCAGTCTGTAGCACCACAAGATAAAAGGAGGGAGGAGTTACGGTCTGCGCCCCGTCACACAAGGAACAGAGGCTTGCACATCTTAGCCATATTATTAAAACAGATGGGTACCCTCTCAGGTGGCAGCTGGAGAGAAGCACTTCCTACTCACTTCATTTGAAGTACAGTATTTCAAAATGGATTTTCTGGGGAGGAGGCAGGGGGGTAAAGATTTCACCAGTTGCTTTTTTTCAGAGCAAATAAGCATGTATTACAGGGTAAGGTGATGCAGAGTCTACGTGGTGAAACGTTACCCTCTGCCTTTCTGGGTAACTTGAAAATTTTCAGGGTCTCCTGAGTGCCCGGGTACTCTCATCTGTATCTCCAACAGAGTAGTTTCAATCAGTATTCCAGTATCCTGGAGTTACCAATTCATCCTGCCAGAAGAATAAAAATGCATCCTGCTCTTAAGGAAAGAATACAAGAACAGGGAAATGCACTTCAACAGAGAGAACTTCAACCTACCAGCACAGAGCAGCTCACAACGGCTTTGACTGTCCCAGTGTGCTGCTTTGGTCATACCCAAGTTTTTCAGTCCCGATGTATCAGTAATAAAACTTGATCTATCATGCAACATCAAAATTTACTTCCAAATGTGCTTTTGTGATTACAGATCTGACTGGGAGCCTCCAGCAATAAAAAGCTATTTCTGCTTTCAAAATAAAGGCTAGTAGCTCCTGTGAGCAGCTTAAATAGCCATTCACAGACTAATGCTGTGATACAGAATGCTTTAGCTTGAGGAAGGTTATGGTCACAGAAATCACTGTACAAAACACCAAATGGATTCTTTCTGTATGGAATAACTTGAGCAAACAGTAAGCCGTTGGCCAACAGAAGCTGATGTTCTCCAAATTCGCAGGAGTTCCCCATCATAAATGTTTGTATTTTTGACATCTACAATTTTTGAGAGAAGCTTCTGACACACAATTGGCAGAAGATGGTCCCCACATCCAAAAGCACCCAATGCCAGCTTGCAGCAACAGCCATTTCATTTTAAGCAGAGCACACTGAGCCACACAGCTGAAAAGCTTGAGCGTATTTGGATGTCTGTCTCCAGCTCCCAGGGGAGCCAGAGCCACACAAGAATAATTCCCCTGCAGAATTTCCAGATTTGGCACCTTTTTGGACACAATTCACATGGCTCCAGTCACCTGCCCTGAAACACACTAAAACTTTTACTTTCTTGAAAGCTCAGGCGTGCTGCAAACACACAGAAGGCAAGATCCTTCAACAGTCTTTAGAAATCACAGAGACACAGGCAAACGTTTTTCCCGCAGTATGTTACAAGTTTAATTGTGCAAAAATACAGTCATCAAGACTTAAGCTTTGTTGTAAACTGAATGTAATTCCAGTGAGGTACAGGCATGGAAAGAGGTCCTACTGTAATTACAGCAAATACACCATAGTCACTGTGTGTATGCGGTTCGATACACTGATATACTGTTCTCAAGTGATTTACACATTCTGTATTTAACTGTATTAATCTGTATTTAATCTGTATTAATCAAGAGAACCAAAGAAATGACACCAAAGAGGAAAGCCAGTAGCACTGCACTAACTCAAAAGAACGTTAACAAAATTTAGACAAACTCCCCAGTGATGGCCAAGAATTAATCTGTGATATGGCAGGTGGGCAGTGTAACTCCCCTTCATCCAACACAGTATATACTGTGCTTCAGCAAAAGAAAAGGCTTTCCTAATGCCAGCATTTATTTCAAGCACAGGAAGATGAAGCATTAACAACCTTTAAAACTGTGTTTCAAACCATGAAATACCAATGGTGTTGCATAAGAACATAAGAAATAGATGGGGGGCGGGGGGGGGGGGCAGGAAACACAAAAAACTTTCAGAGCTCAGTTCTCTGGCTCCACCACTTAATAAGACAAAAAACCCATATGGAAAAGACAGACACTGCTGAATCCCCTCGCTGACTAAAATCCTCCTGCAGTGCCTACATCACTGAGGAAAAAATAGCTTTCAAAGCAATTCCCCTCCTTACACATTCATGTTTTAACATAACCAGCTTGGGCATTCGTAATGCTGTCCCCCTATGGCTACTTTTTGGTTCTAACAAATCTAGACGCTTCTTGCAAAAGCATTTCAACATCTTTGTTATCCTTGTCTTCTGAACTTGGTTCCCAGTCAGAGTCTTCATCGGTAGGTTTGCACACCTCTTCCTCATCATCTCTAAAGCCGCCATTAAGGTCATACTCATGTGGTTCATCTTTCTGCAGGAGCGGGCTGGAAACTAGGACCATGCGTGGCAATCGGTTAGCTGAGGGGAATGTGCTCAAGCTTGTCTAGACAACAATTAACATGATGAGACGTGTTTACAGAGCACAGGGGAGTGGGAGACGGATGGTGGATGGCGCCAAGGATGGCACCAAGGAAAGGGAACACCTTGCTGTTAATTGATGGCAGTTAACCACCAATCAGGGATTGCCTAGGATGCAATGCTTAGCTTCAAGAACCAATCTGTTTAAAACGCGCAGCTTCTGAAAGTGTATATAACCTCGTGCTTCTGTACAATAAATTGACATTTGCTTGCATCAAGCTGCGTCCCGTCTCTTCATTCGCCGCATCTTTCTCCACAGCCCTTTCTCCTGTAGGGACAAAAATGCCATATATTCATTAATAATAAATACAGAACGAAAGAGACCTTGCAGGGGCCATCTAGTTAGCCTCTCTCCTCAGCAGGAGAAAGGCTCAACTAAAGCACTCTATCCAATGCTGACAATTTTGTGTTTGACTTTCAAGACTCTCATGTAAAGCTGTACCATCCCTCTCTGACCACTACTGCAGGGCTTACCAGTCTGATCAATTAAGAAAGTTCTCCTTAGTGGCTTTTCTTCCAGCACTTGGAAAACAGTTGCCAGGCCTCTTCTGATAACATCTTCTGATATCAGAAGAAAACGGTATCAGATAACATCTTCTGACAACTCTCCTTTCCTGAAGGAGTGGCATACACAATTTTCCTGGTCATCTTCCTGCTACTTCTATACCTAAACAAGGCATCTTTCTTGCCCTTTAGCCCCTAGCTCTTGCTAGACAGCTATTCCGACTCTAAATTTTCTGCCTTCACCCATCCATATTTACTTAGGGCTACTTTATACTCTTGCTCTTTGGAATCTGACATGGCTTTGAATTCCCATTCACTTCTTTCCTGAGCTTCAGGTCAGCAAAGACAATCTGCTAGATCACTCACCTCCTACGTTCTCAACTTCGATCTGTGCTGTGTAGTCTGTGCTTCCTTTCTGAACACACGTTAAGGAAACAACAAATGCTGAACACTTCTTTCCTGAGCTGGATGCAGCCTACCCCTTTCCCAGTTCAGTCTATTCTATCGCGCTGCTGTCCAATCTGCTGCCTATCCATCTTCTGCACAGCTCACACTTTGTGATTAAATTGCCTTCTCTCTTCCCAGTATGTCACAATACTCTACATTGGCAGGAGTCAAAACTTGGAAACCTCTATTCACAAGAAATGGATGCTGCTCGCTGCATGTTCCTAAACTTTTTTAGGCAGCTTGTCTTGCAGTAGTCTTTTAATTGCTCAAATATGTTGACATATATAAACCAGTTCCCAGAGACAGGGCAAGCCTGATTTTTGAAGAAGCCTTATCTACCTGACTTGGTAGCATCGATGCAAAGCTGCTGCCATAGCAGCATTGCCTTCTCCTTTTACTTATCGGTAGCTGTGAACCTTTAACATGTTTATTTCCACTGCTTTGGGACTTTGGCAGATGTGCACGACCATTGCTCTACCAGCCTACGCTACCTCCCTTTTTCTTACAGGCCCACAATTCCTAACTAGCCACAGTCTGTTAATATTCCAGTCATGGTATGCTGCCCTTAAGTCACACCCCCGAGTAAAGCTGTATTTGTTCCTTTTCTTCCCAGCCTCCAGTTTCTGCATTCTTACCTCATTTGGAGATAACCTGTCAATGATCTCATAATGATTTATCTGTTGAGCAGTTCTTATCATCTTTTATATGAAACTAGAAATGTGTCTTCTCAGCTACACAACCCAGTCCAAATCATCCATGTTTATATTAACCTCAGGTATTTCTTAGCAGCTTCTTGAAACCTCAGGTCAGAGCTCCAGACACTCAAGCTGTGCGTGTGGTGAACAAGCAAGAACACCAGCACCTGGTGTAGTCAGATCACATCCTCTGTCAGTTACATTTTTCTGCTAGTGGGAATGTTACTATTCCAGAATCATCTTATGGTCTGATTAACATTTTATACTCTATAGCAAGGTTTTCAAAAGCACTTACAGCAGCAGTCAATTCCCTCAAAGGTACACAATTTTATGGGTGAACTGTGCTACAGAGGCACCCAATGACTTCCTAGAATAAAGTCAGCCATGTGTGACACAGCCAATACTACAACTGAGAAATATCCTATGGCTAGCAACCTATATAGCACCTAGCAGAAAATCCTGAAAATGTCAGCTGTCAATTTTGGCTGTAATCCCATCCCATATGATGCTTGCTAGTTTACTGTTTACCAGACTTTAGAGGAAAGTAATTATGCCCATGTTTACCCATAACAGCAGAATTTTTTCTAAGAATCACAGACTATAGTCGTGCAGAAGGAATTATGTCTGGAGGGAGAAGTCGAAACAAAGATTCTAAATACCTTAAGAACAAAATCTCTCTTCTCAGCCTAAGCCTGTGAGAATAATAAACCCAAGACCGGATTAACAAAGAAAAACTGCTCTTCACTTTCACAGCACTGCAGGTGGTATTTTACAACGGAAATAGGAATTCTGGAAAAATACTGATTACTTCCATATTTCTCCTACAAATGTATGAGGAACATACGATGTTGGTTTTCGTCCACCAGTGTTTTTAGATTTCAGCAGTGAATGATGCACTTCCTTCCATGTCTTCCCACTCCTCTCTTTCTGCTATAGTTTAATTCAGCTCCACAGCCCCTGAAGCTGCTCATTAAGCACAGTTCTGCCTTTCCCCTAGTACCATATTTATAAATATGACCTTGAAACATTCCCTGGAAGTATCTCCTTCACACGGGGAGAAAAAGCTTGCTGACCACCCCTTTACAAAGGGTTATGTTTGGAAGTGAGCCGATCAGCTTGCTAGAAAACATACACAGAAGTGTGCAGGAGAACTCTCAGACTCCATAGCCACAGCAGGTCATTCATCCAAGTAGCAACAAGGCAGTGAAGTCATTCACTAGTGACAATTTAATGACAACACACATTCCAGCCTTTCTTTTTTTTTCCCCTTCCTCCCTTACAGCTATTTCCCCAGTAATTAGCCTTAGACTGTTTCTCAGAACATAGACCACATTCTCTATTGGCAATTTGTAATCCATCTCGCAGCAATTAGACTATCAATGTTAAAAACTAAACATGGCAAATGTCATGTAGATAGCACCCTTCTTTTCTTGGCTGGTGGAGTTTCAGTGCACTTGAACAGAAATTAATCCTGCTGTGCTTAACAGTGCAGTTGTGCCAAACAGCACGAAATAAAGGCTAATGGAACCTTGCCTGTGTGATCTTGCATGGCTCGGTACGACCGCCTCAGACGTGAGCTTGCTGAGTGCAACCTTTTACAAGCTTTCCCCTCAAGAGAACGAAGCAAGCCAGTCAACAAGATATTGAGGGGAAAAAAGAAATTTAAACAATCATTAAATATGAACAGAACTTTAATTAATGAATTCCCTTCTTCCCACTGTGCATGGAATATCATTTTTTCCCTGGTTCGTTCTTAGGATGAGGAGTTGAATTTAACAGATTGAATTTCACTTCCATGTCAAAGATTTACACATTTACAAGAGAAGCACTTTTCCATCCATAGCCATGCCTGGCTGACCACCTGCCATGAGCTGCACACACAGGATCTACCATTCTGGTAAGGAAGGTCCTCTTATGAAAGACACAGCTACAATTTTAAACCTTCAAGATTAGCTTTAAACTTCAGATATGCACACAGTCCAGCTTGCTTCATTATTAAAATCTTAACCGCTCGCTGCACTTACAGCGCTGCTTACAACTCTTGCCACTCTTTAATGCACATTTCTGCAAGGGAGCGGTGATCAAGATGGGGCTCATACTTGCATCATGGGATGTGGCAAAGCGTACAGCTAACAAATATGCCTCAAAATATGCTAGTGCACAGATACACCCATATCAAGCATTCAGTGACAGCAGAAGTACACACACACATGATAAGGAAATGGGATGGGAAAGACATTCCCGAGTGGAAAGTAGGTCGCAGACAGAATGGAGGCCAAAACACTTTGTCTAGAAAACTACAGCTATTTGCACTTTACTTTCTCTAGAAGGCAGATCTCTGTTTTGAAGATTTCTGTAGGAAATGCCCAGCCACACCTTGGTGATCTCAAAGAAGACAAGTCAGTTCCCACCTCCACTCGAGATGCAGCAGTTCCACATCCTCATGCCTTGTTCAGGCCAGTGAAAGTAAAGATGGCATATCATCAGGCTTTCAGACTGCTCTTCAACGCTCACTTTTAAATTATTTTAGAAATAACAGGAAGCTTCACATTTGGAAGCCAAACTGAGATACAAGAGATGCCTTGAAACAGAGCTAAAGGATATTTAAAACTGGAGCCCATGCACCTGCCACATGTAAGTTAATATTATTGGCAGCAGCAAAGCAAGCTAGGTGTACTACTGGTAAATGGAGGAGATACTCATACACAGTATTACAGGTTACATTATCAAGAGAGACTACAGCTTGCCTGTGATACTACACAATCCTCACTGATGTCTAGAAACTAAAGTTCGAAGGATACATACATAGTTCACAGGGAACACTGCCCCAGCTGAAAGGCATTACCCTTCTTCGACACTTCAGTCCTAACAAGCCTGTAACATCAATACCTCAGAGTAAATATAAGAAAAGCTCATCACCACATCCGCAGATATCTTTTGACATTTATTTAGAGGTCAATGCAATGCAGAAGGAGTATCTCAATGTTTCAAGAGCAATCAGTCTTCATGGGGTAACCTTAACTAGCTGTGGATGAACTATTGGCTCCTTTCATCCTATTATGAACCCTGTTCAAGGAAGGAAGAATTGACTTGGTCACACATGTCTCTCAAAACATTTGTTTGTTTCGCTGCCTGCTTCCAGGGAAGGACAGGTGTGCTCAGCACACAGGAATTCAATTCCAGCACTATTACTTGCAAAAAAGGAAGCAGAGTTTTACTAAAATAATGACTACCTTCTTCTCAGGTAAGTATTATCAAGCATCTCCAGCACCACTAAATGCCCCAAAACCCAAAGCAGATCAGTTGCATCCCATGCTGATGGGCCCATTCATAACATCAGAACATACCATTTTTTGAAGTTTTTGTCGTGTTCTTCTCTCAGGTACTAAAGAAAGAAATGTTATTAGCCAGGACAGAGTACAACCTAGCAATAAGGTTATTCGGAGAGGTTGCTACAACAGAAGACTGACTTATTAAAAGAAATGCTGCAATGGTTGTGCTATATTTACAAGTATAAAAACTACTCTGCTGCCCCCAAAAACCTTTTTTTTTGTATTAAATGATTCTTGAAAGATTACCCAGATGAACTGTTCTTACAATTATGAACCATGCCATCTGTAGACAAACATCATCGGTACTGTTTGGGGTTTTTACAGCAGACAATTGCAGTATTTCAAAGCATTTAAATATTTTACGCCATTGTTTCCATAAATGCAATTTCTCCTTAATAACCATAGAATCATAGAATGGTTTGGGTTGGAAGGGACCTTAAAGGTCATCTAGTTCCACCCCTCCTGCCATGGGCAGGGGTAATGTCATAATCCTGATTTTTTGAAGTAAAATGCATTATCATTACATTTCCCTAACTGTTCTGCTCTAAAGTATTGTCTTTTTGCATTGGGAATTAAATTGGGGAAAAAAAACCCTCCAAGTCCAATAATTAAGAAAAAGCACAAAAAGAATGCAAAGTACATCTTTGAATTCTCTAAGAACAGACAAAATATAAACAGTATATTCCCCTGTGTTTTTCAACAAGTCTAGTTACTGGAATACAAAAAGATTTTTAGAATAGAATCTCAGATTCAGTTTTAATTGTATTCCCTCCAAGCCTCAACAGAACATACATGCTATAGGGATATACACATTTTGCTGTGGGGATGGGAAAAAAAGCTACAGAAAAAATTTACTGCAGTATCCATTTGAAATGTTGAGAAATACTTCAGTATATTCCCTGTTTTCACTGTAATACTCCAGCTCCAAATGGAGGAAGCAGAATAGAGAGATCTGGTAAGACCATGCTATACCGTGCTTAGTTTTCAATAAAACCTGTTAAACTCATGAAAACAGCCACTTGCCACCTGGCATTTTTGTCAAATCCTAAGATATAAAGCATACAAACTATGTCAGCGGTGTCTGACCCAGACCATCTTGTTTCAGTTGAAAAACATTTGAAAAAGTGAATGTAAGTGTGCAGCGGCCAAGCAGCCTTACCTTCCTTATCACAGACAACGGCAACACCGCATGCTCAAGAAGAGCAAGGGTACAGGGCAATACAGAGCAAGCTGCAAATGCAATGTTACTTTCTCACTTAAAGCATTTTATTCCAAGGTGTTGGCATCCATTACTGGGTTTGGGGGTTTTTTCCCCCCACTTTGAGCTATACTGAACAACTTGGCTTACCTGGAGGTGCACTGTGCTTGTATTCTAGTTTATGCTGTGGATTCTTCCTGCAAAGAAAACAGTAAAAGCTTGATTTGCCACCTTGTTCCACACCTAACAAGAACCTAACAAGTTCCCAGAACTCCTCTGTATTTTGTGAATAATTTTCACTTCTTTTTAAAATAAAATTCTGTGACCAGTGCCTTACTGCAGTGTCTCAGCTTACGTAATGTAGGGTGGAAGAAAAAAAGGGTTCCATAAGAGTTCCTTTTGTTTCAGCCTTTTAAAAAAAAATAAAAAAGACAGCTGATCAAAACCAAGAGATGAGATAGTTTCCAAACTTGTAAGATGAGATGCATTTGTTCAGCATAATAAGAACTGATCCAATTATTTACTCTCACTAAAACCAAAACCAGAACATAACCTCTGGTGCACAAAGTGCAATGCACACACAGTGCATCACAAGTCTGAGATACCCAGCCGTAACTTCCATATTCTGCAACATAAGGCTAAAAATCAAATAGTTTGGGAAAATTAAAGAAATTGAAAAGAATTGCCTGTCTCAAAGTATCACAGGGAAAGGCCAAAGAAGGACTGTTAAGATAGTTTACTCATTTCTGCAATATGCTGCTGCAATCTGGGAAGTTCAATATACAAGTGTGTATGTCTTCTATTAAAAAACAGCATCAATGCAATGAAAATTAAAAATTTAAAGTCAACTTACTCTTTGATCTGCAATAAATGCTCCCCTCATTCAGGCTGCGATCCAGGTCATGAACACACTGATTTATCCCACCCCCTAAAGCAGTTATCCAATGCTGTTCTAATGTTTTAACTTGGTCCCACTTACACCGTGCTGATCTGTTGTGTTAGTGTATTAGAGCGGCACGTTAAAATTGTTTCAGCTCAATTTACTTCTGTGCAGAAAATTAAAATTAAAAAAAATTCTAACTTTGGAAGAAAACTGGTTCAGTTGTCCTAATTTCTCCTTCTGAAAAAGAATCAACAATTAAAGCCCACTATTTAAGAATGACATACCATTTGACATTGCTTGAAACACAAGATTAATTTCTATAACTGCAGAATTTTTTTGATATTTTACAAAATACCCTTGCTGTGAAGACTGCCTTGTAAAACTAGTTGCTTATGTTTTCTTATTCTTCAAAAACAGAATACTCTTCAGTAAGAAAATCTTATTTTTACATCAAATAACTTGTTACACATTCACATACTTGAAGCTGATTTACAGTTTTATAGCTACTGCTATCCCAAAGTGCATTTCATGTGCATTAGAAGGGATAGTTATCTGAATAAAAACATGCAAGTACAGCTTTCTATTAAATACCGTACTGAAACAGAACAGTTGCTTAATCCAGTGTTTTGCAAGTGTTGGTAGCATCAGAGCATTTGATCCCAACTCAAGGCACAACATTTAGATAACTCAATTATGTATTCCAGTAGTAGCCAACAGATAAAGACAACAAAAATAACATCCAAATCCTTCAAATGACACCTGTTGCTTTGTGGAAAGAATTATCATTGCTTTGTGGGTGCCTCCTTTCTTCTACCCCAAAAAGAATGAAACGCTGTTTAAGAAATGATCAACTAATACAGCACAGGAGTTGACTTATCTGCAAGGAGAGACAGTTTTCGTTTTGGACAGTGTCCATTGTACTCCTGAAAAGTATGTTGGCAATTTCAGGAGCGGTATAAACCTAGATTTCGCATCCTGAGATGAGAAATTCATCTCACAGATGGTTTTTGAGAAAAGAAACACTTCTTCTGCATTAGTTGAACATAAGATGGCTTTTCCTTAAAAGTTACTCCCATTTTGTTACACTTTATAAAGAACACGCTCTTTAGGATCATCACGCTTCCAGGGAGAGAGAGAGAAAATGTTTCTGCTCAAGCACAATCTTTAACAGCGGCTGTTAGTTTCAATATGCCCCCACAGAAGGGCTGTTGTCTCAAAATATATCCTTTTGTCCATTGCATCAATTACAAAGCAGTCCTTACACTCTGCTAAATACAAGTGTAAAACCTAGATATTGAGAAACAAATGGAACAAAAGGATCTTTTGAAGAAAATCAACAGCTGCTAAAAGAAACAGCAGTCAGCCATAAACCGGATTTTCTTGCTGGTACCTAAATTATGCTTTCTAACAAATCAAATACTGACTAAAATAGAGGTTTTGTACAAAATCTTAACAAATATTTTGTCAAAATCTGAACTAAAAGTTACATATCAAGAAGAACATGTAACAATAAATTATTGTTTCTATACAAGAACAGTTTACTACAGGTTGAAAAATGAGAAAGTTTTGATCTCTAGGCCACTGAACAGGTTCCAAAAGTCAAGGCTTCATGTTCACCAGCTGAAATCACAAATACTTTGCACAGACCTTGGTGGCATAAAGGTAGCAGTCTGGCGCCAGTAAATTTGGAAAGCCACAGTCAAGATTTAACATCACTATCCTACTGTCAATTTGCAACTCCAGGGGAGAACATTCTTAACCTGTAAAACAAGAAAAGCCATTTTGTACAGTGCTTCTTACCTATAACAAGCCGTTCCATACGGACATTCAGGCCGGTTATCATTGTTATCCTGAGTTACGATCTCTGTTTCATGATTGTCATCGTCATTAGGGTGACTAAACTGCTGAAAGTGAATGGGATTCTTCCTGCAAAAGACAAATATAGATCAAGAACTGACTATTCCATTTAAACAGGAGAAGTGGAGGTAAGAAAGGTGTTACTGAATCAGTGACATTTTCAGCGGTTACAGAAAGAGAAGCTTTTAACGTTTAACTTGGTGCAGAATGTAAGACCTGCTTTCAGGATAATTGAAGAAAAGTTTTGTTTCAGCAGAGGCCGCAAGAGGTTAAAACATGAATTCTCCTATTTGCCATCATCAGCTTTACGTTTCAGGCCTCCAACACATACACAATCTACTGATGTAGTCCCATAGCATGAATCTCGCTCCGTGGCTTGCTCTGTCATGACTCCCTCTGGAGTTACCAAGTGCTACACAAACCTCTCGCAAAGTCTGAGCTCAAGCTGCGAGGGCCAACCCATGGCAGCCGAGCAACTGCAGTCCTGAAGCCTTCCCACGCTCTCGGGTGATCACCTGTGAGCTTCAGGCAGCATGTCTCAATCATTACTTCTGTTCCGTATGCAAGTTACTACTCACTTGAACACTTCAAATGCCAGCGTATTATTCCAGAGGGATGAAGTGCTGGGGCCTGAGCAGCAGGCCCTGAGCCGAAGCTGACCTCCAGAAGAACCCGCCAACCCAACCTTAAATATATGTATTTAGTATCCAATCATTAGCGAAATATGCACGGTCATTAGTGAACCATGTATGGCCATTAGCAAAAGATGCACCTTGGATAAACTACAATCATGAGAGAAGAGACAGCGCATCCTTCCTTGCTTAGAGGCGGGCGGCCAAAGCCATGAATCCAGCTGTTTGGCCTTGTCTGGAAACCGGTGGTTAAAATCCAGTCGATAAAGGGAACTCCCTCGGTTCCTCCCAACCCCTGGCCAGGCTTTGGTGGCATCTGACAGGAGAGTGAAACCAGATGTTTCCACGTTTGGAATTACGTGAGCTTGTTTATTAATAGTATAAAAGCTGAACCCTCTTGCAGTGACGTTGCAGACCTCACCTACCAGGAGATGCCCTGCGCAGGACTTCCCAGCTGCCGGGACAGGCTCTCCAGATCCTCGTGCAACAGGGGCTCCCCAGCGACTGCGGAGCTGGAGGATGGCAACCTGTTAGGGCAACGGGTGATGTATCTTTCTGAACCACTACAGCTAGCTGTGAATAGTAACGATTAGGTGCATTGCCTTGCTTATCTGTTTTATTGTTTGAATCAGGGTATCGTAGGCTAATCCTTCTGTATGTGCATATTGCCTTGTTTTCTGCATTAATTTGAAACAAACAGTGCATCAAGGGTATCTTCTGTATTGGTTTCTGTGTGCTATCTATTGACCCCATCAACTGGCAAAACAATGGAGCAGTCTCCTGGACATTACATTGATTATGCTCTCAGGTTTGCCTTGGCTACCGTGGCATTTTATTTGAAATACCAAATCACAACGATGACATGAAGTTGTACCCTAAGACATAACTCTGTGTGTAGCTGAGCCACACCGATGTTAGTGATGAGAGCACCGTACAAGACAAGGCAGCTATAAACAACATCACTTTGTGAAGAAGTGATGTTAAAAAGAACACAGAAAAATACATTATGACTTCAGGAGAAATTCATGGGGCAGATCAAAAGACACTACAAAAAATTATGTCATAGTGAACATACTGTACTAAAAGCAAATCTACTTTTTCCCTCTGATTTCTTTTAGAGACACTTTTTTTCAACCATATTTGAAAGCAAGAAAAGTGAGATGTTTTAATAAATGATTTTCCAAAAGATATACACAAAATACTTCAGTGATTTACCACTAATTCCCAGTGTACATAATCAACATCTTTGTGCAAACTGTAAAAGTGAACTGCTTGCCTCAAGCAAGAGCAATGATAACTTTAAACTGCAGAGGGATTACTGCTGTCATTTGCACTTGTTACAGCTGCATTTAGAAACACCAAGCCAGAAGCACGTATGCAGCTAGCGACATACACAGCAGCTTCCTCACTGACCACAACAGGCTCTTATGAACTTTCTAGGGAACAGTCAGTATTATTTTCAGCATTTCAACCAAC
The DNA here is from genome assembly GCF_023634155.1 of Falco peregrinus. Classification (NCBI taxonomy): domain Eukaryota; kingdom Metazoa; phylum Chordata; class Aves; order Falconiformes; family Falconidae; genus Falco; species Falco peregrinus. Next base: position 307,636 of record NC_073729.1, on the reverse strand, counting down.
ACCGTAAGAGAAAAAGCATTTGTTATAGCTTTTGCAAAATGATTACTTAAGCACCGTGAGCCCCACTAACCATTCAGGCCTCCTTTCAGGCACCAAAAACAGATTAGATATTTAGTATTAATACTTTTACATCTCCATCTGCTTGGTATCTTTCACTCGGGAAACTCAGCAAGCAAGCTACAGATAAACTCTTCCAGGAGCTACTTATCAGAGATCCAGTGTCCCTTAGTCCTATTTACACAGGTGACAGACGCCTTGTTCTGGTTCTGGTCTTTTCTGTTGATTTCTGCAGACTGTAGGGTAAGTAAATACCGTTTCACTAGATATCATTGCAAGGCTGCATTTACCAGTCTTTTATTCTACAAGTTCTCAGAAAACATCACTTCTAACGCCACATTCAGGCTGGCTGCCTACTTCTTTTGCCATTTAAAAATAAATGGGATGAAACCAAGTCATTTTAGAGGCTACTTGCTTTGTTTTCTAAATGCACAGAGCTAACGTACTAGCAATATTAGCCAGAATTTGAGTTCAGTCATTTGAAACACAATTCATCTTCTCAAAGGGACACAGAAGCAGCTAATGCTCTGTGAAATCATTTTAATACTTATTCCTACAATAAGATACATGCAGCATCATAGTCATGAAGGAAAGAAGGCCTAAGAGCTGCCAGTTAGCTAACCTATTCTGTTTTAGGTGATAGCCAGTTCCTTTCATGAATTTACTTCAAAAGCTATTTGGCCAATACCAAAGAGCCTTTATTGCAGGAGAGAAAAAAGAAAAAAAAAATTGTATAGGAGGAAGCAAGAAAAAGGGAAGGGTCTTGAGGTACGCACCCTATCACTGGGCCTCAGGATTCTTTGGGCCAGTGGATGATGCTCCTCAAATTATTCATCACCTGTGAAGCACCTTAAACATGTCCTATTTCAGATGCTCAGGACTAGTAACAACATCATAGCTTCTCTTACCTTTATGTGGATAATTTATACTTACTCCATTTCTAGATGTTGTGCAACGATATCCAGCAAAATAAATAGAAGCAGAGAAATGCACAGCTAATATTAAGTACACATTATCCCTTCTTGCAAAAATCTTCTTCCTTTTATTAAGAGTTTGGTTTGTTTGAGGGTTTGTTTGGGTTTTTTTGAATACAAGAGATCTGAGTTGTAAGAGCACAGCACCCTTCATGCTGGAAGCTGCACTCCAAAGTTAGTTTTACAACAAAACCTTGCTGCACAGGAATACGTTATTAATTTGATCAAAACAAAATCATTAAGCTTTACTCGCACAAAAAATAACCAATTAAAAGCCTATTTTAAGAATAAAGTTTTAGGAGAGTTGCCTTCTCATACACAGAAGCTCTGAATTTGTGGCAGAAAATTATGCAAATAAAAATTATGCAAGTAACACTTACAAAGTTCTTCAGAATCAATGCAGTCATCTCCAGCAGCAGCTGAGCATCGCTCAGTGAAATACTCAAGACAGTTTTCATCTATGCAGCTCCCAAAAGCATCTTAAAAGCTTTTTCTAAAACAAATTTAAGTGGTAAGGTCAGAATCCCTGGCTCTTCTTAATCACATGCAGGAGACCCCTGTCATCTCAAGGGCTTATTTTCTCAGCCTACTAAAGAAACTGGTAAGGAAAACGTAATGACTCACCAGCACTAGTTATAAAGCCATAGTATTCAAGCCTGAAGTTAACGCCACAAGTGCGTGTAAGATGTTTATAAGTTCTAAACTCTAAGTCTTACTAGAAAACAGGTCTCATAAAAAGACAGATGCAAGTCTGTAGCTGCCAGATTTACAAGCTGAAGGTGAAATGAAAAATACTTCTTTTCATAAACAAAGAGCACAGTATTTAGAAGAATGCACATACAAATCCAAAGGCTGGTTGAGCATGCCCTGCTTTGACAGTTACAGGAAAGATTCACACACACCCAGTCAGCACAGAACTGTACCACAGACTAGCCAAAGGATAGAATTGTGGACAAAAATTGTGAAATTACAGTTTCAGAGATGAGAGTTCAGCTGTACCACACCCCTACTATGCAACTCGAAATGGGGGTTGGGTTTGAATTTGTTTTTGTTTTTAAATCCCTATTCTTCTAACTTCTGAAAAGCGAGCAGCAGACAAGAAAATGAACACAAGACAGTATTCAAAGAGTAAGTTCCTTGACAACAAATATAGTCAGATATAACACAGACAGAGCACTTGCCTCCTAGTGGTAACAGCAGTTTCTTTCGATTTGGAAAAAGCTTCAGACTGCCACAGGAAGAGAATCTCACACTGACGGAGGATAAGAAGAAGAATCTCTGCAGAGAGAAGTGTGAATCAAGCTTGACTCTTTCAAAAAGCGTGTTTTCAAATTCATAAATGAAGAAACTGAGCTATGGGTTACAAAGTTATTTCCTAAACATTTCAGCTATGTGTTAGAGACATCTAATAAAATCAACTAAACTAACATTTCATCTTTTCCATTTGTGCTGTTCAACCACGCACCCACCAAAGGTGCCTGTCATATGCAGAAGACAAGTATCTCTTACTAGGAGTTTATAAAATACGGATTAGAAAACTGAAGGGCATTCAGTTATTGGAAAAATTACATTTTATATGAAACCTCACCTAGAAAGAACACTGTAAGGAAATGTTATGGTTACCAAAGCAGTCCTCATTTAAGACGTTGACTCCTACAGCACATTGTGCTAGAAGACACCTTTCATAAGGTTAATGGAAGGAGACAAAAACCAGCTACTCATCGTACTCAAAAGAGCACTCAAAGCAGCTCCTCTTCCTTAGCAACTCTAAAAAACAGGTTTTGCTCAAGGAGAACACTACACAATCAAAAACTGAATACGCTATCAGTGCGTTCCTTCAAAGCGTCCATTCACATCACACTTATGTACACTTCTGTCAAGCATATGGGTAACTGCAATGGCTTGCTTTACTGCAACATAGCTATCTCATTGATGCAGAATGACTACTTGGTGGTCTTGCATTAAAAGCACATACAGGACAGACGATAAAGCACCTTTCTTTGCAAACAAGCAGGTTTAGTCTCATCACATTTCCTGAAGATCAAAGCTGATGGTTTTGATACTTCCTATTTACAAATTTCTCCAACAAAATAAGATTTCGTTATGTGCTATTTCAGAGCATTCTTTTCTTCTTACAGAGCAACACTTCCCAAAAGTACTGCTGCCAAATGTTTTAGAATAAAGACCCAAGAAGAAACGTGCACATGCAGACTCCTATTGCATGTTACCTGTAACTAAAACTTGCCTTCCAAAACATTAGGAATCCTTCAGCGTGTCAGAGCACTGAATCAGCTTCACCCCCACAGAGGGGAAAACTTGTCTGAGCAAAATGAAAAGTAGCTGGAGCAAACTAAAGGCTGCATTTGTACTACTGGATCAGCTTGGCTGCCTAATGAACCATGTCCTCCTCATAATCATGAAGGGCAAAAACTGAGATATGCGAAGGAATGCTACATGAAAACTGGAAGCCTGATGTGCTCATGAACACAACAGCTTTACACAGTTATCTGCAGCAACAGGCACACCAAACATACACAAGAACCCATTTACTTGTGCTTGCTTGTTTGCTGAACAACCTAAGCTTTTACTGTCACTCAAGCCCCTTGGGGGAAGAGGTAAAAAATACAAAAGTAGTAATAGTGATAATATTTAAAAAAAAAAAAAAAAAAATCACAGGACCTCCTGTTTCCTGGATTAGCCTTATCTTTTGTGGTTACAATGTACATAGATTTATGTAGTGCTCAAAATCTTCTCCTAAAGGCAGTTCTCAGGTCACTGGTCACTTGCTACCCTCAGGAACACCTCTAGACGCCTATCTTCTCTTCAATATATTAACACATGGCATTACAGATCTTTTCTGGGCAGAAAGAACTAGCAGGAGACCAGGCACTCAGCACTGGGGTTTTTGGGATCTTGCTGGTACATTTGTATCGCACAAAACATTTGTATGACAGATTGTGAATTGAGAGGATATGAGTAGCAGAAAAAAAAATAAAAATCATCCCTCAATTGAAGTATCGCCAAAGACACTGACCAGATAAGGGTTCACAGGGAGTTTATAAGTGTGACTTGTTCTGGTTTTAAGAGGGGACTGAATGCTTAAAAAAAAAAAAATAAAAAAAAAATGGTGCAGATTGGCCAAGTTACAACAGAAGTAATTCTCCATTGTTTAGGGATAACAAATAATAAGCATTTTAAATAGTCAGATCACAAAGCATACAATAACTTCATCTTTCATAAAAGTTTCAGCTGCAAATAAAATAAGCCTACAGGGTCTATGTTGGGCATTTCAATCATTTACATCTCTTCTCCCTGCCGGTACATGTACTGTACACACAGGGGGGTTTATTTCTTTCCTTTTTAAAGTGGACCTTTGTTTCTTATTTCCTAGAACTCTGCATCGTTTAATCTGCTGAAGTACATCATCCCTTGTTTAGGTTATATTGAAAGTTAGCAAGACATCCTAGCTCCTCCTTTTATACTTTTAAAATTCTTGCTATGCCATTGGTTTCTCATCAGTCCCCATTTACCAAAAGATTTCTTTCAAATCAAAGCTTGTAACGACTTTACTGTTTTTGGTAGCTAATACAGTACTTCTTAATAACAAGCTAGCTTAAGCTGGGTTTATTTTTGCTTCACCTGTAACAGCCTGTTCCATACACGCAAGGTGTCCTCTTACGCTTGTTCTGTTTGGAGCTTTCTGAAGTATCTGCACTTCTGGTTGAATCAGAAATCTGTCTTGTAATCCAGATTTGCATCAGGCTCAAGAGTCCTTTCCTGGGCACCAAAAGATCAGGAAGTCCTGCCCAGTGAGCCTGTTGGCTTGCAGAACCAGTCATCTGCTCTTTGTTTACTGTTTCCTCAATTCTATTTCCTTTACTGGAGATCTGACCTACTCTTTTAGACAATTTACTATGCTGCTGCCTAGCTTTTCTTCCCACAGAACTTCCAGGGGTTTTTGTTCCAGTCTTGCCATTCCCTGCCATGTTTCTCATGGTATTCTCAAGAGGAAATCCAGAGCATTCTGTGGAACAAGGTTCCATTTTGAAGGACCTGAAAATGTACATTCTTCAGAACTAAAAGCTTTAAGGTCAAACTCTGCCTCATCATTCCTGTTTTCAAAGTGAGAGAATCATAGTAGAGCCCAGGCTGGAAAGGACCTTGATAGAGATTAAAACCAGCCCCGTGGGCACATATTAGCTTGGGGCTCATCGTTAGCCAGCAGATGTGTTACACGAACAAAAGGTTAGATGATGGAAGTGTAAAGAACTCTAGTAGGTAACAGAAACTAAACAACAGACTGCTAATGTATGCAAAGGTAAGCAGGAAATTTAGGTAACTGCCCAATAAGATGAAAAGTACATCCTGAAGAGGCGCCAGAGGGAGGAGGTTATGATAATGAATTTTTGGAAACCTTACGTATTTGCATGACTTTGTATAATAAATATCTGTCGGCTTGTTGAAACAGCGTGCAAGTTAGGAGTAGCGATCCCCCTTGCACCCAACGCTGCAATAAACATACCTCTTTGTAACTGCCCTCGAGTTGTACAGTTCGATTCCGCATGTCAGTTTGGTGACCCAGGTGAGACCCTCTCTGTCCGGCTGTAGGACCTGCTGAGGACAGGACTCCTCTGGGTGCCCCCAGGGTTTCTCAGGAGGACTCCCCTACTCACCTAGATGACTGCGAGGACAGACAGGGACCATCGTCGGTGGACCAGGTATGTTGCAGTTGGGTTGGGGATACCTGTAAGTTGTGAGGAGACGTCCTACGTGAGGTAAAGAGCGCTGGTGCTTGCCCCTGGAAAGGCTGGGGGTGGGAATTCGGGTGCTCTCCTCGCTGCGGTAGCGGGAAGGGGCCTCTCGAGGGGTAACAGGTTTTCTCCCAAGTGGTGTGTTTTGGCCAATTTGGGTTCTCTTCAAGAATGTCTTTTGGCCATTTTGTCATCTGTTGTAAAATTCGGTACCGTGTATTAGTTGAGACCTCTTGTTGATATTTGACGTTCTGGGGTGGCATAACGGTGTTTGAGGTCGGAATGTCCATCATAAAATGGTATTGTTGCTATCTATCTGAGTAGCAGAGTGAGTGTGTAATGGGCCCTTTTGTGCAAGTGTTTTGTGCAACTGAGACGTAGCTCAGCTACAAAGCGAGTGCTGAAACCTGCAACTTGTGATAATTTGTATTATTTACTGTATTGCATAAAGGTGAAATGGGAGGTCAACAGAGTGGGGAAAGAGTGAACATGAGCCCTTTGGGTTGTATTTTGGCTCACTGGAAGAATACAGGAGGACCGCAGGGTGGGAGTGTGAGGGAAAGGGTTAAAGAAGTTTTAGTAGGTCTAATTGCTTAACGATTACCTAGATTGTTGTTGATAAATAATGCTTTGTTTTACTAACTATTGTGTAAATTAACTGAAGCAAGGAGTCTACAGCTCCTCCTGAAGGACAGTTTGTGATGAGAACTAGCTAAAACCAACTCTATAGTCTGGACAAAGACCAAGGAGCAACTGAGTCTGGCAAAGAGAGAAGGTTCAGAGTGAGAAAGACTACCAAGCCTTCATCCCCATGACCCCCATGACCAGCAAGAGGCACTACGCAAACGCAGTTGGGAGGGACATATGGAAATGACTTCTTGGAACTAATTTTAATATGAAGCAGGGCTAGGTTATGAATATGTATAGGTATATTTGGAAATCTTATGTATATGCAACATTTGATTATATAAATTGAGACAAGTTGTTGCCCCTGGCGCACACGGCTTTGGTGGGACTACCCCTGATGCTGCCCAGCGCTGAATAAACATACCTACTTTACAATCTGATAAAGATTGTGGAGTCTGATTCCACACATCAAGCAAACATTGATAAAATATTATAACCAATGGTGGCCTTTATGTATCTTAGAAGATCAGGAAACTGTAACACCTCGCTACAGTTAATGCTATTTTTAAGATGACAAGGGAAATGGGACGACACATGCAGATTTGTTTTTCACATTGAGAAGCCATACAGAGTGTGGCAGAAGGAGCGTGGGATTAATATAGCACCACCTGATCCTTTGACTTTGGCTCTAGAAAAGGACAAGGAAAAACTGAGACCTAAACTAGAAAGATGCTCTTGTTGAAGTTTTTTGTGTAATATAGGATCGCTGTGTTTTGTAAAGACAGAGCCTCAGGCTGTGGCTCCTCCTGGGGTGAAGCGTATTGGGAGATAAAAACTTGCACTAATGTAGGACCTGAGGCGGGGGGAGTCAAGGACCCCAGGGAAGGGTTAAAGTCTTGGGGTGAGTTTGTACAAAGCCCCACACCCGCTGGGAGGTGCGGCTGAGCCAGGCTGGACGCGTGGCAGGCTGGTTGCTGGTTGCTGGCAAAGGCACCACAGGTAAGGACACAGACTTAAAGCAGCACAGAGCAGATCTGCGTTCAGGGTTCGAAAGGGTCAAAGCAGAGGTGCTGTTGCAGAGGCAGGCACTTGTGCCTGCTGCAGAGCAGGGAGCATCTCCTGCCCGGAATCCTTCCAGTGCGAGGAGGCGGGGGTCGCTGTTGCTGACACCAGAGCTGAAGGACCTGACAATGTCACCGCAAGGGCCGCAGCATTTGCAGCACGACAGGACCGGGAACTGGCCCCTCCAGGGCACGCAGTGGGGGCGGGGGGCGGGCGGGAATAAAGGGGAATCTGTGATGGGAGATTTAGATGCTTGGAAGTCGGTTGTGAAAGACTATCAGGATGACCCAACAGGAGTAGAAAAAGGGTTGACTGTTACTGGGTAATCGCCATGTAGAGAAGCTGACAGAAGCAGCACGGCACAAGCACAGCAGGTCAGAGAAGAAAAGCTGAGTCGTGCTGTAGTCACAGCTACGGCGGCGGCTTCGGGAAAAGTGAAAACTGGCAGAGGGACTAAGGTGAGAAGACGAGGCAGAGGCAGAGGAGGGATGCCTGGCAGAGGTGAAAGAGCGAACCCTGCCCTGCGGGCCCAGATCAGTGGGCACATCGTAGGGAAGTGGGCACGGGCAGCCAGATTGCCCAAAGCTGAAGAACCATCAGGGGGTTCCAGTGACTGCATCAGAACCAGACAGACTGAGAGGCCTGGGGAATCCGCCCTAGCGGATCCACTGGTTAAATTAAAGCTGGGGACTAGAGAAAAAGGAGGTGGGATTTTTAGTGAATACAAAACCAACTTATTTGGTGTTAAACTTCAGCGAGAAAAGAATTTATTACAGTTGTGGGAGCTACTGGCCGCCAGGAAAAAGCATTGTGAAACCTCTGAAGTACAAATTAAGAAAAAAAAATCAGAATGCCATTTCACCAAAATCTTTAACCAGGTATATCCGGGAGTAAACTCCAGGCAAGGCGAAAAATGCTTTACCTGTTACAGTAAAAATGATAAGGGGGAGGCTTGCCCAGTTCAGATAAAAACAATATCCCGTGGTCAGCAGGGCTGTGGGGGATATTGGCACAAAAACTGAAATAAAACGCACTGTGTAGTGGTTCTACTACCAATGTAAATCTGTGTGTTTTGCCATGGCAGCGACTTGTTATGGGATGCGCAGATGAAACTCTGCATTGACAACAAAGTACAAGGAATAAGGTTGGTCAAGTGCCTCCTACCGTAGTCAAGGGCAAGACTGGGTTGGCCTCTGTGTTTGCCACCAAGAAGAATCTTGAATTCTGCTGTTGGCTGCAAGCCAGTAGGTGCCGAGTGGTGGGAACATGTGCCATGCCAGACCTTGATGTGAGGAATGGCCCCCGCTGTTGTAAGAGGGTCACCCAGGAAGGAAGAACGTCACAAGACCCATTGGGGCACTGACTCAGAGTATAAATATTTAGACTGACAAAATTGTAGGGAGAACATGAATCAAATGGGGACAATTGGAGAAGAAAATTATCCAGGGCAACCGTGACAAACTGATTTCTCAGAACTCCCAAGAAAAGGGGGGTCTTGATACCTGCTGGTCATGACGGATGCCTTTTTAGGGTGGCCAGAAACACACCCTTGCTGAACCAATAAAGCCAAAGCAGTAACCAAAGCACTATTATAAGAAATAGTACCGTGATTTGGGGTTCCAGCAGTAATCTCATCAGACTGGGGGCATTAGCAAAAAAGGTTGCACTTGCTATCCAATACTCAGCAGTGGATACAATCTGTAGCCGCAGGAATGTTAAGGGAAGGTGTCCCCTACAAGAAATGGGTTTCTGCCTTGAACTAGCAAACATCTCTGTGCTTAAAGAGAAGCCTTTTTGCCTTGATGGAGATAATTTATTCTGTATTCTGTATTTATGCTGTATTCTGAATGTGGAAATTGGCTGGGACTAGGAGGCTGGCTTAAAGGCATTTTGCAAACAGGATTATTATTTTTGATCATTATTGTAATAATAGTTTTTTGATCAAAACCAGCCAAAATTATTTGTAAGCATTAGGCATATCTGAAGAGAATGCCTTTATTTGAATCAGCAGTTAAGGTGTAGTTTAGTCTGATGCTGTGGTTTTATCTGCTTCTGGTGAATTTTTGAAGTGATGAAATCAGAGATACTAAGAGTTATGAGGTAGTAAGGTAATAATCTAAGTAAGGGTGCTGTCTTTTATATCCACAAGTGCAATATGCTTTTATGTAGCAGAGAGAAACTTTGACAATAATGTTGCTTGAGCAAGATGTGCATGTGACAACTTGGGAAAAGGGATATCACAACTGGAGTGCAACAGTGTTTCTATGTCTGGCAGAGTGAAATCTTTCAAGACCTGAGTTTAGACAGTCTAAAATAAATTGTCAGTATTCAAAAAACCCATCTTAAGCCTCTTTTGCTTACATAGTGTTATGGAAGTCAACTGCTATTGTAGATAATTAATGATTTTTTAATACATATTAACAAATACTACTATTTTAACTTGAGGCAGTTAAGTGAGAAATACTCACGTGTAGCATTTGAGGGAATGTCAGCATAAATCACACTTACAGTAAGACTGCATTTTTAATTACTGTACTCATTAAGATTCAATGATGCCATAAGGCTAAGGCCTTATATCACAGATTGGTTCTGAACTAAAAGGTGTGTGCACATGTAGTTACGCACATTTGTGTTATTTTCCTTAATTGGCTACAAAATAATATAATTAGGTTGGGGACTAGATCTTGGGAATTTACCTATTATACTTCTGTTTGTTAAGGAACGTGCATAACACAGCACCCATGTAGGCTTGGCTTGTGGCATAGTTGTCAAATTTAGCATAGACATTCAGACAGATAAGCAACGTACTCTTCTTGTGTGTATCACCTACAAGCCATTATGGCATAGTGTGTAAATCTGTATGTAACTATTGAAAAATCCACTTATGAATGTATATAGCTTAGAACTAATTTTTTCCCTTTGTTAATTCTTTGATATCAATGAGGAATTCTTCAGAAAATGTATGGATTGGTTGGTTGCATAAGGGCAGTTGTTATTTGGACAGACAATTGTTAATGGTCAGGGATTTTCCACTAAAATATTTGCAAATATTCCTAGTCAAACATCAGTTTGGTTTCTTTTTGGGTTTTGAGCTTGCATTAGTCCATGTTCAGAACTTTAAAATTACCTTTGAATTTTTTAAACTTTTTATATCACTGGAACGGAAAGAGCATCTAAATTAAAGCTTCAAGCTAACTTTATTTTTCAAGTATTTCAGGAATTATACTTCTGAACTGAGATTTTATAAGTTGGCTGTGTATTTTCCTGTGTTAAAATGCTGTTATTGAAAATGGTCAACCAAGCCTATGTCGCCCAAAATAAAAACGGGGGAATTGTGGATAACTGGCTAGCTGAAAAGGGTCACATAGACATAGTCCAGCTGGCTGAACAAAAATGCGCATCTCAAATACAAATCTCAACAAAAATAAGCTCTCAGCTTATCTGAAGTAAAGCAAAATACACTGTCTTTGGCTGTCCTTGTTACACAGTAACAGGAAGATTTTGGTGGGAAAAGAATGTTGCAGGTGGGAACAGATAACTACAGAAGAGAAACTAGGGGTGGACTTGGTATTTAGGCAACTAACCAATAATGAGCTTAACTTTTGTAATATGTATGAGCTAATTATAACAAGGCATAAAAGGTGACTGTAAGGCACAATAAACGAAGTCTGCTGATCACTCATATTGAGTGACTGTGTCTTCCCTCCGTCGCAACAGGAAGGAACATCAGGAATACTATCTCAAGAAATAAGGGAAATAATAGGCAAAACCAGCCTCACCACTCAGTTTGAAAAACATCACCAGGCTTGGTGACAACTAGTAAACTTCACCTACAACCCACAACAGGAGCAAACTGAAGCATATGTGCTCCCAATTAGTGCAGCAAAAGAACAGGCAATCTTTCCCGTTGCGACACTAGGAGCCATACACCAGAAAGTCACTGTCAGACCCCTAGGCCATAATGTTTGGGCAAGTTATGGTCAGACCAAAGGCAAGTGGCAGTCAATGAACATGGAATGAACATGTTCCCCAGGGAACAACTGGGATACATCTGTGAAAACGCAGTAATAAGAGAATGAAGATCTGTGTTTAGATATCAAAAAGGCTATGCGTGCTTTTGAAATGTTTCCACATATTAAAGCCCAGCCACAAATATTTTATGTAGGAAATGGATGCACATGTGTTACAACTTCTTCTGGTAACAAGAGTATTGATAATTGTCATGAAATGGCAAATGGTACTAAATTTTGTATGTATAATTTTACTAGAATTGTAGGCTGTGACTTTGGTTATGTTGTTCCTGTAACTACCAGACAGTTAATTGGAACTGATTATACCCTGTATCATGATATACCTAAATTAAAAATAGGCATGAACATTAGCCTCTTCAAAGCAATGCTTAGACACCCCAACATAGAAAGACTGGTCCAAGAAATAAACAGAACGGCCCAACACATGCTTCAACAGGAGAAACGTGACTCTGAAAATATAAAATCCATCTTTAGCCGATGCAGAACAAGTTGGAGAACATCACTGGTGGGACACCTTTGCAGGCCATTCCCCCAAAGCAACACAAGTATTCTACTATTTAATACATCCCATGTTAAGTCATGTTGGAAGGAATGATCCTGTTATCTCTCTTAAACGTCTGTCTGTGGTATAAACTAAGTATCATAGTCAGAAGAACACAAATAATGTGATCAATGATGCATGTCTACCAAAACCCTTTGTCTTCAGAACTTGACAAAAGACTTCCCAAGTCCTAAGAAAAAGGGGGAATGAAACAGAGCAAGGTCTTGAAAGATTATTCGGGATGAGTTTGGTACCATGCTCTGGGGGATGCTCTGTTTATATTGAGATATAACAGAGACGGCACGGCCTGTTCTGTTCTGCTGATGCTACTGAAGTAAGAGACAGGAGAAATGTACTCTGAGCAATCTAGCAGTCATAAATAAAGATAAGGTGGGCATTTGAAGGAGATGAGAAGGCCATGAGTCAGGAGGCTTTGCAAGCTCCAGCCAAAGAACGGAACGACCACCCAAAAGTCTCCCCAAAAGACAATTCTAGAAGACTCCACTTCAAGCTCCGCCTAAACCCCATCTATTATGAATATGATGATTAGATGTCAAAATCAAATGAATATGTATGTAAAGATGTTGTAACCTCTCGTGAAAACTGTATAAATTACCTGACTTTTCACTGAAAACTTTGGGGCTAGTTTGTCTGGTGCGAACTGGCTAGCTCCCCAGCATTGCACGAAATAAATACCTTTGCTGCTTAAAGACAAAATTCATCTCTGAGCAGTTACGCTGTGCCGTTTTGGCATCACCCTCCTAGAGAACTGCAGAGCTGTGGACTTTCAGAAACACCGGGGCACAACGCTTGGCCAGCCTGAAATGTTCAGGAGGCTCTCAGCAGTAGAAACCGTTCTGACTTTACAGCAAGGCTGACCACACTTGCGAGTTTTCTTTTGCATGCTCACACCTGCAAGCCAAACCAGAACAGCTGCACACACAGCAGAGCAATTGCTCAGCACATCTACACCAACAGAGCTCTCCTAAAGCACACCTGGAGCCACTCATACCCCAAGTCAACATCTACAGCGGAACCTGGCCACAAGCTTTGACACAATGTCATTTTGGGGTCAAACTGATGCACACCAAAAAATTAGTAAAACACACCTCCTTCTCTGCCACGTCAGGTATCGTGCTCCTTCAGTTGAGCTGTAACTGTTACATTATTTCCCAAATGCAAAGCCAAACAGAGAAAATATAACCAAGCATGCTCCTTAAAAAGCACAGGCAACTGTTCATTGTGTGTGACCAAGGGATGATGTGACCACGGCCCTTCAAACTTGCGGGATGCCTAGGCGGGACTAAACAGTGCTTGCAAACAAAGAACATGCCTGCTCGTTAAGACAGGCTGGTCAAGTTTACCACCAAAACTCTACATCACCATTTGCCAACCCTGTCCAGCTTTGGGTCGCCAGAGCCACACTCAGTTCACTTGAAAGCATCTCCTAGTAGCAGTATCAAGCTCAGAACTGTACCTCCCAGATGCCTACGTGGAAGAAAACTCAAACTGTGCCCCCTTCTCCTTAAGCTGGGTTACAGCTTGTGACAGGAATTTCATCCCATTGCTTGGAAAAGCTCCAAGGCTGCAGCTGAAGGGAACTGGAGTTCCCTGCGTCTCAGAGTAATTCTAGAGCTAAAGTGGTGACAGACATCAGCTCTAGATCAGACGATACATGCCAGCACTCACCACTGACCCAGGGTGGCAACCTCCTTCTGTCCTACCCAAAGGTTTCAAACCCAACACACTGTCTTCCTACGGCAGGAAGCTTTTAATTTTTTACTTTTTAATTTTTTACAAATTTATAATTCGTAACACCGTTAACGCATTCCTTGAGACGGGACTACAGATACATTATGCAGACCACCAACCTGCCGTTTGGAAGCACTGGAGCCTTATGGTGAGAAATTTTTTCTACAACAGAGCGAGCAATGGTGAATAAATAAGACTGAGACAGGGTCCTTTTCCTCGAGGGAAAAGCATGCAACACATCAGCGATTGTTGAACAGACGGGCAGAATTCTCAGAAAAAGCAACCCCTAACTCTTAACAAGAAAAAGAAGGTCATTCCTCTTAATAAAAGCACAGCTGTGCTGAAACAAGTCAACACAATGTACTCACCTGTCCTCCTCCCAGATGAAGGCGTATAAGCAACATGTTTCTCTGGAAATGACACGCTTAGGGCATCAGGTTTTCTTACCCCATCCTTTCATGGCATCACCTTTAAAAAACACCAAGAAAAGGTCAGTTGTGGTGTTGGCTTGGGAGATTTCCATGCCTGGGGGGAGTCAGGAATTCCACAGTAGTAAGTGCCTCTTTGGACACAGACTTTCCTGAGGTGCTCCCCGCCTCCAGACAACTCCCTGGACCCCGAGTGGCACGTACAGGTGCAAGGAGGAAAAGAACGTCAGGGAACAGACCAGAGGCGTTAGGGAAAGGCGGGGGGGGGGGGGGGGGGGGGGGCGGGGCAGGGGAAGAGAAGAAGAAAACCTAAAAAGAGACGGGGATACAGATGAGGACAGAGATGTAAAGGGAAAACCAGCCCTGGGCTGCAGGACAGAGGCAGAGGATGAAGAAAAGGGGAGAATGAGAGGGAGTGGGACACAAGCAGAGAGAGTAAAAGAGAAGGGAGCAGCAGAATGAGAGAGAAAGACAGAAGGGAAGAGGGAGCAGGACAGAAGAATAGGATGGAGAGCTACAGGGAATCAAAACACGATGGGTTTGTATGGCAAGGTTTGGGGAGGAGGAGGAAAAGGAGGAGAAAGAAGAAGAAACAACTGTGTGATCAACTGACCGCAGCTGCCGTTCCCCATCCCCCTGCGGGGAGGAGACAGGGAAATCGGCAGTAAAGTTAAGCCCCGTAGAAATGGGGGCTGGAGGGAAGGTGTTCTGAAGATTTGCTTTTCCGGCACGTTCTCCTGCTCTGACTTGACTGCTAATCAATCGCGCTGATTTCCCCAGGTTCAGTCTGTTTCGCCCACGGAGGTAATGGCGGAGTGACCTCCCCATCCTTGTGCCCACTCGTGAGCTTTTTGTTATATTCTGTCCCCCCTGTCCAGCAGAGGAGGGGGACCGGTAAGAGCAGCTTCGGTCCAGCCCGGGTCACCCCCACACAAAATCACAGCGGCACAGGGAAGGGGAGGGGGGGCAGAGGAGGGGCAGGGGGCGCCTGGGGCACACAAGAGGGGAGACAGGGTCCCACGGACCAGGACTCACCACAGCTCTCGCTTTGGTACCGCTGCGAAAATGTGCCAGTTCAGACGCGCCTTTGCCCCTCTCCCCTCCCTCCCTCCCTCCCGCAGAACGCCGGCCGCTCGGCTCCCCCACCCCCGGTAACCCCCGGGTGTCTCACAGCTCTTCCTCGCAAGACGCGGCCTCCCGGACACGGCGCGTCGCTCCCTCGCGCACCGGGGGCCGCCCCAGGCTGTGGGTGACACACGGACCCCGCGGGTGACACACGGACCCCGCTGTGCACGCTGGCACCCGGCTGCTGCGGGGCTGGTCCCCCCCCACCGCAGGGCCAGGCCCTCTGTGCCCGCAGCAGGAGGCAGCTGCTGCCCGCCTGCCCTCGGGTTCCTTCTCCTTCGCCTCGCCCCGGCCGGCCCGGCTCCTGCCCACACCGGGCCGTGCCCCCGCTCCCCTCCCGCACCCGCGCCGCGGGGGGCGAGGCCGGGCAGGGACAACCCCCGCCAGCCCGAGGCGGCGCGGCCCCCGGCAGAGGGACAGAAGCGCAGGGGGCCGTGACCGGCGCCGCTCGGCCCCGCCCGGAGCCGCTCCTGCCGCAGGCCCTTCCCGAGCGGCAGCGGGGGGCCGGCTGGCCGCCGCCACGGCAGCGCCGGGGGCACCCGGGGCTGGGGCCCGGCTGCGGGGGAGATGCTGCAGCGGGGGCAGCGGCGCGGGGCGAGCGGGGCCGCGGCAGGCTCGGGGGTCTGGCGAGCTGGGGAGGCGCCGGCGCCCGGGGGGCGGCCTCCTGCTTCCCCGCCTCCCCCCCTCAGCCCCCGGACCCTCCGGGGCTCCCGCACCCGGCTCGCGGGCGGCTGGAGTCCCCCGTGCCGCCCCCCGAGGCGGCCGGCGGGCAGGAGACACCCCCACCCCCCACCCCGCAGGGTCCGCTCGCCTCCCCTGAGCCCCCGCCTCCCCCGCCGGGCTCGCCCCCCGCAGCAAAGCGCCCCCCGCGCCGCGCCGGCAGCCCGGGCCCCGCCGCTCCGGCCCGCAGCGCCGCCAGCCCCCGGCACGGCCCGGGCAGCGCGGCCGCAGCCCAGTGCCGGCAGCCGGCACCGCCCGGCGCTCCCGGCACAGCGCGGCCGCCCCCCCGGCAGCGCAGCCCCCGGCCCCTCGCGCAGCCCCCGCGCCCCCCCAGCGCGGCTCCGGCCCCGCTCCCCGCCCCGGCCCGGGCCCCGCCGCCCCCCCGGCGCTCTCCCCCGCGCCCGCCGCTCGCCGCCCCGGCCCGGCGGCGCTCAGCGGCCGCTCCGCTCCCCGCCCCGGCCCCGCCGCCGGCAGCCGCCCCGCTACAGGGAGGGGCCGCCGCCGCCGGCCCCGCTGCCCGCCCCGGGGTCCCCCCGCCCCGGCCCTCAGCCGGAGCCCCGCGGGGAAAGGGGCCCTGGCCCGACCCCTCCCCCGGGCTCCTCGCAGCCCCTCGCCCGGCGCCGGGGGGTTACTCGGGGCACGGGGAGCGAGCCCCGGGAGCGAGCCCCGGGAGCGAGCCCGCTGCGGGGTTGGGGGCCCCCGCGCCCCCCCTGCCCCGGGACGCCTCGGCCGGCGTTCCCCGAGCCGCGCTCGCCGTTCCGGGGGGCTCTGCGACGCTCCCCTCCGTGCCCGCGCCGGGACGGGCTCCCCAGGGCACGGACGCCCCCGGCATGTGGGCACATGAAGGAGACCCCAGCGGGGTGCGGAGGCGCTGGGGCGGGTGCGGGGCGGGTGCGGGGCAGGGGGCAGCTGAGCTGAAGGGGGAGCCGGGAGCCAGGTGAACTCCTGAAATCCCCGTGGGGCCGCGGGACAAGGTGGCACCGTCATCGCAATCCAGGCTCACCGACCCCAAAAGGGGCGTCCTAATACCTGCTGGTCATGCAGGAGGTATTGAGGATGCCTTTTCAGGGTGGCCCGAAGCACGCCCTTGCCGAACCAACAAAGCTAAAGAAGTAACCAAAGTACTATTACAAGAAAGAGTACAGAGATTTGGGGTTCCAGCAGTAATCTCATCCGATTGGGGGCCACACTTCATTGAAAAAGTCATTCTGCAAGTTATTAAATTTTTAGGAATAGACTGGCAGTTACACACCCCATATAATCCACAAGCAAGTGGTCAAGTGGAAAATGAACCACCTAATTAAGCCGCAAATTGTAAAACCTGGACAGGAGGCTGGTTTATCTTGACCTCAGTCATTGCCTCTGACGCGCCTGAGAATTAGAACCAAGCCCAGAGCTAAAGAAGGGCTAAGTTCTTTTGAGATATTGTATAGGAGACCTTATAGTATACAAACAGGAGCAGAGCGTCAGCCCGAGTTGAGAATGAAGTACTTACTGATTATGGAAGAAGCATGCAGAAACAGCTTCGAGACGTAGTTTTAGGAACTGGAGCTCCAGGTCTTGATGGACCTGTGCATAACATGGAGCCAGGAGATTATGTATGTGTCAGACCTCTTTCAGGTTCACCTCTGGAACAGAAGTGGGAAGGTCCTTTCCAAATACTGCTTACATCCCATACTGCAGTCAGAGTTAAGGAACAAGCATCCTGGATCCGCCACACCAGAGCGAAGGCAGCCCCTAAGTCACAATGGAAATCAACACCTACCAGACCTCTGCGGCTTTGGATCCAACAAAAAGACCATTGATTGTTTGTATATTAACAATGTTCTGTACAATAGGAACTCATTCTTGGGACCAGAATCTGTTTGTACAATTAACCCATAATGTAACGAATGCTTTGAATCTGGCAGATTGCTGGGTATGTTCAGCATTTTCCAGAGGTAGTACAGAATTTCCATTATATGGTGTAATGGTATCACAGGCAAATTGGAGCTGGCCATTTAATCATAAAGGATTTGGTTGTTACAAATCTCCAGATAGTACGGCAGGACCCTGATATGAAGTACAGAAATCAGGAAATTCTACAATAATTAGAGGGAATGATGGGAATGAATGCTCCACTGACAGGATGGCTCAGTTTAAACTATACTGCTCTGAATTGGAGTGTATGTGGCCCGCCAATTCTAACACCAACTAATACAAAAGGAAAATATAGTATTACCCCGAAATGTGGGAAAGTGCATCTAGATATGCTCGCTAATCAGACCTATAGCTGCTTACAGCAAGGATTATGGTGGTTATGTGGAGATGGCAGGGCCAGGAAAAGACTACCTAAGTGACGGCAAGGTGAATCTGGGGTAGGATACCAGTTCCCCAAGGCAGGATATTTAATCATTCGCATCCTCCACCAGGTGTTTTGAGATCCCCATGGAAATTGGTTAAATGAGGAACTAATAACCCCCTGATGACCCAAAAGCCCCTCAGCATTCCATAGTTTTGCGAGACGGCATCTTCCTTCATTAGGGGTGAGTTAGAAAAAGCAATAATAAATATTTCTGCCACAATAGAACAAATGGAAAAACTCACCATGGACGCTGTACAGGGAGTCCAACAAAGTTTCTTCATTAAGAAATGTAGTACTTCAAAACTGAACGGGTCTGAACAGACTTTTAGCAAAAGAAAGAGGATTGTGTATGGTTATTAATCAAACTTGCTGTGTCTATGTTAACCAAGAAAAACGTATTGAAACGGATTTGCAACAAATTTGGATAATCCCCAAAATACTACATCAAGTATCCCTAGATGACACTTCCTTTGGATTTTCTGACCTCTGGGAAAAGTTTACTTCTTGCCTACCTCATTTTATGTGGCTGAAGCAGCCCTTTGTTGTAGTTATCATAATTATTGTATTAGAATTATTGATTTGTATTACGTTACGATGCTTTCTGTGCATGTGAAAAAAAAATAACAATAGCAGTTATGAAGAATGGAAGAAACAAGGGCTAAGACAAAGGCTAGAAGATGGGAAATATTTTACCAGAATCCATACTGGGGGAAGGGGTGCATCTCAGAGGCAGAGGGGCTCTAATCGCCCCGTTTGCAGTGAGGAAGTAGCTTGTGCAAGTGAGTCCACATCACAGAGCAAAATCCTGCCACAGGACCTGGGCTACCCAGGAGCACACAGCTAAAATGTACGGAGAGTGGGATACTGCACTGCCTGGTCCTACTCCCACCTCACACAGTGCCCGCCTCAGGAGCCCTCAGTGGGGAATTCCCCTGTTTTCTCGCAATACCCAGTATCCCCATCATCACCTCCACTCCAGCCAGTTCACACCCCCATGCCCCTTCGATGGGTGTGCAATTGCATCCGCAGCCCAGCAGCAGCACAGTGAAGCGGTGCAGTACCCAGGTGGGTGGATGCCCCCTCCGTGGGGCAGATCCGTCACACAGCTACAGCACGAGGTAGAGCACAGCACTCCCCACTGTGCCCGGTGAACAGGCATGTCAGTACTCATTTCTGAATTTGCTGATCTTTTTAATGCATTCTGTAGCCCAAGGCCTTATTTATCACCCATGCTATCCTCTGCACTGACAGCAGTGCTGATCTTCCTCGCAGGCTGTTGTTTTCTCATCTCACCCCTGACATCAGAGTGCATCAGAAGTAACAATTTTTTTCCTCTGTGGCCTCTTAATGTGAGGGCAGTTCCCTGGCATCCCTGTCTAACAGCTAGGCACTGAGGCACAGGGCAATTACAAACATTCCTTAGATCCTGGGCCAGGTGAGCCGTGGGTTTTGCTGGCAGACCCGAAGTACACGGTGCAGTGAGTATCTGGCTCTGCAGCCACAGCAGCGGAGCGCTGAGCACCAAGAGGTGCTGTGCCAGTGGAAAATGAGGGACGCACCCTGGCACGGCGGTGGAGAGACTGGATGAAATGATCTTCCTGTAGGTCCTGTGTAGCCTCCGCCAATAACATTACTCAGAGTGATTTAAAGAGTCAGTCACCAATATTCGAGTGAGCGGAGGAGGTTATCTTTATTTGCCAGCGCTGGGTGCATGGGGGATCCCTCCACCAAAGTCACCCACACCGAGGGGATTTTTCAGTCCCCTCTTTATACAAGCAACTCAGACCTATTCATTAACTTTCCAGGAAATCGTTTACATATTCATTACAATGCCAGGAACTCATTTACACATCTCACTAAACTAGTGACCATGATTTAAGTCCTTGTCTTTGCCACCTTTCATAAACAACAGGAACTTAGGACCAGATAGCCTTTTTAAAGATGACAGATCCAAGGACTTCGCAATTAGTACATCCCTCATGTTAGCAATAAGGGTCCTTGCATGTTTCCCAGCTTTTAGATAAACATAAGTACATCATCCTATAGATAAGTGGTGCATCATTCATCATTCAGCACGTCGTTGTCAATGCAGTTTCATCTGCGCATCCCGTAACAAGTCTGTGTCGTGGTAAAACACACAGATTTACATTGGTAGTAGAACTACTACACAGTGCGTTTTATTTCAGTTTTTATGCCAATATCCCCCACAGCCCTGCTGACCAAGGGATATTGTTTTACCTGAACTAGGCAGGCCTCCTGCTTATCATTTTTACTGTAACAGGTAAAGCATTTTTTGCCTTACCTGGAATTTACTCCCGGATATACCTGGTTAAAGATTTCTTTTACTTCAGGGATAAAGATAAGCTCAAGATTTCAATTAATTGATTATTTTTAAATTTTGGGTTCATTTCTCCTTCTTTAAACATCTAGATGTTCTAATAAATCTCATCCCAACAAAGATTTTGGTGAATTTGGCATTCTTACTTGTTTTCTTAGTTTGTACTTTAAAGGTTTCAGGATGTTTTCCTGGTGGCCAGCAGCTCCCACAACTGTAACAAATTCTGTTCACTGAAGTTTAACACCAAGTAAGTTGGTTTTGTATTCACTAAAAATTCCACCTCATTTTTCCTAGTCCCTAGTTCACCAGAACCCCTTGCTGGTTCTTTAGCTTAGGGCAATCTCGCTTCCAGTGTCCACTTTCCCTACAATATGCACAGTGATCCGATCCCATAGGAGAGGGATTCACTTTTCACTTCTGCCTGACATTCCTCCTGTCTCTGCCTCATCTCCTCTACCAGTTCAGCACGACCCAGCTCTTCTCTTACCTTCTGTACAGGTTCCCTGTTCCTTCTATCAACTTTTCTACATCACAATTACCTAATAACAATCAACTCGAACCTTTATCTAGTCCTATTAGATCATCCTGATAAGTCTTTCCCAACCAACTTTCAAACATCTAAATTTCCCCATCAAAGACTCACCTTCATTCTCCTCAGACCCACCGCCTGCCCTAGAGGGGCCGTTACCGGTCCCGTTGTACTGCAAATGCTGCAGCAATTGGGGTGACATTGTCAGGTCCTTCTGCTCAATCGTCAGCAACAGCAACCCCCTCCTCCTCACCATCAGAAGGATTCGGGGCAGGAGATGCTCTTCCTGCTCTGCAGGTTACACAGGCCTGCCTCTGCAACAGCACTTCTGTTTTAACTCTTTCTTACCCTGAATGCAAATCTGCTACTTGTTGCTCTGTGTTCTTACATATCACGCCTTCGCAGGCAAACAGCAAACACCCTGCCATGCGTCCAGCATGCACCTTCGAGGGGGTATGGGGGTTTGTACAAACTCACCCCAATACTTTAACACTTTCACAGGGTCTTTGACTCTCCACACCCCGCTTTAGGTCTTACATACGTTAGTGCAAGTTTTTATCTTGCAACGTGCTTCATTCTGGTTGCTCCACAGAAGGAACCACAACCTCAGCTCTTCTCTCTCTTCCCACCCCCCCACCCCCAAAAAAAAAAAAATCAACAAGAATATCTTTCTAGTTTAGGTCTCAGTTTTTCCCTTATCCTTTTCTAGAGCCATAATCAAAGATCAGGTGGTGTTAATTCCACTTTTGTTCTCTATGAAGAAACAGCATAAGGTGTAAAATTGTGTTGTAATATAAGACTTCCTTCGAGTGGCCATCTTTCACCATCACCTAATGTATACAAAGGCCACCAATTCTGACAATACTTTAAATATGTCTTTTTGTTCAAATTTCCACTGGGAATTCTGCCAAATTCTTTCCAATGCTTCAAAATACATCCCAGGGGTGTTTTGGTATTTATTTCTTGGCTCGGTCTGCCCCCCATCGTCCTAATAAGTCTGGCATTTTTCTACAATGTGTTAGTTATTACTGGAGGTACCATACTTATCTCAGAACACACACCACAGTTCCAGACCTCTATTTAGCCTTATTTCTTGGTCTCATTATTTTTCTTCTTATTATTATTATTGGGTTTTTTTTGCAAGGAGATAATATATCTTAGACACTTGCAACCTCTTGCTCGAGTATACAGACAGCACCTACGACACTAAGGGCAGAGGCTAGTTCGTGCTTTTTCCAATGATGTTAGTTCTAATGTTTTGTCCACAGTCTCCCGCTATAATGTCTAATTATGCATTCCAACACTTCATAAACTGATTTTGCAATCGCTCCGTCTGTCTCTGGCCGGCCCCTCGCGGGGAACACAGACACACAGATCGGGACTCCCCAGTCGCTTTGCAGTGACACCGCGTCTCTCACACACGCCACACTCTCTGGGCAGCCCTCAGTCACACAGGCAGTATGTTACACGGTACCGTGCACTTACATACAACTCTAGGAATGCTGACAGTTTACGTTATCACACAAAGTATGCATTTCAATGAACAATTGCCAAAAAACAGATTCTCATTTTTTTCTGGCCTTAAGCAGAGTGTTAAGTTTTCAGCTATTTGCCTAGAATTACCAGAATATTTTTTTTTAACATACATTTCATAACTCCAATTTTGAACATGTAACAAGACAATACATAGAACAAACAAGACACAGAGCACTATTTCAGTTGTTATATTCTAGGAATTCCTCAAATCTTAAGACAACCTAAAGGAAGTTTTTAGCTTCCCAAATCTTAAGATAATCAAATAGGGCTATTACCCTTTTCAGAAGGCGTCCCTTCTTCTCAACCCTGCAAGACGGCACCCTGTCTTTTGTCTTATGGGGTAAAAACAAATCTTAAGACAATCAAATATTCAAAACAAAGAATAAATATAAATACCTTTTATGTTGTGCAGAAGTCCTTGTCCACCTGTGTGAGAAGCCGAGAGGCAGGGGAGTCTTGCCGACAGAAGATGCAGTCGGGGGCCCTGAGGGTCCCCAGGCCCCTGGATTCCAGCACTGGTGGAGAGTTCTCCTGGCTGGCTCGCAAAATCGATGCCAAAACAGCACAGAGTAACTGCTCAGAGACAAATTTTGTCTTTAAGCAGCAACTCCCACCATATACTCACTAATTCTTTACACTATATGGGCTTTAAAACATATAGAGGTTTACACTCACCCCTCGGATGTTCAAGACAATAACCACATGTCAACATTCATAATATACCTAATACAGAAATGTTCTCACATTTCCAGCATAAAATGAGTATAACAAATATTATTAGTAACCCTATAATTATTAATCCTATATACACAGATTGACTTCAAATCATCAAACGTGTCAGTCTTCCAACCAAAACAGAATTAGAGTTCCGATATTGCCTCAATATCAGAACAAATACCAGAACAGAATCAGAGTTCCGATATTACCTTAATACCGGAACAAATACCAGAACAGAATCAGATGTATACCTGCGGTGCTAGCTACCCGGCATACGCCATCCTGCATAAGAATGCAATGATCTTATGTCTTACGGACAGCTTTACAGATGGACCAGTCCCAGAACAGAAATATCTGAAACAGTACTGTTCAAAATATAATATTAATATAATATTTACAATTAATATAATATTTGAATAAAGATAGTACCTTTGCTCTGCAAGATGGAGTCCTTGTCTGCTCCTGCGGTGATCCAGATGAGACAAGGAGCCCCTCCGGGAAAATCCCCGGGGGTACCCTAGGGAGTCCCCGCTCTCAATGGGTCCCGCAGCCGAGCAGAGGAGGTCCCGTCTGGGTCGCCAAATTGATTTAAAGAGTCAGTCACCAAGATTCGAGTGAGCGGAGGAGGTTATCTTTATTCGCCAGTGCTGGGTGCATGGGGGATCGCTCCACCAAAGTCATGCACACCGAGGGGATTTTTCAGTCCCCTCTTTATACAAGCAACTCAGACCTATTCATTAACTTTCCAGGAAATCGTTTACATATTCATTACAATGCCAGGAACTCATTTACATATCTCACTAAACTAGTGACCATGATTTAAGTCCTTGTCTTTGCCACCTTTCATAAACAACAGGAACTTAGGACCAGATAGCCTTTTTAAAGATGACAAATCCAAGGACTTCGCAATTAGTACATCCGTCATGTTAGCAATAAGGGTCCTTGCACGTTTCCCAGCTTTTAGATAAACATAAGTACATTATCCTATAGATAAGTGGTGCATCATTCATCATTCAAGAGCATGAGGAGGGGAAAGATATTCAGCTGCTTTAAGGTTTCTATTCTACAGCACCTTATCTTCTCACTGCCTGTCATCTAGCACCCACAGCAAATAAGCAGGGCACCCGCAGAAGGCACCTTCCTTCAGTTTACAAACCCTGACCCATTCCTTGGGCAGATCGAGCATGAATGAGTGTCCCTGAGTCCCAGAGCAGCTGCATTGTAGAGCCTTCACTGCAATGCTTGCAAGGAAAGGAGCACCTCTCAATTCTTACTGCACTGTTTTACCATAACTAGTTGTCCCCAGCACCAAATCTTGTGCGTTTCTACTTGAAAAGCAGTTTAGAAAGCCCTAAATGATGACAAAGTTTCTTTCTAATTTTTTGCTCCCAAGTAAACAAAGTGTTTTGTTTGTCTTGCAATAAAATGTTTTTGATTCATATCCCAAAACTGTCAGGGCTTGGTGAATACAAAATGGATTTCTTCCAGGATACGGAATGAAAAGATTGAGTTGTTCTCACTGCTCTGGTCTCCAGGAGGAGCAAAGAAAAGACCGAACTTGCTCCATACAGGAAATCTAGCCCAGCTGTAATAATGATGAGGGAGAAGTGAAGCGGCACTTTCCTAACAGCTATTCTTGGGCTAAATTCTAATATATTTTGCAAATACTGGGAAAGTAGTACCCCTGAAAGCCAGAAGGTCAGTCTTTCTGATGAGTGCTGGCTTCTTACCACTGTGCCACCACCAGGCACAAACAATACATATATTTCTCCTAAACTAACTCTCAGAGGCAGCTGTGGAAATAAACCATTGTCAGCCCAGCCTGAGATGAGCACTTGAAATGTTATCCCAAATTACTGTTTCGGAGGCAATGGTGGGAAGCGCCAAGTGACTTGGAACTAGTGCAACCAGTTCTGCCTCTTACACAAGAGGTCATTAGCATTTGAACAAGGTAGTGACATGACACTTCACAGGCAGAAACCTTGCTTTGAAGAATACACAAAAGCACACATATATCTCAGTTATTTGAATAGGGGAAAAGGTTTCTCTTGTCCATCCCAGATTTTCCAGGACACCGCTATGTGTGTTTACTTGTCTGGAAGATGTGCCTTGTATACCCACCCAAAAGTAACTCACACTCCAGTGTGGAGACAAAACACACACGGGTTACTGGTGACAGGTCTTTCCCAGTGTTGGTAGACACAAACTGTTGGGATGCTGTCAGGTACTGCAGTGCTGTCCCTGCTTGCTGCAACTGAGAGACGGGACGCAGCTTGATGCAAGCAAACATCACTTTAATTAGCTGAATATCATGATTATATACACACAAGCAATTGTTACATCTAATTCTGATCGGTTCAAAAACTTGCTTATTCAATAACTATGTGGCAACTCCCGCGAGGATCTCACACTACCTATTTAGCAATTCAGCAATAAAGACAACAATGTCTGCAGCTCTTGCACCACGTCTTTGAGCAAGCTGACAAACTGACCGCCTTATTCCTTGTATAGTCTCAACTTGATGATTAGTCCCTGTTTCTATACCCTTCAGTAATTTCTCATGTCCCTTTCACCAGGGCTTGTGACCCACAAGCTCGAGCACATTCCTTTCAACTAACTGATTGTTACTTGTGGTCCTGCTTCCCAGGCCCCCTCCTGCACCTGCTCTCGTCCAGCACATCTGTGTGGTTCCTCCATTCCCAGCTGATCTGCTTGCGCCCACATGCCAGGACCTGTCCAGAGCAGTTTTTCCCCTGTGATAGAAAGTGCAGCACAAGGCTGTGCCGCAAGTCTGGAAACCCCTCCATGCCCCAGCAGAGTATGGGACAGACTACCACAGCACAGCCCCTTCCCTTACCTCCTCCCACCCTTGGGGTCTGCAGCTCAGAAACGATCCCTTCCCCTCACGTGCCCTGCAGCTCTGGAGTCCTCATTTGAAATTTCAGGGGCAGAACTTATGAGCGGGGCTCCAACAGTCCAGCTGCCTGTGCATGTGGGACTGGCAGAAAGGCATCAGTCCAGTTTCCAGGGCCTTGGTGCAGTTTGGTGCCTCACAGCACAAGGGTTGTATCGACATGATGAACATCCGATGTTAGGGGCAAATTCCATCTGCTCCTCTTCAGGAGAAGTTTAAAGTGGTTCCCAAAGTCAATAGGAGTCATGTGTGCATATCTGAGGGTCTTCATTAATCCATCTGCTAATTAAATAATAATTAAAAGCCATGCTGTCCACATGCACTGCAATCATTACTTTTCATAATTAGCTAAACGTGTAAGTCAGAGCCACTGCTTCAATTTTTTTTTTGTCCGCTGCCTCAGCCATCGCTTGCTTTGACTGCCTAGGCTCTTCACCAAGGCAGAAAATTGGTTTAGCTGCATTTAATGGGTCTGTGCTAAGTACCACTACATGCTGGGAACTCCTTGATGCCTATTTAATGACCCTTGCCTATTACAACTGAGAAAAAGAGATGATTTCAGGATGACGTTCAGCAGTGGTCTGGAGCAGCAATTGAACAAATCCAACGAAACCCAATGAAAATGGTCATGCCGCCTTAAGGTTGCTACAGCAGGTGCTTACAATTAGAAAGCACTCAAAGAAACCCTGGGTGTGGGCCAACACTGTTTACTACGTATTGACACGCTCTTTCTTCAGCTAAACACGTCTGTTGGACCACTTGCATTGGTGCTTTCCCCAGCTTTGGAGAGAGAACAGAAACGGTGTGAGCAAGACAAGAGAGCCACGGGCACAGAGAGGCTCCCACTTGTGTGCAAAACACTGGCCCTTGGGCTGCTTTTAAGACTCAGCCCACTCCTCACTGCCTGGAGCACGTTTTCCAACAGAATTCAACTCCAGTTCAGATAAAAGCCTATGTTTTAGGCGTTATTTTGATGTGGTGTAAGGAGAGAGAGACACACACACTAAAATTAGGCTATGGCTGGTTATCAGCCCAAAGAGGCTCCCTAGCACCAAAGTAGGGTTGGGTCCTCTGCTAAGCAGAGCAGAACTGCCAGTTGGACAACTCAAGCTCAAACTTCTCTGGAATAAGGCCCCACCTTTTTCCTGAATGAGTATTATTCCCTTGCCAAACTGCAGTTCTACTCAGACCTCAACATTCTGCCTGCAGGCTTCTCGGGAACAAACATAAGTATTACTTTTATAATGGGGAAAGTTTCTTTTTTCATGCTGCCCTAACTCAAAGCCAGCCAATGCAATTTTGCTCAAGCATTCAAACAATAATGCCATCTCAGAAAATGTCTACAGATTGTATTTTTGAATGACTCCAAAACCTGGAAGCCTGTGTCTACGTTGCAGGAGAACAGACTGCCCAGTTACACGATTGCTTGAATACTCCCAGATCATCCCATCACATGTAGGCTCTCAGCTTCAGCACTGAATTTAAAAGTGCAGCAGCTTTAGGCATCCCTGGAGGCCACAGTACAGGCAGGTACCTCAAGCAGAAATTCAGATCTTTGGTGCTGAAAACGGTCTCCTGGAAGTGCTCACCTGCCTCCATTCCCTAAAGATGGAGCCTAAAGCAACCATACTCCTAATGTAGGTACCACACCTAAGTGACTAATGGGTAACTGCTGGGCTCACGCTGACTGTGCAGCTCACCACCCGGGGAAGCCGGGGATCTCTTTGCCTGGGAGGGGTCCGTGTTACATGGCTCCCAGCAGCGAGCGGCAAGATACAGGTGTCTGGCACTGCACTGAATGATGATGTGCACATATATATCTCCAGGGCAACCAGGCAAGCCCAGAAGAAACTGACGCTCAGGCTGAACACAGGTAAACGAGCCCAGCGGTGGATCTGGAAAAAATCTACACCTAATCCTGCCCAAGCCGGAAGGTGCTTAAATTCCAGAAGTATATTCTTTTTCACCTGCAAGAGCCCCGGGCATTCAGAGGAGTGTCAGTGCAAACCCCCAGCTGGCCTGATGGTGCAGGGGAGCTGGAAACACGAGGCACAGCTACGCCCGGCAGGACTTGGAGAGGACTCTGTTAAATAAAGTCCCCTGAGGTGTTCAGTTCAGTAGGCATTCTCAGGACAGATCTAACATGCGCCAACTGGATGAGAGTCATCTGAAAGCTCAGCTGCAGCAGCCGTTCTCACTGAAAACGTATCCAGAGGAGACACAGGAGGTATGCCCAAGCTTCCAGAATTCCTTCAGCAAGTTGTGAATGAGGCATGAGATGAAAAATCTCTCCCCAGTGGACAACACACAGACAAAGCTCAGCATACACTGCCCTTCCCTTTGTTGTTTCCCTCTGCTTTAATCAAGGATACTCCACAGTCAGCTCGAATGAAAAAAAAAAAGCCCTTTACAAATGCCCATCAAGCCCAAAAGTGTCAAGACTATAGAAAAATGGATGGGGAAAACCCCTTGAGAAGGTATTTAAAATACTCAGTACATATTAAAAAAACTTCCCTTTTTTTAAGTTCACTGAAGCTCCCCCTAGCAAGATCAGCTCCTGCTTAGGGAAAAGTATGAACTGTGGTTATTTGTGCAAAGGTAACCTTTCCCACTAATATAAAAAAAAAAATAACTGAACCAAGTATTTCAGAAGTTGTAAAGACTGTTTGAATCTGTGCTTCGGGTTTTGTTGGTTTCTTTCATCCTGGTTAACACTGAAAGTTTACTCTTGCCTCTTCCAGAAGTAGCCAAACAGGCAATCAGGGATATTCTCCAGACCTTGGGTCCCACTGCTGGTGACTGTCTGCCTGTTTTACAAAGTACTTGGAACACCAGGTTAACCCGGGACGGTACAGAACACATGGGCATCAGGTGAACCAGGTCTGGACCTCAGAGCCCAGCTGGATTTCCCAGATCAGTAAATGGCTTTTGAAACAAGCACTACCTACAAGTCCTTCAGGGTTGTCTTAAAATTTGCTCATTTTGTCTCAGGTTTAGTGAATAAATAAGCTTCTCTAATTAGTGGCAACATTTCCCTTAATGTTCTCTATACCTGCTGAATGTAATCTAAATGCTAAGATAATGTTATTCTAACGTCTTCAGGAACTGGCACCTCTGTAACAGGGACACTGACTGATCTGTGGTGAACAGCAGGAGTAGGTAAGCACTGTGAGAAAGCAAATCTCTTCCTTCATCCAACACCTTTGGTTGACTAAATGCATGGATTGTTTTTGCATTTGGTCACAAGTATCAAGATCTCAGCTATACTTTCCATTCCAGCTGTAGCAGTCAGGGACTTGTACTTCTAAGTTTGTGCATCTGCTTTACTCCTAAAAACATCCTGAAACCCCTCCATGAGAAATACTTCAGTCACAATTC
This sequence comes from Falco peregrinus, assembly GCF_023634155.1. Classification (NCBI taxonomy): domain Eukaryota; kingdom Metazoa; phylum Chordata; class Aves; order Falconiformes; family Falconidae; genus Falco; species Falco peregrinus. The sequence goes on along the minus strand of NC_073729.1, from coordinate 277,812 downwards.
TTCCTCTTCCAAGTTCCTGAACCCTGATTTTCAAATACATGGCATCAAATTACGATTCCCTCATCATAATAACTGTTGCAAAGAAATTACATGCTTTTCTCCCAAGAGCAAAGTTTCAACAACTGTGGAATAAATCTGGGCAAGTGGCTGGTGTAAAGGCAAAGTATCTTTCCAATGGTAGAAAATACTCATCGCACCTACCTGCCTGAAAAAGTGCTGTGTTGTTATAGCAAAGGCATCAAAGCCACAGCTGGCCCTTTTAAGGTCACCTTGAATATTGCTTAATTGCTGGGACTGCTCATCACACTCTTCCTTCAGTCTCTGAATGAACTGCTTTTCAGCATCTCGACTCTCTCCCGGTTTGGGGGAGAATCCCCTCTTTGGGGTGGTTGGCCTTTGCTTGGGATGTCCTACAAAGGAGAGAAGAAAAGACCATCAGGGTCCCTTTATGTGTATGGATATGACCTTCCTGTGTTTCTAAGGCCCTTGGGACTCAGCCCTATAAAAGAAAAAAAGGTCTGTAGCATTCACACAGATCTGTAATGACTTTCAAAAAAGCAAGAGCACAGCGCAATATGTTTCTGTAGGGGCCAAAGCTCAAACCTTTGTAACCGTCATCTCACCTCAGGCTCTGAGCCTGAAGGTCTGCTATGAGCTGGGGAGAGCTCTCCTAAGAACGTCTTACTGAGAACTGAGGTCGTTAGAGGAAGGTTCCCTCTCACCTATGTTAGACATCGACAGCAACAGAGGTCTGCATCTTGATGCGTGATGCTGGACTCCCTTGGATAACAGTGAGAGAAATGGGCACGTCCGGACTGAGATTCAGCTTATCCCCTTGTGGATGTGGGAAACAGTAAGATGATGTCTACATGGTACACATGATTTCTTTGGCCACCTCAACCCCAAGTCTGGTGACTTGACAGAGGTCCCAGATGGCCTTTGTAGATTTCCTTTTGCCTCCAAATAGGACAATGTGGGACTGGAGCTGTCCTTCCCTGAATGCAAACACAGCATGGGTTGCTTGCTATTGGGATTCGCGACTTCTTTTTCTCAGCAGTACTGCAGTCTACCTTGCCAGTCCCCCTTGCTCTGCCCTTTGTAACACTTCTAAAGTTGCAGCACAAAACAGATCTGTACAGAAATGCCCCCAGGTGCCACACGGTGCTGACCGTTACACCACTGGCCCTGCATGGCTGCTCTCTCTGCACCGTCGGTCACAGCAGCAGCGCTGTACGGTTTGCCCGCAGAAATGGGCCCCGACCGACTCTGGCTCCTCTGACGTGCTCCAGGTTGGCTTGAAGCAAGTCTGATCCTGTATAAAGATGTGGAACCACGGGAGTAGCTTGTGTTCAGGATATCGGCTCAAACACGGTGTCATATTCACGTGAATGGCTCAGGAACTAAAGCTTGCTCACGATAAGCCCCTTCGGGGAAGTGAGGCTTTTATCCTAATTTAAGGTCATTTCCTGCCTGGGTCAGCTACTCCTTTCTCTGGAGATACTCGGGAGGATGAAGCAAGAAAGGGCAGTGTTCTGGTAGTGCCAGGTTGCTCAAGCCACTGCTTGGACCATCTGTTTTGTCTTTATCTTCTCAGCTTCCTGAGAACTCTCTGCAAACATCAGGCTGGGGCAACACCTTTGATTTAATGGTTCTTGTTGCTACCCTTGTGTCTCCTCAGTTGTTGCTTTCTAGCTCCTTCCTGAATCCTGGCCAGGAATTCCTGGTTCACTTCTTGAGCTCCTCCCACTAGTATCAAGCTTTTAGCCGAGGAGCTCGAGTCAGTAAGAAAGAGGCAGAAAACAGCCAGACACCTTGTTCCCATGCGTTACTAGAAATGGAGGACATTGGTCTGGATAGATGAAAAACGAACACTGCTGTGCTGGCAGCAAGGGTTGGGTACGGAAGAACCTGGGAAAAAAGAAAAGGAAGAAAAAAAAAAAAAGAGTATCTTGTGGTCTTACAGTCTTGTAGCACGGATTTCCCGCAAAACAACACAGGAACAATGTCTCCAACTAGTTGTCAGCAATGAAGGTAACAGGGGACAGTCTTCCACTGTGGATGCTACCTACCCCTTTCCCAAAACCCAGAAGAATCTTTCCACAGAGATGCATCTAACGGTATGAGTTAGAACCAATTTTGTTAGATGTGCTTTAGATATTTTAGATTTTTAAGACTGTGGCCTGGGTGTGCAAACAGACCCTTAGGGCAATTTTACTACATCAGGCAGGGAAGCAGCATAGCTTTTCCAGAACAATACACCAGGAGCATATTCCTGCTTTTTTAGATCCCAGACTTGCGTGGAGCCACTGGGAGCATGTCTTCCAATTTGCTGGACTGTGTCCTGGCTCCAGGCGAAGCTTACAGGGAACTAGCTCCAGAGATGCTCCCTCATGACCCCAAGTATCTCGTGCTGCAACCGCAGAGAGCCACGAGTGCAAAACAGCCTTTGACACAATTTGTGCCCATGACTGGCATTTGTAAGGAGGAATACCAGGTTTCCCAACATGTCAAAACTAACTTTACGATGTTGCAAGTCCTAAATACTACAATGCGGGATGAGAGAGAGAGGACTTTCTGTCATCAAGAGAGTTCAACCAGCACAGCCATTGCCCTCCATCCATTTTCACGTCAGTTTAAGCCTGTACGCCTTTTTACTCAGGAATGCTATTTTCTTACAGATTCTTCCATTCATGTAAAGGGGCTCTCAGCTGGGCAGTAGGCAGTAGGTATTATCACAAAATAAGAGATTCATAGGAGCAACGGCCACAAATATCTGTCTTTTTAGTGTAGAAATCTTGGGTTGTTGAGGCAGCGTGGTGATGTTACAACAAAAGGCATAGGGAGAAGTGTAAAGGGAAGCTCTTGAAATCAGTCCAGTTTTAATGAAAACAGAAACCCATCAGGTTGCTTTGTCTTATATCTTTCTAGCTTTCCTGTTCACTGGAACACTTGAAGCACACATCTCTGTGTTGTCCTCGTCAGTGTTATAAGCTGTCCTTGTAAATGAAATTGTGCTATTCTCCTCAGGGGTGAATCTGAACTTCTCAGTTCATTTGGGTCTGAAAAGCAGCTTACTAAGCTTACTCTGCCATTCGTGTCTCCCTTCTGTTGCTCTGCACAAAACAGGGTATGTATTAATGATGCTGGCCCTGATCCTGAATGTCCTTTTTGCTGATGGTGGGACCAGGGGGGAGACCTCGTGTATGCTGAAATAATCACCAAACCCCTTTGATCCACTTCAAAACTCGCAGGTCTTTTTTATCTACTTGTGTTTGAACTAGGAGACATGACAAATATATACTCACAATTAACACAGTCCCTGAGGATTTAGATGGGGAATGCAATTTATTTGCCCTTTAACCGTCCAATTTTGGACATTTTCATAAGGAAAAAGAGAAAATTACTTTCAGAGGACTGATAACAAGCAATTTGTAGAGTGACAGATGTCAGAAACAGACGGCACCATCCTAAAATGGAGTGGATGCAGAGCACCTGCATCTATGTACACCTGTTCCTATACACATATTTCAGGAAGGGGATTGCATCAATAGATAAAATAGGTATCGCTATGAGACTCTGCATCTCAAAACTCCTTGCAAGTCTGCAGGAGGACTGACCAAAAGTCTAAAGATCAGATTCAAGGCTAAAAAAAATTTGCATGACAGTCAAAGACCAGCACTGATTTAAAAGAATTGTACATGAGGAGGCCAGTAACAGAGGGAACACAACCTAAAGACAGCACTCTAAAGTTTTACAGCCTGTTTCATGGCCACATGTAGGTGTGGCAGTTACCTGGAGGACACCTGCTCTCCTATCACAAAGAGTAAATGCCTCACAAGTTTGTGATCCTGATGGAGGAAAGGCTGTGCTACTGCCCCTTAGCCCCAGCTACACTCACGCCTTGTCCTGTTTAATGGCTGCTTTGATTGTTTTTTGGAATTGTTAAATAGGTGAAAACATTGTCTGTTTGTTATTTCTGTTATTGCTGTTGTCATTTCATAGAATGCTAAAGGCTACTCTCAAAAAATAAAGATGAGGTTTACCTTCCTATTTGATCCTTACAGTGATAAACAATTTTAGGTTGTCATAATTTCAGACAACCAAGCTTAAGAAATCCTAAATCAGTCTGTGCAGTGGGAGAGAGGGCACTTACTCAACCTGTCATGACAATGAAGCAACATTTGAGGACTTACGAATTGGATATGCCAAAAATTTCAGCCTTGAAAGCCATTAAGTGACCTGTGGAAATGCAGGCCTCCTTAGGACAACAGAAATACGCAGTACAAATACGCCTATGTTTCATTTTGCTTTCCAGTTCTAGTGGAAGCAAATCAGCTGTTCTGTAACGTGCTGCTACCACCACAATCAGTTCTGGTGCTTAAACTGGAGTCCCACCGTTATAAATGCTGGTGAGCTGCTGGTCAGGCACTCTGCACAACAAATTTTTCTTTGGATCTCTCTTGGTGATCTCACCAGTTGCAAAACAGCCTAAAAATTGTATGATTCAGAAGACAGTGGTAAGTTCATGTTTTTACCCTAGTAGCTTCGTGAGGAGAATTCTGAATCCTGTTGGTGCCTGGGAAGATTAAATTTAACCTCCCATTTTCTGGATTTTTTTGGGCGTGAAGGAGGAAGAAGAGTTTGAGTTTAGTAAACATGAAGAGACTCTTGATGAATGTTCTAGAAGCCAAAGAGCTGTTCTACATTTTTTTACTTTACCATCAAATGAAGAAACATGGGGTTCTGCCCCCCATAATAGTAACAACTCAAGCATCATATAGCTGTAGAGATGACATTTGAAGTGTTTAAGTAGAGTCTAAAAAATGAGGCAACAGAACAGGAGATAAACTGCAAGCACAGAGAAATCATTGGGACCATGCCCACGCATTTCAGAAGCGTTATCAGCCAAAGGCCAGCCTTAGAAAAGCCTTTAGGTACCTTATACATCTGTTGATGTACACTTAGGAAACATAAATAGAAAGAAATTCCCTTCATTTTAGTAAATAAGCCAAGGTATTCTTCAGAAATGCTAAAACCATGTGTTTGTACGCAATGTTGAGGGCTAAGCTGACAATGCCCCAATAGCACTCCAAAGGTTATTTCTATAGATAACCCCTTTTCCAGTCATGCACGGAAACAGCCCAGGAAATTCAGCGCCTCTGCAAACAGTAAGAGTAGATCCCAGGCAATATACAGTATACTCTCATTCCAGGTAGCTGAGGTGTCTTTTATTTCACTATACCTATCTGTTCTCTTGTTAGAAAAGAAAATTGTAATGATAAACATAAACGTTCCCGTGACCTTAAAGATAAATAGCAACAACTCTTTGTTTTGACGGAGAGATGACTTCGCGGTTGTAACAAAGAAAACAAAAGTCTGTTCAGCTCATGCGTTGGTATGATAAAGCCTGCTGTACTCAGAGTCAGCTTAATGAACCTTGGACACAATCAGTCCTCACTTAATAGCAGGTCTCCGTTTAGTGTGTTGACAAGAGATGCAAAGTCAACAAGTTTAAATCTTCCCTGAGCAGTGGGTTTTGGTTCATAATTACCTGGTGAATGGAGCCTGGTGGTTGTTACTGCTGACCTCTTAGGGGATGAGACAACAGGCCTGTTAGCATCCTGACCTTTTTGTACTTCTTTCTTCACACCTTTAGGGAAAAAAAAAAAAAAAAAAAAAAAAAAAAGAAAAAGGTAGAAAGAAACCCGTTTTATAATTCTGTTTGCAACTGTGCAGAACTATGTCACTAAGATACATACCAGAATGGCGAAATACCAGTATTTCACCCATGCACACCCTGGGCTTTGCACAGAATGATACTACACAGTACTTCTGTGTTGGATGTCAACCTGCCCCTTCTGCAAGCATGACTGTGTGCATGTGGCTGAGCTGACACGCACAGCACTAAAGAAGGTCAGAAGGTGCCTTACACGCTATCTGGGTTCTCCAGCCACCTGCACGGTGGCAAATGCCATTAAGGCACAAACAGCTACATAGGTAGCCCATCCTATCTGTTCTGAGCTCTGTGTTCTCTCTCTTTACCTTGCTGTGCATCCTCATCCTGGGCTGGAGGAGAAGCTGAGTAGGACTATGCGAAGCTGACTGAAGTTACCTGCAGGGCCCTGCTCTGTCAGCTTCTTCCCCAGGTTAGGAAACGGCCTTTTCTGGTGGCCAGCTTCCCAAGAGGGTCTCACACAGGCAAGAGACGGGATTCTGCAGAACCAGAAGCAGGCAGGCTGTGTCGGGGCTGTGCTGGATGTGGCGTGCCAGACAGGAGAGGGGGTCTCTGCCTGTGCACTAACTCAGCCAGGGCCAGAGAGGTGCAGCACAGGCAACGCACAAAACCGACAACACGCTGTGCAGGATACAACAGGGCCACATCATTTTCTTGATGTCCACAAGGCCGAACCAAAACCTGGTTCATGCTCATCTATGACCCAGGCATGTTCCAGGCTGTCTGCCCTCCCTCCTCTCCCCTCTGTGTGTGTAGCTCTCCACATTACTCTTGACCTCTGCATTGATCCCTTTTTTCTGCAGCCACTGATTCTTCCCACTGACAGCAGGATGCCCCAGAGCTCTTGGATTATGACCTCCAGAAACTTTGCGCTAGCCTTTCCTCTTCCTTTAGTTTTCCCGAGGGAGGCAACTGGGCGTCTGTTATTATCCCTCCCATGGCTGGAGCTCTCTGGTGAGGGGCTCAGGGTGGTCTGTCAGTTGTCCAGGCTCTGCAGCCACCGACTGCCTCTTGTACCAGGGAGATCCAGCTTCATCTGGAAGCCAGAGCGGCCACCCAGGCTCAGCTCACCCCTCCCGCCCACCCACAACTCTCATCAAAATAGCTTTGGGGACCATGCTGAGTGCAGGAACGCGAAAGACCGGCCCTGCTTGTTTGCCCATGGTGTGACAGTCAAGCCACGGGATTTCATGTGGAAAACACCGAGGAAGTAAGAAGAAAGAGCAAGGAAAAGCAAATCTCTGAGACAGTAAGGTATTTTTCTGTTTGCTTTCCTTTTTTATTGTTAGTGTTTGTGGGGGTTGCATTTTAGTCTGCAGGACTGTGTCACAGCCCCCAGACACACAGGAGAAACAGACACTTAAGGCAAACCATGTTTGCCTCATTAACTTGCCCTTCTCTTGAGTAAGTTCACAGACGGCTTGTAAGAAAATGTCAACGTCCCACAGAATCTGTAGTATCTGAAGCAGGAAAACAAACTCCTCTTTTCTTGCTGGTGCTTAAAGACAGTGACAGTCCAAAAACTAATGCTGTCTTCCATTTGGCTTAATGCAAACCGTTCCCGTTCTGCTGAGCTCAGCAGCCACAGGGAAATCTTAGCTGCTTCCAAAGCTTTCAATGAGCAGGAGCGTGCTGCGGCTGGACTAAGGCTTCCAAACAGAAATGACCTTACGTGTTTAAAACCTGTGTCTCAGCCTGAACTTTCTTGGCCTCAACATACAGCTGACGGGTCTTTTTGTAACTTTGCTGACTGGGATATCATCAGTTAGGCACAACATCTGCTGTCGCTTAAGAAGAGAAGCTGTTCCAAGTGTCCTGAGGGGAGCAGACCATAAGAAATGGCTGCACGGTGTCTAACCCTGTGTCCTGTTGCCAGTCGTGGCCACCAGCAGGTGCCTGGGGATGCAAAGCCTCCAGTGACACCTCCTGGTATGCACTCTTGCCACGAATGTGCAGCTTATGGACCTCTCCAGAGGGATTCAGGAAAATCTTTACATTTAATAGCTCAACAGGATTTCCTGTCCATGCTTTTACACAGTGTCCTCTTGAGATCGTGTAAATGGCCATCATTCATAGCATCCTACAGCAAGGCTTTCCACCAGTTTAACTACATATTGTATAAAGATTCACCCTGTTTTGTTCAGTGTGAACTTGCCTCCTGCGAGCTTCATTGGCTGAACCCTAATTGTCCCACAGGGAAAGAAAATAAACAATAAACTTCTCTGGCTATTTATGGTTTTATATGCCTCTGTCACATATTGGAGCTTTTCTGGGCTGAAGAGTCCTGGTCTGCACAGTCTTCCTTCACATGGAAGATACTCCATACCCGTGATCTTTGCTGTTCTCCTATGAGCTTATTCCCACTCTGTCTTTATGAGATGAGGCAAATAAAGCAACACATTTAATAACTGGGTGCAAAATACATCTAAACAGTTTCTCAGTTTTGTTAGCAGCTTCTGCAGTCCTTGACAGTTGCTCCATCCTGAATAACTTCATATTATTTGTAAAGATCGATACCTCATCTGTCATTGATACCTACTCCTAAGTTGCTCATGAAGGTGAAAAACAGCCTTCTGACCATTTACTGAACATTTACCCTTATCTTCTGTTCCCTGTCTTTTACCCAGTTATTTAACCATGCAACTGCCTTCCTCCTTATAATGTCTGAATTTCCTTAAGAGCCTTTGGTGAAGGATCTTGCCAAAAGCCTTCTGGAAAACCAGCAGTCAAGCCCGTATCAATATGCTTGTCAACTCCTAGAACCTGCAGGTTGGTGAGTCAGGACTGCTCATCACAAAAGCCACACGACTCTGGCTCAGTATCTGATATAATGGTCCAAACCCGCATCAGATACAAATTAAACTTCTAAGATAACACCAAAAAATCCCAGACATTTGATGTGCGGAAGGAAGAAGACAGAAACAGGGCAGTCAGTAATACTATTGGAGAAGTGCTTCAGCAGAGATGGTGAAAAATTATGGAGGATTAAGAAATATTTCAGAGGGAAATAGAAGTAGCAGTGATGAAATTTAACTTGGAGTAAGTAAACACACATTAGCCTAAAATAATCCCATACTTCAATTACTGAGCACAATTACTGTGCTCTGAGTAGGCAGAACCTCTCCGTAGGAGCAAACATAAATAGCAATATTGATTTCTGCCCAGCCTCCATCAGAAATTACAGAAAATACAGATAACACATTTTTTAAATGAGCAGAGCAAAATCAAACATATGACATCTTTATATTCTTCAATGCTACTGTTGTATTTGAAATGCTTTGCTAAAGCAAAGATTTTAAGACACAGGGACTAGCTGAAATGGTAGCAGGAAAAATAAGCTTTAGAGTTCCTTTTACTGTAACATTTGGCAGTGTGAACGGAGAGAAAGAAAAGGAAAGAAGCGGCATGTTTTACAATTATTGGGAAATATAATTAACATGTGTAAGTAAACTGTGGGATTCACTGCTGCAGGAGGCAAAATGTCTGTGATGACCTTGAATGATTAAATGATACATCCCAAAATATCATGAAGGAAATCATATGGGCAAGGCCACAAACAGGAGTCAGAAAAAGATATTCCACATTAATCTGTAACATTAGAGAACTGACTAACAACAATAGGAATTATTGGTTCTTGAGGAACTTTTCACTGGATGGATCAGAACATGGGGTGTGGGGGGGTGATTTTCAGCTTGAAGATTGCAAAGTAATAAATATGAAATGTAAAAAAGTTTCTATTTTTCAAATGCTAACTTAACCCCCCCTAAATTATAGAAGCAGCTAAACCAAGCAATGTGTGATCAGCCAGCTAGCTGTCTGCAGTATTTATGGGTGTCATGGGAATAACAGTAAATGTCAGAACTGAATGTATGCTGTCATGGCCACTAATGCAAAGCCACAGCAACTTAATTCTTCCGGTCTTCTTGTTAGTGATACAAGGCTTAAAATGGTTTTAAATGCATTTAGAGAGTTCTTTGTTAAAAACCTTATGAATGTCCAAATGCTGGCATGTTTAAAAGATTTTTGGAATAACGTATTATGCTAAACTGTCTGAGAATGGCTACGCATCATTGTAAGTATCAGCCTGGCTTATTCATCTCCCAGACACTGTGAATTTGGACAATGAAGCCAAATCCAGAATTCTCGTTTTGTTGTACCTGCCCTGACTTCAGTGGAGGACCTTCCTGAGCATGATCACAGGATTAACTGAATACAGGAACTTAAGAGCACATTCTGCGCGACACACCCCCACCCCCACCCCACATCCCTCAAAATAGAAAATCAGACAAAATTCCTGACAATGTGTGCAGAAGTCCAGATTTGGTCATTCTACAACCTCGGCGAAGAGTGAGCTACCAGCTCTTCCTTGAAGATGATCATACTCTGATCTTATAGTCATTGATACATGAGAGTTCCAAAGATGTGTGAAGAGAACAATGAATTTCACTGCAACAATGATGTAGCCAGGAGATAGCTTTTAAGGACCAGATTATGAGAGTATGTAACAAAGCCACTGACTTCCCTATTGTCATATTTTGTTTGTCATTTTACATATTGTCATATTAAAAGAATGGTAATTTTTCATTTCTGTGATTGGTTTGTGAGGAACAAAACTTTGGGTTTATCTTGCCTGAGGTAGTTCAGATATTTACCCACCTGGATCTGAAATATCTATGCTCTTACGATCCAGCCACTTGTCCTACATCTTGGGAACACCTCAAAATTTTTCCAAAATTGTCAAAATGTCAAAAAAGATGATCTGTGTGAATGAATAATTACAAGAAACAGTCATGTAAGGCTTGTCCTACCCTTAAAACTTTTTGTATCAGAAGATGCTTATCTAGCCAAATTGCTTTGCAACTCAGGCTGACCAGAACACACCTGTTGCTGCTGTAGCTCAGCTGACAGATAGTACTTTATTAAGATGCATTAGCTTGGTGGATTAGGACCACCGACTAAATTCCTGCGCTCTGCACCCAAAACCACGATAGTAGTACATGAATTTTTGGGAGCATGAATTTATAGAGCACTCATCTTGATAAACATCAAAGTCATCAACCCTCTTTCCTCCACAGACAATGGAGCAGAGCCCTATGCTGGGAGCCCTCACCAGCATCTTCTGGTTCTCAAATGCTGACTTAGGGGGGCTGCCTGTCCTTGGAGCGAGTGTGCCCTGGGCTTGGGGAGTGTCACCTCGGTACCCTTCCTGCCCCCCACCCCCCACCCCCGCAGACTGCTCACCCATCAGACCCCAATTCACAGCACAGAAGGGTGCTGTCTGCATCCTGCTGACCCCACACCAGGGAAAAGCAGGGAGTGAAGTGAAACCGGTTTTATAGAGGGTGCAATTAAAGGAAGAAAGAAGTTCATCATCCCCCTTTAACAGGTGGTGAGTTTAGGTAAGCTGCTCTGATGACAGAACTGCTGTGCAGTTGGATAGCCACAGACTTCTGAACTTTGTGGAAGATAGGTCTTTGGTTTACATTTTGGTCACAAAGGACTTTTCTTCCCACTGAAAAAACACCCCAGTAACTTATAATAGTATTTAAATGCAGTCGTTTTAGTGCTGGTGAACACTCCGCAACAGACTGACAGCATGATAGTCTTAACAGGTCTATCTTGTAGAAATCTTTCTAATTTCTCAGAATATATTTTACAGTATTTCTTAGTGTAACAATATTATCTTCAACCTCAGCTTTTAAAAAGGTTTTGGGGAAAAAAAATCCTGCAACAAAATTAGAAAATTCTAACATGTTTTATGGCAACAGTTTTAAATGAAACTGTTTCAGCATTGAAAATCCATTAGAAGTGGGACAAAACCTCCCAGCATAAAGACAACTGTCTAGGGATTCAATTACTGAAACTCCTTGCAATCAACTTATTTCAGTGGAATATTCTTTTTTCAAGCTTACAAGAAAAAAACATTCTTGAAACGAATCAGAGAAATCAACAGCAAAGTTTCTCTACATCACAAAGCAATAAGGCAATTTAATACGGTATTAACACATGAAACAGAAGTTAGCTATGCTTCTCAAAGATCACTTAAAACAGAACTGAGAAAAATGGGCTGATGATATGTTCTTAGGCTCCCGTTCTAAAATTGTCATGTTCCATAGTTTCAGATGAGTCAGCTGAGTAGGAAAGTTGGTTGTCTTGTACTGTGCTTGTGCTTCCGGACCTAATCCCATCCGTAATTAAAAATAGAGATTATTTGCCAAAATTTGTCAGATCTGAAAACAGTTTTGAGTTTAGTCTTATCTGACTTATTAGCAAAGCATCTAGGTCCTTCTTTCCTTCCTAACTAAGATGAAATGGATAGAAATACTCAATGTTTACTTATGTTGATTCAGAACAAATTAAAATGTAGTAGTATGAGACTCTGTCTTAGCTGCGTTACAAGAGGTCTGGAGCTCAAAGATTTGTACTGCTATACATTCAATAAGAAAATAATACCCATCCTTCTGTACTAGCTAATTATTTCTTTAGCTAGAAAAAAAATGTAAGAAAAATCACTTTTCTTCCAAAATGTTAATTCTCTAGGGAATGTTTCTCAACGGTTCTTTGTTATCTTCCTAACAAAACTGAAAATAATTACAGCAACACTTCTTACCACTCACAAATCTAACATGCATATAATCATGGTAAGAACAGTTATTTTCCAGCTTTGTATTATATATGTACATTCCTCTTATGCATTTAGAGGTGGACATTTTCAGCCCAGGAAGGGTGACTGTACGTAGCGTGTCTGGCCTTCTGCAAATTACAGGCTTGATAACGTAAACTGGTCACTTCCTCAACTAACTGGTAGCTGAACAAAAGCACACATTGATTTACATTTTCCAAGTGATGAAAAATCCTCCACATAACCTTGTAAAACCTTCCAGGGATTAAGTGCTGCCTTTACTAACAGTGGTATGTCTTTGGATGGTAGTCAGGGTCAGCACACCGCATGGAAATGCAGCTGTCCTTGCCCTGACATACAGTAGACAAGCTAACAATAACATTTTTGTTCAGCTCTGCAGAATCAGTTTGCAAAATGTGTAATTTACATCGTTCAGTTGGTAGGGGTTTTTACTATATATATATGTATAAGCAAGGGAAATGTAGAAAACTAGGAGGTTACTACAAAAGGTTGGAATGGAGGTTAAGCACTGGCAGAAGAGGATTATGAATTTCTGGCAAAGGCCCACCTTCTCATCTGTACAATGGACACATCGCTGGTGTCCCGCAGCAGGGAAGGAGGAAGAAAGCTAGCTGCAGAGAAAGGCACAGCTGTGAGAGAGGCACACACCAGAGAAAACTGCCATGGTACATGGCAAACAGGGGCGTGCGGGCTAACAGCAATTTGAGTTCACATGGGTGAAAAAGAAGGAAAGCACTGAGTTCATATGTCAATGACACAAATTAGTAATAAGCTATTCATTCTTGCAGCTCCCATCACCTTTGGCTAATAACAATCTTTGACAGCAAAGTAACGATTAAAGTCCTCAGCACCAAATTTAACCCACTGACCAAGAAGTGGCAAATGAGCCCACTCTTGTGGCTGAAGTCAAGAATGGCCAGTGGTACCAAAGGGACCGATGTTTCTGTGTGTTAGTTTTAGGGAATCATGCTCTGCATTTCAGTTATGGACTACGTATTGCTGGCTCTGCCCTGAGTTACGGATGATACACTAAAAACCTCACCTGTCCCACCATCAGGTAGTCATGGTCTTCTGGCACTCTTGCTGCACAGGGAGAAAGAAACCCAAATTCATTTCACTGCAGTAATGCAAAAGACAACCTCAGGAATGCCGAGAAGCATTTTTTTGTGGACATTTTTCTGGATTTTTCAGATTTGCTTTACTTAAGTTTTGGCTGTTTACACTGAGCAACGTAATTCTGAATAAATTATTACAGAGGGGACAAAAAATGCAAAGCCTCTTGAGAAGATGACAGCATGAGCTTACTAGAATCGTAGGCCATTAATTCCTTGGGTAAAGCAGCATCCTTCTGTGGTGCTGGATTTCAGCTTTGATGACAACATTGACAAAATTTCTGCTTCTGGTTTAATTTGAAGTGTGAAACACTGTTAGCAACCCCGCCCAAACATCATTTTCCTCACTTCAGCTATGCAGAAGAGCAGAGGGATATTACTTTCAGTTTAAAAATAGGAACAGTTTCCCATCAGTTTATTCAATTTTGCCCCCTTTCTGGTACTTACTGCGCTTTTACTTGCCTTGGTGGTTAGGGGCTGTGCTGTAAACCAAAGCAATAAGGACGACTTTAGTTAAGGAAGAGGTTTGGGTTTGTACCTTCTTGCTAAGAAATCTTACAACAACTCCAAGATAATGTATTTGAGGTCACGAAACACACAGGTGCTCAGTCTTCTCACTACTGCCTTGCTTTGAGGGCAGCCAAGACAGAGGAATGTCATTTTCTTCCGCCACTGCTGGTGACCTGTAGGCAAGATGCAAGCAGAGAGAGATCACCGCACTCTTCCTTCCCTGGCTCCCTGCTCTTCTTTGCCTGTTGGTTCGTAGCAGATTCCTGTTCTGCAGCGCTAAGGATGGTTCTGCTGGTTCCTGCAGTCTGCCTGCAGTCACAGCTGGCAGCACAAGGCTGAGGAGAGGGCAGATCTGCACCAGTGCAGCTCAGGCACCGCCTCAGAGCTGTGCCAGCGCACAGTGCAAGCACTCGCAGTGACAAAGGTGCCGCTTTAAGAGTTCTGGTCTTTGTGAATGTAGCTAATCTTGTTCTTTTTTCCTCTCTCTTTTCTTCACACGCACGCACCCCCCCAACACCCTCCCTTAGCCAAGTAACATTATGGAACCCAACACATCCTGTGGCAATCAGTTCCCCGGTTTCCCTGTGATTTGATTTCTCCTATTTGAAATCCTCCATTAGCACGACGCTTGCCTCCTTTACACTTACTACAACTTTACTACCTATCTTTTTATACAATAACCGCCCCTCTGAAGATTCCTTCTTCAGTATTTCCTTCCGCTGAAGCTAGTTCTTATCCTTGCTGCTGATTTTCTCTGCCCCATTTTAACTCCACCTGATCTGTTCTGGCATGGGGATCAGAGCTGCACAGGTCTGGGCTCGGTTTAGGGCAAATGTGACACAATTCCCGATTTGTTCCGTGTTCCTCTGCACTCTTTATAAATTTGCTTTTCCTTTTGTGAACTGCCAGAGGTTTTTAAGCCGACACTTTGCAACACCTGCTCTGCCGGCTGCATTCCTCCCGGCGGGGTACGCGCCAGCCGGGGGTGCCCCCGGCACACGGAGCAGCTCCCCAGCCCCCGCCACCCGCGCCCCCGTCCGTCCCCTCCGTCCCCGCCGCCCGCACCCCGCGACAGCGCAGCGGCCCGGGCAGGCCCGGCTGCTCAGCAGAACCCGCCCCCGCCCCGCCCCGCCCCTCCCGAGATCGCCCCGCCCCTCCCGAGATCGCCGCTCCCTGGGATGCGATGTGTCACGTGGCCCTGCGGCCCCGCCCCCTTTCCCGCGCGCGGTCCCGGTGCGGCGGGCAGCCATGGCGGGGCGCGGGGCTGCGGAACGCGTGTTCCCCGCTCTGCCCCGCCTGCAGCCGCTTTCCACGGCCCGGCGCCCGCCCGCGCCGTGGTTCAAGGACCTCCAGGCTGCCGCCGGGACGGCTCCGGGCTGGCGGCGGGGCCGCCCCGAGCGGCAGCTTTCGGCCCCGGGCCTCAGCCGCCCGGTCGCTCACGGAAGCTACGGGAGATGCTGGTGGGAGCGGAGCTGAGGGGCCGGCGGGGTGAGGGGACCGGCGGGGCGGAGGGGGTGGCCGAGGGGACCGGCGGGGCCGAGGGGGATGGGGAGGCTGAGGGACATGGCCCGGCTGAGGGGACTTGGGGAGCTGAATGGACGGGGGAGGTGAGGGGGAGCTGAGGGGGGTGGCGGGGCTGAGGGGGGTGGCGGGGCTGAGGGGGAGCTGAGGGGGGGTGGCGGGGCTGAGGGGGAGCTGAGGGGGGGTGGCGGGGCTGAGGGGGGTGGCGGGGCTGAGGGGGAGCTGAGGGGTTGGCCGGGCTGAGGGGATGGCGGGGCTGAGGGGGGGCCGGGCTGCGGCCGTGCCGTGCCGAGGGACCGGGGCGCTGCGCGGACCAGCGCCGCGGCGGGGCTGAGGGCCGGGGGCCGCGGGGGAAGCGGAGGAGCGGGGCGGCGGTTGAGCGCGGCGTTGGTGCCACCTACCGGCACGGACGCGTCGCAGCAGCCCGGCCCCGTCAGTGCCGACACCTTCCCCGCCAGGCTGCGGCGGCTGGTCAACAGCCCGCGCTGCCGCTCCGTTCGCTGGGGCGCCTCCGGCCGGGGGCTGGTCATCAACCAGCCGCGCTGTGAGTGCGAGCTGCTGGGCGCCGGGCCGGCCGTCGCCGCGCAGCCGGGTGGCCGTGGGGCAGCGGCAGCCGCCGGTTTCTTCAAGACCACGAACTTCAGCAGCTTCATGCGACAGCTCAGTCTCTATGGCTTCCGCAAGGTGGGGATGTTGCCTGGGAGCAGTGTGCTGGGGCCGGGCCCAGAGGGTGGACAAGGCAACGGTGGCAACAGCACCGGGCCCCTGCATCGCTTCTGCAGCCCCCACTTTCGCCGCGACCGCCCCCGACCTCCTCGTCCACCTGAAGCGCCTGACGAAAGGCAACAAGGCGAAGATGGCAGCGGGCCTGGATGTGACCAGCCGCCCACCCAACCGCTTCCAGCGCTTGCTCGGCACGCCACTGAACGGGCAGCCGCTGCCTCCGCCCTCGACGCTCAGCAGGCCTGGTGAGTCGGAGTGGGCCGTGTGGGGCCTTGGTGGGTTTTTGAGAAGCGCTGGGTGGCATGGGATTTGAAAATCAGCACTCCCCTGAGGGAGAAGGGTTACCTGTCCTTGCCGGTGGCATCTCAGTTCACCTGGTGTAGGGAAGCTGTTGTTGTTTATGCAGGTAGATCTGCTGCCAGTAAGCATGAGTAGCATGGTTCACATGTATTTCAGGCTGCCTGTAGACTACAGTACAGTCTCCATTGCGTACTACACTAAGAACACCCTTGCTCGATCTCTGGAGCTGGCACAGCTCTACCAGATGAACGTTACTGCTTCTTGCCCGTCAGTAAGGATGCCCATCAGTAGGGGTGCTTAATAAGCTGTCATTAAATGTGTGTGAAACAGTGAGTCATGTGAAGTGATAACTAGAGCATCCTGTTAGTTTTGTGCAAAGGAGACAAGACCTGGTAGTAAGATTTTTGTCAGTTGTCTCCTGAAAAAGAATTCACAAGCTACGTAGTTTTTAAAATGGATTGAATGAGTAGGTGAGAGCTAATGAGAAAATAATACTGCTGAAAAGCCCTAGAACGTGTTTTCTTTCTTTCTAACCCTCTTTGAGAGGATCTGAATTTTCCCAAGACAAGTGTGAGCCCTCAGGATTATTCCACACATTTTGTATCGGCCCTAAAGCTTTGTAGTTGGTGCTGTGTAAGGCAGATGTGAATATCTTGCTTTGCAGTGCTCTTGGGCTGCTCTAACTGTGGGCTGCTGCCAGAAGAGCACTCCGGCTTCCCATTCCCTTGGTGGCGTGTTAACTGTCATCTTCCTTGCAGCTGATACAGCAACGTGTTGGTTCAGCGCAGTGATCGGAGAAGACTTTAACAGCCTTTTTGTGGCTGGCTCTTGGACCCGGGTGATGCACCCCATGGGTGCAGAGCTGTAAGGCGCGGTGTAGGAGAAGCGGCAGGACTGTGCGAGCAGGAGAAGGGGAGAAGCAGTTGACGGTACTGCTCTCTGCAGCACCGGCTGGCATTTAGAGCAGAGTAGGGTATCACCATGCTCTTGGTTACTGTGTCAGGGTAGGAACTTCATCTAATTCAAGTGGTGTTTTCCGTGATGTGTGTGGAACTGCACGTGCAATACCAAGAAGACAAAATGAAGCATCTGAGAAGGGATGGAACTTATTTCAGTAGGGAGGCTAGGAAGCATTTAAACTAATGATTTGATGTTAACCTTGTTAAGGCTAAGGTGAGTCATAGCAGACTTCAGTGACATGTGGTTTGTCTGATGTAATGCAGACCATTGGTAAAGGAAATTATTAGAAAGAGATGACCTGTTCATTTTTTGTCCTCTGTTTTGATGGCTGCAGTTTCAGAGTTTTTGCTCC
Source organism: Falco peregrinus (assembly GCF_023634155.1). Classification (NCBI taxonomy): domain Eukaryota; kingdom Metazoa; phylum Chordata; class Aves; order Falconiformes; family Falconidae; genus Falco; species Falco peregrinus. Next base: position 259,957 of record NC_073729.1, on the reverse strand, counting down.
AGGAGTCTCATTTTCTAGAAAGACAGAACAAGGAAAACATTGGGGTTTCTATGCAGTCAAGTTCTGACAGGCTGACAATGCACTGTGCGCTCTGTACTGACTGTTTAGGGGCACGTCTGTTCCCAGTGTCTTGCAGGGTGTAACGCTCTGTTAAACATTCAGGAGCAATTCCTGGACAGCAACTGGAGGTTGGTAACTTGGCATCCCGTGGTGTCTTGTTTACGTGTTAGAACTAGATAATCTTCACGTCCCTATCCAAAGGTAAAATATAAACAAAAGAATTTTCATACCCCTGTTCCTTCTCTGTTTATAAATGGTGAAAGTACTGAACAGGAAATAAACGGTCCTATACATTAAGTCTTAGCAAATCTTCAGGGTCAGCTGGTATTTATTTAGTGATTCTTAATGGTTAAATGTGAACTTGCAGAATAATGACTGTATGTTACTGATTTCTTGAATTAGTTTTCATCAGAGGAGTGCAAGAGGTAAATGTGAGGCTATTTTTAAAAAAAGTCCTTTTGAGTGAGAATTGGAAACTACAGGTCTGAGAAAGCCTGGCTTCTAGATCAACCCTATTGACGTGAACCATCCTGAAACTCGTAATTCTCATGGCTAAATGCAATCCTGCAGGGGAGTCACAAATGCAGTAGTTCTTGCAGAAATCAATGAGCACAGGCGTTTGCGGTGTTACTGTCAGTGTTTCCACAAAGTCACCAAAACAGAAATTGAGCTGTCATGGTATAAAAGCAAATGCCATTTCATGAAACAGTAACTGTCCGAGAGAGGAAACTATAAAATAATAGAGAAGAATAAAAGGACTCTCTAGGAAATAACAAAATGGCAAAGTCTGGGATATTTTAGTCTGCACTGAACTAGTTGAGCTGACTGAGAAAAAAATGGCTTTGAAATTTTTTTCTTGACCAAATAAATGACTTGTCATAAAGTACTTGCAAAGTCCTTTGGAGGATTTTGACATTGCCCTTCCCTTAGCTGTTTGTGAGCTGTCAGTAGTGGAGTTTGGTCAAATCTTGCTTTATGATGTCCCTTTTTAAAAATGTATTGTCTGATTTAACACACCGTACTTTCAAAATTGCTTTTGTTTGGTTTAGTAAGTTACTACACATTTTGATTTATAGCACGTTTCTAAATATGGGTAACTCGTTACTGCCAGTTGAAGGAGATTGAATGCTACGCAGACACCTCTGTGTTGGCGCTTCACTCGTGTGCCACACAGCAGTTACTGCATGCTCGGGTCTAAGAGTACAGTCTCCTTTCTGGATTAAGTACGCTGGAGCAAAGGCAGTCTTCCCAAATAACGTTGTAGAGCCTTGGCTCCTCATATTGCCTTTCTTTGCCTGTGAAAACTCCTTTCCTTAACACTTGTTTCGCTTTATTTTGTACCCACTGCAGGACTGCTGACTGGAGGACAGTTTCATCAACTTTACGGTCAAGGTGTTTTCCCTCCTTACTCCTACACGGCAACCTCGTGCCAAGCCCCCAGCACTTCACCGGCACAAAGATTAGATCCGACTCCAGTCCCTTCCACTTGGATCCAGCAGGGACCACTTGGGTTGCTGCCAGGGCAAGGGGCTTCCCCAGCTTTTCCAGATAAAGGGGCTGCCTTTCCGGTACTCCAGACGCTTCCAATGGGAGCCACGTACACACTCCAGCCTGCGGCTTCTCTTCCGCCACTTCAGCAAGGGACTCAAAGCGTTGCCGCATCCATTGCAAATTGCAGCAGCTCTGCATCTTCAGTGCCGTACTCACAAGCCTGCTATCCAACAGGTATGAAAAAATTTTCTGCATTTGCTTTTCAAAAACAGATTTTAAAGTGAGACTTTCAAATATTTTTCTACAATACTCTGCCATGCGTATATCTCAAGTGAGAATTAGAAAGTGTCAACTCTAAAAGGAAGATGGACCTAAAGCAAAAGGAGTTTCTGTTTGGTATTCGTGTCCTTCCTCCAGATTTTGCGTGTCCCCTGGTGATTTTCTGGATAGCCTTTCTGTTGAGGTGAAAGGCCGAGGAGAAGAACATTTGTCCAATACTAGTCGGTGTGAGGCTAACTTTCATTTTTGTTTTTCTAATTAAGCAAAACTTGGACAATGATATTAAAGCACTGAGACCTTGTTAAGAAGTAGTATCCTAGGCCTTGGTCTCATGTTTTTCCAGGTTAAGGTTTTAAACTCAAAGATTAGTCAAAAGTATTGTGCAGAACAGGGGTCCTCAAACTTTCTAAACAGGGGGCCGGCGCGCAGATTAGATGGCAGGAAGTCATCTGCGTCTGCTTGGTTTCCCCCTCCAACCCCCGGCAGGGCTGGGGGTGGTGTGGGGGTTCTGTAAATACGGGGGGCGGTTTGAGGACCCTGGGGGGCCATATCCGGCCCGTGGGCCGTAGTTTGAGGACTCCTGGTGTAGAATATTTCATTCTGCTCGTACTATTTTTGTATCTGAATTTTTTTTCTTGCTTAGCTTCTTTATGTTGTATTTTTTTATGCACTGAAGACTAGAAAGTACAATAGTCTTGGCTCCTTTCTTTTTTCTAAATTATTTCTGCCACAATTGTCAGTCTCACTTAATCACTCAATTACAAAATAAATCAGTCTCACTTAAGTGTTTTTATTCCTCAGAAGAGGAGTTGAAGCAAATTACTGTTCTTTTCCTTGCCCTTACCTTGAATGGGAAAAATCACATGACAGGGTATTTTCTGGGGAGTGGTGGTGTATTTGTTGTTGTTTTGTGGTGGTTTTTTTAATTTCCCTAAAACTTCGGAAATTCAGAACAGTGACTCTTGCCTTGAACAAACTAAAGCTCAGTTATTATTCTTTCCTTCTGCCTGCTCCTCCTTTGGCAGCCGCGCCTTCACAGAGACAGCTAGCTATCCCTGTTTAGAAATCCTACACAGTGAAATCATTACATCTTTTGTGCATCTCTTCTGAGACCTCTGCTGAGAACATTTCAGACAGTAATCAACAGTTCCCATAACGTCATTTTTGTCAAGGAAGGGTTCTGAGGAGCTGGGCATTTCTTGTAGACACACTTAAATGTTTAAGAGACAGGCAACTTCTGCCACGTGCTCCTTATGCAAAGATTTCTGTGGTGGCCAGAGTGTGGAGCCTGCCTTACCAGCTGCTAACTATTAAGTCTTCTCCCAGGAGCAGGTGTCCTGAGAATCACAGAATGGTTTGGGTTGGAAGGGACCTTAAAGATCAGCAAGTTCCCACCCCCCTCCGTGGGCAGGGACACCTTCTATTAGACCAGGTAGCTCCAAGCCTCATCCAGAATACTTGCTTCATTAAGGTGGGAGGTGGGAGGTGGTCCCCGCTTTGCGTTTCTATTGGTTACAGAGCATAGGCTGAAACTCATCATGATGAATTGTAGTTTCTCTGTCTCAGCTAAGGCCCCAGCCCTCTCCCGTAGTCAAGGGAAGGAAAGGGGCGTCTCAGGTGCGATTTCACGTAGCTCAGTTTAGAGTTTGTCTTGGGTAAGATTACTGGTGTCCTGGAAGTGCCTGTTTTGAAGTACTGCCTGTAGGGGAGCTGAGGGAGACCAGCGTAGATTTAGACATGAATATGGAGATCTCTCTCACTGGATGACGCTCCTTTTGCTTTAAGTTTAAAGGATAACTTGGCTATGTTGCTCAGGTAGAATCTTCTGGGGTGGGAGGTGGGTGTGAGAACACAGTGAAAACATATCAAATTTTGCAAGGTGTAATCAAAACTAAAATACAGAAACTTGGGGAATCTGAGGCGTTTGAAAACTCCAGGGAATTAATCAGCGTTTCTGAGAGTGTAAGTGACATTTCAGTGGAGTATGATAAATCTTCTAATTTTCACTGTCACTCTAGGACTGTCTCAGCGGTTTTACTTCTGTGCCTGTGTATCTCTTAATCTCTCTGCTATCCTTTCTTCTATATATTATAACATACAGCATGCTGAAAGCGTGTTTCGTCATATGTCCACATGAAAAACTCTGGTTTCCTTCATCATGAGAGCACAGCAGCAAGATTAGTTTGTTTGGAAAGTGATAGTTAACCTTAAGATACATATTTAGTAAGTGAGAGAACTAAAGAATGTATGTTCAATCTTATTCTTGACTCTATTCATTTCACTTTTGAAGTCCCATTAAATGAAATCAAAGTAGAACTTTGTCAAAAGATTTCATTTTGTGTGTATTCAAACTTGTTTGTTAACTTCCGTGACAAAAAGATTTCCCTGGTTTTTCATTATGATTCTTATTGAAAGGTCAGTAACATAAAATATGCTCATCTAAGTCTTTTTTTCCCCACTAGCCTTAGACCATAATTAGTTTAAGGATTTAGTTCTGTTTACTTTCAACTATCTGCCAAACCTTTGACAGCAGTAGAATCGCGTCAATGAAATGCGTTGAAGCTTTATTATCCGAGAGTGTGTAATAATGAAAAATCAGTCGTGGAGACCATGTGAGAAATATTAGTTATTGCTGCCACCTGACAGTGCAAGTCCAGTCGCGCCTTTTGAATGCATCTGTGCCTGTAGGGTTCATTTACATATGAAGACCTTTCTGGTGAGTGGTAGTTTAGGAGTAGTCATGATATTCTTCGGAATGATACACTCTCGGTTAAGAGAATTCATTTTCTTTGTAAGTCTTAAAATTCACGTGGTCACAAGTGTGTATGAACACCTAGGCTCAGCTATGTGAATACGCTTTCTGTGGTGTATTGTGACAAGAAACTCAAGCAGCCAAATCAGAGAGGTGATACTAAGACACAAAAGACTCTGATGATGAAGTTTCTGCATGTATGTGTGTGTTACCAATTTTACAATATATGTTTTTAATATATCTATACATATCTTAAATATTTTTAAGATTAAGAAATTGGTCTTAAAATGACTTGGGAGGTAACAATAAATTTCTGGAATGTCGTTTACTGTGTGATTATTGAAATGTTTAATCAAAGTAAGCAATAGAACTCTGCACACCAGACACAAGTCCCGGCAGTCTGATAGCTGTGTTTGAATTCTTGCAGCCACACCACAGAGCTGTTCAGCAGCAGCCCACACAGATCCTCTGGCTGGCTGTGCTGGTCCTGCTGCTTCAGCGTGCACCCACGACAGCTTTGTCCAGGTGAGCGTAGCCTACTGAAAGGAGGTGAAAGCGAAGGAGACTGTATGAATGAACTGCAGGTTTGTACACTTGTGAAATTAAGGATATAAATTTGAAAATTGATCTGCTTGATAAAGTGAAAGTGATGTGGTTTACGAATACCTATTTCAAAGAACCACTGAATGTTAAACGGGTAGTTTTGTAATTCAGGTTAGGTTTCAGGGTAGCAGCATAGTGGGTGTCCTCATCAGTGGAGTGTTTTTGCTTGACTTCACCAGAATCACTTTTAGTTAATGAGCCTGCATTTGTATTGGAAGAATGCTCTTGCCTGGACAAAAAGAGATTCTTTAATATTATGAAAATACTGAGAAGCAGCTCCACTTCTTTGTCCCGGACAGCTTCCTGCAGTCCTGAGTTTGATTTGATGAACGAGAAAAACTAAGGTGACTTTTCGGAATGGGCCCCACCTCAGAGATCTCTTATTAAAGATAACTCCAGTACTTCCTGTAAACGCTTTATGTAATTTTAGTGGAAACTGCACCTTATTTGGAGGGCCTGGCTTATCAGATATCAGAAGATCTGAAGTAAAAATGCAAGAGCTTCCTTTTCTATTACAGCATAACGCATATACTTTTTTCCCCCTCACAGAGGACAAGCGAAGCAAGTTATGCTTATGCGTGTTGAAAAAGGGTTGACCTACCCAAGCTTGATCATCCAGTTTCCTGTCTTGCAAATATCAACCTTTCTCTTTTATTCGTGACTTCTTTTAAAAAATAAGCTAATCCAAGATGGGCAGGTTATGGCCAGGGTAACACGTTAGTGTAAGGCTATAAATAGCCAACAGCCAGTCATGCCGTCGATATTGTAGTATTTATTTTTCGCACACTGCATCTTTGTCCTCTCACTTTCATTGTGAGCTGCTTTTTTCATCCAGGACATGAGGATCCATCTGAGCGATGGGCAGTCACAATTAAATAGCTTATCTCGGAAGGCCGAGATCCATGGGATAGTAAATCATTCCAAAGGAGTTGTCAGAGGTGGTGTTGTGGCTAGATTGAAGGATAATATACAGTGTCCAAAGGGTCTAGTAAAAATCAGTTGTTTGGAGAAGCAAGTCCATGGGCGGCGTGTGGAGTCAGAAGAGCTTTCGGCCACTTGCTAGTGGTTGCTTTGTTTCCTGGAAACCCCCAGCAAAAAGCTGCCGAGCATCTGGGCAGACAGAAGGCCAAAGGCAAGCAGTGCCCTGTATCAGTTCCACCAGGTCAGTAACCGGCTGTCTCTGAGCAGGGTAACACAGCTATTGTACCGCGTGGATCAACGGGACTTCTTGAGATTTCCGAGTCTTAGCATAGCCTAGGTCATTTCTCCTGGAACGTGGTGACAGGCTGTGCAGGTGGTACAGAAGACAGCAGTTTGCCTGCGGTTCTTGCTGAGCTGTGGGGAATAATCAGTTTGCCTTTTGTGTGTTCTGGGGCATATACTTCCCCAAACTTCTGCTGGGGGATGTGGCAAGCTGCAGTATTGAGCATCCTGCCCGGCTGGTGTATTGATCATCCATCAGTAACCACTTGCACAAATCCTCAAAAGCGGTAAAATTTATCAGCCCTGGCTGACTAAGCATTTTTATTGTTCTTCACAAAAAATAGAACTATTGCATGGTATATTTCCTATCGTTCCACTCAATACCTTCTACCAGTTGCAGGAATTCAGTGCGATGCTGTTGAAGTGTGGTTTGCGGGGCGTTTTAGGCTGTTTGGTCACGCTGTGTGCTGCTAGGTAGGAGTGGCAAAGCCTATACGAAACTGCTGGACCAGTCCCGAAGACAGCGAACCGTATCGGCACACTAGTAGTCAGCAAGCTGGTTACCAGCCCCGTTTCTGTTGGATCCAGCCGGTGCTTTGTGGTCTCAGAAGGAAAAGCGGGCACTCTTGGACAAGGAAGCCTAACCTTGTGCTGTTCTTACTGGGTCTTGCAGAGAGCATCACTTTTAAGTTTAGGAGAGATTAAGACAGGTGGAGTTTCTGGGTCTTGGAGGCCAGCTGCTGGGCTTGTACAGTACGCACCTGAGCTGCTGAAAGTGTTAGGTGACCCTGACTGGAACATGGGCAGACCAGGCCGGTAACTAACTGGTTGGTTGGCTGCAGTTTGCTCTCCAGGAAAAGCTACAGAGAATTACTGCGTGGAATGGCAAGGGGACATAGGTGGTTATACCCAGACATGGTGGCTGATGATGGTGTATCTCACCAGGTTTCTGAAATCGGGGTTTCAGAGGTTTGTATTACACTCTCATCACGGTTGGTTACAAACCAGGGAGCTCAGGTACAACTTCTTACCCATTTTTCATTTGGGTTCTCTTAAGTGGGGTTTGGATTAGTGTGATGAATCAGTATCCTTGGGTAGGAATGAGTCTTTTGAGAGACCTCCTGCTATCTTCTGCAACAGCAGTGCTGGCAGCTCACAACCATTAGCTCAATACTTCCCCGCTGCTTTATCATAGATGTGAACTGAGGCTACATACGGGATTTCAGCGATTTTTTTATTTTTTTTTTCCTGCCCCCACCTCGTTTTGTTTTTTTTTAATAGCAGCCCTGCCGTTTGATTATTGCTATTACCATGGTTATTAAGCTGTCGGTATTTCCTTGTGGAACTGAAGCAAGAGGTAACGGGAAATGGAAGAAATAAACGTGCAAGAAAAAAGAAGAACTTTCTGACCTTAAAAGCAGTCCTAAGTAGTTTGCTTTTATTTGTAATAAGGAATGATAATCAGCCATGTTATTTCAAAAAGAAGTCAAGTCTGAACTAATTCCGATTGCCCAAGCACTCAAGCCAGATTTGTGTAGTCCTAGCGGTCCCTGAAAAGGTGTGGTTGTGCTTTAATTCCTGCACATGCCACGCTAATCTTGTAAGTGAAATGCCCGTCTTCTGTTTCACCACTTCTGCTAAGTTAGACCATTTTTCCTCTTGAGCTTGAATGACCAGCAAGCTATTAGTCTTTCAGGCCCTGACTTCTCAATCTTTTATCGGTTTTCCTTGTTTCATTGCTGCCTCCCCCCATCCTTCTCCAGGTGAACTAAAAGGATTTAAATTGTACCTTTGTGTGGCCCCTTTCTCCTGTTGGAAATACACACGAGATCCTGTAGTGCATCCAAGAGGACAATATGTGCTATAACAGCTTCAAGCTGAGGTCCCCTAAGAAGAGGCAGAAAAAGCTTCAGTATGGGTGGGTTGGTTGGTTGGTTTTTGGCAGGGATGATCTTATTCCTGGATGGTTTGGTAATCCAGATCTTACTTAGAATCCTGACTACTTATGACACTAAACAAGCAATGCAACAGAAATGAAACACCTTATTAACATTTTAAAAAAATAGAACTGAAAAAAAATCAAATGAGAGGAATAATGTTTGAACCTATCTCATAAAAACATAAAGGTGGCTTAGCCTTTAATGAAAAGATTTTGCTTAACTTAACCTAAATTTCTCAAATTCCAGGTTTTATTTCCCCCTCCGTTTCCCCCCACCCTCCACAGTTTGTGGCTATCTGCAAACTGGCACATGTACACGAATCCACACTAGGACTTGCCTTCACACACCCAGGAGACAGGATCTCATCTCTTTGTGGTATCTCCATCAGGGAGAGACCAAGTCCTTCACTGGCATTTGGTCTGATATGGCTTTCCTAGTAGGTGATCCTGTAGCTTCCTGTTCTCTAATTTACTCGTCTCTGGAAGTAGCTTTTCATTAACCATGACCTCAGCTAAAAGGTCTAAGGATAGTCAGGCACTAAGGACTAGTCCTTCATACTGGATCTCTTCCAAAAGAAGGCTGTATTTTAAATAGACCTGAGTTTCTGTTCAACATCATTGTATGACTTGTATTTGTCAGAAGAAATGACCCTTCTAGTGTCCTTTGACTGAGTCACCTCCAGAAGAAGTAGCAGTACAGACACTGGCTGTTAAAATGTCATCTATCATTTCACTTGGGTAGGACTTGCTGCTTTGGAAAAACTCTTTCATTGTCTTCATTCTGTTTTAAAGGTTATTCGATATATAGGAATGCTACTAAAAAAATCATCACTGGATTGCTGATTGTGTCCTGTCGTCCTGTGATGTTATTACAGTGAAAAATTTTAGTAGTGTTCAGACGTGATCTGTGATGGCAAAGGCAGTCTCTTCTGTAGGTTCTACAAGAAGTGTTTCTGACCTGAAATTCTGTCGGGTTTTTATGCAGATCGATGCAGACTTTGGGTTGTGCCTCTGTGGGACATTGTCATGACCGGAGAGTCCAGATGTGAGGCTGTGACAGGCAGGGCAGTTTTGCAGTATTTGCTTTCACCGGTATTTGAACTCCCACTCATCCTGGGACTGGGGCGTTCCTGGGGGGCACCCCTTGTGTAGATGTGCCTATGGACAATCACTTGAGGAGGAAAATGGTATTATTGGTTAAGAAGCGGTGAGTTCCTCAAGTTGTGTTGTCCATATGCACATTTACAGCATGTGGACCTTTTTCTTTTGCTTAAAAATGATGTGGTTTATACTGATTTTTTTATACTACAACAACAGGAATGCTTGAGTTTTAGAAGGAACTGAAGGCGGGTGGATTTTCTCTCTCATTTTCTATTACGTATGTGGCACGTGAAGAGGGTGGTTCTAGTGTACCCCCACAGGTCCTACTAAGACCAGAAGTCTCTGATTTGAATGCTTGGGTATATTTAACACCTGCGGTGCAAAGGGTGTGCAGACAATGCATCTGCAGGCATACACCAGCTCCTAGTAAGTAACCTTCTCTCCAGGATAGACCATGAATAGAAGAAAGGAAGCGTGCCAAGAGTAAGGTGGTTAATGAAAACCAAGACAAAGCAGTAGCTTTTTTCTTTTTTCTTCTGGTTAAACTTGCTATTAAACTGAGAATAACGGACAATCTTTCAAGCTTTTGGATAAATGGATAAACAGAATCAATACACATCCTGTCATGGTAATTTTTTGATACACAAGTTCACTGTATTTTGTTTTTTCCAGAATCCTCCAATGCAGTCATCTTATGAAGCTGAACTGATGCCGTCTGACTGGCTATGTAATATATCTGAAGAAAACAAGAAGGCAGAAGTCAGTCTTGAAGCCACGTTTCAGGTTGCCGCTGAGGTGCATTCATCATGCAAAGCTGAAAAGGTGGGAGTGGCACCTGTAGAGAGCCAGTATTCGATCCTGGAGTTTAATGGAAATCAGGCACCGCCTGTTAATAGTTACGCACCACCTTCAACTGAGGAAAGCCAGCTGGAATGTCTCACTCTGTAACTTCAGACACATAATTTCTGGTGGAAGCAGATGGAGCACTGAATTTGTCTCCATTACAGCCTTCTGACATTCTTTGTGCTGCCGATCCCACTCTGTCTATAGAAACTGCTGCTGCTGCTAAAATACTACAAGAACTTCTGACCACACAGGAAGCAGATGAAAAACGGAGCAAAGAACCAGATCACCGCCCAGCTGAGTTCTCCCTCATGTTTTTTCAGGAAGAATTGTTCAGTCCAGAGCAGGTAAGGGGTAAGGGGAGGTAAACCAACATCTTTCTTGAGCTAACTATATTTGATAGTAATGCTAGGGTCTGGACCGGTAGCTTTTCAATATTCTTGCCTGCTTAAGAACTGAAGGCTTCTTTAATTAAGCTTTTAATGTACAGTGAAGGGTTTGCTTGGTAAAACAAGATATAAAAAAGAAGACGGAATGAAAAAGTATCCCATGTTTCCCATGTTAATGAGCATGACATGCGTCAGCCTGTTGGCCAAGTTAGGGTGCTCATTTGCATGGGAAACATGCGTAGTGCAGGTGTATTCGTGGTGATGAAGTGGATGCTTTTTTAGGTTGTAACATACCATCTTTAATCTCCAACAAAGAAGAGTATTTTGAGAATTGCTGCTGGAGGCAGATTTTTGCTTAAATTTAGATAAACGGTTAGATTGTTTCTGATAAATAGTTGTAAGTTCTGTTTTCTGTGGAAAGTATAGTTTATTGACATTTGACTGGTATAAAGCATCTTCATTGGTTTATACTTTGTGGTGTACAACAAGTTGTAATTGTACTTCGGTCTACCTGTACCTGGTCTTCCCGGTATGTAAAATTGTAAGTCTCATGAGGGGTGAGGGGCATTCTAGATGTTACTCTGTTAAGGCAGCAAATGCGTGCTCTGCTTTTTGTTTTGTTTTGTTTTGAAAACAAGGTAAGCTCAGGAGATTGACTGCTTCTGTTTCTGCTGCATGAGACCTACCTTGCATGTAGGCACTCAATCTCATTTTTGTGTGTGCATTGAAGCTACTGTCTTATTGTTCTGTCGGTAGCTTGACGCCTTCACTGAAGTTTCTAGATCGGAAATCATCAGCTGGCGCAAACCTCCCGTTGTTGCTTTCAGCGTTATAAAGATTAGTATCTTCCTCTTGGGTATCTTTCTAGAAAGGGGTGTGTATCCTGATCAAGCCTCTGCATAGCTCAAGCCTAGACTAGACCGTTCTGCTCAGTACCGTGTAGGGAAGAGCACATCCCTGTGCTAGTGCATAGAGTTGGCAGCACTCCTTAATTGGTGCCCACTCATTATATTAAGTGTTGACCGCACTTTAAATGTTGTCAGTTTTAGAATTTTGGAACTGCATTTTTAGAATGATAGGTTGTCCCTTGTTGAAGGCCTTTGGAGTCCGTGACCCGAACTTCCTTGTCAAGAACTGGGGGAATTAAGCACACGAACCACGTAGTTGTTTGGGAGGGAGGTTTTGTATATTTGTGAGAATCCTGATGTTGGTCCTGGACTGTAACGGGTTAAATAACTGGCCTCATTTTTTGAGCAATTGAAAAGCAATTCAGGGACTGTTCAGCGTTTTGTTTGACAGATTCCCTCTTTCTGTTAGAACTACTCTTCAACTAGTCTCCTCCTCCCAAAGTCGGGAGAGGGAAGGTTAACTTTAACACCCTACTTGTCCAGAGCCTGGGGTCATGGCAGGTGCAGAACTCTCCAGAGGAGGCTTCGGTGCCTGTACTCCTCACATCAGGCTCCAGCACAGTTTTCTTCCTCATCCCGGAATCTGGAAGCACTCAGGCTTTCAGTGGCTGTTGGTACCATGTGTTTTAGAGCAAGCTTATGACAGAATAGTGGGCGTGCACAGAAGACCGCTCTATTCCTCTCTACACAAGCAGAGGGGGAGCAAATTCCTCCACTGTTCATACAAGAGCATCAGAACAGCTCTGCTGGGTCAGATCAAAGGTTTGTCTTGCCCAGCGTCAAGTCTCAAAACAACAACTGTAACCTGATGTGTAGGGAAGAGCAAGAACAAGGAGCGCAAACAGAGCAGGGCATTCCTGCTTACACATTCCAGCTACTTTCAGCCGGAAGACTTGCGATGATACTGTGTACTTCATCTTGGGTTTCTGCTCTGTGGACTGAAGTCAGCCCTTGAAACTGTCGGTTTTAGCATACGGGACCTTTTGACCAAGCTGGTACTGTTTTGTTTTCTGTTTCGTTCACAGTATTTCCCAGCATTTAATTACTCTTGTGACCAGCACTGAGCCTTGAACTGTCTTCCTTGTAGAAGTAACAGTTTAGTAGAAACCTGCTTTATTCTGTTTTCCCGATTTCCTAAAAGACAGCAAATTAAAGAGCAGCTCTTTACATGAAAAGAGTTAGTACATTCAACAGGTCAGATCCAGCGTTGTCCTCTCAGCCTCAGTGAATTTCTGTCCTAGACTTTTAGAGGCTTTGGCCTTCAATGGGCACCTCTTATTCCACTCCTACTCCTAAGAAATGTTTTATTTTCTTCTTAAAGTGGAAATAGAACATTTCTGTAATGCTTGATCAAGAGGAATTTGCCTCTGATTTCGTTCAGTCTCCTTGGCAGCATACCTATGTGAAGGCTGAAACACTTGCTTTCTTTGGGGAAGGTGAATCCAGCAAACCCTGTTCATGCGAGTTGCTAATTTTAGTACCTCAGCTTCCCATCATGGTTCCAGCTGGGTATAGGTATAGTCCAGTCAGTGTCTCGTAAGTCGTGTAAGTAGTGAGATGCAGCAGTTTTGGCGTTTTTCAGTAACTGAAGTGAAAAGGCAAAACTTTCACGTCTGTCAGCTTTGGTAGCTTTGCTTGATTCTCTGCCAAACAATGTTTTGGACTCTGAAGTTGCAGAAGTATTAGACCTGAGTGGAGGGTCTGTCCACAGGTGCGGTGAATCCATGGTCAGAAACATGTTCGCTTAAAAGACTGAACAATAAAAAAAAGGGATAGCTTGGGAACCAGACTTGTGTGGGCTAGGCTGATGCTGTTAGGATGAAAATGGTATTATTACCTATTACATTAGATTACTGAAGAGTTGGTGTGTAAGATTCTATAAACACAGTGATAAAAAGAAATCTGAAAGGGGTGCTGTGCAGTATGACTGCTCTTCAGTTTCCACACACGCAGCTGTAAGGGTTAAAATTGGACACAGCATTGGAAGTACAGGTTCACCAGTGAGGGGGAATGAAATTTCCTCAGTTTGCTGGCCACGCTCATCCCGGTGTAGCCCAAGGTGTCGTTAGCCTTACTGGGCACTGCAGCATCCCCAGGTCCTTTGCAGAACTGCTAGTTAGAGTGTCTAGACTACTTTCACCACGTGTGCTAGTAACAGTTTCTTGATAATGGTTATCCCAATATGCATGTTACTTGTTTTTTCTTTATCAAACACTGCAATTTGGTATCTACATCCCCTGCCTGGTATTGCTTTTCATTAGTCTCTTTTTAAATAATGAAGTTTGCAGAATTGTTTCTAGAGCAGTTGTCCGGTGGAATATCCGGTTTAGAATGCTTACCTGAGAAATCTTCCCTTCTCTCACTACTTGATGAAGGCTGCTCACTGATTTTTCTAGAACTTGCTATTATGGAAATGTCACCAGGAATAGAGAAGTCATCATCACTCGTGAGACTTGGATTCTAGCTGGTGAAGGTAGTGACCTACAGCCTGCCTGCCTTCTTTGTTTTTGTGCCTGGGAAGGAGTTGTGGTTCAGACATCAGACAAAAGGCACTGCTAGCCACGTGTTTTTCACGTGGCCTTGTTAACAGTACTAAAGCAATACATCCAGACAGCACATTTCAAAGAGGAAAAACCGAGTCAAATGGGTATCCAGCAAGTGCAGGAGGTGTGTGGGAGGGAACTAGTTCTCCCTGGAGTACTCCATTACTGTATTTGCACAGGCCTTTTTGAATGTTATTATACAACTTTGTCAAGCAGTGTATGTGTGTTTCTATTGATACGTATACACATAGCCTGTTATATACTCAACATTGAGTAATGACAGACTCAAGGTGGTGAGCATGATTTTTGGAAAGACTATCTTATTACCAGGTGTGACCTCTTGTCTTCTGTAAACTCACACATAATGGTTTTCAAAAGCTTTTTTTCCCCTTAATAGAAGGAAACATTGCAGGCTCTGAGCAGTCATTCATCTTTAGGTTATTGATGCATAAGATATTTGCAGAAGAGATGACTATTCTAGAACAGGTGATACTGTGAAAATTTTTCTATACTGTGAAAATTTTTCTGTCTAAAGGTAGATTCCAGGTGCTTAACTTTGGGCCTGTACTGCCTCAGTGAAAATGAAACAGAACTTGGTTGTCCGGGTCTTTTTTTTTTTTTTTTTTTAAGCTACAGGTTTTTGCCACATGTTCATGGAAATGTACCAGTTTGCCAAATGGTTGCCTGCAAAATACATGTAGAGCAGCAGCAGAGGGCTCTAAAAAGCAAGCAACACGTTGTAACTTAATGTCTTAACGACTGGATGGGGTGGGGTGAGATTCCCAACCAGAAATGTGTGGTTCACGTGTGGTTCTGCATCACACAGCTCTGTCAAGTTGAGCTAGATCTGTCGTTATTATTACACGTGCTGGTAAGAACGAGTGCACCTATATTTCTTCTAGCTTATTTCTTCTAGCTATTTTAATAACTGAGGGAAAAGTTCAGACTGTGGGGACATGTACCCTAACTTTGTGTATTCTAGTTTTCTGATCTCATATTTTGCTTAATATGATGTTTTGTAAGAGGTTGTTTCAATTTAGCAACCTTAATTCTGAGTTAAAAACACTTACTATGTCAACTGTCTAGGCAGTGTTCACCACCTGTTAGATGCCCTTTTGGAGTGGAGAAGAATAGCTTTTATTTTGTTTTATTGGTTTTATATTAGTTTTATTATAAGATAACATTGAGTGATCTTTGGTTTTATTTCTTTTGGTGTTGTGTTGTGTTTTTTTAAGGAGAATACTAGTGTTAAAAGTGAATCCAGGACATCGGAGACAGAAGAGAGACAATTCACTTCAGGAGCTGAGCCTGTGAACGAATCTGTAGAACAGACAGATTCATCTGTAAAATCTTTCTCCCGGAAAAGACGCAGTTCAGACACAGGCAACTCTCTCGGTAAGAAAGATTCTACGTTTTCTCAGAGATTACGGTGACAGCTACTCTGAAACTAACTATTACAGAAAGGGGAGAGTAGAAGAATTGTTGTCTGCCATGTAGATACCTCATTGTTCCTTCAGTTAAAATACTAAACTTGTACAACCTCTTAGTGTACTTATCAACACACTTCAATAGAGACACGTATGCTAATTACTCTGATGTGGGAAAGGGTATAAATTATGTAAGTAAATAAAACTTGAAGTTCTGGGAGTTGCGCCAGAAACCTGGATGTCACAATATTGAGATTTAAGTCCATAGACGTGTTCGCTGGAGGGCGACAGTGCTGTGAAGGAAACACTGAGTAATGAGGTAACTATGGAAGTTCCAGGGGCAAAACCCACCAAACTGATGAAGCTAGTGTAGAAGTCTGAACTCTTTGTCTCAGATCACTGAACACATTGTACCAGTCTGGTAGTGTCCTGAAGCACATGAGAAAAACAAGCCACAGAGTATCTGAGGCTAAAAACTTCACAAATCTAGTAACTGAAGGGAAAACCTAAATGTCCACAGAATTAGAGAGACGTAAGAGGACACAAAAAGTACTTGGGATCCATTCTAGAGGGGAATTCGGTTCAGCCTGCAAGTCTCTAAGAAGCTGTTTCCCTCACAGCTGTTCATCAAAGAGCCGATGGTGGGGTTTGAAGAGCTGTTGCTCACTTCAAAGGGTGGTTTCTAGATTCCAGATCATGATGCTAGTTAATAGTTCAGCTCATAATGCCCATCAGTTTCAAACATTTAAGTAAGGAATAAAGTCTTTCTGTCAGGAAGCTGAGAAAAAAGGTGGGATGCCACCTTGAAAAAAGACAAGCTTTTGTTTAAAACACATAATCGAGAGTTCTTGTTCAATTACTTCCTGGTATCACAGATAACTAGCAAACTTCTCAGCTTTCATATCTGAAGCAAAACATTTGCTTAACGTGCCAGTTGTAAAGTTATGTACAGGAACATGTTGGAAAGCATTCCCATGGGATTGTTCCACAGGGATGAAACACTGTTATGCTAATGCTAATTAGCAACGATTGGCATAGTCTACTCTCTGGGAAATGTGACGGTCATCCAGGTCTGCAATTCCACTGTTGTACCTTTGGGGCTTGGTGTGCATGTTAAGGGTAGAGATAGACAGCACACCTGAGCCAAACGTGATCAGGCTCAAGCTAGCCCAAAGTCAGTTTGGGTGCATGATAGAAGCCTCCAAGCTGGCATAGCCTGTCGGCTGCATGTCAGCTGTAAGCCTGAAGCAGGCAGGCTCAAGTGCAAGCTGACTTGTGCTGCTCTGACTACACCTTTGTCAGCACCTCCTGTCCTCTGTGAGACTCTGGAAACAACTTCTTTTTTAATCTCTCTGTGCTAAAATGCATCACGATGATTTCCAGGTGTTTCTTGGCAACTTGCCCTCTGAGTGTGTTGGAGTCCTCTCTGTTTTCCTGTTTTCCTTTGGGCACTCCTTTGCAAGTTTTCTGAGCCTGCAGTTTGATACATGCACCCTGCTGTGAAAAAGGCTCTTCTTCCATCTATTTCAGTAGGCTGTTTTTTTCTATGTTAATGTCACTTTTCTTTAACATCACTTTTCTTTGTTACGTGGTGACACCAAGTTCTAGATACCACACAGCGAGAGCCAATATAATGTGGTACATTTCAGTGACTGGGAGCAGCTCTGAGCCCAACCCGAGGTGTTAATCTGTAAAAACGCACCAAGAATCAAACCCGCCTTTGTGGAGAGGGCATTGCTTCCCTCCAAAGAGTGGACTGGACTTCTTTGCATTTCACAGCTGTTCTGTAGCAAGAAAAGACAAGCGTCCTTTCCCTAAAACACCGTCCCCAGGGTTTCCCTCCGTAGCTGCCAGCCCATCTCTGCAGCACCATAAATCACTGAGATGGGTTATCTGCTTCCTTCAAATGGAAAACCAATGTATTTAACCAGCCTTCTCAGCTAAATTCTAGTTTACCAGTTTTAAGAACATTCTGCCCAGCAGAATCTAGATGAAAGGTGTCTCTAGTTCATTGTCCTGTCTCCAACAGTGTCTTCGGCATTTCTGTACCATTAAGCAGAAAAGGCCTCAGTAACCTTCAGTTGATTTTTAGAGTCCCTTTTTGAAGCTGTGCAAACATTTAGCATCCACTGTGGTTTTTGTAAGTTAATGTCATTAATGCAGATTAACTACACAGCGGGTGAAGAACCCTCCTCTTCAACTACTTCTGAGTCCTCCCGGGAGCCAGAGTCTGCTACAAAGGGTGCAGAACTTAACTCGGCGCTAAGATACATCATTGCAAATGATTACGGGCTGTGTCATCTGTTCCCTTCCCACTCTTTTTCTTGAGAGGCGATGGATATGGTGCTCTAGCTCCTGCCGTGTTTATCACACGGAGGTGCAAGGAATAGTTCACCTTTCAGGGACTGCTTTTTTTCAGCCCCAAGCTCACTCTTAGGACATAGATTTGAAGGTGCTGATGATGCATCTGCTTTTCCCACTACTTTCTAGCTGAGCTTGTCTGTTAAAATGGGAGTTTTGAAAGAAATCTGTCCGCTTTTGTTGGCAGCATACACACTTGCAACAGGAGTCCTTTTGGACTTCACAAAGGATTGAGAGGAACTCTGTAAATACTTTGAGTCTCCTTCCCCATCTCCTCTGCATTGTGCTCCACAGGCACACTCAGCTAGTGAGCACAGCTGTACTGGACCTAATATCTGTGGCTTGTGCTTCCTCTTCTAAAAGAGCACGGGAGAAGGACCAGATTCTGATGGGAGGAATTTTTGTTTGCAGCCCGTCTTTCTGGAAATAGGCATCTCAGAATGGAGCAGGGGGCGTTTGTTACTTGTGGATTGAAGCATTTAAGCTGATGCTGAGACATTAAGCAAAAAATCTTTCTTTCTCAATGGCTGACCATATATTTTCTGTGAGTCGTCTAGTCCTGCAAATAATCTGATGACTTTCTCTGACTTTTTTTCTTTTTTATGCTGCAAGGTGCCCTAGACATTTACCACCCACTCCCATGCCGCTGCAGTTGTGTCACTGTGTGTTCTCTCTCATTCCCTCCAAGGTAAATAGATTTCTAGGTGCAATTGCTAAGGGCAAATCTTCATTCAGGCAAGGTCTCCCATGCTGTCATCTGTTCCCTTGAACTGTTTCCTGCACCTTCCAGCCAAAAATACTGTTAATGTTCATTTAGTTTTCCTATCCGGTCACAGTGAGATCTCTTCCTACAAAGGTGTTAAGAGTTAATGTGGGGACAGGCCTGGCCCTGAGCTCTTGAAGCTGAGCTGTGTGAAGCCCAAAGCGAAGTTGCTCTCGGGAGTCCGAGCGGCAGCTGCTTGCTCCAGCTCAGTTGCCATTACCTTGACGTCATTATATATTCATTGAAGGCATTTCAAATTGCCTGTCCTGGCAGTCTGCTCTTTGGGATGAGTGGGTGTCATACCCTGTGTCTTAACTTGCCATAATTTAGAGGTGCATTGTTACAAGCCCCCTCATTTCTCCATCCCTATGCGTTTTCAAGATGTGTTCCCAACAGAGTCTGCTTTGGCAGGAGGCAGGTGTCAGAAAGTGCAAAAGTGGTGCCTATTGGGCAGGAACTTTGTAGTACAGAGAACGAACAGAGGCTGGAAGATGTGAATGTGTTTGTTTAGAGGTTAAATTTCTTGTGGGTGATGTTTGCAGTGGTAGCGCTGTTGTGACTTTATCGGGGTACTTGTTCACTTTCTTGACCTGCAAGATCTGGCCATACGTGGGAAGTATCTCTGTGTTGCTGTGGATCGAGGTAACTGTCAAAAAAGGAGCCTCTTGTCTGTCCTCTCTGTGACGCCACGAGTTTTTTTCTGGGATCCTGGTGCTGGCTGTGGTGTGCTTTGAGGCAGTTGTGCCTTTTCTGGGTAAACAAAGGGATATGGCACAAGCAGGTCAGGCCTTTCTGTAGATACTGCCAGGGGCTTATAGTAATTAATGTTTGGCTTTTGGTATCCATGGTGGCAAAGGCATTTCTAAATAATACATACTGAAGAATGGGAGCACTTTTCTTATAATCTGCTTTGGGGTTTTATATTTAAATTTTTGAAAAATTGGAAGAATTCCTGTTTCTTTAAACAGTAGGCCTCAGGTGATCAGGTTATAGTCTGACATTGAAAGCATATTTTATAGTACCTGATAGAAATGCAATTGCTCTGTATGCTGCCAAGGGAAACATATCCAAGCACTGATACGTACTCAGTGTTCCCTTTTCTTCCTAGATCTCCGTCTACCGGTGGATGTACCTCGGAAGCGGGGGTGCTTTCTGGAGGATGAAATAAGAGAGTGAGAAGTGGGTGACAAATGTGCAGCAGCTGCCAGCTGGATTCCCCTGTCAGACTCCAGCAGCCGTGGAGCTTTGCCCACAACAGCCACTTTGGATCATTTCAGCTGTGTTTAAAAAAAAAAAAAAAAACAAACCCCAACAAAACACCAAAGACCACACACAAAAAAGCCCCAAACAAAACAACAAAAAAACAGCAAAAAAACCAGCCCCACACCACTCTATTTTTTGCTTTCTTTTTAACTTGGTAGGGTATTGTTCAGTAGGCCTCTTTCATTACATTTTCTACCTGTCAAGTTATAAAGCACCGAGTGGTCAGAGTAATTAATATGAAGTAATTCCTTAGCTGTTTGTATTCTTTAGATTTGGAAAGTCTGAACTTTACAGGAACCCTTAAACACTTTCTTGAGACATCCTTACTGGGAAGCAGATGGGTTTTAGTGCTCTGTTAGGAATCTGTTTCACTTACTTATTTATCTATTTAACGTTGTTGGGAGCTACAGTATGCTCGGCATAGGTGGTGGTTGGTGCTCTCGCTGTCTTTGCTTGCAGTCGTACCGTGGCCCTTTACTGGGGATCGTGTATGAAACAAAAGCATTGGAAAGTCGCAAGATTCTGGGTCTGAATGGGTCTGAGATTTCAGGAGAGCAGCTAAAGGAAAGATGAGCTAATTTTCTAAGTGATTAACCAGGAAACCTTCTTCCTTCCTGAACCAGCTCTCTGTTTCACCAGCAAGTGTATGTATGTCACAGCTGCTGATCTTTTACGTTCCTGGGGAATTCTTCTGGTTTAATAATTTCCTTTTGATGCTAATGGTATCTGTAATGATAAGTTATTTATTATTCTAGTACTCTGTTCTAATTATGTCTTGAAAATATTTTTTAAACTTTTAGAGGAAGATTGTACTTATGTTGATAGCAGATCTTAAGTTTTTAATAGCTATACATTTGTGTTCATGTTAAAATACTGTTTGAAGGATAAAGGGGGCACATCCTCTACTTGTGTTCAGGAGATCCATGTGGAAGAGCACCTAAACCATCCATGTAATGGCTTCATGCGTGTTCATACGAGCCAGCCCTGAGCAAAACGCACGAGAAGGGAGCAGAGAAGCTGTCAGGACCGCCTCGGCTTGTATAGCTCCCAGCTGTGGCCGGGATGTGCTAAGGGAGCACCGGGCAGTAAGATGAACTGAGGCGAAACCTTTCCTTACAGCTTCTGTAATAAGATCTTTCTTAACCAGTAGTAACTTCTGTAATAAGATGGTTTGTAACAAGATACTACTTTTTTAAAAATAACTTTTGTAATAAGATGTTTTGTAATAAGGTATTTTAAATAAGTAGCACCTTCTGTAATAAAGATGTTTTTACCGATAGTCTTGTTACCGGGAGCAGGGTGGGATGTGGTTTCCCGTGTGTGCCCTGTTGTACCCCTGCCCAGGCAGGGTCGGCCTCAGGTGATCAGGTTCTAGTCTGCCGTTGGAAGCGTATTTTGTAGTGCCCGACAGAAATGCGGTTGCTCTGTACGCTGCCGAGGGAAACATACCCGAGCCCTGCTGTGTACTCAGCGTTCCCTTTTCTTCCTAGATCTCCGTCTGCTGGTGGACGCCCCTTGGAAGCGGGGGTGCTTTCTGGCGGTGACAGATGTGCAGCAGCTGCCAGCTGGCTTCCCTTGTCAGACGTGTAGCGATGTTGCAAGAAATGGAGCTTTGGCACGGCAACGGGTGTCGCATCGGTGTTCTCTCCGTGTTCTCGATGACCAGGGGTGAGTGTGTCACAGCTGGAAGAAACAGCTGCTTCCTGTTCCAGCGGTTCTCGCTGACACGTGTATCACCCAGCGGCCGCTGCCCGGCGGAGCAGTTCCCAGGCCGGCAGCCGCTCTTCCTTTGCACCCAGTCCCAGTTCCTGCGGGGCGGCTGCGGCAGCGAGGGGGGCGGTGCGCGGGGCTTGCGCTGCTGCGGACACTCCGCTCTGCTTGGCCACGCTGCCTGCGGCGGTGGGTGCTGCCCTTGATGCTGCTGGGGGCTCTGGGCTCCGCTGGCACCTGCCTGCCTGCTGCCTGCGCGCCACCGCGGGGACTGCCTGCTGGCTTTTAACCCTTTGTTATTAGAAATACCGACTGGGGGGGGGTGTGGGTTTAAAAACAGCGACCAGACATCACCAGACCCATGCAGTTTTCTTAAGCTGCAGGAAATAACTTTGGCCCAGGATTTACAGCCCAGTTTCCACCCGCCCCGGCCCTGGGCTTCCCGGGCTGCAAGCACACGTTGCTGGGCCAAGTTGAGCTTCTCATCCACCAACACCCCACAGTCCTTCTCCTCAGGGCTGCTCTCCATCCGTTCTCTGCCCAGCCTGGTGTTGCCCCAGCCCACATGCAGAACCTTGCACTTGGTGCTTCTTTCCTACTTTCCATTAGATCTAAAGATGTGGGTGACCTCCCTTCTACGGAACATGCAGCAAGAGCACTATGTCAAATCAAGGTTCTCTCTCTTTGAGGTTCAGATTTTTTTCACAGATTGGTACTTGCGTAATGGCTGCTTAGAAAAGAAATCTTTGCCCAGAGGAGCCTGCTGTGTGGCCCAGCCCTCAATGAGGTGTTCAGGCCTGGACATAACTTTTAATACCAAAGTGCAAACCAGTTCTGTTTTGATGGAGTTCTGAGAGTTCTGACACCGTTTAGGTAACAGCATGAAATGTTGGCATGTGGCTGAACTTTGTTGATTCCATAGCTGGTAAATATTCCCTGGTCAGCCTTCCAAAAGTAATCTGCCCAGGGGGATGCAGGAGGCTCGGCAGCAAGTAAAGCAGGGCTTTGCAGGGTGGGGGGTGGTTTCTCATTGAACGTGTCCTCAGGGAGACTGACATGTTTGAAGCAAACGGGAGGCTGGTGGAATAGGTGCACACAGCCAGTGTGCGTGTTGTAAATAGATGTTATGATTGCTAGCCTTAGACTCTGTGTTAGCAATTACTATATCCAAATATAAAAAAATTGGAAAATATCAGAGCTGCACAACAAAGGACAGCCCTGGGAAGCACAAAAGCCGGGAAACAAAACCAGTGCATTTACAGGTACCTTAACTCTGCATCTTCGTGTTATATGGTTTGCTGTTAGATGCTGGCAAAACAGAGTGTATTACTTCTGGAAGAACTAAATTCTGCAGCAGAGTAATAATGGGTGCTGCTTATCGTATGGAGCCTTTCCCTCTTTGTAGACAAGTCAGCTAAGAAGTTAACTGTATTTGTGATTGCTTTTGCTAAAAATGGTCTGGCGCTGGAGGCTGTCCCAGTGTGCCTCCCCAGCCGAGGGCAGAGCCGTGTCTTTTTGCTACTCTAACGTTGTTCCTTACTTGATAATACCGCTGTAAGGGTACCCAGTAATTCACAAGTGGAGCTGCGACCCTTTGCAGCCTGGGATCAGATGAGAAGATGCCAACAAGTGATGTTGCAAGGTGGGACAAGTGCTTGCCCCTGTGTCTCTCTCACTTTCATGCACTCTTCAGCCTTTGCCCTCAAGATCGAAGTCTTTTGGCCAGGAGGCTCGATGAGGCCGTGGCTGCTTCTGGAGTGCCTTGTGCTGCATGAAAGGGGAAGAGATGAGAAGCCCTACGCTCAGTTCCTCCTCCTCCTTGCTCATAGTTCAGGAGAGAGCGCAGAACCCAGCTGGAGTGTGTGCATCCCTGTAGGGACTCTGTAACCGTAAGGCTGGTAGACTTCAGAGCTTTGGGAGAGCAACTCTGAATTCATTGGGTCACAGATCTATACAACTTGCCACCAAAGGTACCACGTGATCAGTTTTCTATACAAAGTGTAATTTAGCTGTTAGGCAAAGCAGAAGTTCAGGTCTCCATCTCTGGGTCCTCAGTGGAGATGTACAGCAGAGATGCAGGAGCCTCCAGGCACAACAGTGAATTGTGTAAAACAACGCCAAGGATGCAATTAACTATTCAGCTGACTGCAGAGGCAGACGGGCACTGTATGCCAGCCGCTCCTCGTTATTACTCTGTCTGCACAGCCACCTTGAGAAGACCTTGGGACTATGTTAGCGAGAGAGCTCCTCACAGACGCTCAGCATCACCTTGCCTTGTTCATGCTGCAGTGGCTGTCGGGGCAGCAGCGGGAAACCAGCGGGCGTTGCTCCAGCAGCATGGCTGAGCGCTCAGTCTCGGGCTCTTCAGATCACGCCAGAGTGAGCCAGGAGTTTAGTTGAGACTTGAGAAACGAAAGCACCTGTAGACGTGCCTCTCAGCTGGGAACCTTTAGGTGACAGCTGTGTAAACCCTCTCTCGGCTTTTTCTTGTTTCAGGCTAAGCTGTTTGGCTTTGCGTTGTGGATGAGCACTTTTACAGCCAGAAAATAAGAGAGGTTACTTGATGCTTTCTGGATGATTGCTGTGGGCTAAATGGCATGTACTGATGGTATCAGATGCACTTTAGCCTTGTGCTCCAAACGAATCTGGGAGTAAAAACTCAACTGATAAACTACAAATGCACCGCATACTCTGGCTTTGGGTTCTTGAGTCATTAAAAGTAAACTGAGGCTCTCTAAAGAATAATTTTGTCCACATATGTTAAAACACGATGGCACCTTCTGCCATTCCAGTTTCAAGAAAGGAGCTTTTTCCTTCCCCCCCCCCTCCTCCTCCTCCTCCTCCCCCTCCTCCTCCTCCTCCTCTGCGGTGCGCGGCGGGCAAGAGGCGCGGGCATCTCCTCTGCCGGGCAAGCTCAGCCGGCAGCCTCTGCACTGCGAGGCCCAGCCAACTCGGGCGAGTCGCCAGAGCCCCGGCGCGGCAAAGTCCCTTCAGTCCCTTCTGGCCACCCTGTCTGGACTGCGCGGCCGGGCTGAGGAGGGGGGTGGCTCCCCCATCTCTCCCTCTCTCCAGCTCCCGGGCAGGACGAGCAAGCCAGCACCAGTGGGAAGCGCGCGCACCATCATGTCAAAAAAAAAAGAAAAATGGACTCCGAGTGCGGGGTGTTCCAAGACAAGTGGACTTCTGATTATTTTTTCAGGGAGTACAAAGAGCGAGCTGTTTGTCTGATATGCCAGAATTCAGTGTCTGCGTTCAAGGAATACAATTTGCGTCAACACTACGAAACTCAACATAAAGATAAATATGATTCTTTGGTCGGACAAGTGAGAAAAGTTAAAATATTAAGACCGAAACATGGGTTGACAACTCAGCAAAATACTTTTGTGAAGCAAAAGCAGCTCAATATATCATCACTTTGAGCAAGCGATCAAGTTGCCAAGCTTATAGCATGCGCTGGCAGAGCATTCATAGAGGGAGAATTTGTTACGTGTTTTGGTAAAGCATTTAGAAGAAGAATTAAATTATTTAAACTAACCCTGGTACTGAATTGGAAATTATAATTGAAAACCATACCTGCATTGTGGCAAAATACGTAGATACACTATTCATGGTGGGTGGGTGGGGTTTTTTTGTTTCGAATGATCTACTCACTTGCATAAAGTGCTTCATATGTGAAACTGTATTAGGAGTCATCTGAAAATACTGAGGAAAAATAAAATATTGTGGAGGCAATACTGAGGCAAAACCCATCACTCGGATGCCTGGAAAAGGCAAGAGCACGCCTGCAGTCCAGGCAGTGAGGCTGTGAAGAGGCTGTGTAAGGACACTGGTGATGACTAATACGTTGTCCTCTCTAGATGCAGACTTGTGTGGTTTGCAGCAAAACAAAATAGCACGTCAGCACAGGATACGGATGCATTTCCACAAGTCATGACAAAACAAGCTGGTTTGCCTTTACAATTCATTTATCAAAGCCGCGGGGGTCCCGGTCCCGGTCTGAGCCCCGTGGTTCCCGGCCCGGTCCGAGCCGCAAGGGTCACTATCCCGGGGTTCCCGGTCCCAGTCTAGGTCTCGAGCCCTAGTCCGGTGAGTCCCGGTCCGAGCCCGGGGGTCCTTGTCCCGGTCGCGAGCCACAGGGGTCCCGGTCCTGGGGGTTGCGGTCCTGGTCCGAGCCGCAGGGGTCCCGGTCGTCCAAATCCCGAGCCATGGGTGTCCCGGTCCCAGTTCCAGTCCCGAGCTGCGGGGGTCCCGGTCCTGGTCCCGACCTCAGAGCCTCGTCCCGGTCACGGTCCCGAGCCGTGGGGGCGCCGGTCCCGGCGATCCCGGTCCCTGTCCCGGTCCCCAGCCGCGGGGGTCCCAGTCCCTGTCCCAAGCCGCGGGGGTCCTGGTCCTGGTCATCCCGGTCCCGGCGGTCCTGGTTTCAGGCCCGGCCTGAGCTACGGGGGCGCCTGTCCTGGCTGTCCCGGTCCCTGTCCCGGTCCGAGCCGCGGGGGTCCCGGGCCCAGACATCTCGGTCCAGGTCCCGAGCCGCGGGGGCGCCAGACCCGGCTGTCCCGGTCCCCGTCCCGATCCGAGCCGCGGGGGTCCTGGTGGTCCTGGTTTCGGAACCAGCCTGAGCCGTGGGGGTGCCGGTCCCGGACCCGGTCCCGAGCCGCATGGGTCACGGTTCCGGGGGTCCCGGTCCAGGTCACAAGCCGCAGGGGTCCCGGCCACGGGGGTTTCGGTCCCGGTTCGAGCCGTCAGCCGCAGGGGTCACGGTCCCAGGGCTCCAGGTCTTGGTCTCGCTGCGAGACGCAGAGGGTCCTGAGCCGCAGGGGGTCCCAGTCCTGGTCCCTGATCCAAGCCGCGGGGGTCCCTGTTCCGGCCGTCCCAGTCCTGGTCCCCGTTCGAGCCGCGGGGGTCCCAGTCCTGGTCCCTGATCCAAGCCGTGGGGGTCCTGGCCCAGGGATCCCGGTCCTGGTCCCAAGCTGCGGGGGTCCTGGCCCCGGAGATCTTAGACCTGGTCCCGGTCCGAGCTGCGGGGGTCCCGGTCCCGAGGGTCCCGGTGCCGGTCTCTAGCCGCGGGGGTCAAGGTCCCGGGGGTGCCGGTCCCAGTCTTGAACCACTAGGGTCCGTTTCCCCGGGGTCCCGGTCCCGAGCCACGGGGGTCCGGGACCCGGTTCAGTCCTCAGCCGCCAGGGTCACGGGTCCCAGTGGTCCAAGTCCCAGTCCTGAGCTGCGAGAATCCCGGTCCCAGTCCCGGTCCCGGTCCCTGTCCGAACCGCGGGGGTCCCAGTCCCGGGGGTCCGGGTCCCGGTCTCGGTCCCCAGCTGCGGGGGTCCCGGTCCCGGGGTCTTGGCCCCAGTCCCGGTCTGAGCCGCGGGGATAACTGTCCCTGTCCCGGTCCCGAGCCGCGAGGGTCTCGGTCCCGGGTGTGGCGAATGAAGTGACGGGACGCCGCTTGATGCAAGCAAGTGTCCATTTATTAGTGATTTTCTTACAATTATATATGTTTCTACCTTCTACATATTACACACTGATTTAACCAATCTTAAGCGTAAAAAACACTGATTGGTTAATATTTAAGGCACACCGTTAGAACAGTAGGTACTTACTAGTTTATCTTGACATAGCAATAATTTCTATTCCAAAGTTGGGGAGTTTCTTTCTACGCGGCTTTCTTGATTACATATTGGCGCCATCCGTTCCCTTATCTGGCTACTTGTTTCTCTGTCCGTCTGGTTGCCTCCTCAACTGTAGCGGCTCAGGGGTCTGCAGTTAGCTTGTTCCTTTGCTCCCAGGGCTTGTGCCCTACAAGTTCTAACAAGTCTCTGTTCATCAGGCTATCAGTACTTGGACTCTTGTCCTTGAGGCCTTGTCCTACATCTCCCCCTTCCTGTTGCACAAAAAGAACCCCTGAAATCGAGCAAAAACAAGGCACAAGTAATAGAACAAATAAAAAAACAACTAAGACATATTATCAATGTCAAAATAACCCACTGTCTTTGTTCCGTACAATTTTACAATTTCCCCTTTTTGTTTTTGAACAGCTAGTACCAGGTTTGCCATGTTCTGCAGGGCCCTTGCAAACATGACAGCAACCAAGGTAATAGCAAACAAACAATACTGCCAATTGAGTGAATGGATGCCAAAAAAGGCTGAAATTTTCTCAGATTTTGATAAAATGTTGCTGCAATGGGGCGCCTAAAATCCACGCAGCACATACCATCAAAATCCTCACAGCCATGTCCTTGAACCAACAACAAAAAGCAGTGGCAATTTTGACTCACATTCTTAACTGCCTACCAAACAAGGTGATTTAACTCTTTAATGCTTTCCCTGCTGTTACTCTGGATAAGAGAAGAACCGTGCGACACGTTCCCATCATAGCCTCCTACTACATTAGCATCTACAGAAAGACAATTATCGACATTCAAAGTGTAAACAATATCAGCTTCTTTTGGATTAACATTATACATAGGTGGAAGGGCACACCAAACAAGAACTGGTTCAGTCAAAAAGTTCGAAACATCGCATGCCTTCTCTGAACATACCTCGGGGTCATTCCCTTCATTCCTTCTCTTTTTTTATGCAAAGAGAAACACTTTTACCATAACAGAGAAGCCCCTATTTACATCTCTGAGCCCGGACACAAACCGCAGCTGTATGCTCCACCAGGCTCAGGGCAGAAATCGTTCATGTAGTTACATAGCTATATATCTCTACAAGCATGCAGACACCTATTAGACACTAGATAACCATGTTTATCTTTCCTAGTCTCCTTCACAATACCCAGCTGTTCTCTCATCTCTTGTTAGGTCAAATATTCTCCAGCTTCCTCTCCTACATCTCTCTTCAGACATTCTCTATCCTCCTCTTTTTTGCTTGTTAATTGTGACAAGGCAAAGGGTGTGTGTAGCTGGGTGACCATGACCTGCTTTAAGTTACAATGAACTAAACACTGAATACAGAAGAAAAAAGCATGGGAGACATAAGGCAAACATCAATAAGGTGGTTAAAGATAATTATAACAAATCCTGTAATACTTTTGAGTCAGGGCCCAAAGTTTCCCAGCCGTGAGAAGAGACCAAAGGCCTCCCGCCCCTGGCTCTGCTGCAGATCTTTGTTTTAAGGCTTTTGAGTTTTGTATACTTTTGTGAATTAATTCACAGTGGTCACTCAGATTCACGTAACACATCCTATCAAAGTCTTCACACTTGTGTCCCTGTGCTAATAATAAAAATCAATAGCAACTCGGTTCTGTAGCAACATATGATGGACAGAATCAACATCTGTTAATAAGCCAGGAAAAAAAATAGTATTTGTAGTATTACTTTGTTTAGCAAGCTAGCAGCCTAATTTACTAAGCAAGTTAAGAGCGTGTACTATTCTTACAGAAGAGATTAGAGAAGCAAAAATCTGTTATGCTGCATTCCAGAACTCAGCCTGAGAATTACAGTCCGCTGTGAGTTCTGCGTTACAATCATTTGACACATGTTGGGGTTGCGATTGTGAAAGTTGCCCGTTTACAATTTTCATTGACATTATCACAGCTAGTTGTTTTAAAAGCAACCCTTGAGCTTCCTGATGTTCGACTTGTTGCAAAATATTCTGAAGCCAATCAATCAAGTTAGTATTAAAGTTAGTGACTCTCTAGGACCCTGCAAGACTGTGGCAAGACTCCCGCATCCTGACTGCCTTAATAGCCATCTCATTCATTTGCAAACAGCTGTCCCTGGGATACCTTGCCTGACTCACAGAATCAGCACAGTTAATTGCTCCAGCCAACTGCTCATAGTTAACAGCAATTCCCCGATTAAGGTTTTCAGTCAAGGCCACTACACATAGCTCACAAAAATCAGATAACCACATCATATACTGTATCAGTTAGTACCATACAAAGCAATGACTTCCAATCATGCAGTGTGAGTGTATAAGGCTCTGCCATCACTTCAAGAAGGGACATAGCAAATGTATTATGAATCCTCCCTTCCCGCACTGCTTTGCTTAACTCTTTAACAGCCTCGTATTGCACAGGCTGCCACTCTGCAGGTTGATTTGTCTGACAAAATACTGAACATGCCATAGCGACTCCCAAAACCCATCACTGAAGTGTTTCCCACTTGCATTCCTGCCACCAATCCCTCAGACCCCCTTTCACCCTCCCCCAAAATACAATCAATGCATCAGGAGAGACAAGGGGGTGGGGGAAAGGTCTAGCTCCTTTTCCAGATCTACAGGACCTGGATCAAAAGGTTTATCAGTGTCAATAAAATCATTGTCCGAGTTGTCCTGTTCCCGTGCTTGGTCCTGTGTTGTGAGGGTCGCTGCAATCAGTGACAGAAGCTTTGGGGGCAGAGGAGGTGTGGATGGAATCGCCATCGCTGACAGTGTCTTGAGAAGAGTCGCGCTGTCGGTGGAATTTACAGCTTCCTCTGGTTTAGCACCGTTAGTAGAATTAGTCCACACTTGGCAAAGAGTGCGATGAGCGAGGGGAAGCATGTGGCCGACTCAATGTGAGTGATAGAGCAAGCTTCAATTTATTATGGCGCGATTATGTCTTATATACAGTTCCAGTTAATTATGCCTCCAAATCATCTGCTGATTGGCTAAGCTCTAAAGGATTACACTTTCATACATCCTCCTATTTGCAGTTTCTGCGGATAGCTAACTACATATATTTTTTTTTCTCTCTTATCTATGTGAATTCCTCAAAGTTATTTACAAGGTCAGCATAACCTTATCTCTCTTCCCTTATTAGCAAGCCTGGTAATTCTCCATTTTTAGCAAGCCTGGTAATTTTCCATTTCTAGCAAGTCTGGTAATTTCTCGCTGCGGCCTAGCTTGGTTCACTCCAGACTTATGTCAAAAAGCTGTATCACACAGTCCTTCTATGGAACCGTGGCCGTTCTCTTTCGTCCATTCTGCAACAATTCCCCCTTTTTCTTTTTGGACAAGGAAAACTGGTCCAGTTACACGCTCAAATAATTTTTGAATACAAGAGAGAGCACAGCTTAAACATATAAATCCAATGATAACAATTATTACTATAAGCAACACACTTTGCAACAGTCTTTTTAACCAGCCTCCTATCCCAAGCCAGTTTGTTAAGCTTTCAAGGCCAAAAAATCCAACATCTTGTTGAATTTTTTGAGAATGTTCCATCAATTGTTTGATTTCTTTATGTATGGAGCTTGAATTATCTTCAAGGTCCATACAACACATGCCTTCAAAATCTTCACAGCCATGTCCACGTGCTAATAGTAAAAAGTCAATGGCCATGCGGTTTTGCAAAACAGCATGTTGAGCAAAAGTTAAACTATCAGCTAGGTCTGATAAAACTCTGCTGGTGAGGTTGGCTTGTTTAACCACCCAACAAGACAGCTTTTCTAAATTTTTGTGGGCCCGAGCAGCGGCGGCACCTGGGATAAATAACGAAGCAAAAAATACCTCCCATTTGTTCCAAAGTTGAACGTTATCATCACAGGTGTTACCAAGGATCTGGGAAGTGTCTCTTCTCCATCTCACTGGATTTGATTTGTTAGGATGAATATGTGGTAAGGCTAAACTCAGACGACCGATGGTACATGGACCACCTACAGGCATTGAGGGTATTCCATTCCATGCTCTATTACCACAAATAAAAAACAAACCAGGGGGTAATTTCCTAGGATATAATACTCCAGGTGCAGGATTAGACAGATTTCGACTGGTATGGTTACACCAAACACTCCAATTAAACTGATTCTTAATTGGATATACGGGAGTGATAGCAGTTGTACTACAAGGCATGTTAGAGGCTTCACCAGCACAAGGGTACCGGGAAGAATTCAAATATACACAATAAGAGGCATTTAGTGAATCGACTAGTTCGATTTCTTGAGGGCTAGGACCAATTGGGAGTTTGTCATCTCAGTTATCAAATTTTTCAAAAAAGCTGCTCATATTATTACCTCGAGCCAATATGGTAACTTTTGGCATCTGGTTAAGAGACTGGTTAAGGGTGATCCAATCTGAGTCATTTAACGGCACACCTACTAAACAAGTTAAAAAGGGTATGCTAGGGGTTGACAAACTTGCACAAAACGTGGTTGTGTTAATAGCTCTACTTAAAGTTACCCATACATTTTCTCGCAAATCAAACAATGATTTAGGCACAAAAGCTACAACTACGACAACAAAATTAATTAACACAACAATTCTCAACATTATGCTTAAAATATAGCTAAAACAATATTAATAAATCAATCACAAGTTGACATTGGTTACTGGAGCATCAGTCACTGCTGCTTTGGTCCATTTTGCTGGGATCCACTGCGGCCCTGTGGGGGTAAGTACACACATATAACCTCTTCCAGCATACTTTACTTCTGCTGGCCCTTTCCACAAACCAGTTGAAGGATCCCTGTACATAACAAACATTGGAACATCATCTTTACATGTTTTAAGATACCCATGTAACCATGCAGGTGATTCTTGCTGTTCTGCAAATATACATAGATGATTCAACACAAAAAGAACTTTAGCAAGTCTCTCTTGTACATCTGTAATCTTCTCAAACTTTTGTAAATATTGCTTTAATGTCTGATGTGTTCTTTCAGTGATTGCTTGTCCCGTGGGAGAGTGAGAAATACCTGTAATATGTCGCACTCCCCATGCTTGACAAAAACGTCTCATTTTTTCACTGACATAAGCAGGGCCATTATCAGTCTTTATTGTCTGTGGCACCCCCATGACAGCAAAACAACTTGTTAAATGCCTTATTACATGGAGTGCTCGTTCCCCTGTTTGTGCTGTAGCCCATACAAATTTACTATATGTATCAATTGTAACGTGTACATATTTTAATCTGCCAAATTCAGCAACGTGAGTGACATCCATTTGCCACAACTCTCTGGCTTTAAGTCCTCTGGGGTTCACTCCGATACCTAGTCCCGGTCCATGATGACTGCATGTAGGACAAGCTCGTACAATTCCTCTAGCTTCTTCCATTGTAATGTCAAATTGTCGATGCAGTCCCCGCGCGTTTTGGTGAAATGTGTTGTGTGAGTCTTGTGCTTTAACAAACTCGCTTAGTGGAGCTGCTACAGACACGAGCTGGTCAGCGCGCACATTCCCTTCCCCCAAACCTTCAGACCATTTATGACTTCTAATATGTATAACGCAGTAGGGTTACGTGCGCTGCTGTATCGCTGACAACAGTTGCCTAAGGAGTTCAAACAGCCGTTGACTTTGCACTTCTTTAAGGCGAGCATCTTCAATTCGGCTTACGATTCCAGCAACATACATCGAGTCCGTTACAATGTTTAACCTCGCATGTATCCATTGGGTGCACACCCATACAACAGCAGCTAGCTCTAAAGTTTGTAACGAATCTCCTGCTTTCGCAGGAAGGATTTGGTGGTGCCATTGATTGTTCTCGTGCCATGTTGCTGCTGCTTTTCTTGAGCGTTTCCCTGCATCCGTATAAACTGTGATAGCATCCGCTAAGGGTCGCTCACTTCGTTTCGGACGCTTTAACCAGTCATAATTACTAATCCATTTTAATATAGGTGCTTTTAAAGGCTCAACTTTAATCTCCAGAGCTTCACTTAATAAACTTAACTGTAAAGCTGATGAATTCTGCAACCACCACTCCAAGTCTTCTCTGCGTATTGGTAGATACACGACATTTGGCTCCATTCCGGTAATTTGTAAAATTCGCGTTCTTCCTTTTCGAATGATTTCTGCCAAATTTTGCGTTTTTTCTTGGATGGTAGTCTTTGGTTGCATTTTGGTAAAGATCCACTCTAATACTCTCACAGTCTCCCCCTTTTTCTGTTTGCACCGTGTAAGTGCACCAGTAAAGTGTGAGGGACCATTTAACACAGTGAGGTCTACAGGAAGATTAGCGTC
Organism: Falco peregrinus; assembly: GCF_023634155.1. Taxonomy (NCBI): domain Eukaryota; kingdom Metazoa; phylum Chordata; class Aves; order Falconiformes; family Falconidae; genus Falco; species Falco peregrinus. The sequence continues at coordinate 226,448 of NC_073729.1, read as the reverse complement.
AATTCGATCTACTGCACGCTCTACAACCCGCTCACTGAGTTGTTGAATCATAACTTGTTGATCCTTAGAAACAATAACAGGATTAGATGGATCTGTTCCTTTTAATAAAGGTCGTAACACGTCTAGTTCATCATTGGTGATGCCTGCTACTGGGCGTAGCCATTGGAGGTCACCCAATAACTTTTGAGCATCATTGAGGTTATGCAGATCTTTACAAATGGTTAATTTTTGTGGACTCACTTGTGACTGAGTAATATTCCAGCCAAGATATTTCCATGCGGGTGAACGCTGGACCTTTTCAGTCGCTATGACGAGATTTTGCGTCTCTAACTGTCACTGTAAAAAGGTCTCCTGTTGTTCAGTGAAAGGCTGTTTTTGAGCAAATAGAATATCATCCATATAATGGTAAATAATAACATGAGGCCATGCTTTTCGAATAGGTTGGAGAGCAGCATCAACAAATAGCTGACACAGGGTAGGGTTATTTTTCATGCCTTGTGGTAACACAGTCCATTCAAATCGCTGGTCAGGTCCCTCTCTGTTAACCGATGGCAATGTAAATGCAAATCGTTGAGTGTCATTGGGGTGTAGCTGAATTGTAAAAAAGCAGTCTTTTAAGTCAATTATTAATAAATGCCATTCGGTGGGCAACATAGCAGGATTAGGAAGACCCGGTTGTAAGGCTCCCATTGCTTGCCTTTGTTGATTCACTGCTCGTAGATCATGTAAAAGCCGATATTTTCCTGATTTTTTCTGGATTACAAATATCGGTGTATTCCAAGGACTGGTTGACGGTTTAAGATGACCTTGTGTTAACTGGTCTTGAACTAGCAAATGTGCTTGTTGCAGACTTTCCTTTTTCAACGGCCACTGTCTGATCCAAACAGGCTCTTCTGTTAGCCATTTCATGGAATCGGGAAAGTCCAATTGACAGTGACCGTTCCTAAAAAGGTGAATTTGTAGTAAGTAGTACTCCTAATTGATTCAACACATCTCTTCCGATGAGTACATTCACTCCACTAGGTAAGGGCATAACAGTAACATGTAGTATCGCTGTTTTTCCATCTATGATGATTTGTATTCTTTGTTGACTGCGCTGAACAGGCGCTATTCCCCCTACTCGTTCAACTCCTCCAGGGACGTGTTGCAGTGGCAAATAAGAAGGCCACTGACCACGTGCGATGATTGTGATATCGGCACCAGTGTCCAAAAGCGCTGTCATGTGTTTTTTATCAGTCCCATGTACAAGAATAATTTGGGCGAGTGGTCGTCGGTTCATAGGTACAGTCAACATCGCTAAGCCTCCTGTGGATGCAAAACCATCTGTCCCACGATCGTGATTGGAGACTGCAGACATTTGGTGAGTTAAGTGTTGGAGTGGTATTGAGCAATGCGACTACCTTTAGGAATATATATAGGTAGAAAACTTGTTTGAACAATTATAAAAATTTCTCCTTTATAGTCACAATCAATAAGTCCTGGTAAAACAAAGAGTCCCTTGAGGCCACTGGAAGAACGACCCAGCAGCAAAGCTCCATGAGGTTGTCCGTTTATCATTATAGGTCCTTTGATTCCTGTGGCAACTTTCTGTGGACGATTATCAAGTAGAGTAATGTCTATTGCTGTTGCCAGATCCAATCCGAGGCTCCCTCGGGTTGCTGGTCGTAAATTTGTGGCTGGTTGAAGGCGGGAGGTGTTGGTTGTTGGTTGGGGAGCTGGCTGGGGACAGTCATCGGCATGCAGGTTGCTGGAGCCGCTATTGGGGTCGGCGCGCCGCGACTCCTGGCGCTCCACTTCCCGTTTCCCGAACGCCGGCAAGCTGCAGTGTTATGATTATTTATTTGACAGTTTTGGCACCATACTTGGCGTTCTCGACACTGCCAGTGCGTATGACCCGAACGTCCACAACGAAAACATATATAGTCCCTTCGATGGTGTATTCTGTCTCGACGTTCATCCGGAGGTTTCAGTGGAGCGAGGGCTGCAAATGCTTGCTGCTGAGCCTTAACTAAATTGTCCTCTTCCTCTCTAAGCACCTCAACTAACAGAGCTTGGGGTCCTACAGGAACTCTGCTCATTCGCTCTAACATGGTTTCAATAGAGGCATCCAGAGGAAGAGTAACTAAAATGCCTTTTGTATAAGAGTTACAATTTTCCAGCAAACATTGTCTTAACAAAGGTCCTTTCATAAAGTCAGCCATATCTGCACGATTAATAGCATCTGTAACCCTATCTACAAAAGAGGCAAAAGATTCATCCCTTCCTTGTTTGACTGACATATATGAGGGCGTAGCTGGTGTAGTTTTTAAACGATCATTCGGTGCACGAGGCATATGTACAGACAGTTCACAAACTTTCTGCCAATGGGCTTGCCATAACAACTGTTGTGATTGTTTCAAAATGAGTCTCATTATATTTTTAATGTCTTCTGGACAAAGCATTCCGCTACTCCAAATATAGTTTAACATTTGCCTTGCAGGTTCGCCATGTAAACCTGACTCATTAACTGTACTCCGTAACTGATTTAATATTTTCCAAAGTATAATGTTCTCCTGTCATTACTCCTGCATTATCAACAGTGTAAATTACTGGATAGGCTTGATGATTAATTTGAGCTACGACATCAAAGTCTTTTTGTTCCATCGCTTCTCGGACTATTTTGTCCCAACCTACTCGAATTAGTCGTGGCTGCGGGTGAAGGCAAGGCGGTTTAAAAGTTTTATTAGCTGAATCAGTTTTTAACTTCCCATCGTCTGCCCCCTCATTTTTGTCACTTGTCTCCTCCTCAGTTTCACTTTCTTGTGATTCTCCCTGCACCTCCTCTTGAGGTGGTGCCGAGGGACAAGCTTTTTCTTCCGGAGGAGGAGGGGGAGGAGGATGGTCTGAGGGTCGGCGAACAACAGGAACAGGGATTCCCGAGGCGGGGGGGGTAGAATAATCACCTCCTGCCGTAAGACACCCAGCAGCCGGGTCAGACCGTTCGAGTCGGCTGGAAGCAGCTGCTGCCATTTGTTTTTCAACTTTATATCTTTTTAAACAATTAATAACTTCTCTCCAAGGTTTCATTAATTTCTTAGCAGCTTTATCATCATCAATTACTGAATCCCATAAACAATCCCCATAATTACGCCATTCTTCTACTTCAAACATATGCTCAGGATCTGCAAAATATGCTTTTGCTCTACCTAATGCAATTAACGCGGCCAGATCTTTTAAAAGGCCTACTCCCCGCTTTTCTAAAAAGCATTGTAAAAGAGCGAGTGCTACCTCTTTTTCCATAGCGCGCTTTAAACAGTTCTTTTCCTTGATTAAGATGCAGCTTTTCCCTGGGTAGTCACTCACGGACGGCGAACCTTTCCTTGATTAACGTTTGTTCAAGCACGGATCGGGTACGATCATCAGTCGATCTTTGCTCCCTGGTCGCTGCTACCAGTGCTTCTCCGTCCTCGCTGTCCGGTGAAGAACAGGGATTGGGGGTCCCTGTTCGGGCGCCACTTGCGACGAGCGAGGGGAAGCATGCGGCTGACTCAATGTGAGTGATAGAGCAAGCTTCAATTTATTACGGCGCGATTATGTCTTATATACAGTTCCAGTTAATTATGCCTCCAAATCATCTGCTGATTGGCTAAGCTCTAAAGGATTACACTTTCATACGTCCTCCTATTTGCTGTTTCTGCGGATAGCTAACTACATATATTTTTTTTTCTCTCTTATCTATGTGAATTCCTCAAAGTTATTTACAAGGTCAGCATAACCTTATCTCTCTTCCCTTATTAGCAAGCCTGGTAATTCTCCATTTTTAGCAAGCCTGGTAATTTTCCATTTCTAGCAAGTCTGGTAATTTCTCGCTGCGGCCTAGCTTGGTTCACTCCAGACTTATGTCAAAAAGCTGTATCACACAGTCTTTCTATGGAACCGTGGCCGTTCTCTTTCGTCCATTCTGCAACAAAAGAGTAGTCAGAATTTGCCACCAAGGTGCTAAATGCATTCCCGACACGGAGTTCCCCTCTGCGGCAGCATCATACAATTGTCTGCTGACCGCTTTAATTTCTTTCAAAGTCTCTAAAGTTTCTTGACTGCTCGCCTGTCTCAATGAGTACAGGTTTCTAAAGCTTCTTAAAATTTCTGCAAATATTTAAAATCTCTAAGGTTTCTTGGCTGCTCACCTGTCTCGATGCATACAGGCGTTATCCTCGGGGTTTAGATTGTCCGCCTGGTCCAGACAGCAAGACGATCCTTCAGCCAAGCCGTCTCCTCCGGAACGCAGCCCTATTCCACGAGCTGTCTTTTTTCCGTCCTTATTCTTCCAAGGCTTCGGAACACCACCATAGGGGTCAACATTTGAGGAGACTGAGGCACGGACTCCCTGATCTGACTAGAAGACCCTTTATGAGTCCATATACATCTCTTTCTGGGGATGAAGCCTGATTCCCCGTTACAGATTTCCCACAGCTCACCTCTCAACTCCGGAGGGATTTATGGCCAGCCGGCTCCTGCTTCCTTTCAGCAGATCATTCAAAGTTCTGTGGGATTCACTGCATGTCGCTCAGATAGGCGATTCGAGAGCCCTTCACGTTAGATCCTTAAACGTATCACGTCGGGGTCACCAATATGGGGCGAATGAAGAGACGGGACGCCGCTTGATGCAAACAAATGTCCATTTATTAGTGATTTTCTCACAATTATATATGTTTCTACCTTCTACATATTACACACTGATTGGTTAAATCTTAAGCGTAAAAAACACTGATTGGTTAATATTTAAGGCACACCGTTAGAACAATAGGTACTTACTAGTTTATCTTGACATAGCAATAATTTCTATTCCAAGGTTAGGGAGTTTCTTTCTACGCGGCTTTCTTGATTACATATTGGCGCCATCCGTTCCCTTATCTGGCTACTTGTTTCTCTGTCCGTCTGGTTGCCTCCTCAACTGTAGCGGCTCAGGGGTCTGCTGTTAGCTTGTTCCTTTGCTCCCAGGGCTTGTGCCCTACAAGTTCTAACAAGTCTCTGTTCATCAGGCTATCAGTACTTGGACTCTTGTCCTTGAGGCCTTGTCCTACACCCAGGAGTCCCGGTCCCGGTCCCTGGTCCGAGCTGCGGGGTTTCCGATCCCGGGAGTCTTGGTCCCTGTTCCGGTCCCAAGCCGCGAGCTTCACGGTCCGGGGGGTCCTTGTCCCGGTCCAGGTCCCGAGCCGCGGGGGTTCCGGTCCTTGGTGTCCCGGTCCAGGTCCCGAGCAGCAGGGGTCCCGGTCCGCGGGGTCTGGAGGTCCCTGTTCTGAGCCACGGGGGTCCCAGTCCTCGGGGTCCCCGTCCCAGCCCGAGCCGCAGGGGTCCTGGGCCCAGCCATCTCGGTCCCGTTCCTGAGCCGTGGGGGTGCCAGTCCCGGCTGTCCCGATCGTCTCCATCCCGGTTCGAGCCGCAGGAGTCCCGGTCCACAGCCGCGGTGGACACGGCCCCGGTCATCCCGGTCCCAGCGGTCCTGGTTTTGGGCCCGGCCTGAGCCACGGTGGTCCCGGTCCCGGGAGTCCCTGTCCCGGTCCCTGGTCCGAGCCGCGGTATTTCCGGTCACCGGGAGTCTCTGTTCCAGGACCGAGCCGCTGGGGTCTCGGTTCCGAGGGTCCTGGTCTCGGTCCCTAGCTGCGAGCGTCACCGTCCTGGGGGTCCCTGTCCCGGTCCCGAGCTGTGGGGGTCCCGAGACCCGGGGTCCCGGTCGTGGTCCCGAGCTGCGGGGGTCCCGAGCCCCGGAGGTCTTAGTTCCTGGTCCTGGTCCGAGCTGCGGGGGGTCCCGGTCCCGAGGGTCCCTGTGCCGGTCTCTAGCCGTGGGCGTCAAGGTCCTGGAGGTGCCGGTCCCGGTCTCGAACGGCTAGGGTCCGTGTCCCCGGGGTCCCAGTCCCGAGATGAGGGGTTCCGGGGCCCAGTGGTCCAAGTCCCAGTCCTGAGCTGTGAGAATCCCGGTCCCTGTCCAAGCCGTGGGGGTCCCGGTCCCCGGGGTCCGGATGTCCGGGTCCCGCGCAGAAGGGGTCCCGGTCCCCGGGGGTCTGGGTTCGGTCTGAGCCGCGGGTGTCACGGGTCCCAGAGGTACAGGTCCCAGTCCTGAGCTGCGAGAATCCCAGTCCCGGTCCGAGCCACGGGGGTCCCAGTCCCCTGGGTCCCGGTCCCGGTCCCGAGCCACGTGGGTCCCGGTCGCGGTCCCGAGCCGCGGGGGTCCTGGTCCCTGGGGTCTAGGTCCCGGGCGGGTGCAGTACCCACCTTTGGTCAGGAGGTGGCAGCAGGTCCCCAACAGCCCTGTGCAGAGCACCGGCCGGGCGAGCACTGGGCAGGGTCTCAGACCAGTTTACACCTCCGGGCCCCGGGAGTGCTCGCTGCGGCTGCGGGGTTCCCTGCGCTCTGCCCTTTGCCCACTCGCAGCCCGGCATTCACACTCATTGCCTCCGTATGCAAAAGCATTTCAGTCCTTTGCGTATGATGCGCTCTGTTTCGCTGTGGGAAACGGGTGCATTTGCTCTGTTTACATTTGGAAGCAGCTGTTAGTAAGAGCACGTTTAAATTAATTTTTCAAAAATAGCAGAGACTTTGCAAGACTGCACTTTCTGAGTAGGGAAAAACAAGCGGTGTAAATATGTGGCTTAGGAAAAGCTCACACTAGGTTTCCCCTTGCACAACTAAGCATTAACGAGCTCTTCTGTTCATAGCCCCTCCCTGTGATGGGAAAGAGAGCTGTTACCTCAAGAATTCCTTCCTGTCTCATTGCGCGGTGATGTTGTGCATGGGGTGTGCCTTGGAACAGTTTGGCTCCTGAGGTTCCCCATCTCAGCCCAGAAAGCAGGTAGAACAACTTTTGTTGTGCCTCTCAGCTGCCTACCAGAGCAATGTGGGAACTACCACAAGAACTCCTGTCTGGCCCATTCCGCGGTGGAGTTGTGCATGGGGTGTATTTGGAACATTTTGTCACCGGCCGAGTCCAAAATTCAGCTGTTCCCCATCACTAGCCCAGTAAGCAGTTAGAACAACTTTTGTGGTGCCTTGCAGCCGCCTACCGGAGCAATGTAAAAACTACCAAAAGAACTCCTGTCTGGCACCTTCCCCGGTGGAGTTGTGCATGGGCTGTGATTGGAACTTTTTGCCACCAGCCGACTCCAAAATTCAGCCGTTCCCCACCTCAGCCCAGAAAGCAGGTAGAAAAACCTTTGTGGTGCCTTTCAGCTGCCTACCGGATCAATGTAAAAATTACCCAAAGAACTCGTTTCTGGCACCTTCTCTAGTGGAGTTGTGCATGGGGTGTGTTTGGAACATTTTGCCACCAGCCGAGGCCAAAGGTCAGCGGTTCCCCATCTCAGCCCAGAAAGCAGGTACAACAACTTTTTTAGTGCCTTTCAGATGCCTACCGGGGTACTGTAAGAAGTACCACAGAACTCCTGTCTGGCACCTTCCGCCGTGGAGTTGTGCATTAGGCTGTCTTTGGAACTTTTTGTACATCAGCCGAGTATGAAAATTCAGCGATTCGCCATCTCTAGCCCAGAAAGCAGGTAGAACAACTTTTGTGGAGCCTTTCAGGTGCCTACCGGAGCAATGTAAAAATTACCAACAGTATTCCTGTCCGGCACCTTCCCCGGTGGAGTTGTGCATGGGGTGTGTTTGGAACTTTCTGCCACCAGCCGAGTCCAAAATCAACATTTCCTAATCACATCCCAGAAATCAGGTAGAACAACTTTTGTGGTGCCTTTTTAGGTGCCTACCAGAGCAATGTGAGAACTACCACAAGAACTCCTGTCTGGCCCATTCCGCGGTGGAGTTGTGCATGGGGTGTATTTGGAACATTTTGTCACCGGCCGAGTCCAAAATTCAGCTGTTCCCCATCACTAGCCCAGTAAGCAGTTAGAACAACTTTTGTGGTGCCTTGCAGCCGCCTACCGGAGCAATGTAAAAACTACCAGAAGAACTCCTGTCTGGCACCTTCCGCCGTGGAGTTGTGCATGGGATGTCTTTGGAACATTTTGTCTCCAGCCGAGGCCAAAATTCAGCGGTTCCCGATCTCTAGCCCAGAAATCAGGTAGAACAACTTTTGAGGTGCCTTTCAGATGCCTACCAGAGCAATGTAAGAAATACTAAATAATTCCTTTCTGGCACCTTCTCTAGTGGAGTTGTGCATGGGCTGTGTTTGGAACATTTTGTCACCAGCCTAGTCCAAAAGTCAGCGGTTCCCCACCTCAGTCCAGAAAGCCTGTAGAACAACTTTTGTGGTGCCTTTCAGCTGCCTCCAGAAGCAATTTAAAAACTACCAACAAAACTCCTGTCTGGCTCCTTCCCCGGTGGAGTTGTGCATGCGGTGTGTTTGGAACGTTTTGTCACCATCAGAGTCCAAAATTCAGGGATTCCCCACCTCAGCCCGGAAAGCCTGTAGAACAACTTTTGTGGTGCCTTTCAGATGCCTACCAGAGCAATGTAAGAAATACTAAGTAATTCCTTTCTGGCACCTTCTCTAGTGGAGTTGTGCATTAGGGTGTGTTTGGAACTTTTTGCCACCAGCCGAGACCAAAAGTCAGCGGTTCCCCACCTCAGTCCAGAAAGCCTGTAGAACAATTGTGGTGCCTTTCAGCTGCCTACAGAAGCAATTTAAAAACTACCAACAAAACTCCTGTCTGGCTCCTTCCCCGGTGGAGTTGTGCGTGGGGTGTGTTTGGAACTTTTTGTCGCCAGCCGAGTCCAAAATTCATGGATTCCCCATCTCAGTCCAGAAAGCCTGTAGAACAACTTTTGTGGTACCTTTCAGCCGCGTACCGGAGCAATGTAAAAACTACCAGAGAACTCCTGTCTGGCACCTTTCGCCGTGGAGTTGTGCATGGGATGTCTTTGGAATATTTTGTCTCCAGCCGAGGCCAAAATTCAGCTGTTCCCCATCTCTAGCCCAGAAAGCAGGTAGAACAATTGTGGTGCCTTTCAGCTGCCTACAGAAGCAATTTAAAAACTACCAACAAAACTCCTGTCTGGCTCCTTCCCCGGTGGAGTTGTGCGTGGGGTGTGTTTGGAACTTTTTGTCGCCAGCCGAGTCCAAAATTCATGGATTCCCCATCTCAGTCCAGAAAGCCTGTAGAACAACTGTTGTGGTGCCTTTCAGCCGCGTACCGGAGCAATGTAAAAACTACCAAAAGAACTCCTGTCTGGCACCTTCCGCCGTGGAGTTGTGCATGGGATGTCTTTGGAACATTTTGTCTCCAGCCGAGGCCAAAATTCAGCGGTTTCCCCATCTCTAGCCCAGAAAGCAGGTACAACAACTTTTGTGGTGCCTTTCAGATGCCTACCAGAGCAATGTAAGAAATACTAAATAATTCCTTTCTGGCACCTTCTCTAGTGGAGTTGTGCATTAGGGTGTCTTTGGAAGTTTTTGCCACCAGCCGCGGCCAAAGGTCAGCTGTTCCCCATCTCAGCCCAGAAAGCAGGTAGAACAACTTTTGCGGTGCCTTTCACCTGCCTACACAAGCAATTTAAAAACTACCGAGAGAACTCGTTTCTGGCACCTTCCCCGGTGGAGTTCTGCATGTGGTGTGTTTGGAACATTTTTTCACCATCCGGGTCCAAAATTCAGGGATTCCCCATCTCAGCCCAGAAAGCAGGTACAACAACTTTTGTGGTGCCTTTCAGATGCCTACCAGAGCAATGTAAGAAATACTAAATAATTGCTTTCTGGCACCTTCTCTAGTGGAGTTGTGCATGGGCTTGTTTGGAACATTTTGTCGCCAGCCGAGGCCAAAATTCAGGGATTCTCCATCTCTAGCCCAGAAAGCAGGTAGAACAAGTTTTGTGGTGCCTGTCAGCTTCCTACCGGGGTAGTGTAAAAACTGCCAACAGAACTCCTTTCTGGCACCTTCCCACGTGAAGTTGTGCATGGGGTGTCTTTGGGACATTCTGTCACCAGCCGACTCCAAAATTCAGCATTTCCTAATCATATCCCAGAAATCAGGTAGAACAACTTTTGTGGTGCCTTTCACCTGCCTACACAAGCAATTTAAAAACTACCAACAGAACTCGTTTCTGGCACCTTCCCCGGTGGGGTTGTGCATGGGGTGTGTTTGGAACATTTTGTCACCATCCGAGTCCAAAATTCAGGGATTCTCCATCTCTAGCCCAGAAAGCAGGTAGAACACCTTTTGTGGCGAATTTCTAATGCCTACCATAGTAACGTAAAAACGACCAAAAGATTTCCTTTCTGGCACCTTCCCCGGTAGAGTTGTGCATGGGGTGTGTTTGGAACTTTTTGCCACCAGCCGAGTCCAACATCAGCATTTCCTAATCACATCCCAGAAATCAGGTAGAACAACTTTTGTGGTGCCTTTCAGATGCCTCCAGAAGCAATTTAAAAACTACCAAATGATCTCGTTTCTGGCACCTTTGCCGGTGGAGTTGTGCATGGGGTGTGTTTGGAACATTTTGTACACAAGCCGAGACCAAAATTCAGCTGTTCCCCATCTCTAGCCCAGAAAGCAGGTAGAACAACTTTTGTGGTGCCTTTCAGCCGCGTAGCGGAGCAATGTAAAAACTACCAGAGGGACTGCTGTCTGGCACCTTTCGCCGTGGAGTTGTGCATGGGATGTCTTTGGAACATTTTGTCTCCAGCCGAGGCCAAAATTCAGCGGTTTCCCCACCTCTAGCCCAGAAAGCAGGTACAACAACTTTTGTGGTGCCTTTCAGATGCCTACCAGAGCAATGTAAGAAATACTAAATAATTCCTTTCTGGCACCTTCTCTAGTGGAGTTGTGCATTAGGGTGTCTTTGGAAGTTTTTGCCACCAGCCGCGGCCAAAGGTCAGCTGTTCCCCATCTCAGCCCAGAAAGCAGGTACAACAACTTTTGCGGTGCCTTTCACCTGCCTACACAAGCAATTTAAAAACTACCGAGAGAACTCGTTTCTGGCACCTTCCCCGGTGGAGTTCTGCATGTGGTGTGTTTGGAACATTTTTTCACCATCCGGGTCCAAAATTCAGGGATTCCCCATCTCAGCCCAGAAAGCAGGTACAACAACTTTTGTGGTGCCTTTCAGATGCCTACCAGAGCAATGTAAGAAATACTAAATAATTGCTTTCTGGCACCTTCTCTAGTGGAGTTGTGCATGGGCTTGTTTGGAACATTTTGTCGCCAGCCGAGGCCAAAATTCAGGGATTCTCCATCTCTAGCCCAGAAAGCAGGTAGAACAAGTTTTGTGGTGCCTGTCAGCTTCCTACCGGGGTAGTGTAAAAACTGCCAACAGAACTCCTTTCTGGCACCTTCCCACGTGAAGTTGTGCATGGGGTGTCTTTGGGACATTCTGTCACCAGCCGACTCCAAAATTCAGCATTTCCTAATCATATCCCAGAAATCAGGTAGAACAACTTTTGTGGTGCCTTTCACCTGCCTACACAAGCAATTTAAAAACTACCAACAGAACTCGTTTCTGGCACCTTCCCCGGTGGGGTTGTGCATGGGGTGTGTTTGGAACATTTTGTCACCATCCGAGTCCAAAATTCAGGGATTCTCCATCTCTAGCCCAGAAAGCAGGTAGAACACCTTTTGTGGCGAATTTCTAATGCCTACCATAGTAACGTAAAAACGACCAAAAGATTTCCTTTCTGGCACCTTCCCCGGTAGAGTTGTGCATGGGGTGTGTTTGGAACTTTTTGCCACCAGCCGAGTCCAACATCAGCATTTCCTAATCACATCCCAGAAATCAGGTAGAACAACTTTTGTGGTGCCTTTCAGATGCCTCCAGAAGCAATTTAAAAACTACCAAATGATCTCGTTTCTGGCACCTTTGCCGGTGGAGTTGTGCATGGGGTGTGTTTGGAACATTTTGTACACAAGCCGAGACCAAAATTCAGCTGTTCCCCATCTCTAGCCCAGAAAGCAGGTAGAACAACTTTTGTGGTGCCTTTCAGCCGCGTAGCGGAGCAATGTAAAAACTACCAGAGGGACTGCTGTCTGGCACCTTTCGCCGTGGAGTTGTGCATGGGATGTCTTTGGAACATTTTGTCTCCAGCCGAGGCCAAAATTCAGCGGTTTCCCCATCTCTAGCCCAGAAAGCAGGTACAACAACTTTTGTGGTGCCTTTCAGATGCCTACCAGAGCAATGTAAGAAATACTAAATAATTCCTTTCTGGCACCTTCTCTAGTGCAGTTGTGCATTAGGGTGTCTTTGGAAGTTTTTGCCACCAGCCGCGGCCAAAGGTCAGCTGTTCCCCATCTCAGCCCAGAAAGCAGGTACAACAACTTTTGTGGTGCCTTTCACCTGCCTACACAAGCAATTTAAAAACTACCAAGAGAACTCCTGTCTGGCACCTTCCCCGGTGGAGTTGGGCATTAGAGTGTGTTTAGAACTTTTTGCCACCAGCCGAGACCAAAAGTCAGCGGTTCCCCACCTCAGTCCAGAAAGCCTGTAGAACAATTGTGGTGCCTTTCAGCTGCCTACAGAAGCAATTTAAAAAATACCAACAAAACTCCTGTCTGGCTCCTTCCCCGGTGGAGTTGTGCGTGGAGTGTTTTTGGAACTTTTTGTCGCCAGCCGAGTCCAAAATTCATGGATTCCCCATCTCAGTCCAGAAAGCAGGTAGAACAACTTTTGTGGTGCGTTTCAGATGCCTACCAGAGCAATGTAAGAAATACTAAATAATTCCTTTCTGGCACCTTCTCTAGTGGAGTTGTGCATGGGCTGTGTTTGGAACATTTTGTCGCCAGCCGAGTCCAAATTCATGGATTCCCCACCTCAGCCCAGAAAGCAGGTAGAACAAGTTTTGTGGTGTCTTTCAAATGCCTACAAAGGTAGTGTAAGAACTACCAACAGAACTCCTTTCTGGCACCTTCCCACGTGGAGTTGTGCATGGGGTGTGTTTGGGACATTCTGTCACCAGCCGACTCCAAAATTCAGCATTTCCTAATCACATCCCAGAAATCAGGTAGAACAACTTTTGTGGTGCCTTTCAGCTGCCTCCAGAAGCAATTTAAAAACTACCAACAGAAGTCGTTTCTGGCAGCTTCCCCGGTGGAGTTGTGCATTAGGGTGTCTTTGGAACTTTTTGCCACCAGCCGAGGCCAAAGGTCAGCTGTTCCCCATCTCAGCCCAGAAAGAAGGTAGAACAACATTTGTCGTGCCTTTCAGCTGCCTACAGAAGCAATTTAAAAACTACCAAGAGAACTCCTGTCTGGCACCTTACCTGGTGGAGTTGTGCATTAGGGTGTGTTTGGAACTTTTTGCCACCAGCCGAGACCAAAAGTCAGCGGTTCCCCACCTCAGTCCAGAAAGCCTGTAGAACAATTGTGGTGCCTTTCAGCTGCCTACAGAAGCAATTTAAAAACTACCAACAAAACTCCTGTCTGGCTCCTTCCCCGGTGGAGTTGTGCGTGGGGTGTGTTTGGAACTTTTTGTCGCCAGCCGAGTCCAAAATTCATGGATTCCCCATCTCAGTCCAGAAAGCCTGTAGAACAACCTTTGTGGTACCTTTCAACCGCGTACCGGAGCAATGTAAAAACTACCAGAGAACTCCTGTCTGGCACCTTTCGCCGTGGAGTTGTGCATGGGATATCTTTGGAACATTTTGTCTCCAGCCGAGGCCAAAATTCAGCTGTTCCCCATCTCTAGCCCAGAAAGCAGGTACAACAACTTTTGTGGTGCCTTTCAGCTGCCTACAGAAGCAATTTAAAAACTACCAAGAGAACTCCTGTCTGGCACCTTCCGCCGTGGAGTTGTGCATGGGCTGTCTTTGGAACATTTTGTCGCCAGCCGAGTCCAAAATTTATGGATTCCCCATCTCAGTCCAGAAAGCCTGTAGAACAACTTTTGTGGTACCTTTCAACCGCGTACCGGAGCAATGTAAAAACTACCAGAGAACTCCTGTCTGGCACCTTTCGCCGTGGAGTTGTGCATGGGATATCTTTGGAACATTTTGTCTCCAGCCGAGGCCAAAATTCAGCTGTTCCCCATCTCTAGCCCAGAAAGCAGGTACAACAACTTTTGTGGTGCCTTTCAGCTGCCTCCAGAAGCAATTTAAAAACTACCAAGAGAACTCCTGTCTGGCACCTTTCGCCGTGGAGTTGTGCATGGGATATCTTTGGAACTTTTTGTCTCCAGCTGAGGCCGAAATTCAGCTCTTCCCCATCTCTAACCCAGAAAGCAGGTAGAACAACATTTGTCGTGCCTTTCAGCTGCCTCCAGAAGCAATTTAAAAACTACCAAGAAAACTCCTGTCTGGCACCTTCCGCCGTGGAGTTGTGCATGGGCTGTCTTTGGAACATTTTGTCTCCAGCCGAGGCCAAAATTCATGGATTCCCCATCTCAGCCCAGAAAGCAGGTAGAACAAGTTTTATACTGCCTTTCTGCTGCCTACATATGTAGTGTAAGAACTACCACCAGTACTCCCCTCTGGCACCTTCTCTAGTGGAGTTGTGCATGGGCTTGTTTGGAACATTTTGTCGCCAGCCGAGTCCAAAATTCATGGATTCCCCACCTCAGCCCAGAAAGCAGGTAGAACAAGTTTTGTGGTGCCTGTCAGCTTCCTACCGGGGTAGTGTAAAAACTACCAACAGAACTCCTTTCTGGCACCTTCCCACGTGAAGTTGTGCATGGGGTGTGTTTGGGACATTCTGTCACCAGCCAACTCCAAAATTCAGCATTTCCTAATCACATCGCAGAAATCAGGTAGAACAACTTTTGTGGTGCCTTTCTGCTGCCTACCGGGGCAATTTAAGAACTACCGAGAGAACTCGTTTCTAGCACCTTCCCATGTGGAGTTGTGCATGGGGTGTGTTTGGAACATTTTGTCACCAGCCGAGTCCAATATTCAGCGATTCCCTATCTCAGCCCAGAAAGCAGGTAAACAAATTTATGGCGAATTTCTAATGCCTACCATAGTAACGTAAAAACGACCAACAGAACTCCTGTCTGGCTCCTTCCCCGGTGGAGTTGTGCGTGGGGTGTGTTTGGAACTTTTTGTCTCCAGCCGAGGCCAAAATTCAGCATTTCCTAACCACATCCCAGAAATCAGGTAGAACAACTTTTGTGGTGCCTTTCAGATGCCTCCAGAAGCATTTTAAAAACTACCAAAAGAACTCCTGTCTGGCACCTTCCGCCGTGGAGTTGTGCATGGGATGTCTTTGGAACATTTTGTCTCCAGCCGAGGCCAAAATTCAGCTGTTCCCCATCTCAGCCCAGAAAGCAGGTAGAACAACTTTTGTGGCGAATTTCTAATGCCTACCATAGTAACGTAAAAACGACCAACAGAACTCCTTTCTGGCATATTCCCCGGTGGAGTTGTGCATGGGCTGTGTTTGGAACTTTTTGTCACCAGCCGAGTCCAATATTCAGCGATTCCCCATCTCAGCCCAGAAAGCAGGTAGAACAACTTTTATGGCGAATTTCTAATGCCTACCATAGTAACGTAAAAACGACCAACAGAACTCCTGTCCGGCTCCTTCCCCGGTGGAGTTGTGCATGGGGTGTGTTTGGAACACTTTGTACACCAGCCGAGACCAAAATTCAGCTGTTCCCCATCTCTAGCCCAGAAAACAGTTAGAACAACTTTTGTGGTGCCTTTCAGCCGCGTACCGGAGCAATTTAAATACTACCAGAAGAACTCCTGTCTGGCACCTTCCCACGTGGAGTTGTGCATGGGGTGTGTTTGGGACATTCTGTCACCAGCCGACTCCAAAATTCAGCATTTCCTAATCACATCCCAGAAATCAGGTAGAACAACTTTTGTGGTGCCTTTCAGCTGCCTCCAGAAGCAATTTAAAAACTACCAACAGAAGTCGTTTCTGGCAGCTTCCCCGGTGGAGTTGTGCATTAGGGTGTCTTTGGAACTTTTTGCCACCAGCCGAGGCCAAAGGTCAGCTGTTCCCCATCTCAGCCCAGAAAGAAGGTAGAACAACATTTGTCGTGCCTTTCAGTTGCCTACAGAAGCAATTTAAAAACTACCAAGAGAACTCCTGTCTGGCACCTTACCTGGTGGAGTTGTGCATTAGGGTGTGTTTGGAACTTTTTGCCACCAGCCGAGACCAAAATTCAGCGGTTCCCCACCTCAGTCCAGAAAGCCTGTAGAACAATTGTGGTGCCTTTCAGCTGCCTACAGAAGCAATTTAAAAACTACCAACAAAACTCCTGTCTGGCTCCTTCCCCGGTGGAGTTGTGCGTGGGGTGTGTTTGGAACTTTTTGTCGCCAGCCGAGTCCAAAATTCATGGATTCCCCGTCTCTAGCCCAGAAAGCCTGTAGAACAACTTTTGTGGTGCCTTTCAGATGCCTACCAGAGCAATGTAAGAAATACTAAATAATTCCTTTCTGGCACCTTCTCTAGTGGAGTTGTGCATGGGCTTGTTTGGAACATTTTGTCGCCAGCCGAGGCCAAAATTCAGGGATTCCCCACCTCAGCCCAGAAAGCAGGTAGAACAAGTTTTGTGGTGCCTGTCAGCTTCCTACCGGGGTGGTGTAAAAACTACCAACAGAACTCCTTTCTGGCACCTTCCCACGTGAAGTTGTGCATGGGGTGTGTTTGGGACATTCTGTCACCAGCCGACTCCAAAATTCAGCATTTCCTAATCACATCCCAGAAATCAGGTAGAACAACTTTTTTGGTGCCTTTCCGCTGCCTCCAGAAGCAATTTAAAAACTACCAACAGAAGTCGTTTCTGGCACCTTCCCCGGCGGAGTTGTGCGTGGGGTGTGTTTGGAACATTTTGTCACCATCCGAGTCCAAAATTCAGGGATTCTCCATCTCTAGCCCAGAAAGCAGGTAGAACACCTTTTGTGGCGAATTTCTAATGCCTACCATAGTAACGTAAAAACGACCAAAAGATTTCCTTTCTGGCACCTTCCCCGGTAGAGTTGGGCATGGGGTGTGTTTGGAACTTTTTGCCACCAGCCGAGTCCAACATCAGCATTTCCTAATCACATCCCAGAAATCAGGTAGAACAACTATTGTGGTTCCTTTCAGATGCCTCCAGAAGCAATTTTAAAACTACCAAATGATCTCGTTTCTGGCACCTTTGCCGGTGGAGTTGTGTATGGGTTGTGTTTGGAACATTTTGTACACCAGCCGAGACCAAAATTCAGCTGTTCCCTATCTCTAGCCCAGAAAGCAGGTAGAACAACTTTTGTGGTGCCTATCAGCCGCGTACCGGAGCAATGTAAAAACTACCAAAAGAACTCCTGTCTGGCACCTTTCGCCGTGGAGTTGTGCATGGGATGTCTTTGGAACATTTTGTCTCCAGCCGAGGCCAAAATTCAGCGGTTTCCCCATCTCTAGCCCAGAAAGCAGGTACAACAACTTTTGTGGTGCCTTTCAGATGCCTACCAGAGCAATGTAAGAAATACTAAATAATTCCTTTCTGGCACCTTCTCTAGTGGAGTTGTGCATTAGGGTGTCTTTGGAAGTTTTTGCCACCAGCCGCGGCCAAAGGTCAGCTGTTCCCCATCTCAGCCCAGAAAGCAGGTAGAACAACTTTTGTGGTGCCTTTCAGATGCCTCCAGAAGCAATTTAAAAACTACCAAGAGAACTCGTTTCTGGCTCCTTCCCCGGTGGAGTTGTGCATGGGGTTTGTTTGGAACTTTTTGCCACCATCCGAGGCCAAAGGTCAGCTGTTCCCCATCTCAGCCCAGAAAGCAGGTACAACAACTTATGTGATGCCTGTCAGATGCCTACCAGAGCAATGTAAGAAATACCAAATAATTCCTCTCTGGCACCTTCCCCGGTGGAGTTGTGCGTGGGGTGTGTTTGGAACATTTTGTCTCCAGCTGAGGCCGAAATTCAGCTGTTCCCCATCTCTAGCCCAGAAAGCAGGTAGAACAACATTTCTCGTGCCTTACGGCTGCCTCCAGAAGCAATTTAAAAACTACCAACAGAACACCTGTCTGGCACCTTACCTGGTGGAGTCGTGCATTAGGGTGTGTTTGGAACTTTTTGCCACCAGCCGAGACCAAAAGTCAGCGGTTCCCCACCTCAGTCCAGAAAGCCTGTAGAACAATTGTGGTGCCTTTCAGCTGCCTACAGAAGCAATTTAAAAACTACCAACAAAACTCCTGTCTGGCTCCTTCCCTGGTGGAGTTGTGCGTGGGGTGTGTTTGGAACTTTTTGTCGCCAGCCGAGTCCAAAATTCATGGATTCCCCATCTCAGTCCAGAAAGCCTGTAGAACAACTTTTGTGGTGCCTTTCAGCCGCGTACCGGAGCAATGTAAAAACTACCAGAAGAACTCCTGTCTGGCACCTTTCGCCGTGGAGTTGTGCATGGGATGTCTTTGGAACTTTTTGTCTCCAGCCGAGGCCAAAATTCAGCTGTTCCCCATCTCTAGCCCAGAAAGCAGGTAGAACAACTTTTGTGGTGCCTTTCAGATGCCTACCAGAGCAATGTAAGAAATACTAAATAATTCCTTTCTGGCACCTTCTCTAGTGGAGTTGTGCATGCGGTGTGTTTGGAACATTTTGTCGCCAGCCGAGTCCAAAATTCATGGATTCCCCACCTCAGCCCAGAAAGCAGGTAGAACAAGTTTTGTGGTGCCTTTCATCTTCCTACCGCGGTAGTGTAAAAACTACGAAGAGAACTCCTTTCTGGCACCTTCCCACGTGAAGTTGTGCATGGGGTGTGTTTGGGACATTCTGTCACCAGCCGACGCCAAAATTCAGCATTTCCTAATCACATCCCAGAAATCAGGTAGAACAACTATTGTGGTGCCTTTCAGATGCCTCCAAAAGCAATTTAAAAACTACCAACAGATCTCGTTTCTGGCACCTTCGCCGGTGGAGTTGTGCATGGGGTGTGTTTGGAACATTTTGTACACCAGCCGAGACCAAAATTCAGCTGTTCCCCATCTCTAGCCCAGAAAACAGTTAGAACAACTTTTGTGGTGCCTTTCAGCCGCGTAGCGGAGCAATGTAAAAACTACCAGAGGGACTGCTGTCTGGCACCTTTCGCCGTGGAGTTGTGCATGGGATGTCTTTGGAACATTTTGTCTCCAGCCGAGGCCAAAATTCAGCGGTTTCCCATCTCTAGCCCAGAAAGCAGGTAGAACAACTTTTGTGGTGCCTTTCAGATGCCTACCAGAGCAATGTAAAAAATACTAAATAATTCCTTTCTGGCACCTTCTCTAGTGCAGTTGTGCATGGGCTTGTTTGGATCATTTTGTCGCCTGCCGAGTCCAAAATTCATGGATTCCCCACCTCAGCCCAGAAAGCAGGTAGAACAACTTTTGTGGTGCCTTTCAGATGCCTACCAGAGCAATGTAAGAAATACTAAATAATTCCTTTCTGGCACCTTCTCTAGTGGAGTTGTGCATGGGCTGTTTTTGGAACATTTTGTCGCCAGCCGAGTCCAAATTCATGGATTCCCCACCTCAGCCCAGAAAGCAGGTAGAAAAAGTTTTGTGGTGTCTTTCAAATGCCTACAAAGGTAGTGTAAGAACTACCAACAGAACTCCTTTCTGGCACCTTCCCACGTGGAGTTGTGCATGGGGTGTGTTTGGGACATTCTGTCACCAGCCGACTCCAAAATTCAGCATTTCCTAATCACATCCCAGAAATCAGGTAGAACAACTTTTGTGGTGCCTTTCCGCTGCCTCCAGAAGCAATTTAAAAACTACCAACAGAAGTCGTTTCTGGCACCTTCCCTGGTGGAGTTGTGCATGGGGTGTGTTTGGAAGTTTTTGCCACCATCCGAGGCCAAAGGTCAGCTGTTCCCCATCTCAGCCCAGAAAGAAGGTAGAACAACATTTGTCTTGCCTTTCAGCTGCCTACAGAAGCAATTTAAAAACTACCAAGAGAACTCCTGTCTGGCACCTTACCTGGTGTAGTTGTGCATTACGGTGTGTTTGGAACTTTTTGCCACCAGCCGAGACCAAAAGTCAGCGGTTCCCCACCTCAGTCCAGAAAGCCTGTAGAACAATTGTGGTGCCTTTCAGCTGCCTACAGAAGCAATTTAAAAACTACCAACAAAACTCCTGTCTGGCTCCTTCCCCGGTGGAGTTGTGCGTGGGGTGTGTTTGGAAGTTTTTGTCGCCAGCCGAGTCCAAAATTCATGGATTCCCCATCTCAGTCCAGAAAGCCTGTAGAACAACTTTTGTGGTGCCTTTCAGCCGCGTACCGGAGCAATGTAAAAACTACCAGAAGAACTCCTGTCTGGCACCTTCCGCCGTGGAGTTTTGCATGGGATGTCTTTGGAACATTTTGTCTCCAGCCGAGGCCAAAATTCAGCGGTTTCCCCACCTCTAGCCCAGAAAGCAGGTACAACAACTTTTGTGGTGCCTTTCAGATGCCTACCAGAGCAATGTAAGAAATACTAAATAATTCCTTTCTGGCACCTTCTCTAGTGGAGTTGTGCATTAGGGTGTCTTTGGAAGTTTTTGCCACCAGCCGCGGCCAAAGGTCAGCTGTTCCCCATCTCAGCCCAGAAAGCAGGTAGAACAACTTTTGTGGTGCCTTTCAGATGCCTCCAGAAGCAATTTAAAAACTACCAAGAGAACTCGTTTCTGGCTCCTTCCCCGGTGGAGTTGTGCATGGGGTTTGTTTGGAACTTTTTGCCACCATCCGAGGCCAAAGGTCAGCTGTTCCCCATCTCAGCCCAGAAAGCAGGTACAACAACTTATGTGATGCCTGTCAGATGCCTACCAGAGCAATGTAAGAAATACCAAATAATTCCTCTCTGGCACCTTCCCCGGTGGAGTTGTGCGTGGGGTGTGTTTGGAACATTTTGTCTCCAGCTGAGGCCGAAATTCAGCTGTTCCCCATCTCTAGCCCAGAAAGCAGGTAGAACAACATTTCTCGTGCCTTACGGCTGCCTCCAGAAGCAATTTAAAAACTACCAACAGAACACCTGTCTGGCACCTTACCTGGTGGAGTCGTGCATTAGGGTGTGTTTGGAACTTTTTGCCACCAGCCGAGACCAAAAGTCAGCGGTTCCCCACCTCAGTCCAGAAAGCCTGTAGAACAATTGTGGTGCCTTTCAGCTGCCTACAGAAGCAATTTAAAAACTACCAACAAAACTCCTGTCTGGCTCCTTCCCTGGTGGAGTTGTGCGTGGGGTGTGTTTGGAACTTTTTGTCGCCAGCCGAGTCCAAAATTCATGGATTCCCCATCTCAGTCCAGAAAGCCTGTAGAACAACTTTTGTGGTGCCTTTCAGCCGCGTACCGGAGCAATGTAAAAACTACCAGAAGAACTCCTGTCTGGCACCTTTCGCCGTGGAGTTGTGCATGGGATGTCTTTGGAACATTTTGTCTCCAGCCGAGGCCAAAATTCAGCGGTTTCCCCATCTCTAGCCCAGAAAGCAGGTACAACAACTTTTGTGGTGCCTTTCAGATGCCTACCAGAGCAATGTAAGAAATACTAAATAATTCCTTTCTGGCACCTTCTCTAGTGGAGTTGTGCATTAGGGTGTCTTTGGAAGTTTTTGCCACCAGCCGCGGCCAAAGGTCAGCTGTTCCCCATCTCAGCCCAGAAAGCAGGTAGAACAACTTTTGTGGTGCCTTTCAGATGCCTCCAGAAGCAATTTAAAAACTACCAAGAGAACTCGTTTCTGGCTCCTTCCCCGGTGGAGTTGTGCATGGGGTTTGTTTGGAACTTTTTGCCACCATCCGAGGCCAAAGGTCAGCTGTTCCCCATCTCAGCCCAGAAAGCAGGTACAACAACTTATGTGATGCCTGTCAGATGCCTACCAGAGCAATGTAAGAAATACCAAATAATTCCTCTCTGGCACCTTCCCCGGTGGAGTTGTGCGTGGGGTGTGTTTGGAACATTTTGTCTCCAGCTGAGGCCGAAATTCAGCTGTTCCCCATCTCTAGCCCAGAAAGCAGGTAGAACAACATTTCTCGTGCCTTACGGCTGCCTCCAGAAGCAATTTAAAAACTACCAACAGAACACCTGTCTGGCACCTTACCTGGTGGAGTCGTGCATTAGGGTGTGTTTGGAACTTTTTGCCACCAGCCGAGACCAAAAGTCAGCGGTTCCCCACCTCAGTCCAGAAAGCCTGTAGAACAATTGTGGTGCCTTTCAGCTGCCTACAGAAGCAATTTAAAAACTACCAACAAAACTCCTGTCTGGCTCCTTCCCTGGTGGAGTTGTGCGTGGGGTGTGTTTGGAACTTTTTGTCGCCAGCCGAGTCCAAAATTCATGGATTCCCCATCTCAGTCCAGAAAGCCTGTAGAACAACTTTTGTGGTGCCTTTCAGCCGCGTACCGGAGCAATGTAAAAACTACCAGAAAAACTCCTGTCTGGCACCTTTCGCCGTGGAGTTGTGCATGGGATGTCTTTGGAACTTTTTGTCTCCAGCCGAGGCCAAAATTCAGCTGTTCCCCATCTCTAGCCCAGAAAGCAGGTAGAACAACTTTTGTGGTGCCTTTCAGATGCCTACCAGAGCAATGTAAGAAATACTAAATAATTCCTTTCTGGCACCTTCTCTAGTGGAGTTGTGCATGGGCTGTTTTTGGAACATTTTGTCGCCAGCCGAGTCCAAATTCATGGATTCCCCACCTCAGCCCAGAAAGCCTGTAGAACAACTTTTGTGGTACCTTTCAACCGCGTACCGGAGCAATGTAAAAACTACCAGAGAACTCCTGTCTGGCACCTTTCGCCGTGGAGTTGTGCATGGGATATCTTTGGAACATTTTGTCTCCAGCCGAGGCCAAAATTCAGCTGTTCCCCATCTCTAGCCCAGAAAGCAGGTACAACAACTTTTGTGGTGCCTTTCAGCTGCCTCCAGAAGCAATTTAAAAACTACCAAGAGAACTCCTGTCTGGCACCTTTCGCCGTGGAGTTGTGCATGGGATATCTTTGGAACTTTTTGTCTCCAGCTGAGGCCGAAATTCAGCTCTTCCCCATCTCTAACCCAGAAAGCAGGTAGAACAACATTTGTCGTGCCTTTCAGCTGCCTCCAGAAGCAATTTAAAAACTACCAAGAAAACTCCTGTCTGGCACCTTCCGCCGTGGAGTTGTGCATGGGCTGTCTTTGGAACATTTTGTCTCCAGCCGAGGCCAAAATTCATGGATTCCCCATCTCAGCCCAGAAAGCAGGTAGAACAAGTTTTATACTGCCTTTCTGCTGCCTACATATGTAGTGTAAGAACTACCACCAGTACTCCCCTCTGGCACCTTCTCTAGTGGAGTTGTGCATGGGCTTGTTTGGAACATTTTGTCGCCAGCCGAGTCCAAAATTCATGGATTCCCCACCTCAGCCCAGAAAGCAGGTAGAACAAGTTTTGTGGTGCCTGTCAGCTTCCTACCGGGGTAGTGTAAAAACTACCAACAGAACTCCTTTCTGGCACCTTCCCACGTGAAGTTGTGCATGGGGTGTGTTTGGGACATTCTGTCACCAGCCAACTCCAAAATTCAGCATTTCCTAATCACATCGCAGAAATCAGGTAGAACAACTTTTGTGGTGCCTTTCTGCTGCCTACCGGGGCAATTTAAGAACTACCGAGAGAACTCGTTTCTAGCACCTTCCCATGTGGAGTTGTGCATGGGGTGTGTTTGGAACATTTTGTCACCAGCCGAGTCCAATATTCAGCGATTCCCTATCTCAGCCCAGAAAGCAGGTAAACAAATTTATGGCGAATTTCTAATGCCTACCATAGTAACGTAAAAACGACCAACAGAACTCCTGTCTGGCTCCTTCCCCGGTGGAGTTGTGCGTGGGGTGTGTTTGGAACTTTTTGTCTCCAGCCGAGGCCAAAATTCAGCATTTCCTAACCACATCCCAGAAATCAGGTAGAACAACTTTTGTGGTGCCTTTCAGATGCCTCCAGAAGCAATTTAAAAACTACCAAGAGAACTCCTGTCTGGCACCTTACCTGGTGTAGTTGTGCATTACGGTGTGTTTGGAACTTTTTGCCACCAGCCGAGACCAAAAGTCAGCGGTTCCCCACCTCAGTCCAGAAAGCCTGTAGAACAATTGTGGTGCCTTTCAGCTGCCTACAGAAGCAATTTAAAAACTACCAACAAAACTCCTGTCTGGCTCCTTCCCCGGTGGAGTTGTGCGTGGGGTGTGTTTGGAAGTTTTTGTCGCCAGCCGAGTCCAAAATTCATGGATTCCCCATCTCAGTCCAGAAAGCCTGTAGAACAACTTTTGTGGTGCCTTTCAGCCGCGTACCGGAGCAATGTAAAAACTACCAGAAGAACTCCTGTCTGGCACCTTTCGCCGTGGAGTTGTGCATGGGATGTCTTTGGAACATTTTGTCTCCAGCCGAGGCCAAAATTCAGCGGTTTCCCCATCTCTAGCCCAGAAAGCAGGTACAACAACTTTTGTGGTGCCTTTCAGATGCCTACCAGAGCAATGTAAGAAATACTAAATAATTCCTTTCTGGCACCTTCTCTAGTGGAGTTGTGCATTAGGGTGTCTTTGGAAGTTTTTGCCACCAGCCGCGGCCAAAGGTCAGCTGTTCCCCATCTCAGCCCAGAAAGCAGGTAGAACAACTTTTGTGGTGCCTTTCAGATGCCTCCAGAAGCAATTTAAAAACTACCAAGAGAACTCGTTTCTGGCTCCTTCCCCGGTGGAGTTGTGCATGGGGTTTGTTTGGAACTTTTTGCCACCATCCGAGGCCAAAGGTCAGCTGTTCCCCATCTCAGCCCAGAAAGCAGGTACAACAACTTATGTGATGCCTGTCAGATGCCTACCAGAGCAATGTAAGAAATACCAAATAATTCCTCTCTGGCACCTTCCCCGGTGGAGTTGTGCGTGGGGTGTGTTTGGAACATTTTGTCTCCAGCTGAGGCCGAAATTCAGCTGTTCCCCATCTCTAGCCCAGAAAGCAGGTAGAACAACATTTCTCGTGCCTTACGGCTGCCTCCAGAAGCAATTTAAAAACTACCAACAGAACACCTGTCTGGCACCTTACCTGGTGGAGTCGTGCATTAGGGTGTGTTTGGAACTTTTTGCCACCAGCCGAGACCAAAAGTCAGCGGTTCCCCACCTCAGTCCAGAAAGCCTGTAGAACAATTGTGGTGCCTTTCAGCTGCCTACAGAAGCAATTTAAAAACTACCAACAAAACTCCTGTCTGGCTCCTTCCCTGGTGGAGTTGTGCGTGGGGTGTGTTTGGAACTTTTTGTCGCCAGCCGAGTCCAAAATTCATGGATTCCCCATCTCAGTCCAGAAAGCCTGTAGAACAACTTTTGTGGTGCCTTTCAGCCGCGTACCGGAGCAATGTAAAAACTACCAGAAGAACTCCTGTCTGGCACCTTTCGCCGTGGAGTTGTGCATGGGATGTCTTTGGAACTTTTTGTCTCCAGCCGAGGCCAAAATTCAGCTGTTCCCCATCTCTAGCCCAGAAAGCAGGTAGAACAACTTTTGTGGTGCCTTTCAGATGCCTACCAGAGCAATGTAAGAAATACTAAATAATTCCTTTCTGGCACCTTCTCTAGTGGAGTTGTGCATGCGGTGTGTTTGGAACATTTTGTCGCCAGCCGAGTCCAAAATTCATGGATTCCCCACCTCAGCCCAGAAAGCAGGTAGAACAAGTTTTGTGGTGCCTTTCATCTTCCTACCGCGGTAGTGTAAAAACTACGAAGAGAACTCCTTTCTGGCACCTTCCCACGTGAAGTTGTGCATGGGGTGTGTTTGGGACATTCTGTCACCAGCCGACTCCAAAATTCAGCATTTCCTAATCACATCCCAGAAATCAGGTAGAACAACTATTGTGGTGCCTTTCAGATGCCTCCAAAAGCAATTTAAAAACTACCAACAGATCTCGTTTCTGGCACCTTCGCCGGTGGAGTTGTGCATGGGGTGTGTTTGGAACATTTTGTACACCAGCCGAGACCAAAATTCAGCTGTTCCCCATCTCTAGCCCAGAAAACAGTTAGAACAACTTTTGTGGTGCCTTTCAGCCGCGTAGCGGAGCAATGTAAAAACTACCAGAGGGACTGCTGTCTGGCACCTTTCGCCGTGGAGTTGTGCATGGGATGTCTTTGGAACATTTTGTCTCCAGCCGAGGCCAAAATTCAGCGGTTTCCCATCTCTAGCCCAGAAAGCAGGTAGAACAACTTTTGTGGTGCCTTTCAGATGCCTACCAGAGCAATGTAAAAAATACTAAATAATTCCTTTCTGGCACCTTCTCTAGTGCAGTTGTGCATGGGCTTGTTTGGATCATTTTGTCGCCTGCCGAGTCCAAAATTCATGGATTCCCCACCTCAGCCCAGAAAGCAGGTAGAACAACTTTTGTGGTGCCTTTCAGATGCCTACCAGAGCAATGTAAGAAATACTAAATAATTCCTTTCTGGCACCTTCTCTAGTGGAGTTGTGCATGGGCTGTTTTTGGAACATTTTGTCGCCAGCCGAGTCCAAATTCATGGATTCCCCACCTCAGCCCAGAAAGCAGGTAGAAAAAGTTTTGTGGTGTCTTTCAAATGCCTACAAAGGTAGTGTAAGAACTACCAACAGAACTCCTTTCTGGCACCTTCCCACGTGGAGTTGTGCATGGGGTGTGTTTGGGACATTCTGTCACCAGCCGACTCCAAAATTCAGCATTTCCTAATCACATCCCAGAAATCAGGTAGAACAACTTTTGTGGTGCCTTTCCGCTGCCTCCAGAAGCAATTTAAAAACTACCAACAGAAGTCGTTTCTGGCACCTTCCCTGGTGGAGTTGTGCATGGGGTGTGTTTGGAAGTTTTTGCCACCATCCGAGGCCAAAGGTCAGCTGTTCCCCATCTCAGCCCAGAAAGAAGGTAGAACAACATTTGTCTTGCCTTTCAGCTGCCTACAGAAGCAATTTAAAAACTACCAAGAGAACTCCTGTCTGGCACCTTACCTGGTGTAGTTGTGCATTACGGTGTGTTTGGAACTTTTTGCCACCAGCCGAGACCAAAAGTCAGCGGTTCCCCACCTCAGTCCAGAAAGCCTGTAGAACAATTGTGGTGCCTTTCAGCTGCCTACAGAAGCAATTTAAAAACTACCAACAAAACTCCTGTCTGGCTCCTTCCCCGGTGGAGTTGTGCGTGGGGTGTGTTTGGAAGTTTTTGTCGCCAGCCGAGTCCAAAATTCATGGATTCCCCATCTCAGTCCAGAAAGCCTGTAGAACAACTTTTGTGGTGCCTTTCAGCCGCGTACCGGAGCAATGTAAAAACTACCAGAAGAACTCCTGTCTGGCACCTTCCGCCGTGGAGTTTTGCATGGGATGTCTTTGGAACATTTTGTCTCCAGCCGAGGCCAAAATTCAGCGGTTTCCCCACCTCTAGCCCAGAAAGCAGGTACAACAACTTTTGTGGTGCCTTTCAGATGCCTACCAGAGCAATGTAAGAAATACTAAATAATTCCTTTCTGGCACCTTCTCTAGTGGAGTTGTGCATTAGGGTGTCTTTGGAAGTTTTTGCCACCAGCCGCGGCCAAAGGTCAGCTGTTCCCCATCTCAGCCCAGAAAGCAGGTAGAACAACTTTTGTGGTGCCTTTCAGATGCCTCCAGAAGCAATTTAAAAACTACCAAGAGAACTCGTTTCTGGCTCCTTCCCCGGTGGAGTTGTGCATGGGGTTTGTTTGGAACTTTTTGCCACCATCCGAGGCCAAAGGTCAGCTGTTCCCCATCTCAGCCCAGAAAGCAGGTACAACAACTTATGTGATGCCTGTCAGATGCCTACCAGAGCAATGTAAGAAATACCAAATAATTCCTCTCTGGCACCTTCCCCGGTGGAGTTGTGCGTGGGGTGTGTTTGGAACATTTTGTCTCCAGCTGAGGCCGAAATTCAGCTGTTCCCCATCTCTAGCCCAGAAAGCAGGTAGAACAACATTTCTCGTGCCTTACGGCTGCCTCCAGAAGCAATTTAAAAACTACCAACAGAACACCTGTCTGGCACCTTACCTGGTGGAGTCGTGCATTAGGGTGTGTTTGGAACTTTTTGCCACCAGCCGAGACCAAAAGTCAGCGGTTCCCCACCTCAGTCCAGAAAGCCTGTAGAACAATTGTGGTGCCTTTCAGCTGCCTACAGAAGCAATTTAAAAACTACCAACAAAACTCCTGTCTGGCTCCTTCCCTGGTGGAGTTGTGCGTGGGGTGTGTTTGGAACTTTTTGTCGCCAGCCGAGTCCAAAATTCATGGATTCCCCATCTCAGTCCAGAAAGCCTGTAGAACAACTTTTGTGGTGCCTTTCAGCCGCGTACCGGAGCAATGTAAAAACTACCAGAAGAACTCCTGTCTGGCACCTTTCGCCGTGGAGTTGTGCATGGGATGTCTTTGGAACATTTTGTCTCCAGCCGAGGCCAAAATTCAGCGGTTTCCCCATCTCTAGCCCAGAAAGCAGGTACAACAACTTTTGTGGTGCCTTTCAGATGCCTACCAGAGCAATGTAAGAAATACTAAATAATTCCTTTCTGGCACCTTCTCTAGTGGAGTTGTGCATTAGGGTGTCTTTGGAAGTTTTTGCCACCAGCCGCGGCCAAAGGTCAGCTGTTCCCCATCTCAGCCCAGAAAGCAGGTAGAACAACTTTTGTGGTGCCTTTCAGATGCCTCCAGAAGCAATTTAAAAACTACCAAGAGAACTCGTTTCTGGCTCCTTCCCCGGTGGAGTTGTGCATGGGGTTTGTTTGGAACTTTTTGCCACCATCCGAGGCCAAAGGTCAGCTGTTCCCCATCTCAGCCCAGAAAGCAGGTACAACAACTTATGTGATGCCTGTCAGATGCCTACCAGAGCAATGTAAGAAATACCAAATAATTCCTCTCTGGCACCTTCCCCGGTGGAGTTGTGCGTGGGGTGTGTTTGGAACATTTTGTCTCCAGCTGAGGCCGAAATTCAGCTGTTCCCCATCTCTAGCCCAGAAAGCAGGTAGAACAACATTTCTCGTGCCTTACGGCTGCCTCCAGAAGCAATTTAAAAACTACCAACAGAACACCTGTCTGGCACCTTACCTGGTGGAGTCGTGCATTAGGGTGTGTTTGGAACTTTTTGCCACCAGCCGAGACCAAAAGTCAGCGGTTCCCCACCTCAGTCCAGAAAGCCTGTAGAACAATTGTGGTGCCTTTCAGCTGCCTACAGAAGCAATTTAAAAACTACCAACAAAACTCCTGTCTGGCTCCTTCCCTGGTGGAGTTGTGCGTGGGGTGTGTTTGGAACTTTTTGTCGCCAGCCGAGTCCAAAATTCATGGATTCCCCATCTCAGTCCAGAAAGCCTGTAGAACAACTTTTGTGGTGCCTTTCAGCCGCGTACCGGAGCAATGTAAAAACTACCAGAAAAACTCCTGTCTGGCACCTTTCGCCGTGGAGTTGTGCATGGGATGTCTTTGGAACTTTTTGTCTCCAGCCGAGGCCAAAATTCAGCTGTTCCCCATCTCTAGCCCAGAAAGCAGGTAGAACAACTTTTGTGGTGCCTTTCAGATGCCTACCAGAGCAATGTAAGAAATACTAAATAATTCCTTTCTGGCACCTTCTCTAGTGGAGTTGTGCATGGGCTGTTTTTGGAACATTTTGTCGCCAGCCGAGTCCAAATTCATGGATTCCCCACCTCAGCCCAGAAAGCCTGTAGAACAACTTTTGTGGTACCTTTCAACCGCGTACCGGAGCAATGTAAAAACTACCAGAGAACTCCTGTCTGGCACCTTTCGCCGTGGAGTTGTGCATGGGATATCTTTGGAACATTTTGTCTCCAGCCGAGGCCAAAATTCAGCTGTTCCCCATCTCTAGCCCAGAAAGCAGGTACAACAACTTTTGTGGTGCCTTTCAGCTGCCTCCAGAAGCAATTTAAAAACTACCAAGAGAACTCCTGTCTGGCACCTTTCGCCGTGGAGTTGTGCATGGGATATCTTTGGAACTTTTTGTCTCCAGCTGAGGCCGAAATTCAGCTCTTCCCCATCTCTAACCCAGAAAGCAGGTAGAACAACATTTGTCGTGCCTTTCAGCTGCCTCCAGAAGCAATTTAAAAACTACCAAGAAAACTCCTGTCTGGCACCTTCCGCCGTGGAGTTGTGCATGGGCTGTCTTTGGAACATTTTGTCTCCAGCCGAGGCCAAAATTCATGGATTCCCCATCTCAGCCCAGAAAGCAGGTAGAACAAGTTTTATACTGCCTTTCTGCTGCCTACATATGTAGTGTAAGAACTACCACCAGTACTCCCCTCTGGCACCTTCTCTAGTGGAGTTGTGCATGGGCTTGTTTGGAACATTTTGTCGCCAGCCGAGTCCAAAATTCATGGATTCCCCACCTCAGCCCAGAAAGCAGGTAGAACAAGTTTTGTGGTGCCTGTCAGCTTCCTACCGGGGTAGTGTAAAAACTACCAACAGAACTCCTTTCTGGCACCTTCCCACGTGAAGTTGTGCATGGGGTGTGTTTGGGACATTCTGTCACCAGCCAACTCCAAAATTCAGCATTTCCTAATCACATCGCAGAAATCAGGTAGAACAACTTTTGTGGTGCCTTTCTGCTGCCTACCGGGGCAATTTAAGAACTACCGAGAGAACTCGTTTCTAGCACCTTCCCATGTGGAGTTGTGCATGGGGTGTGTTTGGAACATTTTGTCACCAGCCGAGTCCAATATTCAGCGATTCCCTATCTCAGCCCAGAAAGCAGGTAAACAAATTTATGGCGAATTTCTAATGCCTACCATAGTAACGTAAAAACGACCAACAGAACTCCTGTCTGGCTCCTTCCCCGGTGGAGTTGTGCGTGGGGTGTGTTTGGAACTTTTTGTCTCCAGCCGAGGCCAAAATTCAGCATTTCCTAACCACATCCCAGAAATCAGGTAGAACAACTTTTGTGGTGCCTTTCAGATGCCTCCAGAAGCAATTTAAAAACTACCAAGAGAACTCCTGTCTGGCACCTTACCTGGTGTAGTTGTGCATTACGGTGTGTTTGGAACTTTTTGCCACCAGCCGAGACCAAAAGTCAGCGGTTCCCCACCTCAGTCCAGAAAGCCTGTAGAACAATTGTGGTGCCTTTCAGCTGCCTACAGAAGCAATTTAAAAACTACCAACAAAACTCCTGTCTGGCTCCTTCCCCGGTGGAGTTGTGCGTGGGGTGTGTTTGGAAGTTTTTGTCGCCAGCCGAGTCCAAAATTCATGGATTCCCCATCTCAGTCCAGAAAGCCTGTAGAACAACTTTTGTGGTGCCTTTCAGCCGCGTACCGGAGCAATGTAAAAACTACCAGAAGAACTCCTGTCTGGCACCTTTCGCCGTGGAGTTGTGCATGGGATGTCTTTGGAACATTTTGTCTCCAGCCGAGGCCAAAATTCAGCGGTTTCCCCATCTCTAGCCCAGAAAGCAGGTACAACAACTTTTGTGGTGCCTTTCAGATGCCTACCAGAGCAATGTAAGAAATACTAAATAATTCCTTTCTGGCACCTTCTCTAGTGGAGTTGTGCATTAGGGTGTCTTTGGAAGTTTTTGCCACCAGCCGCGGCCAAAGGTCAGCTGTTCCCCATCTCAGCCCAGAAAGCAGGTAGAACAACTTTTGTGGTGCCTTTCAGATGCCTCCAGAAGCAATTTAAAAACTACCAAGAGAACTCGTTTCTGGCTCCTTCCCCGGTGGAGTTGTGCATGGGGTTTGTTTGGAACTTTTTGCCACCATCCGAGGCCAAAGGTCAGCTGTTCCCCATCTCAGCCCAGAAAGCAGGTACAACAACTTATGTGATGCCTGTCAGATGCCTACCAGAGCAATGTAAGAAATACCAAATAATTCCTCTCTGGCACCTTCCCCGGTGGAGTTGTGCGTGGGGTGTGTTTGGAACATTTTGTCTCCAGCTGAGGCCGAAATTCAGCTGTTCCCCATCTCTAGCCCAGAAAGCAGGTAGAACAACATTTCTCGTGCCTTACGGCTGCCTCCAGAAGCAATTTAAAAACTACCAACAGAACACCTGTCTGGCACCTTACCTGGTGGAGTCGTGCATTAGGGTGTGTTTGGAACTTTTTGCCACCAGCCGAGACCAAAAGTCAGCGGTTCCCCACCTCAGTCCAGAAAGCCTGTAGAACAATTGTGGTGCCTTTCAGCTGCCTACAGAAGCAATTTAAAAACTACCAACAAAACTCCTGTCTGGCTCCTTCCCTGGTGGAGTTGTGCGTGGGGTGTGTTTGGAACTTTTTGTCGCCAGCCGAGTCCAAAATTCATGGATTCCCCATCTCAGTCCAGAAAGCCTGTAGAACAACTTTTGTGGTGCCTTTCAGCCGCGTACCGGAGCAATGTAAAAACTACCAGAAGAACTCCTGTCTGGCACCTTTCGCCGTGGAGTTGTGCATGGGATGTCTTTGGAACTTTTTGTCTCCAGCCGAGGCCAAAATTCAGCTGTTCCCCATCTCTAGCCCAGAAAGCAGGTAGAACAACTTTTGTGGTGCCTTTCAGATGCCTACCAGAGCAATGTAAGAAATACTAAATAATTCCTTTCTGGCACCTTCTCTAGTGGAGTTGTGCATGCGGTGTGTTTGGAACATTTTGTCGCCAGCCGAGTCCAAAATTCATGGATTCCCCACCTCAGCCCAGAAAGCAGGTAGAACAAGTTTTGTGGTGCCTTTCATCTTCCTACCGCGGTAGTGTAAAAACTACGAAGAGAACTCCTTTCTGGCACCTTCCCACGTGAAGTTGTGCATGGGGTGTGTTTGGGACATTCTGTCACCAGCCGACTCCAAAATTCAGCATTTCCTAATCACATCCCAGAAATCAGGTAGAACAACTATTGTGGTGCCTTTCAGATGCCTCCAAAAGCAATTTAAAAACTACCAACAGATCTCGTTTCTGGCACCTTCGCCGGTGGAGTTGTGCATGGGGTGTGTTTGGAACATTTTGTACACCAGCCGAGACCAAAATTCAGCTGTTCCCCATCTCTAGCCCAGAAAACAGTTAGAACAACTTTTGTGGTGCCTTTCAGCCGCGTAGCGGAGCAATGTAAAAACTACCAGAGGGACTGCTGTCTGGCACCTTTCGCCGTGGAGTTGTGCATGGGATGTCTTTGGAACATTTTGTCTCCAGCCGAGGCCAAAATTCAGCGGTTTCCCATCTCTAGCCCAGAAAGCAGGTAGAACAACTTTTGTGGTGCCTTTCAGATGCCTACCAGAGCAATGTAAAAAATACTAAATAATTCCTTTCTGGCACCTTCTCTAGTGCAGTTGTGCATGGGCTTGTTTGGATCATTTTGTCGCCTGCCGAGTCCAAAATTCATGGATTCCCCACCTCAGCCCAGAAAGCAGGTAGAACAACTTTTGTGGTGCCTTTCAGATGCCTACCAGAGCAATGTAAGAAATACTAAATAATTCCTTTCTGGCACCTTCTCTAGTGGAGTTGTGCATGGGCTGTTTTTGGAACATTTTGTCGCCAGCCGAGTCCAAATTCATGGATTCCCCACCTCAGCCCAGAAAGCAGGTAGAAAAAGTTTTGTGGTGTCTTTCAAATGCCTACAAAGGTAGTGTAAGAACTACCAACAGAACTCCTTTCTGGCACCTTCCCACGTGGAGTTGTGCATGGGGTGTGTTTGGGACATTCTGTCACCAGCCGACTCCAAAATTCAGCATTTCCTAATCACATCCCAGAAATCAGGTAGAACAACTTTTGTGGTGCCTTTCCGCTGCCTCCAGAAGCAATTTAAAAACTACCAACAGAAGTCGTTTCTGGCACCTTCCCTGGTGGAGTTGTGCATGGGGTGTGTTTGGAAGTTTTTGCCACCATCCGAGGCCAAAGGTCAGCTGTTCCCCATCTCAGCCCAGAAAGAAGGTAGAACAACATTTGTCTTGCCTTTCAGCTGCCTACAGAAGCAATTTAAAAACTACCAAGAGAACTCCTGTCTGGCACCTTACCTGGTGTAGTTGTGCATTACGGTGTGTTTGGAACTTTTTGCCACCAGCCGAGACCAAAAGTCAGCGGTTCCCCACCTCAGTCCAGAAAGCCTGTAGAACAATTGTGGTGCCTTTCAGCTGCCTACAGAAGCAATTTAAAAACTACCAACAAAACTCCTGTCTGGCTCCTTCCCCGGTGGAGTTGTGCGTGGGGTGTGTTTGGAAGTTTTTGTCGCCAGCCGAGTCCAAAATTCATGGATTCCCCATCTCAGTCCAGAAAGCCTGTAGAACAACTTTTGTGGTGCCTTTCAGCCGCGTACCGGAGCAATGTAAAAACTACCAGAAGAACTCCTGTCTGGCACCTTCCGCCGTGGAGTTTTGCATGGGATGTCTTTGGAACATTTTGTCTCCAGCCGAGGCCAAAATTCAGCGGTTTCCCCACCTCTAGCCCAGAAAGCAGGTACAACAACTTTTGTGGTGCCTTTCAGATGCCTACCAGAGCAATGTAAGAAATACTAAATAATTCCTTTCTGGCACCTTCTCTAGTGGAGTTGTGCATTAGGGTGTCTTTGGAAGTTTTTGCCACCAGCCGCGGCCAAAGGTCAGCTGTTCCCCATCTCAGCCCAGAAAGCAGGTAGAACAACTTTTGTGGTGCCTTTCAGATGCCTCCAGAAGCAATTTAAAAACTACCAAGAGAACTCGTTTCTGGCTCCTTCCCCGGTGGAGTTGTGCATGGGGTTTGTTTGGAACTTTTTGCCACCATCCGAGGCCAAAGGTCAGCTGTTCCCCATCTCAGCCCAGAAAGCAGGTACAACAACTTATGTGATGCCTGTCAGATGCCTACCAGAGCAATGTAAGAAATACCAAATAATTCCTCTCTGGCACCTTCCCCGGTGGAGTTGTGCGTGGGGTGTGTTTGGAACATTTTGTCTCCAGCTGAGGCCGAAATTCAGCTGTTCCCCATCTCTAGCCCAGAAAGCAGGTAGAACAACATTTCTCGTGCCTTACGGCTGCCTCCAGAAGCAATTTAAAAACTACCAACAGAACACCTGTCTGGCACCTTACCTGGTGGAGTCGTGCATTAGGGTGTGTTTGGAACTTTTTGCCACCAGCCGAGACCAAAAGTCAGCGGTTCCCCACCTCAGTCCAGAAAGCCTGTAGAACAATTGTGGTGCCTTTCAGCTGCCTACAGAAGCAATTTAAAAACTACCAACAAAACTCCTGTCTGGCTCCTTCCCTGGTGGAGTTGTGCGTGGGGTGTGTTTGGAACTTTTTGTCGCCAGCCGAGTCCAAAATTCATGGATTCCCCATCTCAGTCCAGAAAGCCTGTAGAACAACTTTTGTGGTGCCTTTCAGCCGCGTACCGGAGCAATGTAAAAACTACCAGAAGAACTCCTGTCTGGCACCTTTCGCCGTGGAGTTGTGCATGGGATGTCTTTGGAACATTTTGTCTCCAGCCGAGGCCAAAATTCAGCGGTTTCCCCATCTCTAGCCCAGAAAGCAGGTACAACAACTTTTGTGGTGCCTTTCAGATGCCTACCAGAGCAATGTAAGAAATACTAAATAATTCCTTTCTGGCACCTTCTCTAGTGGAGTTGTGCATTAGGGTGTCTTTGGAAGTTTTTGCCACCAGCCGCGGCCAAAGGTCAGCTGTTCCCCATCTCAGCCCAGAAAGCAGGTAGAACAACTTTTGTGGTGCCTTTCAGATGCCTCCAGAAGCAATTTAAAAACTACCAAGAGA
Organism: Falco peregrinus; assembly: GCF_023634155.1. Lineage (NCBI taxonomy): Eukaryota > Metazoa > Chordata > Aves > Falconiformes > Falconidae > Falco > Falco peregrinus. The sequence goes on along the minus strand of NC_073729.1, from coordinate 191,035 downwards.
ACTCGTTTCTGGCTCCTTCCCCGGTGGAGTTGTGCATGGGGTTTGTTTGGAACTTTTTGCCACCATCCGAGGCCAAAGGTCAGCTGTTCCCCATCTCAGCCCAGAAAGCAGGTACAACAACTTATGTGATGCCTGTCAGATGCCTACCAGAGCAATGTAAGAAATACCAAATAATTCCTCTCTGGCACCTTCCCCGGTGGAGTTGTGCGTGGGGTGTGTTTGGAACATTTTGTCTCCAGCTGAGGCCGAAATTCAGCTGTTCCCCATCTCTAGCCCAGAAAGCAGGTAGAACAACATTTCTCGTGCCTTACGGCTGCCTCCAGAAGCAATTTAAAAACTACCAACAGAACACCTGTCTGGCACCTTACCTGGTGGAGTCGTGCATTAGGGTGTGTTTGGAACTTTTTGCCACCAGCCGAGACCAAAAGTCAGCGGTTCCCCACCTCAGTCCAGAAAGCCTGTAGAACAATTGTGGTGCCTTTCAGCTGCCTACAGAAGCAATTTAAAAACTACCAACAAAACTCCTGTCTGGCTCCTTCCCTGGTGGAGTTGTGCGTGGGGTGTGTTTGGAACTTTTTGTCGCCAGCCGAGTCCAAAATTCATGGATTCCCCATCTCAGTCCAGAAAGCCTGTAGAACAACTTTTGTGGTGCCTTTCAGCCGCGTACCGGAGCAATGTAAAAACTACCAGAAAAACTCCTGTCTGGCACCTTTCGCCGTGGAGTTGTGCATGGGATGTCTTTGGAACTTTTTGTCTCCAGCCGAGGCCAAAATTCAGCTGTTCCCCATCTCTAGCCCAGAAAGCAGGTAGAACAACTTTTGTGGTGCCTTTCAGATGCCTACCAGAGCAATGTAAGAAATACTAAATAATTCCTTTCTGGCACCTTCTCTAGTGGAGTTGTGCATGGGCTGTTTTTGGAACATTTTGTCGCCAGCCGAGTCCAAATTCATGGATTCCCCACCTCAGCCCAGAAAGCAGGTAGAAAAAGTTTTGTGGTGTCTTTCAAATGCCTACAAAGGTAGTGTAAGAACTACCAACAGAACTCCTTTCTGGCACCTTCCCACGTGGAGTTGTGCATGGGGTGTGTTTGGGACATTCTGTCACCAGCCGACTCCAAAATTCAGCATTTCCTAATCACATCCCAGAAATCAGGTAGAACAACTTTTGTGGTGCCTTTCCGCTGCCTCCAGAAGCAATTTAAAAACTACCAACAGAAGTCGTTTCTGGCACCTTCCCTGGTGGAGTTGTGCATGGGGTGTGTTTGGAAGTTTTTGCCACCATCCGAGGCCAAAGGTCAGCTGTTCCCCATCTCAGCCCAGAAAGAAGGTAGAACAACATTTGTCTTGCCTTTCAGCTGCCTACAGAAGCAATTTAAAAACTACCAAGAGAACTCCTGTCTGGCACCTTACCTGGTGTAGTTGTGCATTACGGTGTGTTTGGAACTTTTTGCCACCAGCCGAGACCAAAAGTCAGCGGTTCCCCACCTCAGTCCAGAAAGCCTGTAGAACAATTGTGGTGCCTTTCAGCTGCCTACAGAAGCAATTTAAAAACTACCAACAAAACTCCTGTCTGGCTCCTTCCCCGGTGGAGTTGTGCGTGGGGTGTGTTTGGAAGTTTTTGTCGCCAGCCGAGTCCAAAATTCATGGATTCCCCATCTCAGTCCAGAAAGCCTGTAGAACAACTTTTGTGGTGCCTTTCAGCCGCGTACCGGAGCAATGTAAAAACTACCAGAAGAACTCCTGTCTGGCACCTTCCGCCGTGGAGTTTTGCATGGGATGTCTTTGGAACATTTTGTCTCCAGCCGAGGCCAAAATTCAGCGGTTTCCCCACCTCTAGCCCAGAAAGCAGGTACAACAACTTTTGTGGTGCCTTTCAGATGCCTACCAGAGCAATGTAAGAAATACTAAATAATTCCTTTCTGGCACCTTCTCTAGTGGAGTTGTGCATTAGGGTGTCTTTGGAAGTTTTTGCCACCAGCCGCGGCCAAAGGTCAGCTGTTCCCCATCTCAGCCCAGAAAGCAGGTAGAACAACTTTTGTGGTGCCTTTCAGATGCCTCCAGAAGCAATTTAAAAACTACCAAGAGAACTCGTTTCTGGCTCCTTCCCCGGTGGAGTTGTGCATGGGGTTTGTTTGGAACTTTTTGCCACCATCCGAGGCCAAAGGTCAGCTGTTCCCCATCTCAGCCCAGAAAGCAGGTACAACAACTTATGTGATGCCTGTCAGATGCCTACCAGAGCAATGTAAGAAATACCAAATAATTCCTCTCTGGCACCTTCCCCGGTGGAGTTGTGCGTGGGGTGTGTTTGGAACATTTTGTCTCCAGCTGAGGCCGAAATTCAGCTGTTCCCCATCTCTAGCCCAGAAAGCAGGTAGAACAACATTTCTCGTGCCTTACGGCTGCCTCCAGAAGCAATTTAAAAACTACCAACAGAACACCTGTCTGGCACCTTACCTGGTGGAGTCGTGCATTAGGGTGTGTTTGGAACTTTTTGCCACCAGCCGAGACCAAAAGTCAGCGGTTCCCCACCTCAGTCCAGAAAGCCTGTAGAACAATTGTGGTGCCTTTCAGCTGCCTACAGAAGCAATTTAAAAACTACCAACAAAACTCCTGTCTGGCTCCTTCCCTGGTGGAGTTGTGCGTGGGGTGTGTTTGGAACTTTTTGTCGCCAGCCGAGTCCAAAATTCATGGATTCCCCATCTCAGTCCAGAAAGCCTGTAGAACAACTTTTGTGGTGCCTTTCAGCCGCGTACCGGAGCAATGTAAAAACTACCAGAAGAACTCCTGTCTGGCACCTTTCGCCGTGGAGTTGTGCATGGGATGTCTTTGGAACATTTTGTCTCCAGCCGAGGCCAAAATTCAGCGGTTTCCCCATCTCTAGCCCAGAAAGCAGGTACAACAACTTTTGTGGTGCCTTTCAGATGCCTACCAGAGCAATGTAAGAAATACTAAATAATTCCTTTCTGGCACCTTCTCTAGTGGAGTTGTGCATTAGGGTGTCTTTGGAAGTTTTTGCCACCAGCCGCGGCCAAAGGTCAGCTGTTCCCCATCTCAGCCCAGAAAGCAGGTAGAACAACTTTTGTGGTGCCTTTCAGATGCCTCCAGAAGCAATTTAAAAACTACCAAGAGAACTCGTTTCTGGCTCCTTCCCCGGTGGAGTTGTGCATGGGGTTTGTTTGGAACTTTTTGCCACCATCCGAGGCCAAAGGTCAGCTGTTCCCCATCTCAGCCCAGAAAGCAGGTACAACAACTTATGTGATGCCTGTCAGATGCCTACCAGAGCAATGTAAGAAATACCAAATAATTCCTCTCTGGCACCTTCCCCGGTGGAGTTGTGCGTGGGGTGTGTTTGGAACATTTTGTCTCCAGCTGAGGCCGAAATTCAGCTGTTCCCCATCTCTAGCCCAGAAAGCAGGTAGAACAACATTTCTCGTGCCTTACGGCTGCCTCCAGAAGCAATTTAAAAACTACCAACAGAACACCTGTCTGGCACCTTACCTGGTGGAGTCGTGCATTAGGGTGTGTTTGGAACTTTTTGCCACCAGCCGAGACCAAAAGTCAGCGGTTCCCCACCTCAGTCCAGAAAGCCTGTAGAACAATTGTGGTGCCTTTCAGCTGCCTACAGAAGCAATTTAAAAACTACCAACAAAACTCCTGTCTGGCTCCTTCCCTGGTGGAGTTGTGCGTGGGGTGTGTTTGGAACTTTTTGTCGCCAGCCGAGTCCAAAATTCATGGATTCCCCATCTCAGTCCAGAAAGCCTGTAGAACAACTTTTGTGGTGCCTTTCAGCCGCGTACCGGAGCAATGTAAAAACTACCAGAAAAACTCCTGTCTGGCACCTTTCGCCGTGGAGTTGTGCATGGGATGTCTTTGGAACTTTTTGTCTCCAGCCGAGGCCAAAATTCAGCTGTTCCCCATCTCTAGCCCAGAAAGCAGGTAGAACAACTTTTGTGGTGCCTTTCAGATGCCTACCAGAGCAATGTAAGAAATACTAAATAATTCCTTTCTGGCACCTTCTCTAGTGGAGTTGTGCATGCGGTGTGTTTGGAACATTTTGTCGCCAGCCGAGTCCAAAATTCATGTATTCCCCACCTCAGCCCAGAAAGCAGGTAGAACAAGTTTTGTGGTGCCTTTCATCTTCCTACCGGAGCAATGTAAAAACTACCAACTGAACTCCTTTCTGGCACCTTCCCACTTGAAGTTGTGCATGGGGTGTGTTTGGGACATTCTGTCACCAGCCGACTCCAAAATTCAGCATTTCCTAATCACATCCCAGAAATCAGGTAGAACAACTATTGTGGTGCCTTTCAGATGCCTCCAAAAGCAATTTAAAAACTACCAACAGATCTCGTTTCTGGCACCTTCGCCGGTGGAGTTGTGCATGGGGTGTGTTTGGAACATTTTGTACACCAGCCGAGACCAAAATTCAGCTGTTCCCCATCTCTAGCCCAGAAAACAGTTAGAACAACTTTTGTGGTGCCTTTCAGCCGCGTAGCGGAGCAATGTAAAAACTACCAGAGGGACTGCTGTCTGGCACCTTTCGCCGTGGAGTTGTGCATGGGATGTCTTTGGAACATTTTGTCTCCAGCCGAGGCCAAAATTCAGCGGTTTCCCATCTCTAGCCCAGAAAGCAGGTAGAACAACTTTTGTGGTGCCTTTCAGATGCCTACCAGAGCAATGTAAAAAATACTAAATAATTCCTTTCTGGCACCTTCTCTAGTGCAGTTGTGCATGGGCTTGTTTGGATCATTTTGTCGCCTGCCGAGTCCAAAATTCATGGATTCCCCACCTCAGCCCAGAAAGCAGGTAGAACAACTTTTGTGGTGCCTTTCAGATGCCTACCAGAGCAATGTAAGAAATACTAAATAATTCCTTTCTGGCACCTTCTCTAGTGGAGTTGTGCATGGGCTTGTTTGGAACATTTTGTCGCCAGCCGAGGCCAAAATTCAGGGATTCCCCACCTCAGCCCAGAAAGCAGGTAGAACAAGTTTTGTGGTGCCTGTCAGCTTCCTACCGGGGTGGTGTAAAAACTACCAACAGAACTCCTTTCTGGCACCTTCCCACGTGAAGTTGTGCATGGGGTGTGTTTGGGACATTCTGTCACCAGCCGACTCCAAAATTCAGCATTTCCTAATCACATCCCAGAAATCAGGTAGAACAACTTTTGTGGTGCCTTTCCGCTGCCTCCAGAAGCAATTTAAAAACTACCAACAGAAGTCGTTTCTGGCACCTTCCCCGGCGGAGTTGTGCGTGGGGTGTGTTTGGAACATTTTGTCACCATCCGAGTCCAAAATTCAGGGATTCTCCATCTCTAGCCCAGAAAGCAGGTAGAACACCTTTTGTGGCGAATTTCTAATGCCTACCATAGTAACGTAAAAACTACCAAAAGATTTCCTTTCTGGCACCTTCCCCGGTAGAGTTGGGCATGGGGTGTGTTTGGAACTTTTTGCCACCAGCCGAGTCCAACATCAGCATTTCCTAATCACATCCCAGAAATCAGGTAGAACAACTATTGTGGTTCCTTTCAGATGCCTCCAGAAGCAATTTTAAAACTACCAAATGATCTCGTTTCTGGCACCTTTGCCGGTGGAGTTGTGTATGGGTTGTGTTTGGAACATTTTGTACACCAGCCGAGACCAAAATTCAGCTGTTCCCCATCTCTAGCCCAGAAAACAGTTAGAACAACTTTTGTGGTGCCTTTCAGCCGCGTAGCGGAGCAATGTAAAAACTACCAGAGGGACTGCTGTCTGGCACCTTTCGCCGTGGAGTTGTGCATGGGATGTCTTTGGAACATTTTGTCTCCAGCCGAGGCCAAAATTCAGCGGTTTCCCATCTCTAGCCCAGAAAGCAGGTAGAACAACTTTTGTGGTGCCTTTCAGATGCCTACCAGAGCAATGTAAAAAATACTAAATAATTCCTTTCTGGCACCTTCTCTAGTGCAGTTGTGCATGGGCTTGTTTGGATCATTTTGTCGCCTGCCGAGTCCAAAATTCATGGATTCCCCACCTCAGCCCAGAAAGCAGGTAGAACAACTTTTGTGGTGCCTTTCAGATGCCTACCAGAGCAATGTAAGAAATACTAAATAATTCCTTTCTGGCACCTTCTCTAGTGGAGTTGTGCATGGGCTTGTTTGGAACATTTTGTCGCCAGCCGAGGCCAAAATTCAGGGATTCCCCACCTCAGCCCAGAAAGCAGGTAGAACAAGTTTTGTGGTGCCTGTCAGCTTCCTACCGGGGTGGTGTAAAAACTACCAACAGAACTCCTTTCTGGCACCTTCCCACGTGAAGTTGTGCATGGGGTGTGTTTGGGACATTCTGTCACCAGCCGACTCCAAAATTCAGCATTTCCTAATCACATCCCAGAAATCAGGTAGAACAACTATTGTGGTTCCTTTCAGATGCCTCCAGAAGCAATTTTAAAACTACCAAATGATCTCGTTTCTGGCACCTTTGCCGGTGGAGTTGTGTATGGGTTGTGTTTGGAACATTTTGTACACCAGCCGAGACCAAAATTCAGCTGTTCCCCATCTCTAGCCCAGAAAGCAGGTAGAACAACTTTTGTGGTGCCTATCAGCCGCGTACCGGAGCAATGTAAAAACTACCAGAGGGACTGCTGTCTGGCACCTTTCGCCGTGGAGTTGTGCATGGGATGTCTTTGGAACATTTTGTCTCCAGCCGAGGCCAAAATTCAGCGGTTTCCCCATCTCTAGCCCAGAAAGCAGGTACAACAACTTTTGTGGTGCCTTTCAGATGCCTACCAGAGCAATGTAAGAAATACTAAATAATTCCTTTCTGGCACCTTCTCTAGTGGAGTTGTGCATTAGGGTGTCTTTGGAAGTTTTTGCCACCAGCCGCGGCCAAAGGTCAGCTGTTCCCCATCTCAGCCCAGAAAGCAGGTAGAACAACTTTTGTGGTGCCTTTCAGATGCCTCCAGAAGCAATTTAAAAACTACCAAGAGAACTCGTTTCTGGCTCCTTCCCCGGTGGAGTTGTGCATGGGGTTTGTTTGGAACTTTTTGCCACCATCCGAGGCCAAAGGTCAGCTGTTCCCCATCTCAGCCCAGAAAGCAGGTACAACAACTTATGTGATGCCTGTCAGATGCCTACCAGAGCAATGTAAGAAATACCAAATAATTCCTCTCTGGCACCTTCCCCGGTGGAGTTGTGCGTGGGGTGTGTTTGGAACATTTTGTCTCCAGCTGAGGCCGAAATTCAGCTGTTCCCCATCTCTAGCCCAGAAAGCAGGTAGAACAACATTTCTCGTGCCTTACGGCTGCCTCCAGAAGCAATTTAAAAACTACCAACAGAACACCTGTCTGGCACCTTACCTGGTGGAGTCGTGCATTAGGGTGTGTTTGGAACTTTTTGCCACCAGCCGAGACCAAAAGTCAGCGGTTCCCCACCTCAGTCCAGAAAGCCTGTAGAACAATTGTGGTGCCTTTCAGCTGCCTACAGAAGCAATTTAAAAACTACCAACAAAACTCCTGTCTGGCTCCTTCCCTGGTGGAGTTGTGCGTGGGGTGTGTTTGGAACTTTTTGTCGCCAGCCGAGTCCAAAATTCATGGATTCCCCATCTCAGTCCAGAAAGCCTGTAGAACAACTTTTGTGGTGCCTTTCAGCCGCGTACCGGAGCAATGTAAAAACTACCAGAAGAACTCCTGTCTGGCACCTTTCGCCGTGGAGTTGTGCATGGGATGTCTTTGGAACTTTTTGTCTCCAGCCGAGGCCAAAATTCAGCTGTTCCCCATCTCTAGCCCAGAAAGCAGGTAGAACAACTTTTGTGGTGCCTTTCAGATGCCTACCAGAGCAATGTAAGAAATACTAAATAATTCCTTTCTGGCACCTTCTCTAGTGGAGTTGTGCATGCGGTGTGTTTGGAACATTTTGTCGCCAGCCGAGTCCAAAATTCATGTATTCCCCACCTCAGCCCAGAAAGCAGGTAGAACAAGTTTTGTGGTGCCTTTCATCTTCCTACCGGAGCAATGTAAAAACTACCAACTGAACTCCTTTCTGGCACCTTCCCACTTGAAGTTGTGCATGGGGTGTGTTTGGGACATTCTGTCACCAGCCGACTCCAAAATTCAGCATTTCCTAATCACATCCCAGAAATCAGGTAGAACAACTATTGTGGTGCCTTTCAGATGCCTCCAAAAGCAATTTAAAAACTACCAACAGATCTCGTTTCTGGCACCTTCGCCGGTGGAGTTGTGCATGGGGTGTGTTTGGAACATTTTGTACACCAGCCGAGACCAAAATTCAGCTGTTCCCCATCTCTAGCCCAGAAAACAGTTAGAACAACTTTTGTGGTGCCTTTCAGCCGCGTAGCGGAGCAATGTAAAAACTACCAGAGGGACTGCTGTCTGGCACCTTTCGCCGTGGAGTTGTGCATGGGATGTCTTTGGAACATTTTGTCTCCAGCCGAGGCCAAAATTCAGCGGTTTCCCATCTCTAGCCCAGAAAGCAGGTAGAACAACTTTTGTGGTGCCTTTCAGATGCCTACCAGAGCAATGTAAAAAATACTAAATAATTCCTTTCTGGCACCTTCTCTAGTGCAGTTGTGCATGGGCTTGTTTGGATCATTTTGTCGCCTGCCGAGTCCAAAATTCATGGATTCCCCACCTCAGCCCAGAAAGCAGGTAGAACAACTTTTGTGGTGCCTTTCAGATGCCTACCAGAGCAATGTAAGAAATACTAAATAATTCCTTTCTGGCACCTTCTCTAGTGGAGTTGTGCATGGGCTTGTTTGGAACATTTTGTCGCCAGCCGAGGCCAAAATTCAGGGATTCCCCACCTCAGCCCAGAAAGCAGGTAGAACAAGTTTTGTGGTGCCTGTCAGCTTCCTACCGGGGTGGTGTAAAAACTACCAACAGAACTCCTTTCTGGCACCTTCCCACGTGAAGTTGTGCATGGGGTGTGTTTGGGACATTCTGTCACCAGCCGACTCCAAAATTCAGCATTTCCTAATCACATCCCAGAAATCAGGTAGAACAACTTTTGTGGTGCCTTTCCGCTGCCTCCAGAAGCAATTTAAAAACTACCAACAGAAGTCGTTTCTGGCACCTTCCCCGGCGGAGTTGTGCGTGGGGTGTGTTTGGAACATTTTGTCACCATCCGAGTCCAAAATTCAGGGATTCTCCATCTCTAGCCCAGAAAGCAGGTAGAACACCTTTTGTGGCGAATTTCTAATGCCTACCATAGTAACGTAAAAACGACCAAAAGATTTCCTTTCTGGCACCTTCCCCGGTAGAGTTGGGCATGGGGTGTGTTTGGAACTTTTTGCCACCAGCCGAGTCCAAAATCAGCATTTCCTAATCACATCCCAGAAATCAGGTAGAACAACTATTGTGGTTCCTTTCAGATGCCTCCTGAAGCAATTTTAAAACTACCAAATGATCTCGTTTCTGGCACCTTTGCCGGTGGAGTTGTGTATGGGTTGTGTTTGGAACATTTTGTACACCAGCCGAGACCAAAATTCAGCTGTTCCCCATCTCTAGCCCAGAAAACAGTTAGAACAACTTTTGTGGTGCCTTTCAGCCGCGTAGCGGAGCAATGTAAAAACTACCAGAGGGACTGCTGTCTGGCACCTTTCGCCGTGGAGTTGTGCATGGGATGTCTTTGGAACATTTTGTCTCCAGCCGAGGCCAAAATTCAGCGGTTTCCCATCTCTAGCCCAGAAAGCAGGTAGAACAACTTTTGTGGTGCCTTTCAGATGCCTACCAGAGCAATGTAAAAAATACTAAATAATTCCTTTCTGGCACCTTCTCTAGTGCAGTTGTGCATGGGCTTGTTTGGATCATTTTGTCGCCTGCCGAGTCCAAAATTCATGGATTCCCCACCTCAGCCCAGAAAGCAGGTAGAACAACTTTTGTGGTGCCTTTCAGATGCCTACCAGAGCAATGTAAGAAATACTAAATAATTCCTTTCTGGCACCTTCTCTAGTGGAGTTGTGCATGGGCTTGTTTGGAACATTTTGTCGCCAGCCGAGGCCAAAATTCAGGGATTCCCCACCTCAGCCCAGAAAGCAGGTAGAACAAGTTTTGTGGTGCCTGTCAGCTTCCTACCGGGGTGGTGTAAAAACTACCAACAGAACTCCTTTCTGGCACCTTCCCACGTGAAGTTGTGCATGGGGTGTGTTTGGGACATTCTGTCACCAGCCGACTCCAAAATTCAGCATTTCCTAATCACATCCCAGAAATCAGGTAGAACAACTTTTGTGGTGCCTTTCCGCTGCCTCCAGAAGCAATTTAAAAACTACCAACAGAAGTCGTTTCTGGCACCTTCCCCGGCGGAGTTGTGCGTGGGGTGTGTTTGGAACATTTTGTCACCATCCGAGTCCAAAATTCAGGGATTCTCCATCTCTAGCCCAGAAAGCAGGTAGAACACCTTTTGTGGCGAATTTCTAATGCCTACCATAGTAACGTAAAAACGACCAAAAGATTTCCTTTCTGGCACCTTCCCCGGTAGAGTTGGGCATGGGGTGTGTTTGGAACTTTTTGCCACCAGCCGAGTCCAAAATCAGCATTTCCTAATCACATCCCAGAAATCAGGTAGAACAACTATTGTGGTTCCTTTCAGATGCCTCCAGAAGCAATTTTAAAACTACCAAATGATCTCGTTTCTGGCACCTTTGCCGGTGGAGTTGTGTATGGGTTGTGTTTGGAACATTTTGTACACCAGCCGAGACCAAAATTCAGCTGTTCCCCATCTCTAGCCCAGAAAACAGTTAGAACAACTTTTGTGGTGCCTTTCAGCCGCGTAGCGGAGCAATGTAAAAACTACCAGAGGGACTGCTGTCTGGCACCTTTCGCCGTGGAGTTGTGCATGGGATGTCTTTGGAACATTTTGTCTCCAGCCGAGGCCAAAATTCAGCGGTTTCCCATCTCTAGCCCAGAAAGCAGGTAGAACAACTTTTGTGGTGCCTTTCAGATGCCTACCAGAGCAATGTAAAAAATACTAAATAATTCCTTTCTGGCACCTTCTCTAGTGCAGTTGTGCATGGGCTTGTTTGGATCATTTTGTCGCCTGCCGAGTCCAAAATTCATGGATTCCCCACCTCAGCCCAGAAAGCAGGTAGAACAACTTTTGTGGTGCCTTTCAGATGCCTACCAGAGCAATGTAAGAAATACTAAATAATTCCTTTCTGGCACCTTCTCTAGTGGAGTTGTGCATGGGCTTGTTTGGAACATTTTGTCGCCAGCCGAGGCCAAAATTCAGGGATTCCCCACCTCAGCCCAGAAAGCAGGTAGAACAAGTTTTGTGGTGCCTGTCAGCTTCCTACCGGGGTGGTGTAAAAACTACCAACAGAACTCCTTTCTGGCACCTTCCCACGTGAAGTTGTGCATGGGGTGTGTTTGGGACATTCTGTCACCAGCCGACTCCAAAATTCAGCATTTCCTAATCACATCCCAGAAATCAGGTAGAACAACTATTGTGGTTCCTTTCAGATGCCTCCAGAAGCAATTTTAAAACTACCAAATGATCTCGTTTCTGGCACCTTTGCCGGTGGAGTTGTGTATGGGTTGTGTTTGGAACATTTTGTACACCAGCCGAGACCAAAATTCAGCTGTTCCCCATCTCTAGCCCAGAAAGCAGGTAGAACAACTTTTGTGGTGCCTATCAGCCGCGTACCGGAGCAATGTAAAAACTACCAGAGGGACTGCTGTCTGGCACCTTTCGCCGTGGAGTTTTGCATGGGATGTCTTTGGAACATTTTGTCTCCAGCCGAGGCCAAAATTCAGCGGTTTCCCCATCTCTAGCCCAGAAAGCAGGTACAACAACTTTTGTGGTGCCTTTCAGATGCCTACCAGAGCAATGTAAGAAATACTAAATAATTCCTTTCTGGCACCTTCTCTAGTGCAGCTGTGCATTAGGGTGTCTTTGGAAGTTTTTGCCACCAGCCGCGGCCAAAGGTCAGCTGTTCCCCATCTCAGCCCAGAAAGCAGGTAGAACAACTTTTGTGGTGCCTTTCAGATGCCTCCAGAAGCAATTTAAAAACTACCAAGAGAACTCGTTTCTGGCTCCTTCCCCGGTGGAGTTGTGCATGGGGTTTGTTTGGAACTTTTTGCCACCATCCGAGGCCAAAGGTCAGCTGTTCCCCATCTCAGCCCAGAAAGCAGGTACAACAACTTATGTGATGCCTGTCAGATGCCTACCAGAGCAATGTAAGAAATACCAAATAATTCCTCTCTGGCACCTTCCCCGGTGGAGTTGTGCGTGGGGTGTGTTTGGAACATTTTGTCTCCAGCTGAGGCCGAAATTCAGCTGTTCCCCATCTCTAGCCCAGAAAGCAGGTAGAACAACATTTCTCGTGCCTTACGGCTGCCTCCAGAAGCAATTTAAAAACTACCAACAGAACACCTGTCTGGCACCTTACCTGGTGGAGTCGTGCATTAGGGTGTGTTTGGAACTTTTTGCCACCAGCCGAGACCAAAAGTCAGCGGTTCCCCACCTCAGTCCAGAAAGCCTGTAGAACAATTGTGGTGCCTTTCAGCTGCCTACAGAAGCAATTTAAAAACTACCAACAAAACTCCTGTCTGGCTCCTTCCCTGGTGGAGTTGTGCGTGGGGTGTGTTTGGAACTTTTTGTCGCCAGCCGAGTCCAAAATTCATGGATTCCCCATCTCAGTCCAGAAAGCCTGTAGAACAACTTTTGTGGTGCCTTTCAGCCGCGTACCGGAGCAATGTAAAAACTACCAGAAAAACTCCTGTCTGGCACCTTTCGCCGTGGAGTTGTGCATGGGATGTCTTTGGAACTTTTTGTCTCCAGCCGAGGCCAAAATTCAGCTGTTCCCCATCTCTAGCCCAGAAAGCAGGTAGAACAACTTTTGTGGTGCCTTTCAGATGCCTACCAGAGCAATGTAAGAAATACTAAATAATTCCTTTCTGGCACCTTCTCTAGTGGAGTTGTGCATGGGCTGTTTTTGGAACATTTTGTCGCCAGCCGAGTCCAAATTCATGGATTCCCCACCTCAGCCCAGAAAGCCTGTAGAACAACTTTTGTGGTACCTTTCAACCGCGTACCGGAGCAATGTAAAAACTACCAGAGAACTCCTGTCTGGCACCTTTCGCCGTGGAGTTGTGCATGGGATATCTTTGGAACATTTTGTCTCCAGCCGAGGCCAAAATTCAGCTGTTCCCCATCTCTAGCCCAGAAAGCAGGTACAACAACTTTTGTGGTGCCTTTCAGCTGCCTCCAGAAGCAATTTAAAAACTACCAAGAGAACTCCTGTCTGGCACCTTTCGCCGTGGAGTTGTGCATGGGATATCTTTGGAACTTTTTGTCTCCAGCTGAGGCCGAAATTCAGCTCTTCCCCATCTCTAACCCAGAAAGCAGGTAGAACAACATTTGTCGTGCCTTTCAGCTGCCTCCAGAAGCAATTTAAAAACTACCAAGAAAACTCCTGTCTGGCACCTTCCGCCGTGGAGTTGTGCATGGGCTGTCTTTGGAACATTTTGTCTCCAGCCGAGGCCAAAATTCATGGATTCCCCATCTCAGCCCAGAAAGCAGGTAGAACAAGTTTTATACTGCCTTTCTGCTGCCTACATATGTAGTGTAAGAACTACCACCAGTACTCCCCTCTGGCACCTTCTCTAGTGGAGTTGTGCATGGGCTTGTTTGGAACATTTTGTCGCCAGCCGAGTCCAAAATTCATGGATTCCCCACCTCAGCCCAGAAAGCAGGTAGAACAAGTTTTGTGGTGCCTGTCAGCTTCCTACCGGGGTAGTGTAAAAACTACCAACAGAACTCCTTTCTGGCACCTTCCCACGTGAAGTTGTGCATGGGGTGTGTTTGGGACATTCTGTCACCAGCCAACTCCAAAATTCAGCATTTCCTAATCACATCGCAGAAATCAGGTAGAACAACTTTTGTGGTGCCTTTCTGCTGCCTACCGGGGCAATTTAAGAACTACCGAGAGAACTCGTTTCTAGCACCTTCCCATGTGGAGTTGTGCATGGGGTGTGTTTGGAACATTTTGTCACCAGCCGAGTCCAATATTCAGCGATTCCCTATCTCAGCCCAGAAAGCAGGTAAACAAATTTATGGCGAATTTCTAATGCCTACCATAGTAACGTAAAAACGACCAACAGAACTCCTGTCTGGCTCCTTCCCCGGTGGAGTTGTGCGTGGGGTGTGTTTGGAACTTTTTGTCTCCAGCCGAGGCCAAAATTCAGCATTTCCTAACCACATCCCAGAAATCAGGTAGAACAACTTTTGTGGTGCCTTTCAGATGCCTCCAGAAGCATTTTAAAAACTACCAAAAGAACTCCTGTCTGGCACCTTCCGCCGTGGAGTTGTGCATGGGATGTCTTTGGAACATTTTGTCTCCAGCCGAGGCCAAAATTCAGCTGTTCCCCATCTCAGCCCAGAAAGCAGGTAGAACAACTTTTGTGGCGAATTTCTAATGCCTACCATAGTAACGTAAAAACGACCAACAGAACTCCTTTCTGGCATATTCCCCGGTGGAGTTGTGCATGGGCTGTGTTTGGAACTTTTTGTCACCAGCCGAGTCCAATATTCAGCGATTCCCCATCTCAGCCCAGAAAGCAGGTAGAACAACTTTTATGGCGAATTTCTAATGCCTACCATAGTAACGTAAAAACGACCAACAGAACTCCTGTCCGGCTCCTTCCCCGGTGGAGTTGTGCATGGGGTGTGTTTGGAACACTTTGTACACCAGCCGAGACCAAAATTCAGCTGTTCCCCATCTCTAGCCCAGAAAACAGTTAGAACAACTTTTGTGGTGCCTTTCAGCCGCGTACCGGAGCAATTTAAATACTACCAGAAGAACTCCTGTCTGGCACCTTCCCACGTGGAGTTGTGCATGGGGTGTGTTTGGGACATTCTGTCACCAGCCGACTCCAAAATTCAGCATTTCCTAATCACATCCCAGAAATCAGGTAGAACAACTTTTGTGGTGCCTTTCAGCTGCCTCCAGAAGCAATTTAAAAACTACCAACAGAAGTCGTTTCTGGCAGCTTCCCCGGTGGAGTTGTGCATTAGGGTGTCTTTGGAACTTTTTGCCACCAGCCGAGGCCAAAGGTCAGCTGTTCCCCATCTCAGCCCAGAAAGAAGGTAGAACAACATTTGTCGTGCCTTTCAGTTGCCTACAGAAGCAATTTAAAAACTACCAAGAGAACTCCTGTCTGGCACCTTACCTGGTGGAGTTGTGCATTAGGGTGTGTTTGGAACTTTTTGCCACCAGCCGAGACCAAAATTCAGCGGTTCCCCACCTCAGTCCAGAAAGCCTGTAGAACAATTGTGGTGCCTTTCAGCTGCCTACAGAAGCAATTTAAAAACTACCAACAAAACTCCTGTCTGGCTCCTTCCCCGGTGGAGTTGTGCGTGGGGTGTGTTTGGAACTTTTTGTCGCCAGCCGAGTCCAAAATTCATGGATTCCCCGTCTCTAGCCCAGAAAGCCTGTAGAACAACTTTTGTGGTGCCTTTCAGATGCCTACCAGAGCAATGTAAGAAATACTAAATAATTCCTTTCTGGCACCTTCTCTAGTGGAGTTGTGCATGGGCTTGTTTGGAACATTTTGTCGCCAGCCGAGGCCAAAATTCAGGGATTCCCCACCTCAGCCCAGAAAGCAGGTAGAACAAGTTTTGTGGTGCCTGTCAGCTTCCTACCGGGGTGGTGTAAAAACTACCAACAGAACTCCTTTCTGGCACCTTCCCACGTGAAGTTGTGCATGGGGTGTGTTTGGGACATTCTGTCACCAGCCGACTCCAAAATTCAGCATTTCCTAATCACATCCCAGAAATCAGGTAGAACAACTTTTTTGGTGCCTTTCCGCTGCCTCCAGAAGCAATTTAAAAACTACCAACAGAAGTCGTTTCTGGCACCTTCCCCGGCGGAGTTGTGCGTGGGGTGTGTTTGGAACATTTTGTCACCATCCGAGTCCAAAATTCAGGGATTCTCCATCTCTAGCCCAGAAAGCAGGTAGAACACCTTTTGTGGCGAATTTCTAATGCCTACCATAGTAACGTAAAAACGACCAAAAGATTTCCTTTCTGGCACCTTCCCCGGTAGAGTTGGGCATGGGGTGTGTTTGGAACTTTTTGCCACCAGCCGAGTCCAACATCAGCATTTCCTAATCACATCCCAGAAATCAGGTAGAACAACTATTGTGGTTCCTTTCAGATGCCTCCAGAAGCAATTTTAAAACTACCAAATGATCTCGTTTCTGGCACCTTTGCCGGTGGAGTTGTGTATGGGTTGTGTTTGGAACATTTTGTACACCAGCCGAGACCAAAATTCAGCTGTTCCCTATCTCTAGCCCAGAAAGCAGGTAGAACAACTTTTGTGGTGCCTATCAGCCGCGTACCGGAGCAATGTAAAAACTACCAAAAGAACTCCTGTCTGGCACCTTTCGCCGTGGAGTTGTGCATGGGATGTCTTTGGAACATTTTGTCTCCAGCCGAGGCCAAAATTCAGCGGTTTCCCCATCTCTAGCCCAGAAAGCAGGTACAACAACTTTTGTGGTGCCTTTCAGATGCCTACCAGAGCAATGTAAGAAATACTAAATAATTCCTTTCTGGCACCTTCTCTAGTGGAGTTGTGCATTAGGGTGTCTTTGGAAGTTTTTGCCACCAGCCGCGGCCAAAGGTCAGCTGTTCCCCATCTCAGCCCAGAAAGCAGGTAGAACAACTTTTGTGGTGCCTTTCAGATGCCTCCAGAAGCAATTTAAAAACTACCAAGAGAACTCGTTTCTGGCTCCTTCCCCGGTGGAGTTGTGCATGGGGTTTGTTTGGAACTTTTTGCCACCATCCGAGGCCAAAGGTCAGCTGTTCCCCATCTCAGCCCAGAAAGCAGGTACAACAACTTATGTGATGCCTGTCAGATGCCTACCAGAGCAATGTAAGAAATACCAAATAATTCCTCTCTGGCACCTTCCCCGGTGGAGTTGTGCGTGGGGTGTGTTTGGAACATTTTGTCTCCAGCTGAGGCCGAAATTCAGCTGTTCCCCATCTCTAGCCCAGAAAGCAGGTAGAACAACATTTCTCGTGCCTTACGGCTGCCTCCAGAAGCAATTTAAAAACTACCAACAGAACACCTGTCTGGCACCTTACCTGGTGGAGTCGTGCATTAGGGTGTGTTTGGAACTTTTTGCCACCAGCCGAGACCAAAAGTCAGCGGTTCCCCACCTCAGTCCAGAAAGCCTGTAGAACAATTGTGGTGCCTTTCAGCTGCCTACAGAAGCAATTTAAAAACTACCAACAAAACTCCTGTCTGGCTCCTTCCCTGGTGGAGTTGTGCGTGGGGTGTGTTTGGAACTTTTTGTCGCCAGCCGAGTCCAAAATTCATGGATTCCCCATCTCAGTCCAGAAAGCCTGTAGAACAACTTTTGTGGTGCCTTTCAGCCGCGTACCGGAGCAATGTAAAAACTACCAGAAGAACTCCTGTCTGGCACCTTTCGCCGTGGAGTTGTGCATGGGATGTCTTTGGAACTTTTTGTCTCCAGCCGAGGCCAAAATTCAGCTGTTCCCCATCTCTAGCCCAGAAAGCAGGTAGAACAACTTTTGTGGTGCCTTTCAGATGCCTACCAGAGCAATGTAAGAAATACTAAATAATTCCTTTCTGGCACCTTCTCTAGTGGAGTTGTGCATGCGGTGTGTTTGGAACATTTTGTCGCCAGCCGAGTCCAAAATTCATGGATTCCCCACCTCAGCCCAGAAAGCAGGTAGAACAAGTTTTGTGGTGCCTTTCATCTTCCTACCGCGGTAGTGTAAAAACTACGAAGAGAACTCCTTTCTGGCACCTTCCCACGTGAAGTTGTGCATGGGGTGTGTTTGGGACATTCTGTCACCAGCCGACTCCAAAATTCAGCATTTCCTAATCACATCCCAGAAATCAGGTAGAACAACTATTGTGGTGCCTTTCAGATGCCTCCAAAAGCAATTTAAAAACTACCAACAGATCTCGTTTCTGGCACCTTCGCCGGTGGAGTTGTGCATGGGGTGTGTTTGGAACATTTTGTACACCAGCCGAGACCAAAATTCAGCTGTTCCCCATCTCTAGCCCAGAAAACAGTTAGAACAACTTTTGTGGTGCCTTTCAGCCGCGTAGCGGAGCAATGTAAAAACTACCAGAGGGACTGCTGTCTGGCACCTTTCGCCGTGGAGTTGTGCATGGGATGTCTTTGGAACATTTTGTCTCCAGCCGAGGCCAAAATTCAGCGGTTTCCCATCTCTAGCCCAGAAAGCAGGTAGAACAACTTTTGTGGTGCCTTTCAGATGCCTACCAGAGCAATGTAAAAAATACTAAATAATTCCTTTCTGGCACCTTCTCTAGTGCAGTTGTGCATGGGCTTGTTTGGATCATTTTGTCGCCTGCCGAGTCCAAAATTCATGGATTCCCCACCTCAGCCCAGAAAGCAGGTAGAACAACTTTTGTGGTGCCTTTCAGATGCCTACCAGAGCAATGTAAGAAATACTAAATAATTCCTTTCTGGCACCTTCTCTAGTGGAGTTGTGCATGGGCTTGTTTGGAACATTTTGTCGCCAGCCGAGTCCAAATTCATGGATTCCCCACCTCAGCCCAGAAAGCAGGTAGAAAAAGTTTTGTGGTGTCTTTCAAATGCCTACAAAGGTAGTGTAAGAACTACCAACAGAACTCCTTTCTGGCACCTTCCCACGTGGAGTTGTGCATGGGGTGTGTTTGGGACATTCTGTCACCAGCCGACTCCAAAATTCAGCATTTCCTAATCACATCCCAGAAATCAGGTAGAACAACTTTTGTGGTGCCTTTCCGCTGCCTCCAGAAGCAATTTAAAAACTACCAACAGAAGTCGTTTCTGGCACCTTCCCTGGTGGAGTTGTGCATGGGGTGTGTTTGGAAGTTTTTGCCACCATCCGAGGCCAAAGGTCAGCTGTTCCCCATCTCAGCCCAGAAAGAAGGTAGAACAACATTTGTCTTGCCTTTCAGCTGCCTACAGAAGCAATTTAAAAACTACCAAGAGAACTCCTGTCTGGCACCTTACCTGGTGTAGTTGTGCATTACGGTGTGTTTGGAACTTTTTGCCACCAGCCGAGACCAAAAGTCAGCGGTTCCCCACCTCAGTCCAGAAAGCCTGTAGAACAATTGTGGTGCCTTTCAGCTGCCTACAGAAGCAATTTAAAAACTACCAACAAAACTCCTGTCTGGCTCCTTCCCCGGTGGAGTTGTGCGTGGGGTGTGTTTGGAAGTTTTTGTCGCCAGCCGAGTCCAAAATTCATGGATTCCCCATCTCAGTCCAGAAAGCCTGTAGAACAACTTTTGTGGTGCCTTTCAGCCGCGTACCGGAGCAATGTAAAAACTACCAGAAGAACTCCTGTCTGGCACCTTCCGCCGTGGAGTTTTGCATGGGATGTCTTTGGAACATTTTGTCTCCAGCCGAGGCCAAAATTCAGCGGTTTCCCCACCTCTAGCCCAGAAAGCAGGTACAACAACTTTTGTGGTGCCTTTCAGATGCCTACCAGAGCAATGTAAGAAATACTAAATAATTCCTTTCTGGCACCTTCTCTAGTGGAGTTGTGCATTAGGGTGTCTTTGGAAGTTTTTGCCACCAGCCGCGGCCAAAGGTCAGCTGTTCCCCATCTCAGCCCAGAAAGCAGGTAGAACAACTTTTGTGGTGCCTTTCAGATGCCTCCAGAAGCAATTTAAAAACTACCAAGAGAACTCGTTTCTGGCTCCTTCCCCGGTGGAGTTGTGCATGGGGTTTGTTTGGAACTTTTTGCCACCATCCGAGGCCAAAGGTCAGCTGTTCCCCATCTCAGCCCAGAAAGCAGGTACAACAACTTATGTGATGCCTGTCAGATGCCTACCAGAGCAATGTAAGAAATACCAAATAATTCCTCTCTGGCACCTTCCCCGGTGGAGTTGTGCGTGGGGTGTGTTTGGAACATTTTGTCTCCAGCTGAGGCCGAAATTCAGCTGTTCCCCATCTCTAGCCCAGAAAGCAGGTAGAACAACATTTCTCGTGCCTTACGGCTGCCTCCAGAAGCAATTTAAAAACTACCAACAGAACACCTGTCTGGCACCTTACCTGGTGGAGTCGTGCATTAGGGTGTGTTTGGAACTTTTTGCCACCAGCCGAGACCAAAAGTCAGCGGTTCCCCACCTCAGTCCAGAAAGCCTGTAGAACAATTGTGGTGCCTTTCAGCTGCCTACAGAAGCAATTTAAAAACTACCAACAAAACTCCTGTCTGGCTCCTTCCCTGGTGGAGTTGTGCGTGGGGTGTGTTTGGAACTTTTTGTCGCCAGCCGAGTCCAAAATTCATGGATTCCCCATCTCAGTCCAGAAAGCCTGTAGAACAACTTTTGTGGTGCCTTTCAGCCGCGTACCGGAGCAATGTAAAAACTACCAGAAGAACTCCTGTCTGGCACCTTTCGCCGTGGAGTTGTGCATGGGATGTCTTTGGAACATTTTGTCTCCAGCCGAGGCCAAAATTCAGCGGTTTCCCCATCTCTAGCCCAGAAAGCAGGTACAACAACTTTTGTGGTGCCTTTCAGATGCCTACCAGAGCAATGTAAGAAATACTAAATAATTCCTTTCTGGCACCTTCTCTAGTGGAGTTGTGCATTAGGGTGTCTTTGGAAGTTTTTGCCACCAGCCGCGGCCAAAGGTCAGCTGTTCCCCATCTCAGCCCAGAAAGCAGGTAGAACAACTTTTGTGGTGCCTTTCAGATGCCTCCAGAAGCAATTTAAAAACTACCAAGAGAACTCGTTTCTGGCTCCTTCCCCGGTGGAGTTGTGCATGGGGTTTGTTTGGAACTTTTTGCCACCATCCGAGGCCAAAGGTCAGCTGTTCCCCATCTCAGCCCAGAAAGCAGGTACAACAACTTATGTGATGCCTGTCAGATGCCTACCAGAGCAATGTAAGAAATACCAAATAATTCCTCTCTGGCACCTTCCCCGGTGGAGTTGTGCGTGGGGTGTGTTTGGAACATTTTGTCTCCAGCTGAGGCCGAAATTCAGCTGTTCCCCATCTCTAGCCCAGAAAGCAGGTAGAACAACATTTCTCGTGCCTTACGGCTGCCTCCAGAAGCAATTTAAAAACTACCAACAGAACACCTGTCTGGCACCTTACCTGGTGGAGTCGTGCATTAGGGTGTGTTTGGAACTTTTTGCCACCAGCCGAGACCAAAAGTCAGCGGTTCCCCACCTCAGTCCAGAAAGCCTGTAGAACAATTGTGGTGCCTTTCAGCTGCCTACAGAAGCAATTTAAAAACTACCAACAAAACTCCTGTCTGGCTCCTTCCCTGGTGGAGTTGTGCGTGGGGTGTGTTTGGAACTTTTTGTCGCCAGCCGAGTCCAAAATTCATGGATTCCCCATCTCAGTCCAGAAAGCCTGTAGAACAACTTTTGTGGTGCCTTTCAGCCGCGTACCGGAGCAATGTAAAAACTACCAGAAAAACTCCTGTCTGGCACCTTTCGCCGTGGAGTTGTGCATGGGATGTCTTTGGAACTTTTTGTCTCCAGCCGAGGCCAAAATTCAGCTGTTCCCCATCTCTAGCCCAGAAAGCAGGTAGAACAACTTTTGTGGTGCCTTTCAGATGCCTACCAGAGCAATGTAAGAAATACTAAATAATTCCTTTCTGGCACCTTCTCTAGTGGAGTTGTGCATGGGCTGTTTTTGGAACATTTTGTCGCCAGCCGAGTCCAAATTCATGGATTCCCCACCTCAGCCCAGAAAGCAGGTAGAAAAAGTTTTGTGGTGTCTTTCAAATGCCTACAAAGGTAGTGTAAGAACTACCAACAGAACTCCTTTCTGGCACCTTCCCACGTGGAGTTGTGCATGGGGTGTGTTTGGGACATTCTGTCACCAGCCGACTCCAAAATTCAGCATTTCCTAATCACATCCCAGAAATCAGGTAGAACAACTTTTGTGGTGCCTTTCCGCTGCCTCCAGAAGCAATTTAAAAACTACCAACAGAAGTCGTTTCTGGCACCTTCCCTGGTGGAGTTGTGCATGGGGTGTGTTTGGAAGTTTTTGCCACCATCCGAGGCCAAAGGTCAGCTGTTCCCCATCTCAGCCCAGAAAGAAGGTAGAACAACATTTGTCTTGCCTTTCAGCTGCCTACAGAAGCAATTTAAAAACTACCAAGAGAACTCCTGTCTGGCACCTTACCTGGTGTAGTTGTGCATTACGGTGTGTTTGGAACTTTTTGCCACCAGCCGAGACCAAAAGTCAGCGGTTCCCCACCTCAGTCCAGAAAGCCTGTAGAACAATTGTGGTGCCTTTCAGCTGCCTACAGAAGCAATTTAAAAACTACCAACAAAACTCCTGTCTGGCTCCTTCCCTGGTGGAGTTGTGCGTGGGGTGTGTTTGGAACTTTTTGTCGCCAGCCGAGTCCAAAATTCATGGATTCCCCATCTCAGTCCAGAAAGCCTGTAGAACAACTTTTGTGGTGCCTTTCAGCCGCGTACCGGAGCAATGTAAAAACTACCAGAAGAACTCCTGTCTGGCACCTTTCGCCGTGGAGTTGTGCATGGGATGTCTTTGGAACATTTTGTCTCCAGCCGAGGCCAAAATTCAGCGGTTTCCCCATCTCTAGCCCAGAAAGCAGGTACAACAACTTTTGTGGTGCCTTTCAGATGCCTACCAGAGCAATGTAAGAAATACTAAATAATTCCTTTCTGGCACCTTCTCTAGTGGAGTTGTGCATTAGGGTGTCTTTGGAAGTTTTTGCCACCAGCCGCGGCCAAAGGTCAGCTGTTCCCCATCTCAGCCCAGAAAGCAGGTAGAACAACTTTTGTGGTGCCTTTCAGATGCCTCCAGAAGCAATTTAAAAACTACCAAGAGAACTCGTTTCTGGCTCCTTCCCCGGTGGAGTTGTGCATGGGGTTTGTTTGGAACTTTTTGCCACCATCCGAGGCCAAAGGTCAGCTGTTCCCCATCTCAGCCCAGAAAGCAGGTACAACAACTTATGTGATGCCTGTCAGATGCCTACCAGAGCAATGTAAGAAATACCAAATAATTCCTCTCTGGCACCTTCCCCGGTGGAGTTGTGCGTGGGGTGTGTTTGGAACATTTTGTCTCCAGCTGAGGCCGAAATTCAGCTGTTCCCCATCTCTAGCCCAGAAAGCAGGTAGAACAACATTTCTCGTGCCTTACGGCTGCCTCCAGAAGCAATTTAAAAACTACCAACAGAACACCTGTCTGGCACCTTACCTGGTGGAGTCGTGCATTAGGGTGTGTTTGGAACTTTTTGCCACCAGCCGAGACCAAAAGTCAGCGGTTCCCCACCTCAGTCCAGAAAGCCTGTAGAACAATTGTGGTGCCTTTCAGCTGCCTACAGAAGCAATTTAAAAACTACCAACAAAACTCCTGTCTGGCTCCTTCCCTGGTGGAGTTGTGCGTGGGGTGTGTTTGGAACTTTTTGTCGCCAGCCGAGTCCAAAATTCATGGATTCCCCATCTCAGTCCAGAAAGCCTGTAGAACAACTTTTGTGGTGCCTTTCAGCCGCGTACCGGAGCAATGTAAAAACTACCAGAAAAACTCCTGTCTGGCACCTTTCGCCGTGGAGTTGTGCATGGGATGTCTTTGGAACTTTTTGTCTCCAGCCGAGGCCAAAATTCAGCTGTTCCCCATCTCTAGCCCAGAAAGCAGGTAGAACAACTTTTGTGGTGCCTTTCAGATGCCTACCAGAGCAATGTAAGAAATACTAAATAATTCCTTTCTGGCACCTTCTCTAGTGGAGTTGTGCATGCGGTGTGTTTGGAACATTTTGTCGCCAGCCGAGTCCAAAATTCATGTATTCCCCACCTCAGCCCAGAAAGCAGGTAGAACAAGTTTTGTGGTGCCTTTCATCTTCCTACCGGAGCAATGTAAAAACTACCAACTGAACTCCTTTCTGGCACCTTCCCACTTGAAGTTGTGCATGGGGTGTGTTTGGGACATTCTGTCACCAGCCGACTCCAAAATTCAGCATTTCCTAATCACATCCCAGAAATCAGGTAGAACAACTATTGTGGTGCCTTTCAGATGCCTCCAAAAGCAATTTAAAAACTACCAACAGATCTCGTTTCTGGCACCTTCGCCGGTGGAGTTGTGCATGGGGTGTGTTTGGAACATTTTGTACACCAGCCGAGACCAAAATTCAGCTGTTCCCCATCTCTAGCCCAGAAAACAGTTAGAACAACTTTTGTGGTGCCTTTCAGCCGCGTAGCGGAGCAATGTAAAAACTACCAGAGGGACTGCTGTCTGGCACCTTTCGCCGTGGAGTTGTGCATGGGATGTCTTTGGAACATTTTGTCTCCAGCCGAGGCCAAAATTCAGCGGTTTCCCATCTCTAGCCCAGAAAGCAGGTAGAACAACTTTTGTGGTGCCTTTCAGATGCCTACCAGAGCAATGTAAAAAATACTAAATAATTCCTTTCTGGCACCTTCTCTAGTGCAGTTGTGCATGGGCTTGTTTGGATCATTTTGTCGCCTGCCGAGTCCAAAATTCATGGATTCCCCACCTCAGCCCAGAAAGCAGGTAGAACAACTTTTGTGGTGCCTTTCAGATGCCTACCAGAGCAATGTAAGAAATACTAAATAATTCCTTTCTGGCACCTTCTCTAGTGGAGTTGTGCATGGGCTTGTTTGGAACATTTTGTCGCCAGCCGAGGCCAAAATTCAGGGATTCCCCACCTCAGCCCAGAAAGCAGGTAGAACAAGTTTTGTGGTGCCTGTCAGCTTCCTACCGGGGTGGTGTAAAAACTACCAACAGAACTCCTTTCTGGCACCTTCCCACGTGAAGTTGTGCATGGGGTGTGTTTGGGACATTCTGTCACCAGCCGACTCCAAAATTCAGCATTTCCTAATCACATCCCAGAAATCAGGTAGAACAACTATTGTGGTTCCTTTCAGATGCCTCCAGAAGCAATTTTAAAACTACCAAATGATCTCGTTTCTGGCACCTTTGCCGGTGGAGTTGTGTATGGGTTGTGTTTGGAACATTTTGTACACCAGCCGAGACCAAAATTCAGCTGTTCCCCATCTCTAGCCCAGAAAGCAGGTAGAACAACTTTTGTGGTGCCTATCAGCCGCGTAGCGGAGCAATGTAAAAACTACCAGAGGGACTGCTGTCTGGCACCTTTCGCCGTGGAGTTGTGCATGGGATGTCTTTGGAACATTTTGTCTCCAGCCGAGGCCAAAATTCAGCGGTTTCCCCATCTCTAGCCCAGAAAGCAGGTACAACAACTTTTGTGGTGCCTTTCAGATGCCTACCAGAGCAATGTAAGAAATACTAAATAATTCCTTTCTGGCACCTTCTCTAGTGGAGTTGTGCATTAGGGTGTCTTTGGAAGTTTTTGCCACCAGCCGCGGCCAAAGGTCAGCTGTTCCCCATCTCAGCCCAGAAAGCAGGTAGAACAACTTTTGTGGTGCCTTTCAGATGCCTCCAGAAGCAATTTAAAAACTACCAAGAGAACTCGTTTCTGGCTCCTTCCCCGGTGGAGTTGTGCATGGGGTTTGTTTGGAACTTTTTGCCACCATCCGAGGCCAAAGGTCAGCTGTTCCCCATCTCAGCCCAGAAAGCAGGTACAACAACTTATGTGATGCCTGTCAGATGCCTACCAGAGCAATGTAAGAAATACCAAATAATTCCTCTCTGGCACCTTCCCCGGTGGAGTTGTGCGTGGGGTGTGTTTGGAACATTTTGTCTCCAGCTGAGGCCGAAATTCAGCTGTTCCCCATCTCTAGCCCAGAAAGAAGGTAGAACAACATTTCTCGTGCCTTACGGCTGCCTCCAGAAGCAATTTAAAAACTACCAACAGAACACCTGTCTGGCACCTTACCTGGTGGAGTCGTGCATTAGGGTGTGTTTGGAACTTTTTGCCACCAGCCGAGACCAAAAGTCAGCGGTTCCCCACCTCAGTCCAGAAAGCCTGTAGAACAATTGTGGTGCCTTTCAGCTGCCTACAGAAGCAATTTAAAAACTACCAACAAAACTCCTGTCTGGCTCCTTCCCTGGTGGAGTTGTGCGTGGGGTGTGTTTGGAACTTTTTGTCGCCAGCCGAGTCCAAAATTCATGGATTCCCCATCTCAGTCCAGAAAGCCTGTAGAACAACTTTTGTGGTGCCTTTCAGCCGCGTACCGGAGCAATGTAAAAACTACCAGAAGAACTCCTGTCTGGCACCTTTCGCCGTGGAGTTGTGCATGGGATGTCTTTGGAACTTTTTGTCTCCAGCCGAGGCCAAAATTCAGCTGTTCCCCATCTCTAGCCCAGAAAGCAGGTACAACAACTTTTGTGGTGCCTTTCAGATGCCTACCAGAGCAATGTAAGAAATACTAAATAATTCCTTTCTGGCACCTTCTCTAGTGGAGTTGTGCATGCGGTGTGTTTGGAACATTTTGTCGCCAGCCGAGTCCAAAATTCATGTATTCCCCACCTCAGCCCAGAAAGCAGGTAGAACAAGTTTTGTGGTGCCTTTCATCTTCCTACCGGAGCAATGTAAAAACTACCAACTGAACTCCTTTCTGGCACCTTCCCACTTGAAGTTGTGCATGGGGTGTGTTTGGGACATTCTGTCACCAGCCGACTCCAAAATTCAGCATTTCCTAATCACATCCCAGAAATCAGGTAGAACAACTATTGTGGTGCCTTTCAGATGCCTCCAAAAGCAATTTAAAAACTACCAACAGATCTCGTTTCTGGCACCTTCGCCGGTGGAGTTGTGCATGGGGTGTGTTTGGAACATTTTGTACACCAGCCGAGACCAAAATTCAGCTGTTCCCCATCTCTAGCCCAGAAAACAGTTAGAACAACTTTTGTGGTGCCTTTCAGCCGCGTAGCGGAGCAATGTAAAAACTACCAGAGGGACTGCTGTCTGGCACCTTTCGCCGTGGAGTTGTGGATGGGATGTCTTTGGAACATTTTGTCTCCAGCCGAGGCCAAAATTCAGCGGTTTCCCATCTCTAGCCCAGAAAGCAGGTAGAACAACTTTTGTGGTGCCTTTCAGATGCCTACCAGAGCAATGTAAAAAATACTAAATAATTCCTTTCTGGCACCTTCTCTAGTGCAGTTGTGCATGGGCTTGTTTGGATCATTTTGTCGCCTGCCGAGTCCAAAATTCATGGATTCCCCACCTCAGCCCAGAAAGCAGGTAGAACAACTTTTGTGGTGCCTTTCAGATGCCTACCAGAGCAATGTAAGAAATACTAAATAATTCCTTTCTGGCACCTTCTCTAGTGGAGTTGTGCATGGGCTTGTTTGGAACATTTTGTCGCCAGCCGAGGCCAAAATTCAGGGATTCCCCACCTCAGCCCAGAAAGCAGGTAGAACAAGTTTTGTGGTGCCTGTCAGCTTCCTACCGGGGTGGTGTAAAAACTACCAACAGAACTCCTTTCTGGCACCTTCCCACGTGAAGTTGTGCATGGGGTGTGTTTGGGACATTCTGTCACCAGCCGACTCCAAAATTCAGCATTTCCTAATCACATCCCAGAAATCAGGTAGAACAACTTTTGTGGTGCCTTTCCGCTGCCTCCAGAAGCAATTTAAAAACTACCAACAGAAGTCGTTTCTGGCACCTTCCCCGGCGGAGTTGTGCGTGGGGTGTGTTTGGAACATTTTGTCACCATCCGAGTCCAAAATTCAGGGATTCTCCATCTCTAGCCCAGAAAGCAGGTAGAACACCTTTTGTGGCGAATTTCTAATGCCTACCATAGTAACGTAAAAACGACCAAAAGATTTCCTTTCTGGCACCTTCCCCGGTAGAGTTGGGCATGGGGTGTGTTTGGAACTTTTTGCCACCAGCCGAGTCCAAAATCAGCATTTCCTAATCACATCCCAGAAATCAGGTAGAACAACTATTGTGGTGCCTTTCAGATGCCTCCAAAAGCAATTTAAAAACTACCAACAGATCTCGTTTCTGGCACCTTCGCCGGTGGAGTTGTGCATGGGGTGTGTTTGGAACATTTTGTACACCAGCCGAGACCAAAATTCAGCTGTTCCCCATCTCTAGCCCAGAAAACAGTTAGAACAACTTTTGTGGTGCCTTTCAGCCGCGTAGCGGAGCAATGTAAAAACTACCAGAGGGACTGCTGTCTGGCACCTTTCGCCGTGGAGTTGTGGATGGGATGTCTTTGGAACATTTTGTCTCCAGCCGAGGCCAAAATTCAGCGGTTTCCCATCTCTAGCCCAGAAAGCAGGTAGAACAACTTTTGTGGTGCCTTTCAGATGCCTACCAGAGCAATGTAAAAAATACTAAATAATTCCTTTCTGGCACCTTCTCTAGTGCAGTTGTGCATGGGCTTGTTTGGATCATTTTGTCGCCTGCCGAGTCCAAAATTCATGGATTCCCCACCTCAGCCCAGAAAGCAGGTAGAACAACTTTTGTGGTGCCTTTCAGATGCCTACCAGAGCAATGTAAGAAATACTAAATAATTCCTTTCTGGCACCTTCTCTAGTGGAGTTGTGCATGGGCTTGTTTGGAACATTTTGTCGCCAGCCGAGGCCAAAATTCAGGGATTCCCCACCTCAGCCCAGAAAGCAGGTAGAACAAGTTTTGTGGTGCCTGTCAGCTTCCTACCGGGGTGGTGTAAAAACTACCAACAGAACTCCTTTCTGGCACCTTCCCACGTGAAGTTGTGCATGGGGTGTGTTTGGGACATTCTGTCACCAGCCGACTCCAAAATTCAGCATTTCCTAATCACATCCCAGAAATCAGGTAGAACAACTTTTGTGGTGCCTTTCCGCTGCCTCCAGAAGCAATTTAAAAACTACCAACAGAAGTCGTTTCTGGCACCTTCCCCGGCGGAGTTGTGCGTGGGGTGTGTTTGGAACATTTTGTCACCATCCGAGTCCAAAATTCAGGGATTCTCCATCTCTAGCCCAGAAAGCAGGTAGAACACCTTTTGTGGCGAATTTCTAATGCCTACCATAGTAACGTAAAAACGACCAAAAGATTTCCTTTCTGGCACCTTCCCCGGTAGAGTTGGGCATGGGGTGTGTTTGGAACTTTTTGCCACCAGCCGAGTCCAAAATCAGCATTTCCTAATCACATCCCAGAAATCAGGTAGAACAACTATTGTGGTTCCTTTCAGATGCCTCCAGAAGCAATTTTAAAACTACCAAATGATCTCGTTTCTGGCACCTTTGCCGGTGGAGTTGTGTATGGGTTGTGTTTGGAACATTTTGTACACCAGCCGAGACCAAAATTCAGCTGTTCCCCATCTCTAGCCCAGAAAACAGTTAGAACAACTTTTGTGGTGCCTTTCAGCCGCGTAGCGGAGCAATGTAAAAACTACCAGAGGGACTGCTGTCTGGCACCTTTCGCCGTGGAGTTGTGGATGGGATGTCTTTGGAACATTTTGTCTCCAGCCGAGGCCAAAATTCAGCGGTTTCCCATCTCTAGCCCAGAAAGCAGGTAGAACAACTTTTGTGGTGCCTTTCAGATGCCTACCAGAGCAATGTAAAAAATACTAAATAATTCCTTTCTGGCACCTTCTCTAGTGCAGTTGTGCATGGGCTTGTTTGGATCATTTTGTCGCCTGCCGAGTCCAAAATTCATGGATTCCCCACCTCAGCCCAGAAAGCAGGTAGAACAACTTTTGTGGTGCCTTTCAGATGCCTACCAGAGCAATGTAAGAAATACTAAATAATTCCTTTCTGGCACCTTCTCTAGTGGAGTTGTGCATGGGCTTGTTTGGAACATTTTGTCGCCAGCCGAGGCCAAAATTCAGGGATTCCCCACCTCAGCCCAGAAAGCAGGTAGAACAAGTTTTGTGGTGCCTGTCAGCTTCCTACCGGGGTGGTGTAAAAACTACCAACAGAACTCCTTTCTGGCACCTTCCCACGTGAAGTTGTGCATGGGGTGTGTTTGGGACATTCTGTCACCAGCCGACTCCAAAATTCAGCATTTCCTAATCACATCCCAGAAATCAGGTAGAACAACTTTTGTGGTGCCTTTCCGCTGCCTCCAGAAGCAATTTAAAAACTACCAACAGAAGTCGTTTCTGGCACCTTCCCCGGCGGAGTTGTGCGTGGGGTGTGTTTGGAACATTTTGTCACCATCCGAGTCCAAAATTCAGGGATTCTCCATCTCTAGCCCAGAAAGCAGGTAGAACACCTTTTGTGGCGAATTTCTAATGCCTACCATAGTAACGTAAAAACGACCAAAAGATTTCCTTTCTGGCACCTTCCCCGGTAGAGTTGGGCATGGGGTGTGTTTGGAACTTTTTGCCACCAGCCGAGTCCAAAATCAGCATTTCCTAATCACATCCCAGAAATCAGGTAGAACAACTATTGTGGTTCCTTTCAGATGCCTCCAGAAGCAATTTTAAAACTACCAAATGATCTCGTTTCTGGCACCTTTGCCGGTGGAGTTGTGTATGGGTTGTGTTTGGAACATTTTGTACACCAGCCGAGACCAAAATTCAGCTGTTCCCCATCTCTAGCCCAGAAAACAGTTAGAACAACTTTTGTGGTGCCTTTCAGCCGCGTAGCGGAGCAATGTAAAAACTACCAGAGGGACTGCTGTCTGGCACCTTTCGCCGTGGAGTTGTGCATGGGATGTCTTTGGAACATTTTGTCTCCAGCCGAGGCCAAAATTCAGCGGTTTCCCATCTCTAGCCCAGAAAGCAGGTAGAACAACTTTTGTGGTGCCTTTCAGATGCCTACCAGAGCAATGTAAAAAATACTAAATAATTCCTTTCTGGCACCTTCTCTAGTGCAGTTGTGCATGGGCTTGTTTGGATCATTTTGTCGCCTGCCGAGTCCAAAATTCATGGATTCCCCACCTCAGCCCAGAAAGCAGGTAGAACAACTTTTGTGGTGCCTTTCAGATGCCTACCAGAGCAATGTAAGAAATACTAAATAATTCCTTTCTGGCACCTTCTCTAGTGGAGTTGTGCATGGGCTTGTTTGGAACATTTTGTCGCCAGCCGAGGCCAAAATTCAGGGATTCCCCACCTCAGCCCAGAAAGCAGGTAGAACAAGTTTTGTGGTGCCTGTCAGCTTCCTACCGGGGTGGTGTAAAAACTACCAACAGAACTCCTTTCTGGCACCTTCCCACGTGAAGTTGTGCATGGGGTGTGTTTGGGACATTCTGTCACCAGCCGACTCCAAAATTCAGCATTTCCTAATCACATCCCAGAAATCAGGTAGAACAACTATTGTGGTTCCTTTCAGATGCCTCCAGAAGCAATTTTAAAACTACCAAATGATCTCGTTTCTGGCACCTTTGCCGGTGGAGTTGTGTATGGGTTGTGTTTGGAACATTTTGTACACCAGCCGAGACCAAAATTCAGCTGTTCCCCATCTCTAGCCCAGAAAGCAGGTAGAACAACTTTTGTGGTGCCTATCAGCCGCGTACCGGAGCAATGTAAAAACTACCAGAGGGACTGCTGTCTGGCACCTTTCGCCGTGGAGTTGTGCATGGGATGTCTTTGGAACATTTTGTCTCCAGCCGAGGCCAAAATTCAGCGGTTTCCCCATCTCTAGCCCAGAAAGCAGGTACAACAACTTTTGTGGTGCCTTTCAGATGCCTACCAGAGCAATGTAAGAAATACTAAATAATTCCTTTCTGGCACCTTCTCTAGTGGAGTTGTGCATTAGGGTGTCTTTGGAAGTTTTTGCCACCAGCCGCGGCCAAAGGTCAGCTGTTCCCCATCTCAGCCCAGAAAGCAGGTAGAACAACTTTTGTGGTGCCTTTCAGATGCCTCCAGAAGCAATTTAAAAACTACCAAGAGAACTCGTTTCTGGCTCCTTCCCCGGTGGAGTTGTGCATGGGGTTTGTTTGGAACTTTTTGCCACCATCCGAGGCCAAAGGTCAGCTGTTCCCCATCTCAGCCCAGAAAGCAGGTACAACAACTTATGTGATGCCTGTCAGATGCCTACCAGAGCAATGTAAGAAATACCAAATAATTCCTCTCTGGCACCTTCCCCGGTGGAGTTGTGCGTGGGGTGTGTTTGGAACATTTTGTCTCCAGCTGAGGCCGAAATTCAGCTGTTCCCCATCTCTAGCCCAGAAAGCAGGTAGAACAACATTTCTCGTGCCTTACGGCTGCCTCCAGAAGCAATTTAAAAACTACCAACAGAACACCTGTCTGGCACCTTACCTGGTGGAGTCGTGCATTAGGGTGTGTTTGGAACTTTTTGCCACCAGCCGAGACCAAAAGTCAGCGGTTCCCCACCTCAGTCCAGAAAGCCTGTAGAACAATTGTGGTGCCTTTCAGCTGCCTACAGAAGCAATTTAAAAACTACCAACAAAACTCCTGTCTGGCTCCTTCCCTGGTGGAGTTGTGCGTGGGGTGTGTTTGGAACTTTTTGTCGCCAGCCGAGTCCAAAATTCATGGATTCCCCATCTCAGTCCAGAAAGCCTGTAGAACAACTTTTGTGGTGCCTTTCAGCCGCGTACCGGAGCAATGTAAAAACTACCAGAAGAACTCCTGTCTGGCACCTTTCGCCGTGGAGTTGTGCATGGGATGTCTTTGGAACTTTTTGTCTCCAGCCGAGGCCAAAATTCAGCTGTTCCCCATCTCTAGCCCAGAAAGCAGGTAGAACAACTTTTGTGGTGCCTTTCAGATGCCTACCAGAGCAATGTAAGAAATACTAAATAATTCCTTTCTGGCACCTTCTCTAGTGGAGTTGTGCATGCGGTGTGTTTGGAACATTTTGTCGCCAGCCGAGTCCAAAATTCATGTATTCCCCACCTCAGCCCAGAAAGCAGGTAGAACAAGTTTTGTGGTGCCTTTCATCTTCCTACCGGAGCAATGTAAAAACTACCAACTGAACTCCTTTCTGGCACCTTCCCACTTGAAGTTGTGCATGGGGTGTGTTTGGGACATTCTGTCACCAGCCGACTCCAAAATTCAGCATTTCCTAATCACATCCCAGAAATCAGGTAGAACAACTATTGTGGTGCCTTTCAGATGCCTCCAAAAGCAATTTAAAAACTACCAACAGATCTCGTTTCTGGCACCTTCGCCGGTGGAGTTGTGCATGGGGTGTGTTTGGAACATTTTGTACACCAGCCGAGACCAAAATTCAGCTGTTCCCCATCTCTAGCCCAGAAAACAGTTAGAACAACTTTTGTGGTGCCTTTCAGCCGCGTAGCGGAGCAATGTAAAAACTACCAGAGGGACTGCTGTCTGGCACCTTTCGCCGTGGAGTTGTGCATGGGATGTCTTTGGAACATTTTGTCTCCAGCCGAGGCCAAAATTCAGCGGTTTCCCATCTCTAGCCCAGAAAGCAGGTAGAACAACTTTTGTGGTGCCTTTCAGATGCCTACCAGAGCAATGTAAAAAATACTAAATAATTCCTTTCTGGCACCTTCTCTAGTGCAGTTGTGCATGGGCTTGTTTGGATCATTTTGTCGCCTGCCGAGTCCAAAATTCATGGATTCCCCACCTCAGCCCAGAAAGCAGGTAGAACAACTTTTGTGGTGCCTTTCAGATGCCTACCAGAGCAATGTAAGAAATACTAAATAATTCCTTTCTGGCACCTTCTCTAGTGGAGTTGTGCATGGGCTTGTTTGGAACATTTTGTCGCCAGCCGAGGCCAAAATTCAGGGATTCCCCACCTCAGCCCAGAAAGCAGGTAGAACAAGTTTTGTGGTGCCTGTCAGCTTCCTACCGGGGTGGTGTAAAAACTACCAACAGAACTCCTTTCTGGCACCTTCCCACGTGAAGTTGTGCATGGGGTGTGTTTGGGACATTCTGTCACCAGCCGACTCCAAAATTCAGCATTTCCTAATCACATCCCAGAAATCAGGTAGAACAACTTTTGTGGTGCCTTTCCGCTGCCTCCAGAAGCAATTTAAAAACTACCAACAGAAGTCGTTTCTGGCACCTTCCCCGGCGGAGTTGTGCGTGGGGTGTGTTTGGAACATTTTGTCACCATCCGAGTCCAAAATTCAGGGATTCTCCATCTCTAGCCCAGAAAGCAGGTAGAACACCTTTTGTGGCGAATTTCTAATGCCTACCATAGTAACGTAAAAACGACCAAAAGATTTCCTTTCTGGCACCTTCCCCGGTAGAGTTGGGCATGGGGTGTGTTTGGAACTTTTTGCCACCAGCCGAGTCCAAAATCAGCATTTCCTAATCACATCCCAGAAATCAGGTAGAACAACTATTGTGGTTCCTTTCAGATGCCTCCAGAAGCAATTTTAAAACTACCAAATGATCTCGTTTCTGGCACCTTTGCCGGTGGAGTTGTGTATGGGTTGTGTTTGGAACATTTTGTACACCAGCCGAGACCAAAATTCAGCTGTTCCCCATCTCTAGCCCAGAAAACAGTTAGAACAACTTTTGTGGTGCCTTTCAGCCGCGTAGCGGAGCAATGTAAAAACTACCAGAGGGACTGCTGTCTGGCACCTTTCGCCGTGGAGTTGTGCATGGGATGTCTTTGGAACATTTTGTCTCCAGCCGAGGCCAAAATTCAGCGGTTTCCCATCTCTAGCCCAGAAAGCAGGTAGAACAACTTTTGTGGTGCCTTTCAGATGCCTACCAGAGCAATGTAAAAAATACTAAATAATTCCTTTCTGGCACCTTCTCTAGTGCAGTTGTGCATGGGCTTGTTTGGATCATTTTGTCGCCTGCCGAGTCCAAAATTCATGGATTCCCCACCTCAGCCCAGAAAGCAGGTAGAACAACTTTTGTGGTGCCTTTCAGATGCCTACCAGAGCAATGTAAGAAATACTAAATAATTCCTTTCTGGCACCTTCTCTAGTGGAGTTGTGCATGGGCTTGTTTGGAACATTTTGTCGCCAGCCGAGGCCAAAATTCAGGGATTCCCCACCTCAGCCCAGAAAGCAGGTAGAACAAGTTTTGTGGTGCCTGTCAGCTTCCTACCGGGGTGGTGTAAAAACTACCAACAGAACTCCTTTCTGGCACCTTCCCACGTGAAGTTGTGCATGGGGTGTGTTTGGGACATTCTGTCACCAGCCGACTCCAAAATTCAGCATTTCCTAATCACATCCCAGAAATCAGGTAGAACAACTTTTGTGGTGCCTTTCCGCTGCCTCCAGAAGCAATTTAAAAACTACCAACAGAAGTCGTTTCTGGCACCTTCCCCGGCGGAGTTGTGCGTGGGGTGTGTTTGGAACATTTTGTCACCATCCGAGTCCAAAATTCAGGGATTCTCCATCTCTAGCCCAGAAAGCAGGTAGAACACCTTTTGTGGCGAATTTCTAATGCCTACCATAGTAACGTAAAAACGACCAAAAGATTTCCTTTCTGGCACCTTCCCCGGTAGAGTTGGGCATGGGGTGTGTTTGGAACTTTTTGCCACCAGCCGAGTCCAAAATCAGCATTTCCTAATCACATCCCAGAAATCAGGTAGAACAACTATTGTGGTTCCTTTCAGATGCCTCCAGAAGCAATTTTAAAACTACCAAATGATCTCGTTTCTGGCACCTTTGCCGGTGGAGTTGTGTATGGGTTGTGTTTGGAACATTTTGTACACCAGCCGAGACCAAAATTCAGCTGTTCCCCATCTCTAGCCCAGAAAACAGTTAGAACAACTTTTGTGGTGCCTTTCAGCCGCGTAGCGGAGCAATGTAAAAACTACCAGAGGGACTGCTGTCTGGCACCTTTCGCCGTGGAGTTGTGCATGGGATGTCTTTGGAACATTTTGTCTCCAGCCGAGGCCAAAATTCAGCGGTTTCCCATCTCTAGCCCAGAAAGCAGGTAGAACAACTTTTGTGGTGCCTTTCAGATGCCTACCAGAGCAATGTAAAAAATACTAAATAATTCCTTTCTGGCACCTTCTCTAGTGCAGTTGTGCATGGGCTTGTTTGGATCATTTTGTCGCCTGCCGAGTCCAAAATTCATGGATTCCCCACCTCAGCCCAGAAAGCAGGTAGAACAACTTTTGTGGTGCCTTTCAGATGCCTACCAGAGCAATGTAAGAAATACTAAATAATTCCTTTCTGGCACCTTCTCTAGTGGAGTTGTGCATGGGCTTGTTTGGAACATTTTGTCGCCAGCCGAGGCCAAAATTCAGGGATTCCCCACCTCAGCCCAGAAAGCAGGTAGAACAAGTTTTGTGGTGCCTGTCAGCTTCCTACCGGGGTGGTGTAAAAACTACCAACAGAACTCCTTTCTGGCACCTTCCCACGTGAAGTTGTGCATGGGGTGTGTTTGGGACATTCTGTCACCAGCCGACTCCAAAATTCAGCATTTCCTAATCACATCCCAGAAATCAGGTAGAACAACTTTTGTGGTGCCTTTCCGCTGCCTCCAGAAGCAATTTAAAAACTACCAACAGAAGTCGTTTCTGGCACCTTCCCCGGCGGAGTTGTGCGTGGGGTGTGTTTGGAACATTTTGTCACCATCCGAGTCCAAAATTCAGGGATTCTCCATCTCTAGCCCAGAAAGCAGGTAGAACACCTTTTGTGGCGAATTTCTAATGCCTACCATAGTAACGTAAAAACGACCAAAAGATTTCCTTTCTGGCACCTTCCCCGGTAGAGTTGGGCATGGGGTGTGTTTGGAACTTTTTGCCACCAGCCGAGTCCAAAATCAGCATTTCCTAATCACATCCCAGAAATCAGGTAGAACAACTATTGTGGTTCCTTTCAGATGCCTCCAGAAGCAATTTTAAAACTACCAAATGATCTCGTTTCTGGCACCTTTGCCGGTGGAGTTGTGTATGGGTTGTGTTTGGAACATTTTGTACACCAGCCGAGACCAAAATTCAGCTGTTCCCCATCTCTAGCCCAGAAAACAGTTAGAACAACTTTTGTGGTGCCTTTCAGCCGCGTAGCGGAGCAATGTAAAAACTACCAGAGGGACTGCTGTCTGGCACCTTTCGCCGTGGAGTTGTGCATGGGATGTCTTTGGAACATTTTGTCTCCAGCCGAGGCCAAAATTCAGCGGTTTCCCATCTCTAGCCCAGAAAGCAGGTAGAACAACTTTTGTGGTGCCTTTCAGATGCCTACCAGAGCAATGTAAAAAATACTAAATAATTCCTTTCTGGCACCTTCTCTAGTGCAGTTGTGCATGGGCTTGTTTGGATCATTTTGTCGCCTGCCGAGTCCAAAATTCATGGATTCCCCACCTCAGCCCAGAAAGCAGGTAGAACAACTTTTGTGGTGCCTTTCAGATGCCTACCAGAGCAATGTAAGAAATACTAAATAATTCCTTTCTGGCACCTTCTCTAGTGGAGTTGTGCATGGGCTTGTTTGGAACATTTTGTCGCCAGCCGAGGCCAAAATTCAGGGATTCCCCACCTCAGCCCAGAAAGCAGGTAGAACAAGTTTTGTGGTGCCTGTCAGCTTCCTACCGGGGTGGTGTAAAAACTACCAACAGAACTCCTTTCTGGCACCTTCCCACGTGAAGTTGTGCATGGGGTGTGTTTGGGACATTCTGTCACCAGCCGACTCCAAAATTCAGCATTTCCTAATCACATCCCAGAAATCAGGTAGAACAACTATTGTGGTTCCTTTCAGATGCCTCCAGAAGCAATTTTAAAACTACCAAATGATCTCGTTTCTGGCACCTTTGCCGGTGGAGTTGTGTATGGGTTGTGTTTGGAACATTTTGTACACCAGCCGAGACCAAAATTCAGCTGTTCCCCATCTCTAGCCCAGAAAGCAGGTAGAACAACTTTTGTGGTGCCTATCAGCCGCGTACCGGAGCAATGTAAAAACTACCAGAGGGACTGCTGTCTGGCACCTTTCGCCGTGGAGTTGTGCATGGGATGTCTTTGGAACATTTTGTCTCCAGCCGAGGCCAAAATTCAGCGGTTTCCCCATCTCTAGCCCAGAAAGCAGGTACAACAACTTTTGTGGTGCCTTTCAGATGCCTACCAGAGCAATGTAAGAAATACTAAATAATTCCTTTCTGGCACCTTCTCTAGTGGAGTTGTGCATTAGGGTGTCTTTGGAAGTTTTTGCCACCAGCCGCGGCCAAAGGTCAGCTGTTCCCCATCTCAGCCCAGAAAGCAGGTAGAACAACTTTTGTGGTGCCTTTCAGATGCCTCCAGAAGCAATTTAAAAACTACCAAGAGAACTCGTTTCTGGCTCCTTCCCCGGTGGAGTTGTGCATGGGGTTTGTTTGGAACTTTTTGCCACCATCCGAGGCCAAAGGTCAGCTGTTCCCCATCTCAGCCCAGAAAGCAGGTACAACAACTTATGTGATGCCTGTCAGATGCCTACCAGAGCAATGTAAGAAATACCAAATAATTCCTCTCTGGCACCTTCCCCGGTGGAGTTGTGCGTGGGGTGTGTTTGGAACATTTTGTCTCCAGCTGAGGCCGAAATTCAGCTGTTCCCCATCTCTAGCCCAGAAAGCAGGTAGAACAACATTTCTCGTGCCTTACGGCTGCCTCCAGAAGCAATTTAAAAACTACCAACAGAACACCTGTCTGGCACCTTACCTGGTGGAGTCGTGCATTAGGGTGTGTTTGGAACTTTTTGCCACCAGCCGAGACCAAAAGTCAGCGGTTCCCCACCTCAGTCCAGAAAGCCTGTAGAACAATTGTGGTGCCTTTCAGCTGCCTACAGAAGCAATTTAAAAACTACCAACAAAACTCCTGTCTGGCTCCTTCCCTGGTGGAGTTGTGCGTGGGGTGTGTTTGGAACTTTTTGTCGCCAGCCGAGTCCAAAATTCATGGATTCCCCATCTCAGTCCAGAAAGCCTGTAGAACAACTTTTGTGGTGCCTTTCAGCCGCGTACCGGAGCAATGTAAAAACTACCAGAAGAACTCCTGTCTGGCACCTTTCGCCGTGGAGTTGTGCATGGGATGTCTTTGGAACTTTTTGTCTCCAGCCGAGGCCAAAATTCAGCTGTTCCCCATCTCTAGCCCAGAAAGCAGGTAGAACAACTTTTGTGGTGCCTTTCAGATGCCTACCAGAGCAATGTAAGAAATACTAAATAATTCCTTTCTGGCACCTTCTCTAGTGGAGTTGTGCATGGGCTTGTTTGGAACATTTTGTCGCCAGCCGAGGCCAAAATTCAGGGATTCCCCACCTCAGCCCAGAAAGCAGGTAGAACAAGTTTTGTGGTGCCTGTCAGCTTCCTACCGGGGTGGTGTAAAAACTACCAACAGAACTCCTTTCTGGCACCTTCCCACGTGAAGTTGTGCATGGGGTGTGTTTGGGACATTCTGTCACCAGCCGACTCCAAAATTCAGCATTTCCTAATCACATCCCAGAAATCAGGTAGAACAACTTTTGTGGTGCCTTTCCGCTGCCTCCAGAAGCAATTTAAAAACTACCAACAGAAGTCGTTTCTGGCACCTTCCCCGGCGGAGTTGTGCGTGGGGTGTGTTTGGAACATTTTGTCACCATCCGAGTCCAAAATTCAGGGATTCTCCATCTCTAGCCCAGAAAGCAGGTAGAACACCTTTTGTGGCGAATTTCTAATGCCTACCATAGTAACGTAAAAACGACCAAAAGATT
This sequence comes from Falco peregrinus, assembly GCF_023634155.1. Classification (NCBI taxonomy): domain Eukaryota; kingdom Metazoa; phylum Chordata; class Aves; order Falconiformes; family Falconidae; genus Falco; species Falco peregrinus. The sequence goes on along the minus strand of NC_073729.1, from coordinate 151,726 downwards.
TCCTTTCTGGCACCTTCCCCGGTAGAGTTGGGCATGGGGTGTGTTTGGAACTTTTTGCCACCAGCCGAGTCCAAAATCAGCATTTCCTAATCACATCCCAGAAATCAGGTAGAACAACTATTGTGGTTCCTTTCAGATGCCTCCAGAAGCAATTTTAAAACTACCAAATGATCTCGTTTCTGGCACCTTTGCCGGTGGAGTTGTGTATGGGTTGTGTTTGGAACATTTTGTACACCAGCCGAGACCAAAATTCAGCTGTTCCCCATCTCTAGCCCAGAAAACAGTTAGAACAACTTTTGTGGTGCCTTTCAGCCGCGTAGCGGAGCAATGTAAAAACTACCAGAGGGACTGCTGTCTGGCACCTTTCGCCGTGGAGTTGTGCATGGGATGTCTTTGGAACATTTTGTCTCCAGCCGAGGCCAAAATTCAGCGGTTTCCCATCTCTAGCCCAGAAAGCAGGTAGAACAACTTTTGTGGTGCCTTTCAGATGCCTACCAGAGCAATGTAAAAAATACTAAATAATTCCTTTCTGGCACCTTCTCTAGTGCAGTTGTGCATGGGCTTGTTTGGATCATTTTGTCGCCTGCCGAGTCCAAAATTCATGGATTCCCCACCTCAGCCCAGAAAGCAGGTAGAACAACTTTTGTGGTGCCTTTCAGATGCCTACCAGAGCAATGTAAGAAATACTAAATAATTCCTTTCTGGCACCTTCTCTAGTGGAGTTGTGCATGGGCTTGTTTGGAACATTTTGTCGCCAGCCGAGGCCAAAATTCAGGGATTCCCCACCTCAGCCCAGAAAGCAGGTAGAACAAGTTTTGTGGTGCCTGTCAGCTTCCTACCGGGGTGGTGTAAAAACTACCAACAGAACTCCTTTCTGGCACCTTCCCACGTGAAGTTGTGCATGGGGTGTGTTTGGGACATTCTGTCACCAGCCGACTCCAAAATTCAGCATTTCCTAATCACATCCCAGAAATCAGGTAGAACAACTTTTGTGGTGCCTTTCCGCTGCCTCCAGAAGCAATTTAAAAACTACCAACAGAAGTCGTTTCTGGCACCTTCCCCGGCGGAGTTGTGCGTGGGGTGTGTTTGGAACATTTTGTCACCATCCGAGTCCAAAATTCAGGGATTCTCCATCTCTAGCCCAGAAAGCAGGTAGAACACCTTTTGTGGCGAATTTCTAATGCCTACCATAGTAACGTAAAAACGACCAAAAGATTTCCTTTCTGGCACCTTCCCCGGTAGAGTTGGGCATGGGGTGTGTTTGGAACTTTTTGCCACCAGCCGAGTCCAAAATCAGCATTTCCTAATCACATCCCAGAAATCAGGTAGAACAACTATTGTGGTTCCTTTCAGATGCCTCCAGAAGCAATTTTAAAACTACCAAATGATCTCGTTTCTGGCACCTTTGCCGGTGGAGTTGTGTATGGGTTGTGTTTGGAACATTTTGTACACCAGCCGAGACCAAAATTCAGCTGTTCCCCATCTCTAGCCCAGAAAGCAGGTAGAACAACTTTTGTGGTGCCTATCAGCCGCGTACCGGAGCAATGTAAAAACTACCAAAAGAACTCCTGTCTGGCACCTTTCGCCGTGGAGTTGTGCATGGGATGTCTTTGGAACATTTTGTCTCCAGCCGAGGCCAAAATTCAGCGGTTTCCCCATCTCTAGCCCAGAAAGCAGGTACAACAACTTTTGTGGTGCCTTTCAGATGCCTACCAGAGCAATGTAAGAAATACTAAATAATTCCTTTCTGGCACCTTCTCTAGTGGAGTTGTGCATTAGGGTGTCTTTGGAAGTTTTTGCCACCAGCCGCGGCCAAAGGTCAGCTGTTCCCCATCTCAGCCCAGAAAGCAGGTAGAACAACTTTTGTGGTGCCTTTCAGATGCCTCCAGAAGCAATTTAAAAACTACCAAGAGAACTCGTTTCTGGCTCCTTCCCCGGTGGAGTTGTGCATGGGGTTTGTTTGGAACTTTTTGCCACCATCCGAGGCCAAAGGTCAGCTGTTCCCCATCTCAGCCCAGAAAGCAGGTACAACAACTTATGTGATGCCTGTCAGATGCCTACCAGAGCAATGTAAGAAATACCAAATAATTCCTCTCTGGCACCTTCCCCGGTGGAGTTGTGCGTGGGGTGTGTTTGGAACATTTTGTCTCCAGCTGAGGCCGAAATTCAGCTGTTCCCCATCTCTAGCCCAGAAAGCAGGTAGAACAACATTTCTCGTGCCTTACGGCTGCCTCCAGAAGCAATTTAAAAACTACCAACAGAACACCTGTCTGGCACCTTACCTGGTGGAGTCGTGCATTAGGGTGTGTTTGGAACTTTTTGCCACCAGCCGAGACCAAAAGTCAGCGGTTCCCCACCTCAGTCCAGAAAGCCTGTAGAACAATTGTGGTGCCTTTCAGCTGCCTACAGAAGCAATTTAAAAACTACCAACAAAACTCCTGTCTGGCTCCTTCCCTGGTGGAGTTGTGCGTGGGGTGTGTTTGGAACTTTTTGTCGCCAGCCGAGTCCAAAATTCATGGATTCCCCATCTCAGTCCAGAAAGCCTGTAGAACAACTTTTGTGGTGCCTTTCAGCCGCGTACCGGAGCAATGTAAAAACTACCAGAAGAACTCCTGTCTGGCACCTTTCGCCGTGGAGTTGTGCATGGGATGTCTTTGGAACTTTTTGTCTCCAGCCGAGGCCAAAATTCAGCTGTTCCCCATCTCTAGCCCAGAAAGCAGGTAGAACAACTTTTGTGGTGCCTTTCAGATGCCTACCAGAGCAATGTAAGAAATACTAAATAATTCCTTTCTGGCACCTTCTCTAGTGGAGTTGTGCATGCGGTGTGTTTGGAACATTTTGTCGCCAGCCGAGTCCAAAATTCATGGATTCCCCACCTCAGCCCAGAAAGCAGGTAGAACAAGTTTTGTGGTGCCTTTCATCTTCCTACCGCGGTAGTGTAAAAACTACGAAGAGAACTCCTTTCTGGCACCTTCCCACGTGAAGTTGTGCATGGGGTGTGTTTGGGACATTCTGTCACCAGCCGACTCCAAAATTCAGCATTTCCTAATCACATCCCAGAAATCAGGTAGAACAACTATTGTGGTGCCTTTCAGATGCCTCCAAAAGCAATTTAAAAACTACCAACAGATCTCGTTTCTGGCACCTTCGCCGGTGGAGTTGTGCATGGGGTGTGTTTGGAACATTTTGTACACCAGCCGAGACCAAAATTCAGCTGTTCCCCATCTCTAGCCCAGAAAACAGTTAGAACAACTTTTGTGGTGCCTTTCAGCCGCGTAGCGGAGCAATGTAAAAACTACCAGAGGGACTGCTGTCTGGCACCTTTCGCCGTGGAGTTGTGCATGGGATGTCTTTGGAACATTTTGTCTCCAGCCGAGGCCAAAATTCAGCGGTTTCCCATCTCTAGCCCAGAAAGCAGGTAGAACAACTTTTGTGGTGCCTTTCAGATGCCTACCAGAGCAATGTAAAAAATACTAAATAATTCCTTTCTGGCACCTTCTCTAGTGCAGTTGTGCATGGGCTTGTTTGGATCATTTTGTCGCCTGCCGAGTCCAAAATTCATGGATTCCCCACCTCAGCCCAGAAAGCAGGTAGAACAACTTTTGTGGTGCCTTTCAGATGCCTACCAGAGCAATGTAAGAAATACTAAATAATTCCTTTCTGGCACCTTCTCTAGTGGAGTTGTGCATGGGCTGTTTTTGGAACATTTTGTCGCCAGCCGAGTCCAAATTCATGGATTCCCCACCTCAGCCCAGAAAGCAGGTAGAAAAAGTTTTGTGGTGTCTTTCAAATGCCTACAAAGGTAGTGTAAGAACTACCAACAGAACTCCTTTCTGGCACCTTCCCACGTGGAGTTGTGCATGGGGTGTGTTTGGGACATTCTGTCACCAGCCGACTCCAAAATTCAGCATTTCCTAATCACATCCCAGAAATCAGGTAGAACAACTTTTGTGGTGCCTTTCCGCTGCCTCCAGAAGCAATTTAAAAACTACCAACAGAAGTCGTTTCTGGCACCTTCCCTGGTGGAGTTGTGCATGGGGTGTGTTTGGAAGTTTTTGCCACCATCCGAGGCCAAAGGTCAGCTGTTCCCCATCTCAGCCCAGAAAGAAGGTAGAACAACATTTGTCTTGCCTTTCAGCTGCCTACAGAAGCAATTTAAAAACTACCAAGAGAACTCCTGTCTGGCACCTTACCTGGTGGAGTTGTGCATTACGGTGTGTTTGGAACTTTTTGCCACCAGCCGAGACCAAAAGTCAGCGGTTCCCCACCTCAGTCCAGAAAGCCTGTAGAACAATTGTGGTGCCTTTCAGCTGCCTACAGAAGCAATTTAAAAACTACCAACAAAACTCCTGTCTGGCTCCTTCCCCGGTGGAGTTGTGCGTGGGGTGTGTTTGGAAGTTTTTGTCGCCAGCCGAGTCCAAAATTCATGGATTCCCCATCTCAGTCCAGAAAGCCTGTAGAACAACTTTTGTGGTGCCTTTCAGCCGCGTACCGGAGCAATGTAAAAACTACCAGAAGAACTCCTGTCTGGCACCTTCCGCCGTGGAGTTTTGCATGGGATGTCTTTGGAACATTTTGTCTCCAGCCGAGGCCAAAATTCAGCGGTTTCCCCACCTCTAGCCCAGAAAGCAGGTACAACAACTTTTGTGGTGCCTTTCAGATGCCTACCAGAGCAATGTAAGAAATACTAAATAATTCCTTTCTGGCACCTTCTCTAGTGGAGTTGTGCATTAGGGTGTCTTTGGAAGTTTTTGCCACCAGCCGCGGCCAAAGGTCAGCTGTTCCCCATCTCAGCCCAGAAAGCAGGTAGAACAACTTTTGTGGTGCCTTTCAGATGCCTCCAGAAGCAATTTAAAAACTACCAAGAGAACTCGTTTCTGGCTCCTTCCCCGGTGGAGTTGTGCATGGGGTTTGTTTGGAACTTTTTGCCACCATCCGAGGCCAAAGGTCAGCTGTTCCCCATCTCAGCCCAGAAAGCAGGTACAACAACTTATGTGATGCCTGTCAGATGCCTACCAGAGCAATGTAAGAAATACCAAATAATTCCTCTCTGGCACCTTCCCCGGTGGAGTTGTGCGTGGGGTGTGTTTGGAACATTTTGTCTCCAGCTGAGGCCGAAATTCAGCTGTTCCCCATCTCTAGCCCAGAAAGCAGGTAGAACAACATTTCTCGTGCCTTACGGCTGCCTCCAGAAGCAATTTAAAAACTACCAACAGAACACCTGTCTGGCACCTTACCTGGTGGAGTCGTGCATTAGGGTGTGTTTGGAACTTTTTGCCACCAGCCGAGACCAAAAGTCAGCGGTTCCCCACCTCAGTCCAGAAAGCCTGTAGAACAATTGTGGTGCCTTTCAGCTGCCTACAGAAGCAATTTAAAAACTACCAACAAAACTCCTGTCTGGCTCCTTCCCTGGTGGAGTTGTGCGTGGGGTGTGTTTGGAACTTTTTGTCGCCAGCCGAGTCCAAAATTCATGGATTCCCCATCTCAGTCCAGAAAGCCTGTAGAACAACTTTTGTGGTGCCTTTCAGCCGCGTACCGGAGCAATGTAAAAACTACCAGAAGAACTCCTGTCTGGCACCTTTCGCCGTGGAGTTGTGCATGGGATGTCTTTGGAACATTTTGTCTCCAGCCGAGGCCAAAATTCAGCGGTTTCCCCATCTCTAGCCCAGAAAGCAGGTACAACAACTTTTGTGGTGCCTTTCTGCTGCCTACCGGGGCAATTTAAGAACTACCGAGAGAACTCGTTTCTAGCACCTTCCCATGTGGAGTTGTGCATGGGGTGTGTTTGGAACATTTTGTCACCAGCCGAGTCCAATATTCAGCGATTCCCTATCTCAGCCCAGAAAGCAGGTAAACAAATTTATGGCGAATTTCTAATGCCTACCATAGTAACGTAAAAACGACCAACAGAACTCCTGTCTGGCTCCTTCCCCGGTGGAGTTGTGCGTGGGGTGTGTTTGGAACTTTTTGTCTCCAGCCGAGGCCAAAATTCAGCATTTCCTAACCACATCCCAGAAATCAGGTAGAACAACTTTTGTGGTGCCTTTCAGATGCCTCCAGAAGCATTTTAAAAACTACCAAAAGAACTCCTGTCTGGCACCTTCCGCCGTGGAGTTGTGCATGGGATGTCTTTGGAACATTTTGTCTCCAGCCGAGGCCAAAATTCAGCTGTTCCCCATCTCAGCCCAGAAAGCAGGTAGAACAACTTTTGTGGCGAATTTCTAATGCCTACCATAGTAACGTAAAAACGACCAACAGAACTCCTTTCTGGCATATTCCCCGGTGGAGTTGTGCATGGGCTGTGTTTGGAACTTTTTGTCACCAGCCGAGTCCAATATTCAGCGATTCCCCATCTCAGCCCAGAAAGCAGGTAGAACAACTTTTATGGCGAATTTCTAATGCCTACCATAGTAACGTAAAAACGACCAACAGAACTCCTGTCCGGCTCCTTCCCCGGTGGAGTTGTGCATGGGGTGTGTTTGGAACACTTTGTACACCAGCCGAGACCAAAATTCAGCTGTTCCCCATCTCTAGCCCAGAAAACAGTTAGAACAACTTTTGTGGTGCCTTTCAGCCGCGTACCGGAGCAATTTAAATACTACCAGAAGAACTCCTGTCTGGCACCTTCCCACGTGGAGTTGTGCATGGGGTGTGTTTGGGACATTCTGTCACCAGCCGACTCCAAAATTCAGCATTTCCTAATCACATCCCAGAAATCAGGTAGAACAACATTTCTCGTGCCTTTCAGCTGCCTCCAGAAGCAATTTAAAAACTACCAACAGAAGTCGTTTCTGGCAGCTTCCCCGGTGGAGTTGTGCATTAGGGTGTCTTTGGAACTTTTTGCCACCATCCGAGGCCAAAGGTCAGCTGTTCCCCATCTCAGCCCAGAAAGAAGGTAGAACAACATTTGTCGTGCCTTTCAGCTGCCTACAGAAGCAATTTAAAAACTACCAAGAGAACTCCTGTCTGGCACCTTACCTGGTGGAGTTGTGCATTAGGGTGTGTTTGGAACTTTTTGCCACCAGCCGAGACCAAAATTCAGCGGTTCCCCACCTCAGTCCAGAAAGCCTGTAGAACAATTGTGGTGCCTTTCAGCTGCCTACAGAAGCAATTTAAAAACTACCAACAAAACTCCTGTCTGGCTCCTTCCCCGGTGGAGTTGTGCGTGGGGTGTGTTTGGAACTTTTTGTCGCCAGCCGAGTCCAAAATTCATGGATTCCCCGTCTCTAGCCCAGAAAGCCTGTAGAACAACTTTTGTGGTGCCTTTCAGATGCCTACCAGAGCAATGTAAGAAATACTAAATAATTCCTTTCTGGCACCTTCTCTAGTGGAGTTGTGCATGGGCTTGTTTGGAACATTTTGTCGCCAGCCGAGGCCAAAATTCAGGGATTCCCCACCTCAGCCCAGAAAGCAGGTAGAACAAGTTTTGTGGTGCCTGTCAGCTTCCTACCGGGGTGGTGTAAAAACTACCAACAGAACTCCTTTCTGGCACCTTCCCACGTGAAGTTGTGCATGGGGTGTGTTTGGGACATTCTGTCACCAGCCGACTCCAAAATTCAGCATTTCCTAATCACATCCCAGAAATCAGGTAGAACAACTTTTGTGGTGCCTTTCCGCTGCCTCCAGAAGCAATTTAAAAACTACCAACAGAAGTCGTTTCTGGCACCTTCCCCGGCGGAGTTGTGCGTGGGGTGTGTTTGGAACATTTTGTCACCATCCGAGTCCAAAATTCAGGGATTCTCCATCTCTAGCCCAGAAAGCAGGTAGAACACCTTTTGTGGCGAATTTCTAATGCCTACCATAGTAACGTAAAAACGACCAAAAGATTTCCTTTCTGGCACCTTCCCCGGTAGAGTTGGGCATGGGGTGTGTTTGGAACTTTTTGCCACCAGCCGAGTCCAAAATCAGCATTTCCTAATCACATCCCAGAAATCAGGTAGAACAACTATTGTGGTTCCTTTCAGATGCCTCCAGAAGCAATTTTAAAACTACCAAATGATCTCGTTTCTGGCACCTTTGCCGGTGGAGTTGTGTATGGGTTGTGTTTGGAACATTTTGTACACCAGCCGAGACCAAAATTCAGCTGTTCCCCATCTCTAGCCCAGAAAGCAGGTAGAACAACTTTTGTGGTGCCTATCAGCCGCGTACCGGAGCAATGTAAAAACTACCAGAGGGACTGCTGTCTGGCACCTTTCGCCGTGGAGTTGTGCATGGGATGTCTTTGGAACATTTTGTCTCCAGCCGAGGCCAAAATTCAGCGGTTTCCCCATCTCTAGCCCAGAAAGCAGGTACAACAACTTTTGTGGTGCCTTTCAGATGCCTACCAGAGCAATGTAAGAAATACTAAATAATTCCTTTCTGGCACCTTCTCTAGTGGAGTTGTGCATTAGGGTGTCTTTGGAAGTTTTTGCCACCAGCCGCGGCCAAAGGTCAGCTGTTCCCCATCTCAGCCCAGAAAGCAGGTAGAACAACTTTTGTGGTGCCTTTCAGATGCCTCCAGAAGCAATTTAAAAACTACCAAGAGAACTCGTTTCTGGCTCCTTCCCCGGTGGAGTTGTGCATGGGGTTTGTTTGGAACTTTTTGCCACCATCCGAGGCCAAAGGTCAGCTGTTCCCCATCTCAGCCCAGAAAGCAGGTACAACAACTTATGTGATGCCTGTCAGATGCCTACCAGAGCAATGTAAGAAATACCAAATAATTCCTCTCTGGCACCTTCCCCGGTGGAGTTGTGCGTGGGGTGTGTTTGGAACATTTTGTCTCCAGCTGAGGCCGAAATTCAGCTGTTCCCCATCTCTAGCCCAGAAAGCAGGTAGAACAACATTTCTCGTGCCTTACGGCTGCCTCCAGAAGCAATTTAAAAACTACCAACAGAACACCTGTCTGGCACCTTACCTGGTGGAGTCGTGCATTAGGGTGTGTTTGGAACTTTTTGCCACCAGCCGAGACCAAAAGTCAGCGGTTCCCCACCTCAGTCCAGAAAGCCTGTAGAACAATTGTGGTGCCTTTCAGCTGCCTACAGAAGCAATTTAAAAACTACCAACAAAACTCCTGTCTGGCTCCTTCCCTGGTGGAGTTGTGCGTGGGGTGTGTTTGGAACTTTTTGTCGCCAGCCGAGTCCAAAATTCATGGATTCCCCATCTCAGTCCAGAAAGCCTGTAGAACAACTTTTGTGGTGCCTTTCAGCCGCGTACCGGAGCAATGTAAAAACTACCAGAAGAACTCCTGTCTGGCACCTTTCGCCGTGGAGTTGTGCATGGGATGTCTTTGGAACTTTTTGTCTCCAGCCGAGGCCAAAATTCAGCTGTTCCCCATCTCTAGCCCAGAAAGCAGGTACAACAACTTTTGTGGTGCCTTTCAGATGCCTACCAGAGCAATGTAAGAAATACTAAATAATTCCTTTCTGGCACCTTCTCTAGTGGAGTTGTGCATGCGGTGTGTTTGGAACATTTTGTCGCCAGCCGAGTCCAAAATTCATGGATTCCCCACCTCAGCCCAGAAAGCAGGTAGAACAAGTTTTGTGGTGCCTTTCATCTTCCTACCGCGGTAGTGTAAAAACTACGAAGAGAACTCCTTTCTGGCACCTTCCCACGTGAAGTTGTGCATGGGGTGTGTTTGAGACATTCTGTCACCAGCCGACTCCAAAATTCAGCATTTCCTAATCACATCCCAGAAATCAGGTAGAACAACTATTGTGGTGCCTTTCAGATGCCTCCAAAAGCAATTTAAAAACTACCAACAGATCTCGTTTCTGGCACCTTCGCCGGTGGAGTTGTGCATGGGGTGTGTTTGGAACATTTTGTACACCAGCCGAGACCAAAATTCAGCTGTTCCCCATCTCTAGCCCAGAAAACAGTTAGAACAACTTTTGTGGTGCCTTTCAGCCGCGTAGCGGAGCAATGTAAAAACTACCAGAGGGACTGCTGTCTGGCACCTTTCGCCGTGGAGTTGTGCATGGGATGTCTTTGGAACATTTTGTCTCCAGCCGAGGCCAAAATTCAGCGGTTTCCCATCTCTAGCCCAGAAAGCAGGTAGAACAACTTTTGTGGTGCCTTTCAGATGCCTACCAGAGCAATGTAAAAAATACTAAATAATTCCTTTCTGGCACCTTCTCTAGTGCAGTTGTGCATGGGCTTGTTTGGATCATTTTGTCGCCTGCCGAGTCCAAAATTCATGGATTCCCCACCTCAGCCCAGAAAGCAGGTAGAACAACTTTTGTGGTGCCTTTCAGATGCCTACCAGAGCAATGTAAGAAATACTAAATAATTCCTTTCTGGCACCTTCTCTAGTGGAGTTGTGCATGGGCTGTTTTTGGAACATTTTGTCGCCAGCCGAGTCCAAATTCATGGATTCCCCACCTCAGCCCAGAAAGCAGGTAGAAAAAGTTTTGTGGTGTCTTTCAAATGCCTACAAAGGTAGTGTAAGAACTACCAACAGAACTCCTTTCTGGCACCTTCCCACGTGGAGTTGTGCATGGGGTGTGTTTGGGACATTCTGTCACCAGCCGACTCCAAAATTCAGCATTTCCTAATCACATCCCAGAAATCAGGTAGAACAACTTTTGTGGTGCCTTTCCGCTGCCTCCAGAAGCAATTTAAAAACTACCAACAGAAGTCGTTTCTGGCACCTTCCCTGGTGGAGTTGTGCATGGGGTGTGTTTGGAAGTTTTTGCCACCATCCGAGGCCAAAGGTCAGCTGTTCCCCATCTCAGCCCAGAAAGAAGGTAGAACAACATTTGTCTTGCCTTTCAGCTGCCTACAGAAGCAATTTAAAAACTACCAAGAGAACTCCTGTCTGGCACCTTACCTGGTGTAGTTGTGCATTACGGTGTGTTTGGAACTTTTTGCCACCAGCCGAGACCAAAAGTCAGCGGTTCCCCACCTCAGTCCAGAAAGCCTGTAGAACAATTGTGGTGCCTTTCAGCTGCCTACAGAAGCAATTTAAAAACTACCAACAAAACTCCTGTCTGGCTCCTTCCCCGGTGGAGTTGTGCGTGGGGTGTGTTTGGAAGTTTTTGTCGCCAGCCGAGTCCAAAATTCATGGATTCCCCATCTCAGTCCAGAAAGCCTGTAGAACAACTTTTGTGGTGCCTTTCAGCCGCGTACCGGAGCAATGTAAAAACTACCAGAAGAACTCCTGTCTGGCACCTTTCGCCGTGGAGTTGTGCATGGGATGTCTTTGGAACATTTTGTCTCCAGCCGAGGCCAAAATTCAGCGGTTTCCCCATCTCTAGCCCAGAAAGCAGGTACAACAACTTTTGTGGTGCCTTTCAGATGCCTACCAGAGCAATGTAAGAAATACTAAATAATTCCTTTCTGGCACCTTCTCTAGTGGAGTTGTGCATTAGGGTGTCTTTGGAAGTTTTTGCCACCAGCCGCGGCCAAAGGTCAGCTGTTCCCCATCTCAGCCCAGAAAGCAGGTAGAACAACTTTTGTGGTGCCTTTCAGATGCCTCCAGAAGCAATTTAAAAACTACCAAGAGAACTCGTTTCTGGCTCCTTCCCCGGTGGAGTTGTGCATGGGGTTTGTTTGGAACTTTTTGCCACCATCCGAGGCCAAAGGTCAGCTGTTCCCCATCTCAGCCCAGAAAGCAGGTACAACAACTTATGTGATGCCTGTCAGATGCCTACCAGAGCAATGTAAGAAATACCAAATAATTCCTCTCTGGCACCTTCCCCGGTGGAGTTGTGCGTGGGGTGTGTTTGGAACATTTTGTCTCCAGCTGAGGCCGAAATTCAGCTGTTCCCCATCTCTAGCCCAGAAAGCAGGTAGAACAACATTTCTCGTGCCTTACGGCTGCCTCCAGAAGCAATTTAAAAACTACCAACAGAACACCTGTCTGGCACCTTACCTGGTGGAGTCGTGCATTAGGGTGTGTTTGGAACTTTTTGCCACCAGCCGAGACCAAAAGTCAGCGGTTCCCCACCTCAGTCCAGAAAGCCTGTAGAACAATTGTGGTGCCTTTCAGCTGCCTACAGAAGCAATTTAAAAACTACCAACAAAACTCCTGTCTGGCTCCTTCCCTGGTGGAGTTGTGCGTGGGGTGTGTTTGGAACTTTTTGTCGCCAGCCGAGTCCAAAATTCATGGATTCCCCATCTCAGTCCAGAAAGCCTGTAGAACAACTTTTGTGGTGCCTTTCAGCCGCGTACCGGAGCAATGTAAAAACTACCAGAAGAACTCCTGTCTGGCACCTTTCGCCGTGGAGTTGTGCATGGGATGTCTTTGGAACTTTTTGTCTCCAGCCGAGGCCAAAATTCAGCTGTTCCCCATCTCTAGCCCAGAAAGCAGGTACAACAACTTTTGTGGTGCCTTTCAGATGCCTACCAGAGCAATGTAAGAAATACTAAATAATTCCTTTCTGGCACCTTCTCTAGTGGAGTTGTGCATGCGGTGTGTTTGGAACATTTTGTCGCCAGCCGAGTCCAAAATTCATGGATTCCCCACCTCAGCCCAGAAAGCAGGTAGAACAAGTTTTGTGGTGCCTTTCATCTTCCTACCGGAGCAATGTAAAAACTACCAACTGAACTCCTTTCTGGCACCTTCCCACTTGAAGTTGTGCATGGGGTGTGTTTGGGACATTCTGTCACCAGCCGACTCCAAAATTCAGCATTTCCTAATCACATCCCAGAAATCAGGTAGAACAACTATTGTGGTGCCTTTCAGATGCCTCCAAAAGCAATTTAAAAACTACCAACAGATCTCGTTTCTGGCACCTTCGCCGGTGGAGTTGTGCATGGGGTGTGTTTGGAACATTTTGTACACCAGCCGAGACCAAAATTCAGCTGTTCCCCATCTCTAGCCCAGAAAACAGTTAGAACAACTTTTGTGGTGCCTTTCAGCCGCGTAGCGGAGCAATGTAAAAACTACCAGAGGGACTGCTGTCTGGCACCTTTCGCCGTGGAGTTGTGCATGGGATGTCTTTGGAACATTTTGTCTCCAGCCGAGGCCAAAATTCAGCGGTTTCCCATCTCTAGCCCAGAAAGCAGGTAGAACAACTTTTGTGGTGCCTTTCAGATGCCTACCAGAGCAATGTAAAAAATACTAAATAATTCCTTTCTGGCACCTTCTCTAGTGCAGTTGTGCATGGGCTTGTTTGGATCATTTTGTCGCCTGCCGAGTCCAAAATTCATGGATTCCCCACCTCAGCCCAGAAAGCAGGTAGAACAACTTTTGTGGTGCCTTTCAGATGCCTACCAGAGCAATGTAAGAAATACTAAATAATTCCTTTCTGGCACCTTCTCTAGTGGAGTTGTGCATGGGCTTGTTTGGAACATTTTGTCGCCAGCCGAGGCCAAAATTCAGGGATTCCCCACCTCAGCCCAGAAAGCAGGTAGAACAAGTTTTGTGGTGCCTGTCAGCTTCCTACCGGGGTGGTGTAAAAACTACCAACAGAACTCCTTTCTGGCACCTTCCCACGTGAAGTTGTGCATGGGGTGTGTTTGGGACATTCTGTCACCAGCCGACTCCAAAATTCAGCATTTCCTAATCACATCCCAGAAATCAGGTAGAACAACTTTTGTGGTGCCTTTCCGCTGCCTCCAGAAGCAATTTAAAAACTACCAACAGAAGTCGTTTCTGGCACCTTCCCCGGCGGAGTTGTGCGTGGGGTGTGTTTGGAACATTTTGTCACCATCCGAGTCCAAAATTCAGGGATTCTCCATCTCTAGCCCAGAAAGCAGGTAGAACACCTTTTGTGGCGAATTTCTAATGCCTACCATAGTAACGTAAAAACGACCAAAAGATTTCCTTTCTGGCACCTTCCCCGGTAGAGTTGGGCATGGGGTGTGTTTGGAACTTTTTGCCACCAGCCGAGTCCAAAATCAGCATTTCCTAATCACATCCCAGAAATCAGGTAGAACAACTATTGTGGTTCCTTTCAGATGCCTCCAGAAGCAATTTTAAAACTACCAAATGATCTCGTTTCTGGCACCTTTGCCGGTGGAGTTGTGTATGGGTTGTGTTTGGAACATTTTGTACACCAGCCGAGACCAAAATTCAGCTGTTCCCCATCTCTAGCCCAGAAAACAGTTAGAACAACTTTTGTGGTGCCTTTCAGCCGCGTAGCGGAGCAATGTAAAAACTACCAGAGGGACTGCTGTCTGGCACCTTTCGCCGTGGAGTTGTGCATGGGATGTCTTTGGAACATTTTGTCTCCAGCCGAGGCCAAAATTCAGCGGTTTCCCATCTCTAGCCCAGAAAGCAGGTAGAACAACTTTTGTGGTGCCTTTCAGATGCCTACCAGAGCAATGTAAAAAATACTAAATAATTCCTTTCTGGCACCTTCTCTAGTGCAGTTGTGCATGGGCTTGTTTGGATCATTTTGTCGCCTGCCGAGTCCAAAATTCATGGATTCCCCACCTCAGCCCAGAAAGCAGGTAGAACAACTTTTGTGGTGCCTTTCAGATGCCTACCAGAGCAATGTAAGAAATACTAAATAATTCCTTTCTGGCACCTTCTCTAGTGGAGTTGTGCATGGGCTTGTTTGGAACATTTTGTCGCCAGCCGAGGCCAAAATTCAGGGATTCCCCACCTCAGCCCAGAAAGCAGGTAGAACAAGTTTTGTGGTGCCTGTCAGCTTCCTACCGGGGTGGTGTAAAAACTACCAACAGAACTCCTTTCTGGCACCTTCCCACGTGAAGTTGTGCATGGGGTGTGTTTGGGACATTCTGTCACCAGCCGACTCCAAAATTCAGCATTTCCTAATCACATCCCAGAAATCAGGTAGAACAACTTTTGTGGTGCCTTTCCGCTGCCTCCAGAAGCAATTTAAAAACTACCAACAGAAGTCGTTTCTGGCACCTTCCCCGGCGGAGTTGTGCGTGGGGTGTGTTTGGAACATTTTGTCACCATCCGAGTCCAAAATTCAGGGATTCTCCATCTCTAGCCCAGAAAGCAGGTAGAACACCTTTTGTGGCGAATTTCTAATGCCTACCATAGTAACGTAAAAAACGACCAAAAGATTTCCTTTCTGGCACCTTCCCCGGTAGAGTTGGGCATGGGGTGTGTTTGGAACTTTTTGCCACCAGCCGAGTCCAAAATCAGCATTTCCTAATCACATCCCAGAAATCAGGTAGAACAACTATTGTGGTTCCTTTCAGATGCCTCCAGAAGCAATTTTAAAACTACCAAATGATCTCGTTTCTGGCACCTTTGCCGGTGGAGTTGTGTATGGGTTGTGTTTGGAACATTTTGTACACCAGCCGAGACCAAAATTCAGCTGTTCCCCATCTCAGCCCAGAAAGCAGGTACAACAACTTTTGTGGTGCCTATCAGCCGCGTACCGGAGCAATGTAAAAACTACCAAAAGAACTCCTGTCTGGCACCTTTCGCCGTGGAGTTGTGCATGGGATGTCTTTGGAACATTTTGTCTCCAGCCGAGACCAAAATTCAGCGGTTTCCCCATCTCTAGCCCAGAAAGCAGGTACAACAACTTTTGTGGTGCCTTTCAGATGCCTACCAGAGCAATGTAAGAAATACTAAATAATTCCTTTCTGGCACCTTCTCTAGTGGAGTTGTGCATTAGGGTGTCTTTGGAAGTTTTTGCACCCAGCCGCGGCCAAAGGTCAGCTGTTCCCCATCTCAGCCCAGAAAGCAGGTAGAACAACTTTTGTGGTGCCTTTCAGATGCCTCCAGAAGCAATTTAAAAACTACCAAGAGAACTCGTTTCTGGCTCCTTCCCCGGTGGAGTTGTGCATGGGGTTTGTTGGAACTTTTTGCCACCATCCGAGGCCAAAGGTCAGCTGTTCCCCATCTCAGCCCAGAAAGCAGGTACAACAACTTATGTGATGCCTGTCAGATGCCTACCAGAGCAATGTAAGAAATACCAAATAATTCCTCTCTGGCACCTTCCCCGGTGGAGTTGTGCGTGGGGTGTGTTTGGAACATTTTGTCTCCAGCTGAGGCCGAAATTCAGCTGTTCCCCATCTCTAGCCCAGAAAGCAGGTAGAACAACATTTCTCGTGCCTTACGGCTGCCTCCAGAAGCAATTTAAAAACTACCAACAGAACACCTGTCTGGCACCTTACCTGGTGGAGTCGTGCATTAGGGTGTGTTTGGAACTTTTTGCCACCAGCCGAGACCAAAAGTCAGCGGTTCCCCACCTCAGTCCAGAAAGCCTGTAGAACAATTGTGGTGCCTTTCAGCTGCCTACAGAAGCAATTTAAAAACTACCAACAAAACTCCTGTCTGGCTCCTTCCCTGGTGGAGTTGTGCGTGGGGTGTGTTTGGAACTTTTTGTCGCCAGCCGAGTCCAAAATTCATGGATTCCCCATCTCAGTCCAGAAAGCCTGTAGAACAACTTTTGTGGTGCCTTTCAGCCGCGTACCGGAGCAATGTAAAAACTACCAGAAGAACTCCTGTCTGGCACCTTTCGCCGTGGAGTTGTGCATGGGATGTCTTTGGAACTTTTTGTCTCCAGCCGAGGCCAAAATTCAGCTGTTCCCCATCTCTAGCCCAGAAAGCAGGTACAACAACTTTTGTGGTGCCTTTCAGATGCCTACCAGAGCAATGTAAGAAATACTAAATAATTCCTTTCTGGCACCTTCTCTAGTGGAGTTGTGCATGCGGTGTGTTTGGAACATTTTGTCGCCAGCCGAGTCCAAAATTCATGGATTCCCCACCTCAGCCCAGAAAGCAGGTAGAACAAGTTTTGTGGTGCCTTTCATCTTCCTACCGGGGTGGTGTAAAAACTACCAACAGAACTCCTTTCTGGCACCTTCCCACTTGAAGTTGTGCATGGGGTGTGTTTGGGACATTCTGTCACCAGCCGACTCCAAAATTCAGCATTTCCTAATCACATCCCAGAAATCAGGTAGAACAACTATTGTGGTGCCTTTCAGATGCCTCCAAAAGCAATTTAAAAACTACCAACAGATCTCGTTTCTGGCACCTTCGCCGGTGGAGTTGTGCATGGGGTGTGTTTGGAACATTTTGTACACCAGCCGAGACCAAAATTCAGCTGTTCCCCATCTCTAGCCCAGAAAACAGTTAGAACAACTTTTGTGGTGCCTTTCAGCCGCGTAGCGGAGCAATGTAAAAACTACCAGAGGGACTGCTGTCTGGCACCTTTCGCCGTGGAGTTGTGCATGGGATGTCTTTGGAACATTTTGTCTCCAGCCGAGGCCAAAATTCAGCGGTTTCCCATCTCTAGCCCAGAAAGCAGGTACAACAACTTTTGTGGTGCCTTTCAGATGCCTACCAGAGCAATGTAAAAAATACTAAATAATTCCTTTCTGGCACCTTCTCTAGTGCAGTTGTGCATGGGCTTGTTTGGATCATTTTGTCGCCTGCCGAGTCCAAAATTCATGGATTCCCCACCTCAGCCCAGAAAGCAGGTAGAACAACTTTTGTGGTGCCTTTCAGATGCCTACCAGAGCAATGTAAGAAATACTAAATAATTCCTTTCTGGCACCTTCTCTAGTGGAGTTGTGCATGGGCTTGTTTGGAACATTTTGTCGCCAGCCGAGGCCAAAATTCAGGGATTCCCCACCTCAGCCCAGAAAGCAGGTAGAACAAGTTTTGTGGTGCCTGTCAGCTTCCTACCGGGGTGGTGTAAAAACTACCAACAGAACTCCTTTCTGGCACCTTCCCACGTGAAGTTGTGCATGGGGTGTGTTTGGGACATTCTGTCACCAGCCGACTCCAAAATTCAGCATTTCCTAATCACATCCCAGAAATCAGGTAGAACAACTTTTGTGGTGCCTTTCCGCTGCCTCCAGAAGCAATTTAAAAACTACCAACAGAAGTCGTTTCTGGCACCTTCCCCGGCGGAGTTGTGCGTGGGGTGTGTTTGGAACATTTTGTCACCATCCGAGTCCAAAATTCAGGGATTCTCCATCTCTAGCCCAGAAAGCAGGTAGAACACCTTTTGTGGCGAATTTCTAATGCCTACCATAGTAACGTAAAAACGACCAAAAGATTTCCTTTCTGGCACCTTCCCCGGTAGAGTTGGGCATGGGGTGTGTTTGGAACTTTTTGCCACCAGCCGAGTCCAAAATCAGCATTTCCTAATCACATCCCAGAAATCAGGTAGAACAACTATTGTGGTTCCTTTCAGATGCCTCCAGAAGCAATTTTAAAACTACCAAATGATCTCGTTTCTGGCACCTTTGCCGGTGGAGTTGTGTATGGGTTGTGTTTGGAACATTTTGTACACCAGCCGAGACCAAAATTCAGCTGTTCCCCATCTCTAGCCCAGAAAACAGTTAGAACAACTTTTGTGGTGCCTTTCAGCCGCGTAGCGGAGCAATGTAAAAACTACCAGAGGGACTGCTGTCTGGCACCTTTCGCCGTGGAGTTGTGCATGGGATGTCTTTGGAACATTTTGTCTCCAGCCGAGGCCAAAATTCAGCAGTTTCCCATCTCTAGCCCAGAAAGCAGGTAGAACAACTTTTGTGGTGCCTTTCAGATGCCTACCAGAGCAATGTAAAAAATACTAAATAATTCCTTTCTGGCACCTTCTCTAGTGCAGTTGTGCATGGGCTTGTTTGGATCATTTTGTCGCCTGCCGAGTCCAAAATTCATGGATTCCCCACCTCAGCCCAGAAAGCAGGTAGAACAACTTTTGTGGTGCCTTTCAGATGCCTACCAGAGCAATGTAAGAAATACTAAATAATTCCTTTCTGGCACCTTCTCTAGTGGAGTTGTGCATGGGCTTGTTTGGAACATTTTGTCGCCAGCCGAGGCCAAAATTCATGGATTCCCCATCTCAGTCCAGAAAGCCTGTAGAACAACTTTTGTGGTGCCTTTCAGCCGCGTACCGGAGCAATGTAAAAACTACCAGAAGAACTCCTGTCTGGCACCTTTCGCCGTGGAGTTGTGCATGGGATGTCTTTGGAACTTTTTGTCTCCAGCCGAGGCCAAAATTCAGCTGTTCCCCATCTCTAGCCCAGAAAGCAGGTACAACAACTTTTGTGGTGCCTTTCAGATGCCTACCAGAGCAATGTAAGAAATACTAAATAATTCCTTTCTGGCACCTTCTCTAGTGGAGTTGTGCATGCGGTGTGTTTGGAACATTTTGTCGCCAGCCGAGTCCAAAATTCATGGATTCCCCACCTCAGCCCAGAAAGCAGGTAGAACAAGTTTTGTGGTGCCTTTCATCTTCCTACCGCGGTAGTGTAAAAACTACGAAGAGAACTCCTTTCTGGCACCTTCCCACGTGAAGTTGTGCATGGGGTGTGTTTGAGACATTCTGTCACCAGCCGACTCCAAAATTCAGCATTTCCTAATCACATCCCAGAAATCAGGTAGAACAACTATTGTGGTGCCTTTCAGATGCCTCCAAAAGCAATTTAAAAACTACCAACAGATCTCGTTTCTGGCACCTTCGCCGGTGGAGTTGTGCATGGGGTGTGTTTGGAACATTTTGTACACCAGCCGAGACCAAAATTCAGCTGTTCCCCATCTCTAGCCCAGAAAACAGTTAGAACAACTTTTGTGGTGCCTTTCAGCCGCGTAGCGGAGCAATGTAAAAACTACCAGAGGGACTGCTGTCTGGCACCTTTCGCCGTGGAGTTGTGCATGGGATGTCTTTGGAACATTTTGTCTCCAGCCGAGGCCAAAATTCAGCGGTTTCCCATCTCTAGCCCAGAAAGCAGGTAGAACAACTTTTGTGGTGCCTTTCAGATGCCTACCAGAGCAATGTAAAAAATACTAAATAATTCCTTTCTGGCACCTTCTCTAGTGCAGTTGTGCATGGGCTTGTTTGGATCATTTTGTCGCCTGCCGAGTCCAAAATTCATGGATTCCCCACCTCAGCCCAGAAAGCAGGTAGAACAACTTTTGTGGTGCCTTTCAGATGCCTACCAGAGCAATGTAAGAAATACTAAATAATTCCTTTCTGGCACCTTCTCTAGTGGAGTTGTGCATGGGCTGTTTTTGGAACATTTTGTCGCCAGCCGAGTCCAAATTCATGGATTCCCCACCTCAGCCCAGAAAGCAGGTAGAAAAAGTTTTGTGGTGTCTTTCAAATGCCTACAAAGGTAGTGTAAGAACTACCAACAGAACTCCTTTCTGGCACCTTCCCACGTGGAGTTGTGCATGGGGTGTGTTTGGGACATTCTGTCACCAGCCGACTCCAAAATTCAGCATTTCCTAATCACATCCCAGAAATCAGGTAGAACAACTTTTGTGGTGCCTTTCCGCTGCCTCCAGAAGCAATTTAAAAACTACCAACAGAAGTCGTTTCTGGCACCTTCCCCGGCGGAGTTGTGCGTGGGGTGTGTTTGGAACATTTTGTCACCATCCGAGTCCAAAATTCAGGGATTCTCCATCTCTAGCCCAGAAAGCAGGTAGAACACCTTTTGTGGCGAATTTCTAATGCCTACCATAGTAACGTAAAAACGACCAAAAGATTTCCTTTCTGGCACCTTCCCCGGTAGAGTTGGGCATGGGGTGTGTTTGGAACTTTTTGCCACCAGCCGAGTCCAAAATCAGCATTTCCTAATCACATCCCAGAAATCAGGTAGAACAACTATTGTGGTTCCTTTCAGATGCCTCCAGAAGCAATTTTAAAACTACCAAATGATCTCGTTTCTGGCACCTTTGCCGGTGGAGTTGTGTATGGGTTGTGTTTGGAACATTTTGTACACCAGCCGAGACCAAAATTCAGCTGTTCCCCATCTCTAGCCCAGAAAACAGTTAGAACAACTTTTGTGGTGCCTTTCAGCCGCGTAGCGGAGCAATGTAAAAACTACCAGAGGGACTGCTGTCTGGCACCTTTCGCCGTGGAGTTGTGCATGGGATGTCTTTGGAACATTTTGTCTCCAGCCGAGGCCAAAATTCAGCGGTTTCCCATCTCTAGCCCAGAAAGCAGGTAGAACAACTTTTGTGGTGCCTTTCAGATGCCTACCAGAGCAATGTAAAAAATACTAAATAATTCCTTTCTGGCACCTTCTCTAGTGCAGTTGTGCATGGGCTTGTTTGGATCATTTTGTCGCCTGCCGAGTCCAAAATTCATGGATTCCCCACCTCAGCCCAGAAAGCAGGTAGAACAACTTTTGTGGTGCCTTTCAGATGCCTACCAGAGCAATGTAAGAAATACTAAATAATTCCTTTCTGGCACCTTCTCTAGTGGAGTTGTGCATGGGCTTGTTTGGAACATTTTGTCGCCAGCCGAGGCCAAAATTCAGGGATTCCCCACCTCAGCCCAGAAAGCAGGTAGAACAAGTTTTGTGGTGCCTGTCAGCTTCCTACCGGGGTGGTGTAAAAACTACCAACAGAACTCCTTTCTGGCACCTTCCCACGTGAAGTTGTGCATGGGGTGTGTTTGGGACATTCTGTCACCAGCCGACTCCAAAATTCAGCATTTCCTAATCACATCCCAGAAATCAGGTAGAACAACTTTTGTGGTGCCTTTCCGCTGCCTCCAGAAGCAATTTAAAAACTACCAACAGAAGTCGTTTCTGGCACCTTCCCCGGCGGAGTTGTGCGTGGGGTGTGTTTGGAACATTTTGTCACCATCCGAGTCCAAAATTCAGGGATTCTCCATCTCTAGCCCAGAAAGCAGGTAGAACACCTTTTGTGGCGAATTTCTAATGCCTACCATAGTAACGTAAAAACGACCAAAAGATTTCCTTTCTGGCACCTTCCCCGGTAGAGTTGGGCATGGGGTGTGTTTGGAACTTTTTGCCACCAGCCGAGTCCAAAATCAGCATTTCCTAATCACATCCCAGAAATCAGGTAGAACAACTATTGTGGTTCCTTTCAGATGCCTCCAGAAGCAATTTTAAAACTACCAAATGATCTCGTTTCTGGCACCTTTGCCGGTGGAGTTGTGTATGGGTTGTGTTTGGAACATTTTGTACACCAGCCGAGACCAAAATTCAGCTGTTCCCCATCTCAGCCCAGAAAGCAGGTACAACAACTTTTGTGGTGCCTATCAGCCGCGTACCGGAGCAATGTAAAAACTACCAAAAGAACTCCTGTCTGGCACCTTTCGCCGTGGAGTTGTGCATGGGATGTCTTTGGAACATTTTGTCTCCAGCCGAGACCAAAATTCAGCGGTTTCCCCATCTCTAGCCCAGAAAGCAGGTACAACAACTTTTGTGGTGCCTTTCAGATGCCTACCAGAGCAATGTAAGAAATACTAAATAATTCCTTTCTGGCACCTTCTCTAGTGGAGTTGTGCATTAGGGTGTCTTTGGAAGTTTTTGCCACCAGCCGCGGCCAAAGGTCAGCTGTTCCCCATCTCAGCCCAGAAAGCAGGTAGAACAACTTTTGTGGTGCCTTTCAGATGCCTCCAGAAGCAATTTAAAAACTACCAAGAGAACTCGTTTCTGGCTCCTTCCCCGGTGGAGTTGTGCATGGGGTTTGTTTGGAACTTTTTGCCACCATCCGAGGCCAAAGGTCAGCTGTTCCCCATCTCAGCCCAGAAAGCAGGTACAACAACTTATGTGATGCCTGTCAGATGCCTACCAGAGCAATGTAAGAAATACCAAATAATTCCTCTCTGGCACCTTCCCCGGTGGAGTTGTGCGTGGGGTGTGTTTGGAACATTTTGTCTCCAGCTGAGGCCGAAATTCAGCTGTTCCCCATCTCTAGCCCAGAAAGCAGGTAGAACAACATTTCTCGTGCCTTACGGCTGCCTCCAGAAGCAATTTAAAAACTACCAACAGAACACCTGTCTGGCACCTTACCTGGTGGAGTCGTGCATTAGGGTGTGTTTGGAACTTTTTGCCACCAGCCGAGACCAAAAGTCAGCGGTTCCCCACCTCAGTCCAGAAAGCCTGTAGAACAATTGTGGTGCCTTTCAGCTGCCTACAGAAGCAATTTAAAAACTACCAACAAAACTCCTGTCTGGCTCCTTCCCTGGTGGAGTTGTGCGTGGGGTGTGTTTGGAACTTTTTGTCGCCAGCCGAGTCCAAAATTCATGGATTCCCCATCTCAGTCCAGAAAGCCTGTAGAACAACTTTTGTGGTGCCTTTCAGCCGCGTACCGGAGCAATGTAAAAACTACCAGAAGAACTCCTGTCTGGCACCTTTCGCCGTGGAGTTGTGCATGGGATGTCTTTGGAACTTTTTGTCTCCAGCCGAGGCCAAAATTCAGCTGTTCCCCATCTCTAGCCCAGAAAGCAGGTACAACAACTTTTGTGGTGCCTTTCAGATGCCTACCAGAGCAATGTAAGAAATACTAAATAATTCCTTTCTGGCACCTTCTCTAGTGGAGTTGTGCATGCGGTGTGTTTGGAACATTTTGTCGCCAGCCGAGTCCAAAATTCATGGATTCCCCACCTCAGCCCAGAAAGCAGGTAGAACAAGTTTTGTGGTGCCTTTCATCTTCCTACCGCGGTAGTGTAAAAACTACGAAGAGAACTCCTTTCTGGCACCTTCCCACGTGAAGTTGTGCATGGGGTGTGTTTGAGACATTCTGTCACCAGCCGACTCCAAAATTCAGCATTTCCTAATCACATCCCAGAAATCAGGTAGAACAACTATTGTGGTGCCTTTCAGATGCCTCCAAAAGCAATTTAAAAACTACCAACAGATCTCGTTTCTGGCACCTTCGCCGGTGGAGTTGTGCATGGGGTGTGTTTGGAACATTTTGTACACCAGCCGAGACCAAAATTCAGCTGTTCCCCATCTCTAGCCCAGAAAACAGTTAGAACAACTTTTGTGGTGCCTTTCAGCCGCGTAGCGGAGCAATGTAAAAACTACCAGAGGGACTGCTGTCTGGCACCTTTCGCCGTGGAGTTGTGCATGGGATGTCTTTGGAACATTTTGTCTCCAGCCGAGGCCAAAATTCAGCGGTTTCCCATCTCTAGCCCAGAAAGCAGGTAGAACAACTTTTGTGGTGCCTTTCAGATGCCTACCAGAGCAATGTAAAAAATACTAAATAATTCCTTTCTGGCACCTTCTCTAGTGCAGTTGTGCATGGGCTTGTTTGGATCATTTTGTCGCCTGCCGAGTCCAAAATTCATGGATTCCCCACCTCAGCCCAGAAAGCAGGTAGAAAAAGTTTTGTGGTGTCTTTCAAATGCCTACAAAGGTAGTGTAAGAACTACCAACAGAACTCCTTTCTGGCACCTTCCCACGTGGAGTTGTGCATGGGGTGTGTTTGGGACATTCTGTCACCAGCCGACTCCAAAATTCAGCATTTCCTAATCACATCCCAGAAATCAGGTAGAACAACTTTTGTGGTGCCTTTCCGCTGCCTCCAGAAGCAATTTAAAAACTACCAACAGAAGTCGTTTCTGGCACCTTCCCTGGTGGAGTTGTGCATGGGGTGTGTTTGGAAGTTTTTGCCACCATCCGAGGCCAAAGGTCAGCTGTTCCCCATCTCAGCCCAGAAAGAAGGTAGAACAACATTTGTCTTGCCTTTCAGCTGCCTACAGAAGCAATTTAAAAACTACCAAGAGAACTCCTGTCTGGCACCTTACCTGGTGTAGTTGTGCATTACGGTGTGTTTGGAACTTTTTGCCACCAGCCGAGACCAAAAGTCAGCGGTTCCCCACCTCAGTCCAGAAAGCCTGTAGAACAATTGTGGTGCCTTTCAGCTGCCTACAGAAGCAATTTAAAAACTACCAACAAAACTCCTGTCTGGCTCCTTCCCCGGTGGAGTTGTGCGTGGGGTGTGTTTGGAAGTTTTTGTCGCCAGCCGAGTCCAAAATTCATGGATTCCCCATCTCAGTCCAGAAAGCCTGTAGAACAACTTTTGTGGTGCCTTTCAGCCGCGTACCGGAGCAATGTAAAAACTACCAGAAGAACTCCTGTCTGGCACCTTTCGCCGTGGAGTTGTGCATGGGATGTCTTTGGAACATTTTGTCTCCAGCCGAGGCCAAAATTCAGCGGTTTCCCCATCTCTAGCCCAGAAAGCAGGTACAACAACTTTTGTGGTGCCTTTCAGATGCCTACCAGAGCAATGTAAGAAATACTAAATAATTCCTTTCTGGCACCTTCTCTAGTGGAGTTGTGCATTAGGGTGTCTTTGGAAGTTTTTGCCACCAGCCGCGGCCAAAGGTCAGCTGTTCCCCATCTCAGCCCAGAAAGCAGGTAGAACAACTTTTGTGGTGCCTTTCAGATGCCTCCAGAAGCAATTTAAAAACTACCAAGAGAACTCGTTTCTGGCTCCTTCCCCGGTGGAGTTGTGCATGGGGTTTGTTTGGAACTTTTTGCCACCATCCGAGGCCAAAGGTCAGCTGTTCCCCATCTCAGCCCAGAAAGCAGGTACAACAACTTATGTGATGCCTGTCAGATGCCTACCAGAGCAATGTAAGAAATACCAAATAATTCCTCTCTGGCACCTTCCCCGGTGGAGTTGTGCGTGGGGTGTGTTTGGAACATTTTGTCTCCAGCTGAGGCCGAAATTCAGCTGTTCCCCATCTCTAGCCCAGAAAGCAGGTAGAACAACATTTCTCGTGCCTTACGGCTGCCTCCAGAAGCAATTTAAAAACTACCAACAGAACACCTGTCTGGCACCTTACCTGGTGGAGTCGTGCATTAGGGTGTGTTTGGAACTTTTTGCCACCAGCCGAGACCAAAAGTCAGCGGTTCCCCACCTCAGTCCAGAAAGCCTGTAGAACAATTGTGGTGCCTTTCAGCTGCCTACAGAAGCAATTTAAAAACTACCAACAAAACTCCTGTCTGGCTCCTTCCCTGGTGGAGTTGTGCGTGGGGTGTGTTTGGAACTTTTTGTCGCCAGCCGAGTCCAAAATTCATGGATTCCCCATCTCAGTCCAGAAAGCCTGTAGAACAACTTTTGTGGTGCCTTTCAGCCGCGTACCGGAGCAATGTAAAAACTACCAGAAAAACTCCTGTCTGGCACCTTTCGCCGTGGAGTTGTGCATGGGATGTCTTTGGAACTTTTTGTCTCCAGCCGAGGCCAAAATTCAGCTGTTCCCCATCTCTAGCCCAGAAAGCAGGTAGAACAACTTTTGTGGTGCCTTTCAGATGCCTACCAGAGCAATGTAAGAAATACTAAATAATTCCTTTCTGGCACCTTCTCTAGTGGAGTTGTGCATGCGGTGTGTTTGGAACATTTTGTCGCCAGCCGAGTCCAAAATTCATGTATTCTCCACCTCAGCCCAGAAAGCAGGTAGAACAAGTTTTGTGGTGCCTTTCATCTTCCTACCGGAGCAATGTAAAAACTACCAACTGAACTCCTTTCTGGCACCTTCCCACTTGAAGTTGTGCATGGGGTGTGTTTGGGACATTCTGTCACCAGCCGACTCCAAAATTCAGCATTTCCTAATCACATCCCAGAAATCAGGTAGAACAACTATTGTGGTGCCTTTCAGATGCCTCCAAAAGCAATTTAAAAACTACCAACAGATCTCGTTTCTGGCACCTTCGCCGGTGGAGTTGTGCATGGGGTGTGTTTGGAACATTTTGTACACCAGCCGAGACCAAAATTCAGCTGTTCCCCATCTCTAGCCCAGAAAACAGTTAGAACAACTTTTGTGGTGCCTTTCAGCCGCGTAGCGGAGCAATGTAAAAACTACCAGAGGGACTGCTGTCTGGCACCTTTCGCCGTGGAGTTGTGCATGGGATGTCTTTGGAACATTTTGTCTCCAGCCGAGGCCAAAATTCAGCAGTTTCCCATCTCTAGCCCAGAAAGCAGGTAGAACAACTTTTGTGGTGCCTTTCAGATGCCTACCAGAGCAATGTAAAAAATACTAAATAATTCCTTTCTGGCACCTTCTCTAGTGCAGTTGTGCATGGGCTTGTTTGGATCATTTTGTCGCCTGCCGAGTCCAAAATTCATGGATTCCCCACCTCAGCCCAGAAAGCAGGTAGAACAACTTTTGTGGTGCCTTTCAGATGCCTACCAGAGCAATGTAAGAAATACTAAATAATTCCTTTCTGGCACCTTCTCTAGTGGAGTTGTGCATGGGCTTGTTTGGAACATTTTGTCGCCAGCCGAGGCCAAAATTCAGGGATTCCCCACCTCAGCCCAGAAAGCAGGTAGAACAAGTTTTGTGGTGCCTGTCAGCTTCCTACCGGGGTGGTGTAAAAACTACCAACAGAACTCCTTTCTGGCACCTTCCCACGTGAAGTTGTGCATGGGGTGTGTTTGGGACATTCTGTCACCAGCCGACTCCAAAATTCAGCATTTCCTAATCACATCCCAGAAATCAGGTAGAACAACTTTTGTGGTGCCTTTCCGCTGCCTCCAGAAGCAATTTAAAAACTACCAACAGAAGTCGTTTCTGGCACCTTCCCCGGCGGAGTTGTGCGTGGGGTGTGTTTGGAACATTTTGTCACCATCCGAGTCCAAAATTCAGGGATTCTCCATCTCTAGCCCAGAAAGCAGGTAGAACACCTTTTGTGGCGAATTTCTAATGCCTACCATAGTAACGTAAAAACGACCAAAAGATTTCCTTTCTGGCACCTTCCCCGGTAGAGTTGGGCATGGGGTGTGTTTGGAACTTTTTGCCACCAGCCGAGTCCAAAATCAGCATTTCCTAATCACATCCCAGAAATCAGGTAGAACAACTATTGTGGTTCCTTTCAGATGCCTCCAGAAGCAATTTTAAAACTACCAAATGATCTCGTTTCTGGCACCTTTGCCGGTGGAGTTGTGTATGGGTTGTGTTTGGAACATTTTGTACACCAGCCGAGACCAAAATTCAGCTGTTCCCCATCTCTAGCCCAGAAAACAGTTAGAACAACTTTTGTGGTGCCTTTCAGCCGCGTAGCGGAGCAATGTAAAAACTACCAGAGGGACTGCTGTCTGGCACCTTTCGCCGTGGAGTTGTGCATGGGATGTCTTTGGAACATTTTGTCTCCAGCCGAGGCCAAAATTCAGCGGTTTCCCATCTCTAGCCCAGAAAGCAGGTAGAACAACTTTTGTGGTGCCTTTCAGATGCCTACCAGAGCAATGTAAAAAATACTAAATAATTCCTTTCTGGCACCTTCTCTAGTGCAGTTGTGCATGGGCTTGTTTGGATCATTTTGTCGCCTGCCGAGTCCAAAATTCATGGATTCCCCACCTCAGCCCAGAAAGCAGGTAGAACAACTTTTGTGGTGCCTTTCAGATGCCTACCAGAGCAATGTAAGAAATACTAAATAATTCCTTTCTGGCACCTTCTCTAGTGGAGTTGTGCATGGGCTTGTTTGGAACATTTTGTCGCCAGCCGAGGCCAAAATTCAGGGATTCCCCACCTCAGCCCAGAAAGCAGGTAGAACAAGTTTTGTGGTGCCTGTCAGCTTCCTACCGGGGTGGTGTAAAAACTACCAACAGAACTCCTTTCTGGCACCTTCCCACGTGAAGTTGTGCATGGGGTGTGTTTGGGACATTCTGTCACCAGCCGACTCCAAAATTCAGCATTTCCTAATCACATCCCAGAAATCAGGTAGAACAACTTTTGTGGTGCCTTTCCGCTGCCTCCAGAAGCAATTTAAAAACTACCAACAGAAGTCGTTTCTGGCACCTTCCCTGGTGGAGTTGTGCATGGGGTGTGTTTGGAAGTTTTTGCCACCATCCGAGGCCAAAGGTCAGCTGTTCCCCATCTCAGCCCAGAAAGAAGGTAGAACACCTTTTGTGGCGAATTTCTAATGCCTACCATAGTAACGTAAAAACGACCAAAAGATTTCCTTTCTGGCACCTTCCCCGGTAGAGTTGGGCATGGGGTGTGTTTGGAACTTTTTGCCACCAGCCGAGTCCAAAATCAGCATTTCCTAATCACATCCCAGAAATCAGGTAGAACAACTATTGTGGTTCCTTTCAGATGCCTCCAGAAGCAATTTTAAAACTACCAAATGATCTCGTTTCTGGCACCTTTGCCGGTGGAGTTGTGTATGGGTTGTGTTTGGAACATTTTGTACACCAGCCGAGACCAAAATTCAGCTGTTCCCCATCTCTAGCCCAGAAAGCAGGTAGAACAACTTTTGTGGTGCCTATCAGCCGCGTACCGGAGCAATGTAAAAACTACCAAAAGAACTCCTGTCTGGCACCTTTCGCCGTGGAGTTGTGCATGGGATGTCTTTGGAACATTTTGTCTCCAGCCGAGGCCAAAATTCAGCGGTTTCCCCATCTCTAGCCCAGAAAGCAGGTACAACAACTTTTGTGGTGCCTTTCAGATGCCTACCAGAGCAATGTAAGAAATACTAAATAATTCCTTTCTGGCACCTTCTCTAGTGGAGTTGTGCATTAGGGTGTCTTTGGAAGTTTTTGCCACCAGCCGCGGCCAAAGGTCAGCTGTTCCCCATCTCAGCCCAGAAAGCAGGTAGAACAACTTTTGTGGTGCCTTTCAGATGCCTCCAGAAGCAATTTAAAAACTACCAAGAGAACTCGTTTCTGGCTCCTTCCCCGGTGGAGTTGTGCATGGGGTTTGTTTGGAACTTTTTGCCACCATCCGAGGCCAAAGGTCAGCTGTTCCCCATCTCAGCCCAGAAAGCAGGTACAACAACTTATGTGATGCCTGTCAGATGCCTACCAGAGCAATGTAAGAAATACCAAATAATTCCTCTCTGGCACCTTCCCCGGTGGAGTTGTGCGTGGGGTGTGTTTGGAACATTTTGTCTCCAGCTGAGGCCGAAATTCAGCTGTTCCCCATCTCTAGCCCAGAAAGCAGGTAGAACAACATTTCTCGTGCCTTACGGCTGCCTCCAGAAGCAATTTAAAAACTACCAACAGAACACCTGTCTGGCACCTTACCTGGTGGAGTCGTGCATTAGGGTGTGTTTGGAACTTTTTGCCACCAGCCGAGACCAAAAGTCAGCGGTTCCCCACCTCAGTCCAGAAAGCCTGTAGAACAATTGTGGTGCCTTTCAGCTGCCTACAGAAGCAATTTAAAAACTACCAACAAAACTCCTGTCTGGCTCCTTCCCTGGTGGAGTTGTGCGTGGGGTGTGTTTGGAACTTTTTGTCGCCAGCCGAGTCCAAAATTCATGGATTCCCCATCTCAGTCCAGAAAGCCTGTAGAACAACTTTTGTGGTGCCTTTCAGCCGCGTACCGGAGCAATGTAAAAACTACCAGAAGAACTCCTGTCTGGCACCTTTCGCCGTGGAGTTGTGCATGGGATGTCTTTGGAACTTTTTGTCTCCAGCCGAGGCCAAAATTCAGCTGTTCCCCATCTCTAGCCCAGAAAGCAGGTAGAACAACTTTTGTGGTGCCTTTCAGATGCCTACCAGAGCAATGTAAGAAATACTAAATAATTCCTTTCTGGCACCTTCTCTAGTGGAGTTGTGCATGCGGTGTGTTTGGAACATTTTGTCGCCAGCCGAGTCCAAAATTCATGGATTCCCCACCTCAGCCCAGAAAGCAGGTAGAACAAGTTTTGTGGTGCCTTTCATCTTCCTACCGCGGTAGTGTAAAAACTACGAAGAGAACTCCTTTCTGGCACCTTCCCACGTGAAGTTGTGCATGGGGTGTGTTTGGGACATTCTGTCACCAGCCGACTCCAAAATTCAGCATTTCCTAATCACATCCCAGAAATCAGGTAGAACAACTATTGTGGTGCCTTTCAGATGCCTACCAGAGCAATGTAAGAAATACTAAATAATTCCTTTCTGGCACCTTCTCTAGTGGAGTTGTGCATGGGCTTGTTTGGAACATTTTGTCGCCAGCCGAGGCCAAAATTCAGGGATTCCCCACCTCAGCCCAGAAAGCAGGTAGAACAAGTTTTGTGGTGCCTGTCAGCTTCCTACCGGGGTGGTGTAAAAACTACCAACAGAACTCCTTTCTGGCACCTTCCCACGTGAAGTTGTGCATGGGGTGTGTTTGGGACATTCTGTCACCAGCCGACTCCAAAATTCAGCATTTCCTAATCACATCCCAGAAATCAGGTAGAACAACTTTTGTGGTGCCTTTCCGCTGCCTCCAGAAGCAATTTAAAAACTACCAACAGAAGTCGTTTCTGGCACCTTCCCTGGTGGAGTTGTGCATGGGGTGTGTTTGGAAGTTTTTGCCACCATCCGAGGCCAAAGGTCAGCTGTTCCCCATCTCAGCCCAGAAAGAAGGTAGAACACCTTTTGTGGCGAATTTCTAATGCCTACCATAGTAACGTAAAAACGACCAAAAGATTTCCTTTCTGGCACCTTCCCCGGTAGAGTTGGGCATGGGGTGTGTTTGGAACTTTTTGCCACCAGCCGAGTCCAAAATCAGCATTTCCTAATCACATCCCAGAAATCAGGTAGAACAACTATTGTGGTTCCTTTCAGATGCCTCCAGAAGCAATTTTAAAACTACCAAATGATCTCGTTTCTGGCACCTTTGCCGGTGGAGTTGTGTATGGGTTGTGTTTGGAACATTTTGTACACCAGCCGAGACCAAAATTCAGCTGTTCCCCATCTCTAGCCCAGAAAGCAGGTAGAACAACTTTTGTGGTGCCTTTCAGCCGCGTACCGGAGCAATGTAAAAACTACCAAAAGAACTCCTGTCTGGCACCTTTCGCCGTGGAGTTGTGCATGGGATGTCTTTGGAACATTTTGTCTCCAGCCGAGGCCAAAATTCAGCGGTTTCCCCATCTCTAGCCCAGAAAGCAGGTACAACAACTTTTGTGGTGCCTTTCAGATGCCTACCAGAGCAATGTAAGAAATACTAAATAATTCCTTTCTGGCACCTTCTCTAGTGGAGTTGTGCATTAGGGTGTCTTTGGAAGTTTTTGCCACCAGCCGCGGCCAAAGGTCAGCTGTTCCCCATCTCAGCCCAGAAAGCAGGTAGAACAACTTTTGTGGTGCCTTTCAGATGCCTCCAGAAGCAATTTAAAAACTACCAAGAGAACTCGTTTCTGGCTCCTTCCCCGGTGGAGTTGTGCATGGGGTTTGTTTGGAACTTTTTGCCACCATCCGAGGCCAAAGGTCAGCTGTTCCCCATCTCAGCCCAGAAAGCAGGTACAACAACTTATGTGATGCCTGTCAGATGCCTACCAGAGCAATGTAAGAAATACCAAATAATTCCTCTCTGGCACCTTCCCCGGTGGAGTTGTGCGTGGGGTGTGTTTGGAACATTTTGTCTCCAGCTGAGGCCGAAATTCAGCTGTTCCCCATCTCTAGCCCAGAAAGCAGGTAGAACAACATTTCTCGTGCCTTACGGCTGCCTCCAGAAGCAATTTAAAAACTACCAACAGAACACCTGTCTGGCACCTTACCTGGTGGAGTCGTGCATTAGGGTGTGTTTGGAACTTTTTGCCACCAGCCGAGACCAAAAGTCAGCGGTTCCCCACCTCAGTCCAGAAAGCCTGTAGAACAATTGTGGTGCCTTTCAGCTGCCTACAGAAGCAATTTAAAAACTACCAACAAAACTCCTGTCTGGCTCCTTCCCTGGTGGAGTTGTGCGTGGGGTGTGTTTGGAACTTTTTGTCGCCAGCCGAGTCCAAAATTCATGGATTCCCCATCTCAGTCCAGAAAGCCTGTAGAACAACTTTTGTGGTGCCTTTCAGCCGCGTACCGGAGCAATGTAAAAACTACCAGAAGAACTCCTGTCTGGCACCTTTCGCCGTGGAGTTGTGCATGGGATGTCTTTGGAACTTTTTGTCTCCAGCCGAGGCCAAAATTCAGCTGTTCCCCATCTCTAGCCCAGAAAGCAGGTAGAACAACTTTTGTGGTGCCTTTCAGATGCCTACCAGAGCAATGTAAGAAATACTAAATAATTCCTTTCTGGCACCTTCTCTAGTGGAGTTGTGCATGCGGTGTGTTTGGAACATTTTGTCGCCAGCCGAGTCCAAAATTCATGGATTCCCCACCTCAGCCCAGAAAGCAGGTAGAACAAGTTTTGTGGTGCCTTTCATCTTCCTACCGCGGTAGTGTAAAAACTACGAAGAGAACTCCTTTCTGGCACCTTCCCACGTGAAGTTGTGCATGGGGTGTGTTTGGGACATTCTGTCACCAGCCGACTCCAAAATTCAGCATTTCCTAATCACATCCCAGAAATCAGGTAGAACAACTATTGTGGTGCCTTTCAGATGCCTACAGAAGCAATTTAAAAACTACCAACAGATCTCGTTTCTGGCACCTTCGCCGGTGGAGTTGTGCATGGGGTGTGTTTGGAACATTTTGTACACCAGCCGAGACCAAAATTCAGCTGTTCCCCATCTCTAGCCCAGAAAACAGTTAGAACAACTTTTGTGGTGCCTTTCAGCCGCGTAGCGGAGCAATGTAAAAACTACCAGAGGGACTGCTGTCTGGCACCTTTCGCCGTGGAGTTGTGCATGGGATGTCTTTGGAACATTTTGTCTCCAGCCGAGGCCAAAATTCAGCGGTTTCCCATCTCTAGCCCAGAAAGCAGGTAGAACAACTTTTGTGGTGCCTTTCAGATGCCTACCAGAGCAATGTAAAAAATACTAAATAATTCCTTTCTGGCACCTTCTCTAGTGCAGTTGTGCATGGGCTTGTTTGGATCATTTTGTCGCCTGCCGAGTCCAAAATTCATGGATTCCCCACCTCAGCCCAGAAAGCAGGTAGAACAACTTTTGTGGTGCCTTTCAGATGCCTACCAGAGCAATGTAAGAAATACTAAATAATTCCTTTCTGGCACCTTCTCTAGTGGAGTTGTGCATGGGCTGTTTTTGGAACATTTTGTCGCCAGCCGAGTCCAAATTCATGGATTCCCCACCTCAGCCCAGAAAGCAGGTAGAAAAAGTTTTGTGGTGTCTTTCAAATGCCTACAAAGGTAGTGTAAGAACTACCAACAGAACTCCTTTCTGGCACCTTCCCACGTGGAGTTGTGCATGGGGTGTGTTTGGGACATTCTGTCACCAGCCGACTCCAAAATTCAGCATTTCCTAATCACATCCCAGAAATCAGGTAGAACAACTTTTGTGGTGCCTTTCCGCTGCCTCCAGAAGCAATTTAAAAACTACCAACAGAAGTCGTTTCTGGCACCTTCCCTGGTGGAGTTGTGCATGGGGTGTGTTTGGAAGTTTTTGCCACCATCCGAGGCCAAAGGTCAGCTGTTCCCCATCTCAGCCCAGAAAGAAGGTAGAACAACATTTGTCTTGCCTTTCAGCTGCCTACAGAAGCAATTTAAAAACTACCAAGAGAACTCCTGTCTGGCACCTTACCTGGTGTAGTTGTGCATTACGGTGTGTTTGGAACTTTTTGCCACCAGCCGAGACCAAAAGTCAGCGGTTCCCCACCTCAGCGCAGAAAGCCTGTAGAACAATTGTGGTGCCTTTCAGCTGCCTACAGAAGCAATTTAAAAACTACCAACAAAACTCCTGTCTGGCTCCTTCCCCGGTGGAGTTGTGCGTGGGGTGTGTTTGGAAGTTTTTGTCGCCAGCCGAGTCCAAAATTCATGGATTCCCCATCTCAGTCCAGAAAGCCTGTAGAACAACTTTTGTGGTGCCTTTCAGCCGCGTACCGGAGCAATGTAAAAACTACCAGAAGAACTCCTGTCTGGCACCTTCCGCCGTGGAGTTTTGCATGGGATGTCTTTGGAACATTTTGTCTCCAGCCGAGGCCAAAATTCAGCGGTTTCCCCACCTCTAGCCCAGAAAGCAGGTACAACAACTTTTGTGGTGCCTTTCAGATGCCTACCAGAGCAATGTAAGAAATACTAAATAATTCCTTTCTGGCACCTTCTCTAGTGGAGTTGTGCATTAGGGTGTCTTTGGAAGTTTTTGCCACCAGCCGCGGCCAAAGGTCAGCTGTTCCCCATCTCAGCCCAGAAAGCAGGTAGAACAACTTTTGTGGTGCCTTTCAGATGCCTCCAGAAGCAATTTAAAAACTACCAAGAGAACTCGTTTCTGGCTCCTTCCCCGGTGGAGTTGTGCATGGGGTTTGTTTGGAACTTTTTGCCACCATCCGAGGCCAAAGGTCAGCTGTTCCCCATCTCAGCCCAGAAAGCAGGTACAACAACTTATGTGATGCCTGTCAGATGCCTACCAGAGCAATGTAAGAAATACCAAATAATTCCTCTCTGGCACCTTCCCCGGTGGAGTTGTGCGTGGGGTGTGTTTGGAACATTTTGTCTCCAGCTGAGGCCGAAATTCAGCTGTTCCCCATCTCTAGCCCAGAAAGCAGGTAGAACAACATTTCTCGTGCCTTACGGCTGCCTCCAGAAGCAATTTAAAAACTACCAACAGAACACCTGTCTGGCACCTTACCTGGTGGAGTCGTGCATTAGGGTGTGTTTGGAACTTTTTGCCACCAGCCGAGACCAAAAGTCAGCGGTTCCCCACCTCAGTCCAGAAAGCCTGTAGAACAATTGTGGTGCCTTTCAGCTGCCTACAGAAGCAATTTAAAAACTACCAACAAAACTCCTGTCTGGCTCCTTCCCTGGTGGAGTTGTGCGTGGGGTGTGTTTGGAACTTTTTGTCGCCAGCCGAGTCCAAAATTCATGGATTCCCCATCTCAGTCCAGAAAGCCTGTAGAACAACTTTTGTGGTGCCTTTCAGCCGCGTACCGGAGCAATGTAAAAACTACCAGAAGAACTCCTGTCTGGCACCTTTCGCCGTGGAGTTGTGCATGGGATGTCTTTGGAACATTTTGTCTCCAGCCGAGGCCAAAATTCAGCGGTTTCCCCATCTCTAGCCCAGAAAGCAGGTACAACAACTTTTGTGGTGCCTTTCAGATGCCTACCAGAGCAATGTAAGAAATACTAAATAATTCCTTTCTGGCACCTTCTCTAGTGGAGTTGTGCATTAGGGTGTCTTTGGAAGTTTTTGCCACCAGCCGCGGCCAAAGGTCAGCTGTTCCCCATCTCAGCCCAGAAAGCAGGTAGAACAACTTTTGTGGTGCCTTTCAGATGCCTCCAGAAGCAATTTAAAAACTACCAAGAGAACTCGTTTCTGGCTCCTTCCCCGGTGGAGTTGTGCATGGGGTTTGTTTGGAACTTTTTGCCACCATCCGAGGCCAAAGGTCAGCTGTTCCCCATCTCAGCCCAGAAAGCAGGTACAACAACTTATGTGATGCCTGTCAGATGCCTACCAGAGCAATGTAAGAAATACCAAATAATTCCTCTCTGGCACCTTCCCCGGTGGAGTTGTGCGTGGGGTGTGTTTGGAACATTTTGTCTCCAGCTGAGGCCGAAATTCAGCTGTTCCCCATCTCTAGCCCAGAAAGCAGGTAGAACAACATTTCTCGTGCCTTACGGCTGCCTCCAGAAGCAATTTAAAAACTACCAACAGAACACCTGTCTGGCACCTTACCTGGTGGAGTCGTGCATTAGGGTGTGTTTGGAACTTTTTGCCACCAGCCGAGACCAAAAGTCAGCGGTTCCCCACCTCAGTCCAGAAAGCCTGTAGAACAATTGTGGTGCCTTTCAGCTGCCTACAGAAGCAATTTAAAAACTACCAACAAAACTCCTGTCTGGCTCCTTCCCTGGTGGAGTTGTGCGTGGGGTGTGTTTGGAACTTTTTGTCGCCAGCCGAGTCCAAAATTCATGGATTCCCCATCTCAGTCCAGAAAGCCTGTAGAACAACTTTTGTGGTGCCTTTCAGCCGCGTACCGGAGCAATGTAAAAACTACCAGAAGAACTCCTGTCTGGCACCTTTCGCCGTGGAGTTGTGCATGGGATGTCTTTGGAACTTTTTGTCTCCAGCCGAGGCCAAAATTCAGCTGTTCCCCATCTCTAGCCCAGAAAGCAGGTAGAACAACTTTTGTGGTGCCTTTCAGATGCCTACCAGAGCAATGTAAGAAATACTAAATAATTCCTTTCTGGCACCTTCTCTAGTGGAGTTGTGCATGCGGTGTGTTTGGAACATTTTGTCGCCAGCCGAGTCCAAAATTCATGGATTCCCCACCTCAGCCCAGAAAGCAGGTAGAACAAGTTTTGTGGTGCCTTTCATCTTCCTACCGCGGTAGTGTAAAAACTACGAAGAGAACTCCTTTCTGGCACCTTCCCACGTGAAGTTGTGCATGGGGTGTGTTTGGGACATTCTGTCACCAGCCGACTCCAAAATTCAGCATTTCCTAATCACATCCCAGAAATCAGGTAGAACAACTATTGTGGTGCCTTTCAGATGCCTCCAAAAGCAATTTAAAAACTACCAACAGATCTCGTTTCTGGCACCTTCGCCGGTGGAGTTGTGCATGGGGTGTGTTTGGAACATTTTGTACACCAGCCGAGACCAAAATTCAGCTGTTCCCCATCTCTAGCCCAGAAAACAGTTAGAACAACTTTTGTGGTGCCTTTCAGCCGCGTAGCGGAGCAATGTAAAAACTACCAGAGGGACTGCTGTCTGGCACCTTTCGCCGTGGAGTTGTGCATGGGATGTCTTTGGAACATTTTGTCTCCAGCCGAGGCCAAAATTCAGCGGTTTCCCATCTCTAGCCCAGAAAGCAGGTAGAACAACTTTTGTGGTGCCTTTCAGATGCCTACCAGAGCAATGTAAAAAATACTAAATAATTCCTTTCTGGCACCTTCTCTAGTGCAGTTGTGCATGGGATGTCTTTGGAACTTTTTGTCGCCTGCCGAGTCCAAAATTCATGGATTCCCCACCTCAGCCCAGAAAGCAGGTAGAACAACTTTTGTGGTGCCTTTCAGATGCCTACCAGAGCAATGTAAGAAATACTAAATAATTCCTTTCTGGCACCTTCTCTAGTGGAGTTGTGCATGGGCTTGTTTGGAACATTTTGTCGCCAGCCGAGGCCAAAATTCAGGGATTCCCCACCTCAGCCCAGAAAGCAGGTAGAACAAGTTTTGTGGTGCCTGTCAGCTTCCTACCGGGGTGGTGTAAAAACTACCAACAGAACTCCGTTCTGGCACCTTCCCACGTGAAGTTGTGCATGGGGTGTGTTTGGGACATTCTGTCACCAGCCGACTCCAAAATTCAGCATTTCCTAATCACATCCCAGAAATCAGGTAGAACAACTTTTGTGGTGCCTTTCCGCTGCCTCCAGAAGCAATTTAAAAACTACCAACAGAAGTCGTTTCTGGCACCTTCCCCGGCGGAGTTGTGCGTGGGGTGTGTTTGGAACATTTTGTCACCATCCGAGTCCAAAATTCAGGGATTCTCCATCTCTAGCCCAGAAAGCAGGTAGAACACCTTTTGTGGCGAATTTCTAATGCCTACCATAGTAACGTAAAAACGACCAAAAGATTTCCTTTCTGGCACCTTCCCCGGTAGAGTTGGGCATGGGGTGTGTTTGGAACTTTTTGCCACCAGCCGAGTCCAAAATCAGCATTTCCTAATCACATCCCAGAAATCAGGTAGAACAACTATTGTGGTTCCTTTCAGATGCCTCCAGAAGCAATTTTAAAACTACCAAATGATCTCGTTTCTGGCACCTTTGCCGGTGGAGTTGTGTATGGGTTGTGTTTGGAACATTTTGTACACCAGCCGAGACCAAAATTCAGCTGTTCCCCATCTCTAGCCCAGAAAACAGTTAGAACAACTTTTGTGGTGCCTTTCAGCCGCGTAGCGGAGCAATGTAAAAACTACCAGAGGGACTGCTGTCTGGCACCTTTCGCCGTGGAGTTGTGCATGGGATGTCTTTGGAACATTTTGTCTCCAGCCGAGGCCAAAATTCAGCGGTTTCCCATCTCTAGCCCAGAAAGCAGGTAGAACAACTTTTGTGGTGCCTTTCAGATGCCTACCAGAGCAATGTAAAAAATACTAAATAATTCCTTTCTGGCACCTTCTCTAGTGCAGTTGTGCATGGGCTTGTTTGGATCATTTTGTCGCCTGCCGAGTCCAAAATTCATGGATTCCCCACCTCAGCCCAGAAAGCAGGTAGAACAACTTTTGTGGTGCCTTTCAGATGCCTACCAGAGCAATGTAAGAAATACTAAATAATTCCTTTCTGGCACCTTCTCTAGTGGAGTTGTGCATGGGCTTGTTTGGAACATTTTGTCGCCAGCCGAGGCCAAAATTCAGGGATTCCCCACCTCAGCCCAGAAAGCAGGTAGAACAAGTTTTGTGGTGCCTGTCAGCTTCCTACCGGGGTGGTGTAAAAACTACCAACAGAACTCCTTTCTGGCACCTTCCCACGTGAAGTTGTGCATGGGGTGTGTTTGGGACATTCTGTCACCAGCCGACTCCAAAATTCAGCATTTCCTAATCACATCCCAGAAATCAGGTAGAACAACTTTTGTGGTGCCTTTCCGCTGCCTCCAGAAGCAATTTAAAAACTACCAACAGAAGTCGTTTCTGGCACCTTCCCTGGTGGAGTTGTGCATGGGGTGTGTTTGGAAGTTTTTGCCACCATCCGAGGCCAAAGGTCAGCTGTTCCCCATCTCAGCCCAGAAAGAAGGTAGAACACCTTTTGTGGCGAATTTCTAATGCCTACCATAGTAACGTAAAAACGACCAAAAGATTTCCTTTCTGGCACCTTCCCCGGTAGAGTTGGGCATGGGGTGTGTTTGGAACTTTTTGCCACCAGCCGAGTCCAAAATCAGCATTTCCTAATCACATCCCAGAAATCAGGTAGAACAACTATTGTGGTTCCTTTCAGATGCCTCCAGAAGCAATTTTAAAACTACCAAATGATCTCGTTTCTGGCACCTTTGCCGGTGGAGTTGTGTATGGGTTGTGTTTGGAACATTTTGTACACCAGCCGAGACCAAAATTCAGCTGTTCCCCATCTCTAGCCCAGAAAGCAGGTAGAACAACTTTTGTGGTGCCTATCAGCCGCGTACCGGAGCAATGTAAAAACTACCAAAAGAACTCCTGTCTGGCACCTTTCGCCGTGGAGTTGTGCATGGGATGTCTTTGGAACATTTTGTCTCCAGCCGAGGCCAAAATTCAGCGGTTTCCCCATCTCTAGCCCAGAAAGCAGGTACAACAACTTTTGTGGTGCCTTTCAGATGCCTACCAGAGCAATGTAAGAAATACTAAATAATTCCTTTCTGGCACCTTCTCTAGTGGAGTTGTGCATTAGGGTGTCTTTGGAAGTTTTTGCCACCAGCCGCGGCCAAAGGTCAGCTGTTCCCCATCTCAGCCCAGAAAGCAGGTAGAACAACTTTTGTGGTGCCTTTCAGATGCCTCCAGAAGCAATTTAAAAACTACCAAGAGAACTCGTTTCTGGCTCCTTCCCCGGTGGAGTTGTGCATGGGGTTTGTTTGGAACTTTTTGCCACCATCCGAGGCCAAAGGTCAGCTGTTCCCCATCTCAGCCCAGAAAGCAGGTACAACAACTTATGTGATGCCTGTCAGATGCCTACCAGAGCAATGTAAGAAATACCAAATAATTCCTCTCTGGCACCTTCCCCGGTGGAGTTGTGCGTGGGGTGTGTTTGGAACATTTTGTCTCCAGCTGAGGCCGAAATTCAGCT
The DNA here is from genome assembly GCF_023634155.1 of Falco peregrinus. Taxonomy (NCBI): domain Eukaryota; kingdom Metazoa; phylum Chordata; class Aves; order Falconiformes; family Falconidae; genus Falco; species Falco peregrinus. Next base: position 111,636 of record NC_073729.1, on the reverse strand, counting down.
GTTCCCCATCTCTAGCCCAGAAAGCAGGTAGAACAACATTTCTCGTGCCTTACGGCTGCCTCCAGAAGCAATTTAAAAACTACCAACAGAACACCTGTCTGGCACCTTACCTGGTGGAGTCGTGCATTAGGGTGTGTTTGGAACTTTTTGCCACCAGCCGAGACCAAAAGTCAGCGGTTCCCCACCTCAGTCCAGAAAGCCTGTAGAACAATTGTGGTGCCTTTCAGCTGCCTACAGAAGCAATTTAAAAACTACCAACAAAACTCCTGTCTGGCTCCTTCCCTGGTGGAGTTGTGCGTGGGGTGTGTTTGGAACTTTTTGTCGCCAGCCGAGTCCAAAATTCATGGATTCCCCATCTCAGTCCAGAAAGCCTGTAGAACAACTTTTGTGGTGCCTTTCAGCCGCGTACCGGAGCAATGTAAAAACTACCAGAAGAACTCCTGTCTGGCACCTTTCGCCGTGGAGTTGTGCATGGGATGTCTTTGGAACTTTTTGTCTCCAGCCGAGGCCAAAATTCAGCTGTTCCCCATCTCTAGCCCAGAAAGCAGGTAGAACAACTTTTGTGGTGCCTTTCAGATGCCTACCAGAGCAATGTAAGAAATACTAAATAATTCCTTTCTGGCACCTTCTCTAGTGGAGTTGTGCATGCGGTGTGTTTGGAACATTTTGTCGCCAGCCGAGTCCAAAATTCATGGATTCCCCACCTCAGCCCAGAAAGCAGGTAGAACAAGTTTTGTGGTGCCTTTCATCTTCCTACCGCGGTAGTGTAAAAACTACGAAGAGAACTCCTTTCTGGCACCTTCCCACGTGAAGTTGTGCATGGGGTGTGTTTGAGACATTCTGTCACCAGCCGACTCCAAAATTCAGCATTTCCTAATCACATCCCAGAAATCAGGTAGAACAACTATTGTGGTGCCTTTCAGATGCCTCCAAAAGCAATTTAAAAACTACCAACAGATCTCGTTTCTGGCACCTTCGCCGGTGGAGTTGTGCATGGGGTGTGTTTGGAACATTTTGTACACCAGCCGAGACCAAAATTCAGCTGTTCCCCATCTCTAGCCCAGAAAACAGTTAGAACAACTTTTGTGGTGCCTTTCAGCCGCGTAGCGGAGCAATGTAAAAACTACCAGAGGGACTGCTGTCTGGCACCTTTCGCCGTGGAGTTGTGCATGGGATGTCTTTGGAACATTTTGTCTCCAGCCGAGGCCAAAATTCAGCGGTTTCCCATCTCTAGCCCAGAAAGCAGGTAGAACAACTTTTGTGGTGCCTTTCAGATGCCTACCAGAGCAATGTAAAAAATACTAAATAATTCCTTTCTGGCACCTTCTCTAGTGCAGTTGTGCATGGGCTTGTTTGGATCATTTTGTCGCCTGCCGAGTCCAAAATTCATGGATTCCCCACCTCAGCCCAGAAAGCAGGTAGAACAACTTTTGTGGTGCCTTTCAGATGCCTACCAGAGCAATGTAAGAAATACTAAATAATTCCTTTCTGGCACCTTCTCTAGTGGAGTTGTGCATGGGCTGTTTTTGGAACATTTTGTCGCCAGCCGAGTCCAAATTCATGGATTCCCCACCTCAGCCCAGAAAGCAGGTAGAAAAAGTTTTGTGGTGTCTTTCAAATGCCTACAAAGGTAGTGTAAGAACTACCAACAGAACTCCTTTCTGGCACCTTCCCACGTGGAGTTGTGCATGGGGTGTGTTTGGGACATTCTGTCACCAGCCGACTCCAAAATTCAGCATTTCCTAATCACATCCCAGAAATCAGGTAGAACAACTTTTGTGGTGCCTTTCCGCTGCCTCCAGAAGCAATTTAAAAACTACCAACAGAAGTCGTTTCTGGCACCTTCCCTGGTGGAGTTGTGCATGGGGTGTGTTTGGAAGTTTTTGCCACCATCCGAGGCCAAAGGTCAGCTGTTCCCCATCTCAGCCCAGAAAGAAGGTAGAACAACATTTGTCTTGCCTTTCAGCTGCCTACAGAAGCAATTTAAAAACTACCAAGAGAACTCCTGTCTGGCACCTTACCTGGTGTAGTTGTGCATTACGGTGTGTTTGGAACTTTTTGCCACCAGCCGAGACCAAAAGTCAGCGGTTCCCCACCTCAGTCCAGAAAGCCTGTAGAACAATTGTGGTGCCTTTCAGCTGCCTACAGAAGCAATTTAAAAACTACCAACAAAACTCCTGTCTGGCTCCTTCCCCGGTGGAGTTGTGCGTGGGGTGTGTTTGGAAGTTTTTGTCGCCAGCCGAGTCCAAAATTCATGGATTCCCCATCTCAGTCCAGAAAGCCTGTAGAACAACTTTTGTGGTGCCTTTCAGCCGCGTACCGGAGCAATGTAAAAACTACCAGAAGAACTCCTGTCTGGCACCTTTCGCCGTGGAGTTGTGCATGGGATGTCTTTGGAACATTTTGTCTCCAGCCGAGGCCAAAATTCAGCGGTTTCCCCATCTCTAGCCCAGAAAGCAGGTACAACAACTTTTGTGGTGCCTTTCAGATGCCTACCAGAGCAATGTAAGAAATACTAAATAATTCCTTTCTGGCACCTTCTCTAGTGGAGTTGTGCATTAGGGTGTCTTTGGAAGTTTTTGCCACCAGCCGCGGCCAAAGGTCAGCTGTTCCCCATCTCAGCCCAGAAAGCAGGTAGAACAACTTTTGTGGTGCCTTTCAGATGCCTCCAGAAGCAATTTAAAAACTACCAAGAGAACTCGTTTCTGGCTCCTTCCCCGGTGGAGTTGTGCATGGGGTTTGTTTGGAACTTTTTGCCACCATCCGAGGCCAAAGGTCAGCTGTTCCCCATCTCAGCCCAGAAAGCAGGTACAACAACTTATGTGATGCCTGTCAGATGCCTACCAGAGCAATGTAAGAAATACCAAATAATTCCTCTCTGGCACCTTCCCCGGTGGAGTTGTGCGTGGGGTGTGTTTGGAACATTTTGTCTCCAGCTGAGGCCGAAATTCAGCTGTTCCCCATCTCTAGCCCAGAAAGCAGGTAGAACAACATTTCTCGTGCCTTACGGCTGCCTCCAGAAGCAATTTAAAAACTACCAACAGAACACCTGTCTGGCACCTTACCTGGTGGAGTCGTGCATTAGGGTGTGTTTGGAACTTTTTGCCACCAGCCGAGACCAAAAGTCAGCGGTTCCCCACCTCAGTCCAGAAAGCCTGTAGAACAATTGTGGTGCCTTTCAGCTGCCTACAGAAGCAATTTAAAAACTACCAACAAAACTCCTGTCTGGCTCCTTCCCTGGTGGAGTTGTGCGTGGGGTGTGTTTGGAACTTTTTGTCGCCAGCCGAGTCCAAAATTCATGGATTCCCCATCTCAGTCCAGAAAGCCTGTAGAACAACTTTTGTGGTGCCTTTCAGCCGCGTACCGGAGCAATGTAAAAACTACCAGAAAAACTCCTGTCTGGCACCTTTCGCCGTGGAGTTGTGCATGGGATGTCTTTGGAACTTTTTGTCTCCAGCCGAGGCCAAAATTCAGCTGTTCCCCATCTCTAGCCCAGAAAGCAGGTAGAACAACTTTTGTGGTGCCTTTCAGATGCCTACCAGAGCAATGTAAGAAATACTAAATAATTCCTTTCTGGCACCTTCTCTAGTGGAGTTGTGCATGCGGTGTGTTTGGAACATTTTGTCGCCAGCCGAGTCCAAAATTCATGTATTCTCCACCTCAGCCCAGAAAGCAGGTAGAACAAGTTTTGTGGTGCCTTTCATCTTCCTACCGGAGCAATGTAAAAACTACCAACTGAACTCCTTTCTGGCACCTTCCCACTTGAAGTTGTGCATGGGGTGTGTTTGGGACATTCTGTCACCAGCCGACTCCAAAATTCAGCATTTCCTAATCACATCCCAGAAATCAGGTAGAACAACTATTGTGGTGCCTTTCAGATGCCTCCAAAAGCAATTTAAAAACTACCAACAGATCTCGTTTCTGGCACCTTCGCCGGTGGAGTTGTGCATGGGGTGTGTTTGGAACATTTTGTACACCAGCCGAGACCAAAATTCAGCTGTTCCCCATCTCTAGCCCAGAAAACAGTTAGAACAACTTTTGTGGTGCCTTTCAGCCGCGTAGCGGAGCAATGTAAAAACTACCAGAGGGACTGCTGTCTGGCACCTTTCGCCGTGGAGTTGTGCATGGGATGTCTTTGGAACATTTTGTCTCCAGCCGAGGCCAAAATTCAGCGGTTTCCCATCTCTAGCCCAGAAAGCAGGTAGAACAACTTTTGTGGTGCCTTTCAGATGCCTACCAGAGCAATGTAAAAAATACTAAATAATTCCTTTCTGGCACCTTCTCTAGTGCAGTTGTGCATGGGCTTGTTTGGATCATTTTGTCGCCTGCCGAGTCCAAAATTCATGGATTCCCCACCTCAGCCCAGAAAGCAGGTAGAACAACTTTTGTGGTGCCTTTCAGATGCCTACCAGAGCAATGTAAGAAATACTAAATAATTCCTTTCTGGCACCTTCTCTAGTGGAGTTGTGCATGGGCTTGTTTGGAACATTTTGTCGCCAGCCGAGGCCAAAATTCAGGGATTCCCCACCTCAGCCCAGAAAGCAGGTAGAACAAGTTTTGTGGTGCCTGTCAGCTTCCTACCGGGGTGGTGTAAAAACTACCAACAGAACTCCTTTCTGGCACCTTCCCACGTGAAGTTGTGCATGGGGTGTGTTTGGGACATTCTGTCACCAGCCGACTCCAAAATTCAGCATTTCCTAATCACATCCCAGAAATCAGGTAGAACAACTTTTGTGGTGCCTTTCCGCTGCCTCCAGAAGCAATTTAAAAACTACCAACAGAAGTCGTTTCTGGCACCTTCCCCGGCGGAGTTGTGCATGGGGTGTGTTTGGAACATTTTGTCACCATCCGAGTCCAAAATTCAGGGATTCTCCATCTCTAGCCCAGAAAGCAGGTAGAACACCTTTTGTGGCGAATTTCTAATGCCTACCATAGTAACGTAAAAACTACCAAAAGATTTCCTTTCTGGCACCTTCCCCGGTAGAGTTGGGCATGGGGTGTGTTTGGAACTTTTTGCCACCAGCCGAGTCCAACATCAGCATTTCCTAATCACATCCCAGAAATCAGGTAGAACAACTATTGTGGTTCCTTTCAGATGCCTCCAGAAGCAATTTTAAAACTACCAAATGATCTCGTTTCTGGCACCTTTGCCGGTGGAGTTGTGTATGGGTTGTGTTTGGAACATTTTGTACACCAGCCGAGACCAAAATTCAGCTGTTCCCCATCTCTAGCCCAGAAAACAGTTAGAACAACTTTTGTGGTGCCTTTCAGCCGCGTAGCGGAGCAATGTAAAAACTACCAGAGGGACTGCTGTCTGGCACCTTTCGCCGTGGAGTTGTGCATGGGATGTCTTTGGAACATTTTGTCTCCAGCCGAGGCCAAAATTCAGCGGTTTCCCATCTCTAGCCCAGAAAGCAGGTAGAACAACTTTTGTGGTGCCTTTCAGATGCCTACCAGAGCAATGTAAAAAATACTAAATAATTCCTTTCTGGCACCTTCTCTAGTGCAGTTGTGCATGGGCTTGTTTGGATCATTTTGTCGCCTGCCGAGTCCAAAATTCATGGATTCCCCACCTCAGCCCAGAAAGCAGGTAGAACAACTTTTGTGGTGCCTTTCAGATGCCTACCAGAGCAATGTAAGAAATACTAAATAATTCCTTTCTGGCACCTTCTCTAGTGGAGTTGTGCATGGGCTTGTTTGGAACATTTTGTCGCCAGCCGAGGCCAAAATTCAGGGATTCCCCACCTCAGCCCAGAAAGCAGGTAGAACAAGTTTTGTGGTGCCTGTCAGCTTCCTACCGGGGTGGTGTAAAAACTACCAACAGAACTCCTTTCTGGCACCTTCCCACGTGAAGTTGTGCATGGGGTGTGTTTGGGACATTCTGTCACCAGCCGACTCCAAAATTCAGCATTTCCTAATCACATCCCAGAAATCAGGTAGAACAACTTTTGTGGTGCCTTTCCGCTGCCTCCAGAAGCAATTTAAAAACTACCAACCGAAGTCGTTTCTGGCACCTTCCCTGGTGGAGTTGTGCATGGGGTGTGTTTGGAAGTTTTTGCCACCATCCGAGGCCAAAGGTCAGCTGTTCCCCATCTCAGCCCAGAAAGAAGGTAGAACACCTTTTGTGGCGAATTTCTAATGCCTACCATAGTAACGTAAAAACGACCAAAAGATTTCCTTTCTGGCACCTTCCCCGGTAGAGTTGGGCATGGGGTGTGTTTGGAACTTTTTGCCACCAGCCGAGTCCAAAATCAGCATTTCCTAATCACATCCCAGAAATCAGGTAGAACAACTATTGTGGTTCCTTTCAGATGCCTCCAGAAGCAATTTTAAAACTACCAAATGATCTCGTTTCTGGCACCTTTGCCGGTGGAGTTGTGTATGGGTTGTGTTTGGAACATTTTGTACACCAGCCGAGACCAAAATTCAGCTGTTCCCCATCTCTAGCCCAGAAAGCAGGTAGAACAACTTTTGTGGTGCCTATCAGCCGCGTACCGGAGCAATGTAAAAACTACCAAAAGAACTCCTGTCTGGCACCTTTCGCCGTGGAGTTGTGCATGGGATGTCTTTGGAACATTTTGTCTCCAGCCGAGGCCAAAATTCAGCGGTTTCCCCATCTCTAGCCCAGAAAGCAGGTACAACAACTTTTGTGGTGCCTTTCAGATGCCTACCAGAGCAATGTAAGAAATACTAAATAATTCCTTTCTGGCACCTTCTCTAGTGGAGTTGTGCATTAGGGTGTCTTTGGAAGTTTTTGCCACCAGCCGCGGCCAAAGGTCAGCTGTTCCCCATCTCAGCCCAGAAAGCAGGTAGAACAACTTTTGTGGTGCCTTTCAGATTCCTCCAGAAGCAATTTAAAAACTACCAAGAGAACTCGTTTCTGGCTCCTTCCCCGGTGGAGTTGTGCATGGGGTTTGTTTGGAACTTTTTGCCACCATCCGAGGCCAAAGGTCAGCTGTTCCCCATCTCAGCCCAGAAAGCAGGTACAACAACTTATGTGATGCCTGTCAGATGCCTACCAGAGCAATGTAAGAAATACCAAATAATTCCTCTCTGGCACCTTCCCCGGTGGAGTTGTGCGTGGGGTGTGTTTGGAACATTTTGTCTCCAGCTGAGGCCGAAATTCAGCTGTTCCCCATCTCTAGCCCAGAAAGCAGGTAGAACAACATTTCTCGTGCCTTACGGCTGCCTCCAGAAGCAATTTAAAAACTACCAACAGAACACCTGTCTGGCACCTTACCTGGTGGAGTCGTGCATTAGGGTGTGTTTGGAACTTTTTGCCACCAGCCGAGACCAAAAGTCAGCGGTTCCCCACCTCAGTCCAGAAAGCCTGTAGAACAATTGTGGTGCCTTTCAGCTGCCTACAGAAGCAATTTAAAAACTACCAACAAAACTCCTGTCTGGCTCCTTCCCTGGTGGAGTTGTGCGTGGGGTGTGTTTGGAACTTTTTGTCGCCAGCCGAGTCCAAAATTCATGGATTCCCCATCTCAGTCCAGAAAGCCTGTAGAACAACTTTTGTGGTGCCTTTCAGCCGCGTACCGGAGCAATGTAAAAACTACCAGAAGAACTCCTGTCTGGCACCTTTCGCCGTGGAGTTGTGCATGGGATGTCTTTGGAACTTTTTGTCTCCAGCCGAGGCCAAAATTCAGCTGTTCCCCATCTCTAGCCCAGAAAGCAGGTAGAACAACTTTTGTGGTGCCTTTCAGATGCCTACCAGAGCAATGTAAGAAATACTAAATAATTCCTTTCTGGCACCTTCTCTAGTGGAGTTGTGCATGCGGTGTGTTTGGAACATTTTGTCGCCAGCCGAGTCCAAAATTCATGGATTCCCCACCTCAGCCCAGAAAGCAGGTAGAACAAGTTTTGTGGTGCCTTTCATCTTCCTACCGCGGTAGTGTAAAAACTACGAAGAGAACTCCTTTCTGGCACCTTCCCACGTGAAGTTGTGCATGGGGTGTGTTTGGGACATTCTGTCACCAGCCGACTCCAAAATTCAGCATTTCCTAATCACATCCCAGAAATCAGGTAGAACAACTATTGTGGTGCCTTTCAGATGCCTCCAAAAGCAATTTAAAAACTACCAACAGATCTCGTTTCTGGCACCTTCGCCGGTGGAGTTGTGCATGGGGTGTGTTTGGAACATTTTGTACACCAGCCGAGACCAAAATTCAGCTGTTCCCCATCTCTAGCCCAGAAAACAGTTAGAACAACTTTTGTGGTGCCTTTCAGCCGCGTAGCGGAGCAATGTAAAAACTACCAGAGGGACTGCTGTCTGGCACCTTTCGCCGTGGAGTTGTGCATGGGATGTCTTTGGAACATTTTGTCTCCAGCCGAGGCCAAAATTCAGCGGTTTCCCATCTCTAGCCCAGAAAGCAGGTAGAACAACTTTTGTGGTGCCTTTCAGATGCCTACCAGAGCAATGTAAAAAATACTAAATAATTCCTTTCTGGCACCTTCTCTAGTGCAGTTGTGCATGGGCTTGTTTGGATCATTTTGTCGCCTGCCGAGTCCAAAATTCATGGATTCCCCACCTCAGCCCAGAAAGCAGGTAGAACAACTTTTGTGGTGCCTTTCAGATGCCTACCAGAGCAATGTAAGAAATACTAAATAATTCCTTTCTGGCACCTTCTCTAGTGGAGTTGTGCATGGGCTGTTTTTGGAACATTTTGTCGCCAGCCGAGTCCAAATTCATGGATTCCCCACCTCAGCCCAGAAAGCAGGTAGAAAAAGTTTTGTGGTGTCTTTCAAATGCCTACAAAGGTAGTGTAAGAACTACCAACAGAACTCCTTTCTGGCACCTTCCCACGTGGAGTTGTGCATGGGGTGTGTTTGGGACATTCTGTCACCAGCCGACTCCAAAATTCAGCATTTCCTAATCACATCCCAGAAATCAGGTAGAACAACTTTTGTGGTGCCTTTCCGCTGCCTCCAGAAGCAATTTAAAAACTACCAACAGAAGTCGTTTCTGGCACCTTCCCTGGTGGAGTTGTGCATGGGGTGTGTTTGGAAGTTTTTGCCACCATCCGAGGCCAAAGGTCAGCTGTTCCCCATCTCAGCCCAGAAAGAAGGTAGAACACCTTTTGTGGCGAATTTCTAATGCCTACCATAGTAACGTAAAAACGACCAAAAGATTTCCTTTCTGGCACCTTCCCCGGTAGAGTTGGGCATGGGGTGTGTTTGGAACTTTTTGCCACCAGCCGAGTCCAAAATCAGCATTTCCTAATCACATCCCAGAAATCAGGTAGAACAACTATTGTGGTTCCTTTCAGATGCCTCCAGAAGCAATTTTAAAACTACCAAATGATCTCGTTTCTGGCACCTTTGCCGGTGGAGTTGTGTATGGGTTGTGTTTGGAACATTTTGTACACCAGCCGAGACCAAAATTCAGCTGTTCCCCATCTCTAGCCCAGAAAGCAGGTAGAACAACTTTTGTGGTGCCTATCAGCCGCGTACCGGAGCAATGTAAAAACTACCAAAAGAACTCCTGTCTGGCACCTTTCGCCGTGGAGTTGTGCATGGGATGTCTTTGGAACATTTTGTCTCCAGCCGAGGCCAAAATTCAGCGGTTTCCCCATCTCTAGCCCAGAAAGCAGGTACAACAACTTTTGTGGTGCCTTTCAGATGCCTACCAGAGCAATGTAAGAAATACTAAATAATTCCTTTCTGGCACCTTCTCTAGTGGAGTTGTGCATTAGGGTGTCTTTGGAAGTTTTTGCCACCAGCCGCGGCCAAAGGTCAGCTGTTCCCCATCTCAGCCCAGAAAGCAGGTAGAACAACTTTTGTGGTGCCTTTCAGATGCCTCCAGAAGCAATTTAAAAACTACCAAGAGAACTCGTTTCTGGCTCCTTCCCCGGTGGAGTTGTGCATGGGGTTTGTTTGGAACTTTTTGCCACCATCCGAGGCCAAAGGTCAGCTGTTCCCCATCTCAGCCCAGAAAGCAGGTACAACAACTTATGTGATGCCTGTCAGATGCCTACCAGAGCAATGTAAGAAATACCAAATAATTCCTCTCTGGCACCTTCCCCGGTGGAGTTGTGCGTGGGGTGTGTTTGGAACATTTTGTCTCCAGCTGAGGCCGAAATTCAGCTGTTCCCCATCTCTAGCCCAGAAAGCAGGTAGAACAACATTTCTCGTGCCTTACGGCTGCCTCCAGAAGCAATTTAAAAACTACCAACAGAACACCTGTCTGGCACCTTACCTGGTGGAGTCGTGCATTAGGGTGTGTTTGGAACTTTTTGCCACCAGCCGAGACCAAAAGTCAGCGGTTCCCCACCTCAGTCCAGAAAGCCTGTAGAACAATTGTGGTGCCTTTCAGCTGCCTACAGAAGCAATTTAAAAACTACCAACAAAACTCCTGTCTGGCTCCTTCCCTGGTGGAGTTGTGCGTGGGGTGTGTTTGGAACTTTTTGTCGCCAGCCGAGTCCAAAATTCATGGATTCCCCATCTCAGTCCAGAAAGCCTGTAGAACAACTTTTGTGGTGCCTTTCAGCCGCGTACCGGAGCAATGTAAAAACTACCAGAAGAACTCCTGTCTGGCACCTTTCGCCGTGGAGTTGTGCATGGGATGTCTTTGGAACTTTTTGTCTCCAGCCGAGGCCAAAATTCAGCTGTTCCCCATCTCTAGCCCAGAAAGCAGGTAGAACAACTTTTGTGGTGCCTTTCAGATGCCTACCAGAGCAATGTAAGAAATACTAAATAATTCCTTTCTGGCACCTTCTCTAGTGGAGTTGTGCATGCGGTGTGTTTGGAACATTTTGTCGCCAGCCGAGTCCAAAATTCATGGATTCCCCACCTCAGCCCAGAAAGCAGGTAGAACAAGTTTTGTGGTGCCTTTCATCTTCCTACCGCGGTAGTGTAAAAACTACGAAGAGAACTCCTTTCTGGCACCTTCCCACGTGAAGTTGTGCATGGGGTGTGTTTGGGACATTCTGTCACCAGCCGACTCCAAAATTCAGCATTTCCTAATCACATCCCAGAAATCAGGTAGAACAACTATTGTGGTGCCTTTCAGATGCCTCCAAAAGCAATTTAAAAACTACCAACAGATCTCGTTTCTGGCACCTTCGCCGGTGGAGTTGTGCATGGGGTGTGTTTGGAACATTTTGTACACCAGCCGAGACCAAAATTCAGCTGTTCCCCATCTCTAGCCCAGAAAACAGTTAGAACAACTTTTGTGGTGCCTTTCAGCCGCGTAGCGGAGCAATGTAAAAACTACCAGAGGGACTGCTGTCTGGCACCTTTCGCCGTGGAGTTGTGCATGGGATGTCTTTGGAACATTTTGTCTCCAGCCGAGGCCAAAATTCAGCGGTTTCCCATCTCTAGCCCAGAAAGCAGGTAGAACAACTTTTGTGGTGCCTTTCAGATGCCTACCAGAGCAATGTAAAAAATACTAAATAATTCCTTTCTGGCACCTTCTCTAGTGCAGTTGTGCATGGGCTTGTTTGGATCATTTTGTCGCCTGCCGAGTCCAAAATTCATGGATTCCCCACCTCAGCCCAGAAAGCAGGTAGAACAACTTTTGTGGTGCCTTTCAGATGCCTACCAGAGCAATGTAAGAAATACTAAATAATTCCTTTCTGGCACCTTCTCTAGTGGAGTTGTGCATGGGCTGTTTTTGGAACATTTTGTCGCCAGCCGAGTCCAAATTCATGGATTCCCCACCTCAGCCCAGAAAGCAGGTAGAAAAAGTTTTGTGGTGTCTTTCAAATGCCTACAAAGGTAGTGTAAGAACTACCAACAGAACTCCTTTCTGGCACCTTCCCACGTGGAGTTGTGCATGGGGTGTGTTTGGGACATTCTGTCACCAGCCGACTCCAAAATTCAGCATTTCCTAATCACATCCCAGAAATCAGGTAGAACAACTTTTGTGGTGCCTTTCCGCTGCCTCCAGAAGCAATTTAAAAACTACCAACAGAAGTCGTTTCTGGCACCTTCCCTGGTGGAGTTGTGCATGGGGTGTGTTTGGAAGTTTTTGCCACCATCCGAGGCCAAAGGTCAGCTGTTCCCCATCTCAGCCCAGAAAGAAGGTAGAACAACATTTGTCTTGCCTTTCAGCTGCCTACAGAAGCAATTTAAAAACTACCAAGAGAACTCCTGTCTGGCACCTTACCTGGTGTAGTTGTGCATTACGGTGTGTTTGGAACTTTTTGCCACCAGCCGAGACCAAAAGTCAGCGGTTCCCCACCTCAGTCCAGAAAGCCTGTAGAACAATTGTGGTGCCTTTCAGCTGCCTACAGAAGCAATTTAAAAACTACCAACAAAACTCCTGTCTGGCTCCTTCCCCGGTGGAGTTGTGCGTGGGGTGTGTTTGGAAGTTTTTGTCGCCAGCCGAGTCCAAAATTCATGGATTCCCCATCTCAGTCCAGAAAGCCTGTAGAACAACTTTTGTGGTGCCTTTCAGCCGCGTACCGGAGCAATGTAAAAACTACCAGAAGAACTCCTGTCTGGCACCTTCCGCCGTGGAGTTTTGCATGGGATGTCTTTGGAACATTTTGTCTCCAGCCGAGGCCAAAATTCAGCGGTTTCCCCACCTCTAGCCCAGAAAGCAGGTACAACAACTTTTGTGGTGCCTTTCAGATGCCTACCAGAGCAATGTAAGAAATACTAAATAATTCCTTTCTGGCACCTTCTCTAGTGGAGTTGTGCATTAGGGTGTCTTTGGAAGTTTTTGCCACCAGCCGCGGCCAAAGGTCAGCTGTTCCCCATCTCAGCCCAGAAAGCAGGTAGAACAACTTTTGTGGTGCCTTTCAGATGCCTCCAGAAGCAATTTAAAAACTACCAAGAGAACTCGTTTCTGGCTCCTTCCCCGGTGGAGTTGTGCATGGGGTTTGTTTGGAACTTTTTGCCACCATCCGAGGCCAAAGGTCAGCTGTTCCCCATCTCAGCCCAGAAAGCAGGTACAACAACTTATGTGATGCCTGTCAGATGCCTACCAGAGCAATGTAAGAAATACCAAATAATTCCTCTCTGGCACCTTCCCCGGTGGAGTTGTGCGTGGGGTGTGTTTGGAACATTTTGTCTCCAGCTGAGGCCGAAATTCAGCTGTTCCCCATCTCTAGCCCAGAAAGCAGGTAGAACAACATTTCTCGTGCCTTACGGCTGCCTCCAGAAGCAATTTAAAAACTACCAACAGAACACCTGTCTGGCACCTTACCTGGTGGAGTCGTGCATTAGGGTGTGTTTGGAACTTTTTGCCACCAGCCGAGACCAAAAGTCAGCGGTTCCCCACCTCAGTCCAGAAAGCCTGTAGAACAATTGTGGTGCCTTTCAGCTGCCTACAGAAGCAATTTAAAAACTACCAACAAAACTCCTGTCTGGCTCCTTCCCTGGTGGAGTTGTGCGTGGGGTGTGTTTGGAACTTTTTGTCGCCAGCCGAGTCCAAAATTCATGGATTCCCCATCTCAGTCCAGAAAGCCTGTAGAACAACTTTTGTGGTGCCTTTCAGCCGCGTACCGGAGCAATGTAAAAACTACCAGAAGAACTCCTGTCTGGCACCTTTCGCCGTGGAGTTGTGCATGGGATGTCTTTGGAACATTTTGTCTCCAGCCGAGGCCAAAATTCAGCGGTTTCCCCATCTCTAGCCCAGAAAGCAGGTACAACAACTTTTGTGGTGCCTTTCAGATGCCTACCAGAGCAATGTAAGAAATACTAAATAATTCCTTTCTGGCACCTTCTCTAGTGGAGTTGTGCATTAGGGTGTCTTTGGAAGTTTTTGCCACCAGCCGCGGCCAAAGGTCAGCTGTTCCCCATCTCAGCCCAGAAAGCAGGTAGAACAACTTTTGTGGTGCCTTTCAGATGCCTCCAGAAGCAATTTAAAAACTACCAAGAGAACTCGTTTCTGGCTCCTTCCCCGGTGGAGTTGTGCATGGGGTTTGTTTGGAACTTTTTGCCACCATCCGAGGCCAAAGGTCAGCTGTTCCCCATCTCAGCCCAGAAAGCAGGTACAACAACTTATGTGATGCCTGTCAGATGCCTACCAGAGCAATGTAAGAAATACCAAATAATTCCTCTCTGGCACCTTCCCCGGTGGAGTTGTGCGTGGGGTGTGTTTGGAACATTTTGTCTCCAGCTGAGGCCGAAATTCAGCTGTTCCCCATCTCTAGCCCAGAAAGCAGGTAGAACAACATTTCTCGTGCCTTACGGCTGCCTCCAGAAGCAATTTAAAAACTACCAACAGAACACCTGTCTGGCACCTTACCTGGTGGAGTCGTGCATTAGGGTGTGTTTGGAACTTTTTGCCACCAGCCGAGACCAAAAGTCAGCGGTTCCCCACCTCAGTCCAGAAAGCCTGTAGAACAATTGTGGTGCCTTTCAGCTGCCTACAGAAGCAATTTAAAAACTACCAACAAAACTCCTGTCTGGCTCCTTCCCTGGTGGAGTTGTGCGTGGGGTGTGTTTGGAACTTTTTGTCACCAGCCGAGGCCAAAATTCAGCTGTTCCCCATCTCTAGCCCAGAAAGCAGGTAGAACAACTTTTGTGGTGCCTTTCAGATGCCTACCAGAGCAATGTAAGAAATACTAAATAATTCCTTTCTGGCACCTTCTCTAGTGGAGTTGTGCATGGGCTGTTTTTGGAACATTTTGTCGCCAGCCGAGTCCAAATTCATGGATTCCCCACCTCAGCCCAGAAAGCCTGTAGAACAACTTTTGTGGTACCTTTCAACCGCGTACCGGAGCAATGTAAAAACTACCAGAGAACTCCTGTCTGGCACCTTTCGCCGTGGAGTTGTGCATGGGATATCTTTGGAACATTTTGTCTCCAGCCGAGGCCAAAATTCAGCTGTTCCCCATCTCTAGCCCAGAAAGCAGGTACAACAACTTTTGTGGTGCCTTTCAGCTGCCTCCAGAAGCAATTTAAAAACTACCAAGAGAACTCCTGTCTGGCACCTTTCGCCGTGGAGTTGTGCATGGGATATCTTTGGAACTTTTTGTCTCCAGCTGAGGCCGAAATTCAGCTCTTCCCCATCTCTAACCCAGAAAGCAGGTAGAACAACATTTGTCGTGCCTTTCAGCTGCCTCCAGAAGCAATTTAAAAACTACCAAGAAAACTCCTGTCTGGCACCTTCCGCCGTGGAGTTGTGCATGGGCTGTCTTTGGAACATTTTGTCTCCAGCCGAGGCCAAAATTCATGGATTCCCCATCTCAGCCCAGAAAGCAGGTAGAACAAGTTTTATACTGCCTTTCTGCTGCCTACATATGTAGTGTAAGAACTACCACCAGTACTCCCCTCTGGCACCTTCTCTAGTGGAGTTGTGCATGGGCTTGTTTGGAACATTTTGTCGCCAGCCGAGTCCAAAATTCATGGATTCCCCACCTCAGCCCAGAAAGCAGGTAGAACAAGTTTTGTGGTGCCTGTCAGCTTCCTACCGGGGTAGTGTAAAAACTACCAACAGAACTCCTTTCTGGCACCTTCCCACGTGAAGTTGTGCATGGGGTGTGTTTGGGACATTCTGTCACCAGCCAACTCCAAAATTCAGCATTTCCTAATCACATCGCAGAAATCAGGTAGAACAACTTTTGTGGTGCCTTTCTGCTGCCTACCGGGGCAATTTAAGAACTACCGAGAGAACTCGTTTCTAGCACCTTCCCATGTGGAGTTGTGCATGGGGTGTGTTTGGAACATTTTGTCACCAGCCGAGTCCAATATTCAGCGATTCCCTATCTCAGCCCAGAAAGCAGGTAAACAAATTTATGGCGAATTTCTAATGCCTACCATAGTAACGTAAAAACGACCAACAGAACTCCTGTCTGGCTCCTTCCCCGGTGGAGTTGTGCGTGGGGTGTGTTTGGAACTTTTTGTCACCAGCCGAGGCCAAAATTCAGCATTTCCTAACCACATCCCAGAAATCAGGTAGAACAACTTTTGTGGTGCCTTTCAGATGCCTCCAGAAGCATTTTAAAAACTACCAAAAGAACTCCTGTCTGGCACCTTCCGCCGTGGAGTTGTGCATGGGATGTCTTTGGAACATTTTGTCTCCAGCCGAGGCCAAAATTCAGCTGTTCCCCATCTCAGCCCAGAAAGCAGGTAGAACAACTTTTGTGGCGAATTTCTAATGCCTACCATAGTAACGTAAAAACGACCAACAGAACTCCTTTCTGGCATATTCCCCGGTGGAGTTGTGCATGGGCTGTGTTTGGAACTTTTTGTCACCAGCCGAGTCCAATATTCAGCGATTCCCCATCTCAGCCCAGAAAGCAGGTAGAACAACTTTTATGGCGAATTTCTAATGCCTACCATAGTAACGTAAAAACGACCAACAGAACTCCTGTCCGGCTCCTTCCCCGGTGGAGTTGTGCATGGGGTGTGTTTGGAACACTTTGTACACCAGCCGAGACCAAAATTCAGCTGTTCCCCATCTCTAGCCCAGAAAACAGTTAGAACAACTTTTGTGGTGCCTTTCAGCCGCGTACCGGAGCAATTTAAATACTACCAGAAGAACTCCTGTCTGGCACCTTCCCACGTGGAGTTGTGCATGGGGTGTGTTTGGGACATTCTGTCACCAGCCGACTCCAAAATTCAGCATTTCCTAATCACATCCCAGAAATCAGGTAGAACAACTTTTGTGGTGCCTTTCAGCTGCCTCCAGAAGCAATTTAAAAACTACCAACAGAAGTCGTTTCTGGCAGCTTCCCCGGTGGAGTTGTGCATTAGGGTGTCTTTGGAACTTTTTGCCACCAGCCGAGGCCAAAGGTCAGCTGTTCCCCATCTCAGCCCAGAAAGAAGGTAGAACAACATTTGTCGTGCCTTTCAGTTGCCTACAGAAGCAATTTAAAAACTACCAAGAGAACTCCTGTCTGGCACCTTACCTGGTGGAGTTGTGCATTAGGGTGTGTTTGGAACTTTTTGCCACCAGCCGAGACCAAAATTCAGCGGTTCCCCACCTCAGTCCAGAAAGCCTGTAGAACAATTGTGGTGCCTTTCAGCTGCCTACAGAAGCAATTTAAAAACTACCAACAAAACTCCTGTCTGGATCCTTCCCCGGTGGAGTTGTGCGTGGGGTGTGTTTGGAACTTTTTGTCGCCAGCCGAGTCCAAAATTCATGGATTCCCCGTCTCTAGCCCAGAAAGCCTGTAGAACAACTTTTGTGGTGCCTTTCAGATGCCTACCAGAGCAATGTAAGAAATACTAAATAATTCCTTTCTGGCACCTTCTCTAGTGGAGTTGTGCATGGGCTTGTTTGGAACATTTTGTCGCCAGCCGAGGCCAAAATTCAGGGATTCCCCACCTCAGCCCAGAAAGCAGGTAGAACAAGTTTTGTGGTGCCTGTCAGCTTCCTACCGGGGTGGTGTAAAAACTACCAACAGAACTCCTTTCTGGCACCTTCCCACGTGAAGTTGTGCATGGGGTGTGTTTGGGACATTCTGTCACCAGCCGACTCCAAAATTCAGCATTTCCTAATCACATCCCAGAAATCAGGTAGAACAACTTTTGTGGTGCCTTTCCGCTGCCTCCAGAAGCAATTTAAAAACTACCAACAGAAGTCGTTTCTGGCACCTTCCCCGGCGGAGTTGTGCGTGGGGTGTGTTTGGAACATTTTGTCACCATCCGAGTCCAAAATTCAGGGATTCTCCATCTCTAGCCCAGAAAGCAGGTAGAACACCTTTTGTGGCGAATTTCTAATGCCTACCATAGTAACGTAAAAACGACCAAAAGATTTCCTTTCTGGCACCTTCCCCGGTAGAGTTGGGCATGGGGTGTGTTTGGAACTTTTTGCCACCAGCCGAGTCCAACATCAGCATTTCCTAATCACATCCCAGAAATCAGGTAGAACAACTATTGTGGTTCCTTTCAGATGCCTCCAGAAGCAATTTTAAAACTACCAAATGATCTCGTTTCTGGCACCTTTGCCGGTGGAGTTGTGTATGGGTTGTGTTTGGAACATTTTGTACACCAGCCGAGACCAAAATTCAGCTGTTCCCTATCTCTAGCCCAGAAAGCAGGTAGAACAACTTTTGTGGTGCCTTTCAGCCGCGTACCGGAGCAATGTAAAAACTACCAGAAGAACTCCTGTCTGGCACCTTCCGCCGTGGAGTTTTGCATGGGATGTCTTTGGAACATTTTGTCTCCAGCCGAGGCCAAAATTCAGCGGTTTCCCCACCTCTAGCCCAGAAAGCAGGTACAACAACTTTTGTGGTGCCTTTCAGATGCCTACCAGAGCAATGTAAGAAATACTAAATAATTCCTTTCTGGCACCTTCTCTAGTGGAGTTGTGCATTAGGGTGTCTTTGGAAGTTTTTGCCACCAGCCGCGGCCAAAGGTCAGCTGTTCCCCATCTCAGCCCAGAAAGCAGGTAGAACAACTTTTGTGGTGCCTTTCAGATGCCTCCAGAAGCAATTTAAAAACTACCAAGAGAACTCGTTTCTGGCTCCTTCCCCGGTGGAGTTGTGCATGGGGTTTGTTTGGAACTTTTTGCCACCATCCGAGGCCAAAGGTCAGCTGTTCCCCATCTCAGCCCAGAAAGCAGGTACAACAACTTATGTGATGCCTGTCAGATGCCTACCAGAGCAATGTAAGAAATACCAAATAATTCCTCTCTGGCACCTTCCCCGGTGGAGTTGTGCGTGGGGTGTGTTTGGAACATTTTGTCTCCAGCTGAGGCCGAAATTCAGCTGTTCCCCATCTCTAGCCCAGAAAGCAGGTAGAACAACATTTCTCGTGCCTTACGGCTGCCTCCAGAAGCAATTTAAAAACTACCAACAGAACACCTGTCTGGCACCTTACCTGGTGGAGTCGTGCATTAGGGTGTGTTTGGAACTTTTTGCCACCAGCCGAGACCAAAAGTCAGCGGTTCCCCACCTCAGTCCAGAAAGCCTGTAGAACAATTGTGGTGCCTTTCAGCTGCCTACAGAAGCAATTTAAAAACTACCAACAAAACTCCTGTCTGGCTCCTTCCCTGGTGGAGTTGTGCGTGGGGTGTGTTTGGAACTTTTTGTCGCCAGCCGAGTCCAAAATTCATGGATTCCCCATCTCAGTCCAGAAAGCCTGTAGAACAACTTTTGTGGTGCCTTTCAGCCGCGTACCGGAGCAATGTAAAAACTACCAGAAGAACTCCTGTCTGGCACCTTTCGCCGTGGAGTTGTGCATGGGATGTCTTTGGAACTTTTTGTCTCCAGCCGAGGCCAAAATTCAGCGGTTTCCCCATCTCTAGCCCAGAAAGCAGGTAGAACAACTTTTGTGGTGCCTTTCAGATGCCTACCAGAGCAATGTAAGAAATACTAAATAATTCCTTTCTGGCACCTTCTCTAGTGGAGTTGTGCATGCGGTGTGTTTGGAACATTTTGTCGCCAGCCGAGTCCAAAATTCATGGATTCCCCACCTCAGCCCAGAAAGCAGGTAGAACAAGTTTTGTGGTGCCTTTCATCTTCCTACCGCGGTAGTGTAAAAACTACGAAGAGAACTCCTTTCTGGCACCTTCCCACGTGAAGTTGTGCATGGGGTGTGTTTGGGACATTCTGTCACCAGCCGACTCCAAAATTCAGCATTTCCTAATCACATCCCAGAAATCAGGTAGAACAACTATTGTGGTGCCTTTCAGATGCCTCCAAAAGCAATTTAAAAACTACCAACAGATCTCGTTTCTGGCACCTTCGCCGGTGGAGTTGTGCATGGGGTGTGTTTGGAACATTTTGTACACCAGCCGAGACCAAAATTCAGCTGTTCCCCATCTCTAGCCCAGAAAACAGTTAGAACAACTTTTGTGGTGCCTTTCAGCCGCGTAGCGGAGCAATGTAAAAACTACCAGAGGGACTGCTGTCTGGCACCTTTCGCCGTGGAGTTGTGCATGGGATGTCTTTGGAACATTTTGTCTCCAGCCGAGGCCAAAATTCAGCGGTTTCCCATCTCTAGCCCAGAAAGCAGGTAGAACAACTTTTGTGGTGCCTTTCAGATGCCTACCAGAGCAATGTAAAAAATACTAAATAATTCCTTTCTGGCACCTTCTCTAGTGCAGTTGTGCATGGGCTTGTTTGGATCATTTTGTCGCCTGCCGAGTCCAAAATTCATGGATTCCCCACCTCAGCCCAGAAAGCAGGTAGAACAACTTTTGTGGTGCCTTTCAGATGCCTACCAGAGCAATGTAAGAAATACTAAATAATTCCTTTCTGGCACCTTCTCTAGTGGAGTTGTGCATGGGCTGTTTTTGGAACATTTTGTCGCCAGCCGAGTCCAAATTCATGGATTCCCCACCTCAGCCCAGAAAGCAGGTAGAAAAAGTTTTGTGGTGTCTTTCAAATGCCTACAAAGGTAGTGTAAGAACTACCAACAGAACTCCTTTCTGGCACCTTCCCACGTGGAGTTGTGCATGGGGTGTGTTTGGGACATTCTGTCACCAGCCGACTCCAAAATTCAGCATTTCCTAATCACATCCCAGAAATCAGGTAGAACAACTTTTGTGGTGCCTTTCCGCTGCCTCCAGAAGCAATTTAAAAACTACCAACAGAAGTCGTTTCTGGCACCTTCCCTGGTGGAGTTGTGCATGGGGTGTGTTTGGAAGTTTTTGCCACCATCCGAGGCCAAAGGTCAGCTGTTCCCCATCTCAGCCCAGAAAGAAGGTAGAACAACATTTGTCTTGCCTTTCAGCTGCCTACAGAAGCAATTTAAAAACTACCAAGAGAACTCCTGTCTGGCACCTTACCTGGTGTAGTTGTGCATTACGGTGTGTTTGGAACTTTTTGCCACCAGCCGAGACCAAAAGTCAGCGGTTCCCCACCTCAGTCCAGAAAGCCTGTAGAACAATTGTGGTGCCTTTCAGCTGCCTACAGAAGCAATTTAAAAACTACCAACAAAACTCCTGTCTGGCTCCTTCCCCGGTGGAGTTGTGCGTGGGGTGTGTTTGGAAGTTTTTGTCGCCAGCCGAGTCCAAAATTCATGGATTCCCCATCTCAGTCCAGAAAGCCTGTAGAACAACTTTTGTGGTGCCTTTCAGCCGCGTACCGGAGCAATGTAAAAACTACCAGAAGAACTCCTGTCTGGCACCTTTCGCCGTGGAGTTGTGCATGGGATGTCTTTGGAACATTTTGTCTCCAGCCGAGGCCAAAATTCAGCGGTTTCCCCATCTCTAGCCCAGAAAGCAGGTACAACAACTTTTGTGGTGCCTTTCAGATGCCTACCAGAGCAATGTAAGAAATACTAAATAATTCCTTTCTGGCACCTTCTCTAGTGGAGTTGTGCATTAGGGTGTCTTTGGAAGTTTTTGCCACCAGCCGCGGCCAAAGGTCAGCTGTTCCCCATCTCAGCCCAGAAAGCAGGTAGAACAACTTTTGTGGTGCCTTTCAGATGCCTCCAGAAGCAATTTAAAAACTACCAAGAGAACTCGTTTCTGGCTCCTTCCCCGGTGGAGTTGTGCATGGGGCTTGTTTGGAACTTTTTGCCACCATCCGAGGCCAAAGGTCAGCTGTTCCCCATCTCAGCCCAGAAAGCAGGTACAACAACTTATGTGATGCCTGTCAGATGCCTACCAGAGCAATGTAAGAAATACCAAATAATTCCTCTCTGGCACCTTCCCCGGTGGAGTTGTGCGTGGGGTGTGTTTGGAACATTTTGTCTCCAGCTGAGGCCGAAATTCAGCTGTTCCCCATCTCTAGCCCAGAAAGCAGGTAGAACAACATTTCTCGTGCCTTACGGCTGCCTCCAGAAGCAATTTAAAAACTACCAACAGAACACCTGTCTGGCACCTTACCTGGTGGAGTCGTGCATTAGGGTGTGTTTGGAACTTTTTGCCACCAGCCGAGACCAAAAGTCAGCGGTTCCCCACCTCAGTCCAGAAAGCCTGTAGAACAATTGTGGTGCCTTTCAGCTGCCTACAGAAGCAATTTAAAAACTACCAACAAAACTCCTGTCTGGCTCCTTCCCTGGTGGAGTTGTGCGTGGGGTGTGTTTGGAACTTTTTGTCGCCAGCCGAGTCCAAAATTCATGGATTCCCCATCTCAGTCCAGAAAGCCTGTAGAACAACTTTTGTGGTGCCTTTCAGCCGCGTACCGGAGCAATGTAAAAACTACCAGAAGAACTCCTGTCTGGCACCTTTCGCCGTGGAGTTGTGCATGGGATGTCTGGAACATTTTGTCTCCAGCCGAGGCCAAAATTCAGCGGTTTCCCCATCTCTAGCCCAGAAAGCAGGTACAACAACTTTTGTGGTGCCTTTCAGATGCCTACCAGAGCAATGTAAGAAATACTAAATAATTCCTTTCTGGCACCTTCTCTAGTGGAGTTGTGCATTAGGGTGTCTTTGGAAGTTTTTGCCACCAGCCGCGGCCAAAGGTCAGCTGTTCCCCATCTCAGCCCAGAAAGCAGGTAGAACAACTTTTGTGGTGCCTTTCAGATGCCTCCAGAAGCAATTTAAAAACTACCAAGAGAACTCGTTTCTGGCTCCTTCCCCGGTGGAGTTGTGCATGGGGTTTGTTTGGAACTTTTTGCCACCATCCGAGGCCAAAGGTCAGCTGTTCCCCATCTCAGCCCAGAAAGCAGGTACAACAACTTATGTGATGCCTGTCAGATGCCTACCAGAGCAATGTAAGAAATACCAAATAATTCCTCTCTGGCACCTTCCCCGGTGGAGTTGTGCGTGGGGTGTGTTTGGAACATTTTGTCTCCAGCTGAGGCCGAAATTCAGCTGTTCCCCATCTCTAGCCCAGAAAGCAGGTAGAACAACATTTCTCGTGCCTTACGGCTGCCTCCAGAAGCAATTTAAAAACTACCAACAGAACACCTGTCTGGCACCTTACCTGGTGGAGTCGTGCATTAGGGTGTGTTTGGAACTTTTTGCCACCAGCCGAGACCAAAAGTCAGCGGTTCCCCACCTCAGTCCAGAAAGCCTGTAGAACAATTGTGGTGCCTTTCAGCTGCCTACAGAAGCAATTTAAAAACTACCAACAAAACTCCTGTCTGGCTCCTTCCCTGGTGGAGTTGTGCGTGGGGTGTGTTTGGAACTTTTTGTCGCCAGCCGAGTCCAAAATTCATGGATTCCCCATCTCAGTCCAGAAAGCCTGTAGAACAACTTTTGTGGTGCCTTTCAGCCGCGTACCGGAGCAATGTAAAAACTACCAGAAAAACTCCTGTCTGGCACCTTTCGCCGTGGAGTTGTGCATGGGATGTCTTTGGAACTTTTTGTCTCCAGCCGAGGCCAAAATTCAGCTGTTCCCCATCTCTAGCCCAGAAAGCAGGTAGAACAACTTTTGTGGTGCCTTTCAGATGCCTACCAGAGCAATGTAAGAAATACTAAATAATTCCTTTCTGGCACCTTCTCTAGTGGAGTTGTGCATGGGCTGTTTTTGGAACATTTTGTCGCCAGCCGAGTCCAAATTCATGGATTCCCCACCTCAGCCCAGAAAGCAGGTAGAAAAAGTTTTGTGGTGTCTTTCAAATGCCTACAAAGGTAGTGTAAGAACTACCAACAGAACTCCTTTCTGGCACCTTCCCACGTGGAGTTGTGCATGGGGTGTGTTTGGGACATTCTGTCACCAGCCGACTCCAAAATTCAGCATTTCCTAATCACATCCCAGAAATCAGGTAGAACAACTTTTGTGGTGCCTTTCCGCTGCCTCCAGAAGCAATTTAAAAACTACCAACAGAAGTCGTTTCTGGCACCTTCCCTGGTGGAGTTGTGCATGGGGTGTGTTTGGAAGTTTTTGCCACCATCCGAGGCCAAAGGTCAGCTGTTCCCCATCTCAGCCCAGAAAGAAGGTAGAACAACATTTGTCTTGCCTTTCAGCTGCCTACAGAAGCAATTTAAAAACTACCAAGAGAACTCCTGTCTGGCACCTTACCTGGTGTAGTTGTGCATTACGGTGTGTTTGGAACTTTTTGCCACCAGCCGAGACCAAAAGTCAGCGGTTCCCCACCTCAGTCCAGAAAGCCTGTAGAACAATTGTGGTGCCTTTCAGCTGCCTACAGAAGCAATTTAAAAACTACCAACAAAACTCCTGTCTGGCTCCTTCCCCGGTGGAGTTGTGCATGGGGTGTGTTTGGAAGTTTTTGTCGCCAGCCGAGTCCAAAATTCATGGATTCCCCATCTCAGTCCAGAAAGCCTGTAGAACAACTTTTGTGGTGCCTTTCAGCCGCGTACCGGAGCAATGTAAAAACTACCAGAAGAACTCCTGTCTGGCACCTTCCGCCGTGGAGTTTTGCATGGGATGTCTTTGGAACATTTTGTCTCCAGCCGAGGCCAAAATTCAGCGGTTTCCCCACCTCTAGCCCAGAAAGCAGGTACAACAACTTTTGTGGTGCCTTTCAGATGCCTACCAGAGCAATGTAAGAAATACTAAATAATTCCTTTCTGGCACCTTCTCTAGTGGAGTTGTGCATTAGGGTGTCTTTGGAAGTTTTTGCCACCAGCCGCGGCCAAAGGTCAGCTGTTCCCCATCTCAGCCCAGAAAGCAGGTAGAACAACTTTTGTGGTGCCTTTCAGATGCCTCCAGAAGCAATTTAAAAACTACCAAGAGAACTCGTTTCTGGCTCCTTCCCCGGTGGAGTTGTGCATGGGGTTTGTTTGGAACTTTTTGCCACCATCCGAGGCCAAAGGTCAGCTGTTCCCCATCTCAGCCCAGAAAGCAGGTACAACAACTTATGTGATGCCTGTCAGATGCCTACCAGAGCAATGTAAGAAATACCAAATAATTCCTCTCTGGCACCTTCCCCGGTGGAGTTGTGCGTGGGGTGTGTTTGGAACATTTTGTCTCCAGCTGAGGCCGAAATTCAGCTGTTCCCCATCTCTAGCCCAGAAAGCAGGTAGAACAACATTTCTCATGCCTTACGGCTGCCTCCAGAAGCAATTTAAAAACTACCAACAGAACACCTGTCTGGCACCTTACCTGGTGGAGTCGTGCATTAGGGTGTGTTTGGAACTTTTTGCCACCAGCCGAGACCAAAAGTCAGCGGTTCCCCACCTCAGTCCAGAAAGCCTGTAGAACAATTGTGGTGCCTTTCAGCTGCCTACAGAAGCAATTTAAAAACTACCAACAAAACTCCTGTCTGGCTCCTTCCCTGGTGGAGTTGTGCGTGGGGTGTGTTTGGAACTTTTTGTCGCCAGCCGAGTCCAAAATTCATGGATTCCCCATCTCAGTCCAGAAAGCCTGTAGAACAACTTTTGTGGTGCCTTTCAGCCGCGTACCGGAGCAATGTAAAAACTACCAGAAGAACTCCTGTCTGGCACCTTTCGCCGTGGAGTTGTGCATGGGATGTCTTTGGAACATTTTGTCTCCAGCCGAGGCCAAAATTCAGCGGTTTCCCCATCTCTAGCCCAGAAAGCAGGTACAACAACTTTTGTGGTGCCTTTCAGATGCCTACCAGAGCAATGTAAGAAATACTAAATAATTCCTTTCTGGCACCTTCTCTAGTGGAGTTGTGCATTAGGGTGTCTTTGGAAGTTTTTGCCACCAGCCGCGGCCAAAGGTCAGCTGTTCCCCATCTCAGCCCAGAAAGCAGGTAGAACAACTTTTGTGGTGCCTTTCAGATGCCTCCAGAAGCAATTTAAAAACTACCAAGAGAACTCGTTTCTGGCTCCTTCCCCGGTGGAGTTGTGCATGGGGTTTGTTTGGAACTTTTTGCCACCATCCGAGGCCAAAGGTCAGCTGTTCCCCATCTCAGCCCAGAAAGCAGGTACAACAACTTATGTGATGCCTGTCAGATGCCTACCAGAGCAATGTAAGAAATACCAAATAATTCCTCTCTGGCACCTTCCCCGGTGGAGTTGTGCGTGGGGTGTGTTTGGAACATTTTGTCTCCAGCTGAGGCCGAAATTCAGCTGTTCCCCATCTCTAGCCCAGAAAGCAGGTAGAACAACATTTCTCGTGCCTTACGGCTGCCTCCAGAAGCAATTTAAAAACTACCAACAGAACACCTGTCTGGCACCTTACCTGGTGGAGTCGTGCATTAGGGTGTGTTTGGAACTTTTTGCCACCAGCCGAGACCAAAAGTCAGCGGTTCCCCACCTCAGTCCAGAAAGCCTGTAGAACAATTGTGGTGCCTTTCAGCTGCCTACAGAAGCAATTTAAAAACTACCAACAAAACTCCTGTCTGGCTCCTTCCCTGGTGGAGTTGTGCGTGGGGTGTGTTTGGAACTTTTTGTCGCCAGCCGAGTCCAAAATTCATGGATTCCCCATCTCAGTCCAGAAAGCCTGTAGAACAACTTTTGTGGTGCCTTTCAGCCGCGTACCGGAGCAATGTAAAAACTACCAGAAAAACTCCTGTCTGGCACCTTTCGCCGTGGAGTTGTGCATGGGATGTCTTTGGAACTTTTTGTCTCCAGCCGAGGCCAAAATTCAGCTGTTCCCCATCTCTAGCCCAGAAAGCAGGTAGAACAACTTTTGTGGTGCCTTTCAGATGCCTACCAGAGCAATGTAAGAAATACTAAATAATTCCTTTCTGGCACCTTCTCTAGTGGAGTTGTGCATGCGGTGTGTTTGGAACATTTTGTCGCCAGCCGAGTCCAAAATTCATGTATTCCCCACCTCAGCCCAGAAAGCAGGTAGAACAAGTTTTGTGGTGCCTTTCATCTTCCTACCGGAGCAATGTAAAAACTACCAACTGAACTCCTTTCTGGCACCTTCCCACTTGAAGTTGTGCATGGGGTGTGTTTGGGACATTCTGTCACCAGCCGACTCCAAAATTCAGCATTTCCTAATCACATCCCAGAAATCAGGTAGAACAACTATTGTGGTGCCTTTCAGATGCCTCCAAAAGCAATTTAAAAACTACCAACAGATCTCGTTTCTGGCACCTTCGCCGGTGGAGTTGTGCATGGGGTGTGTTTGGAACATTTTGTACACCAGCCGAGACCAAAATTCAGCTGTTCCCCATCTCTAGCCCAGAAAACAGTTAGAACAACTTTTGTGGTGCCTTTCAGCCGCGTAGCGGAGCAATGTAAAAACTACCAGAGGGACTGCTGTCTGGCACCTTTCGCCGTGGAGTTGTGCATGGGATGTCTTTGGAACATTTTGTCTCCAGCCGAGGCCAAAATTCAGCGGTTTCCCATCTCTAGCCCAGAAAGCAGGTAGAACAACTTTTGTGGTGCCTTTCAGATGCCTACCAGAGCAATGTAAAAAATACTAAATAATTCCTTTCTGGCACCTTCTCTAGTGCAGTTGTGCATGGGCTTGTTTGGATCATTTTGTCGCCTGCCGAGTCCAAAATTCATGGATTCCCCACCTCAGCCCAGAAAGCAGGTAGAACAACTTTTGTGGTGCCTTTCAGATGCCTACCAGAGCAATGTAAGAAATACTAAATAATTCCTTTCTGGCACCTTCTCTAGTGGAGTTGTGCATGGGCTTGTTTGGAACATTTTGTCGCCAGCCGAGGCCAAAATTCAGGGATTCCCCACCTCAGCCCAGAAAGCAGGTAGAACAAGTTTTGTGGTGCCTGTCAGCTTCCTACCGGGGTGGTGTAAAAACTACCAACAGAACTCCTTTCTGGCACCTTCCCACGTGAAGTTGTGCATGGGGTGTGTTTGGGACATTCTGTCACCAGCCGACTCCAAAATTCAGCATTTCCTAATCACATCCCAGAAATCAGGTAGAACAACTATTGTGGTTCCTTTCAGATGCCTCCAGAAGCAATTTTAAAACTACCAAATGATCTCGTTTCTGGCACCTTTGCCGGTGGAGTTGTGTATGGGTTGTGTTTGGAACATTTTGTACACCAGCCGAGACCAAAATTCAGCTGTTCCCCATCTCTAGCCCAGAAAGCAGGTAGAACAACTTTTGTGGTGCCTATCAGCCGCGTACCGGAGCAATGTAAAAACTACCAAAAGAACTCCTGTCTGGCACCTTTCGCCGTGGAGTTGTGCATGGGATGTCTTTGGAACATTTTGTCTCCAGCCGAGGCCAAAATTCAGCGGTTTCCCCATCTCTAGCCCAGAAAGCAGGTACAACAACTTTTGTGGTGCCTTTCAGATGCCTACCAGAGCAATGTAAGAAATACTAAATAATTCCTTTCTGGCACCTTCTCTAGTGGAGTTGTGCATTAGGGTGTCTTTGGAAGTTTTTGCCACCAGCCGCGGCCAAAGGTCAGCTGTTCCCCATCTCAGCCCAGAAAGCAGGTAGAACAACTTTTGTGGTGCCTTTCAGATGCCTCCAGAAGCAATTTAAAAACTACCAAGAGAACTCGTTTCTGGCTCCTTCCCCGGTGGAGTTGTGCATGGGGTTTGTTTGGAACTTTTTGCCACCATCCGAGGCCAAAGGTCAGCTGTTCCCCATCTCAGCCCAGAAAGCAGGTACAACAACTTATGTGATGCCTGTCAGATGCCTACCAGAGCAATGTAAGAAATACCAAATAATTCCTCTCTGGCACCTTCCCCGGTGGAGTTGTGCGTGGGGTGTGTTTGGAACATTTTGTCTCCAGCTGAGGCCGAAATTCAGCTGTTCCCCATCTCTAGCCCAGAAAGCAGGTAGAACAACATTTCTCGTGCCTTACGGCTGCCTCCAGAAGCAATTTAAAAACTACCAACAGAACACCTGTCTGGCACCTTACCTGGTGGAGTCGTGCATTAGGGTGTGTTTGGAACTTTTTGCCACCAGCCGAGACCAAAAGTCAGCGGTTCCCCACCTCAGTCCAGAAAGCCTGTAGAACAATTGTGGTGCCTTTCAGCTGCCTACAGAAGCAATTTAAAAACTACCAACAAAACTCCTGTCTGGCTCCTTCCCTGGTGGAGTTGTGCGTGGGGTGTGTTTGGAACTTTTTGTCGCCAGCCGAGTCCAAAATTCATGGATTCCCCATCTCAGTCCAGAAAGCCTGTAGAACAACTTTTGTGGTGCCTTTCAGCCGCGTACCGGAGCAATGTAAAAACTACCAGAAGAACTCCTGTCTGGCACCTTTCGCCGTGGAGTTGTGCATGGGATGTCTTTGGAACTTTTTGTCTCCAGCCGAGGCCAAAATTCAGCTGTTCCCCATCTCTAGCCCAGAAAGCAGGTAGAACAACTTTTGTGGTGCCTTTCAGATGCCTACCAGAGCAATGTAAAAAATACTAAATAATTCCTTTCTGGCACCTTCTCTAGTGGAGTTGTGCATGCGGTGTGTTTGGAACATTTTGTCGCCAGCCGAGTCCAAAATTCATGGATTCCCCACCTCAGCCCAGAAAGCAGGTAGAACAAGTTTTGTGGTGCCTTTCATCTTCCTACCGCGGTAGTGTAAAAACTACGAAGAGAACTCCTTTCTGGCACCTTCCCACGTGAAGTTGTGCATGGGGTGTGTTTGGGACATTCTGTCACCAGCCGACTCCAAAATTCAGCATTTCCTAATCACATCCCAGAAATCAGGTAGAACAACTTTTGTGGTGCCTTTCCGCTGCCTCCAGAAGCAATTTAAAAACTACCAACAGAAGTCGTTTCTGGCACCTTCCCTGCTGGAGTTGTGCATGGGGTGTGTTTGGAAGTTTTTGCCACCATCCGAGGCCAAAGGTCAGCTGTTCCCCATCTCAGCCCAGAAAGAAGGTAGAACAACATTTGTCTTGCCTTTCAGCTGCCTACAGAAGCAATTTAAAAACTACCAAGAGAACTCCTGTCTGGCACCTTACCTGGTGGAGTTGTGCATTACGGTGTGTTTGGAACTTTTTGCCACCAGCCGAGACCAAAAGTCAGCGGTTCCCCACCTCAGTCCAGAAAGCCTGTAGAACAATTGTGGTGCCTTTCAGCTGCCTACAGAAGCAATTTAAAAACTACCAACAAAACTCCTGTCTGGCTCCTTCCCCGGTGGAGTTGTGCGTGGGGTGTGTTTGGAAGTTTTTGTCGCCAGCCGAGTCCAAAATTCATGGATTCCCCATCTCAGTCCAGAAAGCCTGTAGAACAACTTTTGTGGTGCCTTTCAGCCGCGTACCGGAGCAATGTAAAAACTACCAGAAGAACTCCTGTCTGGCACCTTCCGCCGTGGAGTTTTGCATGGGATGTCTTTGGAACATTTTGTCTCCAGCCGAGGCCAAAATTCAGCGGTTTCCCCACCTCTAGCCCAGAAAGCAGGTACAACAACTTTTGTGGTGCCTTTCAGATGCCTACCAGAGCAATGTAAGAAATACTAAATAATTCCTTTCTGGCACCTTCTCTAGTGGAGTTGTGCATTAGGGTGTCTTTGGAAGTTTTTGCCACCAGCCGCGGCCAAAGGTCAGCTGTTCCCCATCTCAGCCCAGAAAGCAGGTAGAACAACTTTTGTGGTGCCTTTCAGATGCCTCCAGAAGCAATTTAAAAACTACCAAGAGAACTCGTTTCTGGCTCCTTCCCCGGTGGAGTTGTGCATGGGGTTTGTTTGGAACTTTTTGCCACCATCCGAGGCCAAAGGTCAGCTGTTCCCCATCTCAGCCCAGAAAGCAGGTACAACAACTTATGTGATGCCTGTCAGATGCCTACCAGAGCAATGTAAGAAATACCAAATAATTCCTCTCTGGCACCTTCCCCGGTGGAGTTGTGCGTGGGGTGTGTTTGGAACTTTTTGTCGCCAGCCGAGGCCAAAATTCAGCGGTTTCCCCATCTCTAGCCCAGAAAGCAGGTACAACAACTTTTGTGGTGCCTTTCTGCTGCCTACCGGGGCAATTTAAGAACTACCGAGAGAACTCGTTTCTAGCACCTTCCCATGTGGAGTTGTGCATGGGGTGTGTTTGGAACATTTTGTCACCAGCCGAGTCCAATATTCAGCGATTCCCTATCTCAGCCCAGAAAGCAGGTAAACAAATTTATGGCGAATTTCTAATGCCTACCATAGTAACGTAAAAACGACCAACAGAACTCCTGTCTGGCTCCTTCCCCGGTGGAGTTGTGCGTGGGGTGTGTTTGGAACTTTTTGTCTCCAGCCGAGGCCAAAATTCAGCATTTCCTAACCACATCCCAGAAATCAGGTAGAACAACTTTTGTGGTGCCTTTCAGATGCCTCCAGAAGCATTTTAAAAACTACCAAAAGAACTCCTGTCTGGCACCTTCCGCCGTGGAGTTGTGCATGGGATGTCTTTGGAACATTTTGTCTCCAGCCGAGGCCAAAATTCAGCTGTTCCCCATCTCAGCCCAGAAAGCAGGTAGAACAACTTTTGTGGCGAATTTCTAATGCCTACCATAGTAACGTAAAAACGACCAACAGAACTCCTTTCTGGCATATTCCCCGGTGGAGTTGTGCATGGGCTGTGTTTGGAACTTTTTGTCACCAGCCGAGTCCAATATTCAGCGATTCCCCATCTCAGCCCAGAAAGCAGGTAGAACAACTTTTATGGCGAATTTCTAATGCCTACCATAGTAACGTAAAAACGACCAACAGAACTCCTGTCCGGCTCCTTCCCCGGTGGAGTTGTGCATGGGGTGTGTTTGGAACACTTTGTACACCAGCCGAGACCAAAATTCAGCTGTTCCCCATCTCTAGCCCAGAAAACAGTTAGAACAACTTTTGTGGTGCCTTTCAGCCGCGTACCGGAGCAATTTAAATACTACCAGAAGAACTCCTGTCTGGCACCTTCCCACGTGGAGTTGTGCATGGGGTGTGTTTGGGACATTCTGTCACCAGCCGACTCCAAAATTCAGCATTTCCTAATCACATCCCAGAAATCAGGTAGAACAACATTTCTCGTGCCTTTCAGCTGCCTCCAGAAGCAATTTAAAAACTACCAACAGAAGTCGTTTCTGGCAGCTTCCCCGGTGGAGTTGTGCATTAGGGTGTCTTTGGAACTTTTTGCCACCATCCGAGGCCAAAGGTCAGCTGTTCCCCATCTCAGCCCAGAAAGAAGGTAGAACAACATTTGTCGTGCCTTTCAGTTGCCTACAGAAGCAATTTAAAAACTACCAAGAGAACTCCTGTCTGGCACCTTACCTGGTGGAGTTGTGCATTAGGGTGTGTTTGGAACTTTTTGCCACCAGCCGAGACCAAAATTCAGCGGTTCCCCACCTCAGTCCAGAAAGCCTGTAGAACAATTGTGGTGCCTTTCAGCTGCCTACAGAAGCAATTTAAAAACTACCAACAAAACTCCTGTCTGGCTCCTTCCCCGGTGGAGTTGTGCGTGGGGTGTGTTTGGAACTTTTTGTCGCCAGCCGAGTCCAAAATTCATGGATTCCCCGTCTCTAGCCCAGAAAGCCTGTAGAACAACTTTTGTGGTGCCTTTCAGATGCCTACCAGAGCAATGTAAGAAATACTAAATAATTCCTTTCTGGCACCTTCTCTAGTGGAGTTGTGCATGGGCTTGTTTGGAACATTTTGTCGCCAGCCGAGGCCAAAATTCAGGGATTCCCCACCTCAGCCCAGAAAGCAGGTAGAACAAGTTTTGTGGTGCCTGTCAGCTTCCTACCGGGGTGGTGTAAAAACTACCAACAGAACTCCTTTCTGGCACCTTCCCACGTGAAGTTGTGCATGGGGTGTGTTTGGGACATTCTGTCACCAGCCGACTCCAAAATTCAGCATTTCCTAATCACATCCCAGAAATCAGGTAGAACAACTTTTGTGGTGCCTTTCCGCTGCCTCCAGAAGCAATTTAAAAACTACCAACAGAAGTCGTTTCTGGCACCTTCCCCGGCGGAGTTGTGCGTGGGGTGTGTTTGGAACATTTTGTCACCATCCGAGTCCAAAATTCAGGGATTCTCCATCTCTAGCCCAGAAAGCAGGTAGAACACCTTTTGTGGCGAATTTCTAATGCCTACCATAGTAACGTAAAAACGACCAAAAGATTTCCTTTCTGGCACCTTCCCCGGTAGAGTTGGGCATGGGGTGTGTTTGGAACTTTTTGCCACCAGCCGAGTCCAAAATCAGCATTTCCTAATCACATCCCAGAAATCAGGTAGAACAACTATTGTGGTTCCTTTCAGATGCCTCCAGAAGCAATTTTAAAACTACCAAATGATCTCGTTTCTGGCACCTTTGCCGGTGGAGTTGTGTATGGGTTGTGTTTGGAACATTTTGTACACCAGCCGAGACCAAAATTCAGCTGTTCCCCATCTCTAGCCCAGAAAGCAGGTAGAACAACTTTTGTGGTGCCTATCAGCCGCGTACCGGAGCAATGTAAAAACTACCAAAAGAACTCCTGTCTGGCACCTTTCGCCGTGGAGTTGTGCATGGGCTTGTTTGGATCATTTTGTCTCCAGCCGAGGCCAAAATTCAGCGGTTTCCCCATCTCTAGCCCAGAAAGCAGGTACAACAACTTTTGTGGTGCCTTTCAGATGCCTACCAGAGCAATGTAAGAAATACTAAATAATTCCTTTCTGGCACCTTCTCTAGTGGAGTTGTGCATTAGGGTGTCTTTGGAAGTTTTTGCCACCAGCCGCGGCCAAAGGTCAGCTGTTCCCCATCTCAGCCCAGAAAGCAGGTAGAACAACTTTTGTGGTGCCTTTCAGATGCCTCCAGAAGCAATTTAAAAACTACCAAGAGAACTCGTTTCTGGCTCCTTCCCCGGTGGAGTTGTGCATGGGGTTTGTTTGGAACTTTTTGCCACCATCCGAGGCCAAAGGTCAGCTGTTCCCCATCTCAGCCCAGAAAGCAGGTACAACAACTTATGTGATGCCTGTCAGATGCCTACCAGAGCAATGTAAGAAATACCAAATAATTCCTCTCTGGCACCTTCCCCGGTGGAGTTGTGCGTGGGGTGTGTTTGGAACATTTTGTCTCCAGCTGAGGCCGAAATTCAGCTGTTCCCCATCTCTAGCCCAGAAAGCAGGTAGAACAACATTTCTCGTGCCTTACGGCTGCCTCCAGAAGCAATTTAAAAACTACCAACAGAACACCTGTCTGGCACCTTACCTGGTGGAGTCGTGCATTAGGGTGTGTTTGGAACTTTTTGCCACCAGCCGAGACCAAAAGTCAGCGGTTCCCCACCTCAGTCCAGAAAGCCTGTAGAACAATTGTGGTGCCTTTCAGCTGCCTACAGAAGCAATTTAAAAACTACCAACAAAACTCCTGTCTGGCTCCTTCCCTGGTGGAGTTGTGTGTGGGGTGTGTTTGGAACTTTTTGTCGCCAGCCGAGTCCAAAATTCATGGATTCCCCATCTCAGTCCAGAAAGCCTGTAGAACAACTTTTGTGGTGCCTTTCAGCCGCGTACCGGAGCAATGTAAAAACTACCAGAAGAACTCCTGTCTGGCACCTTTCGCCGTGGAGTTGTGCATGGGATGTCTTTGGAACTTTTTGTCTCCAGCCGAGGCCAAAATTCAGCTGTTCCCCATCTCTAGCCCAGAAAGCAGGTACAACAACTTTTGTGGTGCCTTTCAGATGCCTACCAGAGCAATGTAAGAAATACTAAATAATTCCTTTCTGGCACCTTCTCTAGTGGAGTTGTGCATGCGGTGTGTTTGGAACATTTTGTCGCCAGCCGAGTCCAAAATTCATGGATTCCCCACCTCAGCCCAGAAAGCAGGTAGAACAAGTTTTGTGGTGCCTTTCATCTTCCTACCGCGGTAGTGTAAAAACTACGAAGAGAACTCCTTTCTGGCACCTTCCCACGTGAAGTTGTGCATGGGGTGTGTTTGAGACATTCTGTCACCAGCCGACTCCAAAATTCAGCATTTCCTAATCACATCCCAGAAATCAGGTAGAACAACTATTGTGGTGCCTTTCAGATGCCTCCAAAAGCAATTTAAAAACTACCAACAGATCTCGTTTCTGGCACCTTCGCCGGTGGAGTTGTGCATGGGGTGTGTTTGGAACATTTTGTACACCAGCCGAGACCAAAATTCAGCTGTTCCCCATCTCTAGCCCAGAAAACAGTTAGAACAACTTTTGTGGTGCCTTTCAGCCGCGTAGCGGAGCAATGTAAAAACTACCAGAGGGACTGCTGTCTGGCACCTTTCGCCGTGGAGTTGTGCATGGGATGTCTTTGGAACATTTTGTCTCCAGCCGAGGCCAAAATTCAGCGGTTTCCCATCTCTAGCCCAGAAAGCAGGTAGAACAACTTTTGTGGTGCCTTTCAGATGCCTACCAGAGCAATGTAAAAAATACTAAATAATTCCTTTCTGGCACCTTCTCTAGTGCAGTTGTGCATGGGCTTGTTTGGATCATTTTGTCGCCTGCCGAGTCCAAAATTCATGGATTCCCCACCTCAGCCCAGAAAGCAGGTAGAACAACTTTTGTGGTGCCTTTCAGATGCCTACCAGAGCAATGTAAGAAATACTAAATAATTCCTTTCTGGCACCTTCTCTAGTGGAGTTGTGCATGGGCTGTTTTTGGAACATTTTGTCGCCAGACGAGTCCAAATTCATGGATTCCCCACCTCAGCCCAGAAAGCAGGTAGAAAAAGTTTTGTGGTGTCTTTCAAATGCCTACAAAGGTAGTGTAAGAACTACCAACAGAACTCCTTTCTGGCACCTTCCCACGTGGAGTTGTGCATGGGGTGTGTTTGGGACATTCTGTCACCAGCCGACTCCAAAATTCAGCATTTCCTAATCACATCCCAGAAATCAGGTAGAACAACTTTTGTGGTGCCTTTCCGCTGCCTCCAGAAGCAATTTAAAAACTACCAACAGAAGTCGTTTCTGGCACCTTCCCTGGTGGAGTTGTGCATGGGGTGTGTTTGGAAGTTTTTGCCACCATCCGAGGCCAAAGGTCAGCTGTTCCCCATCTCAGCCCAGAAAGAAGGTAGAACAACATTTGTCTTGCCTTTCAGCTGCCTACAGAAGCAATTTAAAAACTACCAAGAGAACTCCTGTCTGGCACCTTACCTGGTGTAGTTGTGCATTACGGTGTGTTTGGAACTTTTTGCCACCAGCCGAGACCAAAAGTCAGCGGTTCCCCACCTCAGTCCAGAAAGCCTGTAGAACAATTGTGGTGCCTTTCAGCTGCCTACAGAAGCAATTTAAAAACTACCAACAAAACTCCTGTCTGGCTCCTTCCCCGGTGGAGTTGTGCGTGGGGTGTGTTTGGAAGTTTTTGTCGCCAGCCGAGTCCAAAATTCATGGATTCCCCATCTCAGTCCAGAAAGCCTGTAGAACAACTTTTGTGGTGCCTTTCAGCCGCGTACCGGAGCAATGTAAAAACTACCAGAAGAACTCCTGTCTGGCACCTTTCGCCGTGGAGTTGTGCATGGGATGTCTTTGGAACATTTTGTCTCCAGCCGAGGCCAAAATTCAGCGGTTTCCCCACCTCTAGCCCAGAAAGCAGGTACAACAACTTTTGTGGTGCCTTTCAGATGCCTACCAGAGCAATGTAAAAAATACTAAATAATTCCTTTCTGGCACCTTCTCTAGTGCAGTTGTGCATGGGCTTGTTTGGATCATTTTGTCGCCTGCCGAGTCCAAAATTCATGGATTCCCCACCTCAGCCCAGAAAGCAGGTAGAACAACTTTTGTGGTGCCTTTCAGATGCCTACCAGAGCAATGTAAGAAATACTAAATAATTCCTTTCTGGCACCTTCTCTAGTGGAGTTGTGCATGGGCTTGTTTGGAACATTTTGTCGCCAGCCGAGGCCAAAATTCAGGGATTCCCCACCTCAGCCCAGAAAGCAGGTAGAACAAGTTTTGTGGTGCCTGTCAGCTTCCTACCGGGGTGGTGTAAAAACTACCAACAGAACTCCTTTCTGGCACCTTCCCACTTGAAGTTGTGCATGGGGTGTGTTTGGGACATTCTGTCACCAGCCGACTCCAAAATTCAGCATTTCCTAATCACATCCCAGAAATCAGGTAGAACAACTTTTGTGGTGCCTTTCCGCTGCCTCCAGAAGCAATTTAAAAACTACCAACAGAAGTCGTTTCTGGCACCTTCCCCGGCGGAGTTGTGCGTGGGGTGTGTTTGGAACATTTTGTCACCATCCGAGTCCAAAATTCAGGGATTCTCCATCTCTAGCCCAGAAAGCAGGTAGAACACCTTTTGTGGCGAATTTCTAATGCCTACCATAGTAACGTAAAAACGACCAAAAGATTTCCTTTCTGGCACCTTTGCCGGTGGAGTTGTGTATGGGTTGTGTTTGGAACATTTTGTACACCAGCCGAGACCAAAATTCAGCTGTTCCCCATCTCTAGCCCAGAAAGCAGGTAGAACAACTTTTGTGGTGCCTATCAGCCGCGTACCGGAGCAATGTAAAAACTACCAAAAGAACTCCTGTCTGGCACCTTTCGCCGTGGAGTTGTGCATGGGATGTCTTTGGAACATTTTGTCTCCAGCCGAGGCCAAAATTCAGCGGTTTCCCCATCTCTAGCCCAGAAAGCAGGTACAACAACTTTTGTGGTGCCTTTCAGATGCCTACCAGAGCAATGTAAGAAATACTAAATAATTCCTTTCTGGCACCTTCTCTAGTGGAGTTGTGCATTAGGGTGTCTTTGGAAGTTTTTGCCACCAGCCGCGGCCAAAGGTCAGCTGTTCCCCATCTCAGCCCAGAAAGCAGGTAGAACAACTTTTGTGGTGCCTTTCAGATGCCTCCAGAAGCAATTTAAAAACTACCAAGAGAACTCGTTTCTGGCTCCTTCCCCGGTGGAGTTGTGCATGGGGTTTGTTTGGAACTTTTTGCCACCATCCGAGGCCAAAGGTCAGCTGTTCCCCATCTCAGCCC
The DNA here is from genome assembly GCF_023634155.1 of Falco peregrinus. Taxonomy (NCBI): domain Eukaryota; kingdom Metazoa; phylum Chordata; class Aves; order Falconiformes; family Falconidae; genus Falco; species Falco peregrinus. Next base: position 74,224 of record NC_073729.1, on the reverse strand, counting down.
AGAAAGCAGGTACAACAACTTATGTGATGCCTGTCAGATGCCTACCAGAGCAATGTAAGAAATACCAAATAATTCCTCTCTGGCACCTTCCCCGGTGGAGTTGTGCGTGGGGTGTGTTTGGAACATTTTGTCTCCAGCTGAGGCCGAAATTCAGCTGTTCCCCATCTCTAGCCCAGAAAGCAGGTAGAACAACATTTCTCGTGCCTTACGGCTGCCTCCAGAAGCAATTTAAAAACTACCAACAGAACACCTGTCTGGCACCTTACCTGGTGGAGTCGTGCATTAGGGTGTGTTTGGAACTTTTTGCCACCAGCCGAGACCAAAAGTCAGCGGTTCCCCACCTCAGTCCAGAAAGCCTGTAGAACAATTGTGGTGCCTTTCAGCTGCCTACAGAAGCAATTTAAAAACTACCAACAAAACTCCTGTCTGGCTCCTTCCCCGGTGGAGTTGTGCGTGGGGTGTGTTTGGAAGTTTTTGTCGCCAGCCGAGTCCAAAATTCATGGATTCCCCATCTCAGTCCAGAAAGCCTGTAGAACAACTTTTGTGGTGCCTTTCAGCCGCGTACCGGAGCAATGTAAAAACTACCAGAAGAACTCCTGTCTGGCACCTTCCGCCGTGGAGTTTTGCATGGGATGTCTTTGGAACATTTTGTCTCCAGCCGAGGCCAAAATTCAGCGGTTTCCCCACCTCTAGCCCAGAAAGCAGGTACAACAACTTTTGTGGTGCCTTTCAGATGCCTACCAGAGCAATGTAAGAAATACTAAATAATTCCTTTCTGGCACCTTCTCTAGTGGAGTTGTGCATTAGGGTGTCTTTGGAAGTTTTTGCCACCAGCCGCGGCCAAAGGTCAGCTGTTCCCCATCTCAGCCCAGAAAGCAGGTAGAACAACTTTTGTGGTGCCTTTCAGATGCCTCCAGAAGCAATTTAAAAACTACCAAGAGAACTCGTTTCTGGCTCCTTCCCCGGTGGAGTTGTGCATGGGGTTTGTTTGGAACTTTTTGCCACCATCCGAGGCCAAAGGTCAGCTGTTCCCCATCTCAGCCCAGAAAGCAGGTACAACAACTTATGTGATGCCTGTCAGATGCCTACCAGAGCAATGTAAGAAATACCAAATAATTCCTCTCTGGCACCTTCCCCGGTGGAGTTGTGCGTGGGGTGTGTTTGGAACTTTTTGTCGCCAGCCGAGGCCAAAATTCAGCGGTTTCCCCATCTCTAGCCCAGAAAGCAGGTACAACAACTTTTGTGGTGCCTTTCTGCTGCCTACCGGGGCAATTTAAGAACTACCGAGAGAACTCGTTTCTAGCACCTTCCCATGTGGAGTTGTGCATGGGGTGTGTTTGGAACATTTTGTCACCAGCCGAGTCCAATATTCAGCGATTCCCTATCTCAGCCCAGAAAGCAGGTAAACAAATTTATGGCGAATTTCTAATGCCTACCATAGTAACGTAAAAACGACCAACAGAACTCCTGTCTGGCTCCTTCCCCGGTGGAGTTGTGCGTGGGGTGTGTTTGGAACTTTTTGTCTCCAGCCGAGGCCAAAATTCAGCATTTCCTAACCACATCCCAGAAATCAGGTAGAACAACTTTTGTGGTGCCTTTCAGATGCCTCCAGAAGCATTTTAAAAACTACCAAAAGAACTCCTGTCTGGCACCTTCCGCCGTGGAGTTGTGCATGGGATGTCTTTGGAACATTTTGTCTCCAGCCGAGGCCAAAATTCAGCTGTTCCCCATCTCAGCCCAGAAAGCAGGTAGAACAACTTTTGTGGCGAATTTCTAATGCCTACCATAGTAACGTAAAAACGACCAACAGAACTCCTTTCTGGCATATTCCCCGGTGGAGTTGTGCATGGGCTGTGTTTGGAACTTTTTGTCACCAGCCGAGTCCAATATTCAGCGATTCCCCATCTCAGCCCAGAAAGCAGGTAGAACAACTTTTATGGCGAATTTCTAATGCCTACCATAGTAACGTAAAAACGACCAACAGAACTCCTGTCCGGCTCCTTCCCCGGTGGAGTTGTGCATGGGGTGTGTTTGGAACACTTTGTACACCAGCCGAGACCAAAATTCAGCTGTTCCCCATCTCTAGCCCAGAAAACAGTTAGAACAACTTTTGTGGTGCCTTTCAGCCGCGTACCGGAGCAATTTAAATACTACCAGAAGAACTCCTGTCTGGCACCTTCCCACGTGGAGTTGTGCATGGGGTGTGTTTGGGACATTCTGTCACCAGCCGACTCCAAAATTCAGCATTTCCTAATCACATCCCAGAAATCAGGTAGAACAACATTTCTCGTGCCTTTCAGCTGCCTCCAGAAGCAATTTAAAAACTACCAACAGAAGTCGTTTCTGGCAGCTTCCCCGGTGGAGTTGTGCATTAGGGTGTCTTTGGAACTTTTTGCCACCATCCGAGGCCAAAGGTCAGCTGTTCCCCATCTCAGCCCAGAAAGAAGGTAGAACAACATTTGTCGTGCCTTTCAGTTGCCTACAGAAGCAATTTAAAAACTACCAAGAGAACTCCTGTCTGGCACCTTACCTGGTGGAGTTGTGCATTAGGGTGTGTTTGGAACTTTTTGCCACCAGCCGAGACCAAAATTCAGCGGTTCCCCACCTCAGTCCAGAAAGCCTGTAGAACAATTGTGGTGCCTTTCAGCTGCCTACAGAAGCAATTTAAAAACTACCAACAAAACTCCTGTCTGGCTCCTTCCCCGGTGGAGTTGTGCGTGGGGTGTGTTTGGAACTTTTTGTCGCCAGCCGAGTCCAAAATTCATGGATTCCCCGTCTCTAGCCCAGAAAGCCTGTAGAACAACTTTTGTGGTGCCTTTCAGATGCCTACCAGAGCAATGTAAGAAATACTAAATAATTCCTTTCTGGCACCTTCTCTAGTGGAGTTGTGCATGGGCTTGTTTGGAACATTTTGTCGCCAGCCGAGGCCAAAATTCAGGGATTCCCCACCTCAGCCCAGAAAGCAGGTAGAACAAGTTTTGTGGTGCCTGTCAGCTTCCTACCGGGGTGGTGTAAAAACTACCAACAGAACTCCTTTCTGGCACCTTCCCACGTGAAGTTGTGCATGGGGTGTGTTTGGGACATTCTGTCACCAGCCGACTCCAAAATTCAGCATTTCCTAATCACATCCCAGAAATCAGGTAGAACAACTTTTGTGGTGCCTTTCCGCTGCCTCCAGAAGCAATTAAAAACTACCAACAGAAGTCGTTTCTGGCACCTTCCCCGGCGGAGTTGTGCGTGGGGTGTGTTTGGAACATTTTGTCACCATCCGAGTCCAAAATTCAGGGATTCTCCATCTCTAGCCCAGAAAGCAGGTAGAACACCTTTGTGGCGAATTTCTAATGCCTACCATAGTAACGTAAAAACGACCAAAAGATTTCCTTTCTGGCACCTTTGCCGGTGGAGTTGTGTATGGGTTGTGTTTGGAACATTTTGTACACCAGCCGAGACCAAAATTCAGCTGTTCCCCATCTCTAGCCCAGAAAGCAGGTAGAACAACTTTTGTGGTGCCTATCAGCCGCGTACCGGAGCAATGTAAAAACTACCAAAAGAACTCCTGTCTGGCACCTTTCGCCGTGGAGTTGTGCATGGGATGTCTTTGGAACATTTTGTCTCCAGCCGAGGCCAAAATTCAGCGGTTTCCCCATCTCTAGCCCAGAAAGCAGGTACAACAACTTTTGTGGTGCCTTTCAGATGCCTACCAGAGCAATGTAAGAAATACTAAATAATTCCTTTCTGGCACCTTCTCTAGTGGAGTTGTGCATTAGGGTGTCTTTGGAAGTTTTTGCCACAGCCGCGGCCAAAGGTCAGCTGTTCCCCATCTCAGCCCAGAAAGCAGGTAGAACAACTTTTGTGGTGCCTTTCAGATGCCTCCAGAAGCAATTTAAAAACTACCAAGAGAACTCGTTTCTGGCTCCTTCCCGGTGGAGTTGTGCATGGGGTTTGTTTGGAACTTTTTGCCACCATCCGAGGCCAAAGGTCAGCTGTTCCCCATCTCAGCCCAGAAAGCAGGTACAACAACTTATGTGATGCCTGTCAGATGCCTACCAGAGCAATGTAAGAAATACCAAATAATTCCTCTCTGGCACCTTCCCCGGTGGAGTTGTGCGTGGGGTGTGTTTGGAACATTTTGTCTCCAGCTGAGGCCGAAATTCAGCTGTTCCCCATCTCTAGCCCAGAAAGCAGGTAGAACAACATTTCTCGTGCCTTACGGCTGCCTCCAGAAGCAATTTAAAAACTACCAACAGAACACCTGTCTGGCACCTTACCTGGTGGAGTCGTGCATTAGGGTGTGTTTGGAACTTTTTGCCACCAGCCGAGACCAAAAGTCAGCGGTTCCCCACCTCAGTCCAGAAAGCCTGTAGAACAATTGTGGTGCCTTTCAGCTGCCTACAGAAGCAATTTAAAAACTACCAACAAAACTCCTGTCTGGCTCCTTCCCCGGTGGAGTTGTGCGGTGGGGGTGTGTTTGGAAGTTTTTGTCGCCAGCCGAGTCCAAAATTCATGGATTCCCCATCTCAGTCCAGAAAGCCTGTAGAACAACTTTTGTGGTGCCTTTCAGCCGCGTACCGGAGCAATGTAAAAACTACCAGAAGAACTCCTGTCTGGCACCTTCCGCCGTGGAGTTTTGCATGGGATGTCTTTGGAACATTTTGTCTCCAGCCGAGGCCAAAATTCAGCGGGTTTCCCCACCTCTAGCCCAGAAAGCAGGTACAACAACTTTTGTGGTGCCTTTCAGATGCCTACCAGAGCAATGTAAGAAATACTAAATAATTCCTTTCTGGCACCTTCTCTAGTGGAGTTGTGGCATTAGGGTGTCTTTGGAAGTTTTTGCCACCAGCCGCGGCCAAAGGTCAGCTGTTCCCCATCTCAGCCCAGAAAGCAGGTAGAACAACTTTTGTGGTGCCTTTCAGATGCCTCCAGAAGCAATTTAAAAACTACAAGAGAACTCGTTTCTGGCTCCTTCCCCGGTGGAGTTGTGCATGGGGTTTGTTTGGAACTTTTTGCCACCATCCGAGGCCAAAGGTCAGCTGTTCCCCATCTCAGCCAGAAAGCAGGTACAACAACTTATGTGATGCCTGTCAGATGCCTACCAGAGCAATGTAAGAAATACCAAATAATTCCTCTCTGGCACCTTCCCCGGTGGAGTTGTGCGTGGGGTGTGTTTGGAACTTTTTGTCGCCAGCCGAGGCCAAAATTCAGCGGTTTCCCCATCTCTAGCCCAGAAAGCAGGTACAACAACTTTTGTGGTGCCTTTCTGCTGCCTACCGGGGCAATTTAAGAACTACCGAGAGAACTCGTTTCTAGCACCTTCCCATGTGGAGTTGTGCATGGGGTGTGTTTGGAACATTTTGGTCACCAGCCGAGTCCAATATTCAGCGATTCCCTATCTCAGCCCAGAAAGCAGGTAAACAAATTTATGGCGAATTTCTAATGCCTACCATAGTAACGTAAAAACGACCAACAGAACTCCTGTCTGGCTCCTTCCCCGGTGGAGTTGTGCGTGGGGTGTGTTTGGAACTTTTTGTCTCCAGCCGAGGCCAAATTCAGCATTTCCTAACCACATCCCAGAAATCAGGTAGAACAACTTTTGTGGGTGCCTTTCAGATGCCTCCAGAAGCATTTTAAAAACTACCAAAGAACTCCTGTCTGGCACCTTCCGCCGTGGAGTTGTGCATGGGATGTCTTTGGAACATTTTGTCTCCAGCCGAGGCCAAAATTCAGCTGTTCCCCATCTCAGCCCAGAAAGCAGGTAGAACAACTTTTGTGGCGAATTTCTAATGCCTACCATAGTAACGTAAAAACGACAACAGAACTCCTTTCTGGCATATTCCCCGGTGGAGTTGTGCATGGGCTGTGTTTGGAACTTTTTGTCACCAGCCGAGTCCAATATTCAGCGATTCCCCATCTCAGCCCAGAAAGCAGGTAGAACAACTTTTATGGCGAATTTCTAATGCCTACCATAGTAACGTAAAAACGACCAACAGAACTCCTGTCCGGCTCCTTCCCCGGTGGAGTTGTGCATGGGGTGTGTTTGGAACACTTTGTACACCAGCCGAGACCAAAATTCAGCTGTTCCCCATCTCTAGCCCAGAAAACAGTTAGAACAACTTTTGTGGTGCCTTTCAGCCGCGTACCGGAGCAATTTAAATACTACCAGAAGAACTCCTGTCTGGCACCTTCCCACGTGGAGTTGTGCATGGGGTGTGTTTGGGACATTCTGTCACCAGCCGACTCCAAAATTCAGCATTTCCTAATCACATCCAGAAATCAGGTAGAACAACATTTCTCGTGCCTTTCAGCTGCCTCCAGAAGCAATTTAAAAACTACCAACAGAAGTCGTTTCTGGCAGCTTCCCCGGTGGAGTTGTGCATTAGGGTGTCTTTGGAACTTTTTGCCACCATCCGAGGCCAAAGGTCAGCTGTTCCCCATCTCAGCCCAGAAAGAAGGTAGAACAACATTTGTCGTGCCTTCAGCTGCCTACAGAAGCAATTTAAAAACTACCAAGAGAACTCCTGTCTGGCACCTTACCTGGTGGAGTTGTGCATTAGGGTGTGTTTGGAACTTTTTGCCACCAGCCGAGACCAAAATTCAGCGGTTCCCCACCTCAGTCCAGAAAGCCTGTAGAACAATTGTGGTGCCTTTCAGCTGCCTACAGAAGCAATTTAAAAACTACCAACAAAACTCCTGTCTGGCTCCTTCCCCGGTGGAGTTGTGCGTGGGGTGTGTTTGGAACTTTTTGTCGCCAGCCGAGTCCAAAATTCATGGATTCCCCGTCTCTAGCCCAGAAAGCCTGTAGAACAACTTTTGTGGTGCCTTTCAGATGCCTACCAGAGCAATGTAAGAAATACTAAATAATTCCTTTCTGGCACCTTCTCTAGTGGAGTTGTGCATGGGCTTGTTTGGAACATTTTGTCGCCAGCCGAGGCCAAAATTCAGGGATTCCCCACCTCAGCCCAGAAAGCAGGTAGAACAAGTTTTGTGGTGCCTGTCAGCTTCCTACCGGGGTGGTGTAAAAACTACCAACAGAACTCCTTTCTGGCACCTTCCCACGTGAAGTTGTGCATGGGGTGTGTTTGGGACATTCTGTCACCAGCCGACTCCAAAATTCAGCATTTCCTAATCACATCCCAGAAATCAGGTAGAACAACTTTTGTGGTGCCTTTCCGCTGCCTCCAGAAGCAATTTAAAAACTACCAACAGAAGTCGTTTCTGGCACCTTCCCCGGCGGAGTTGTGCGTGGGGTGTGTTTGGAACATTTTGTCACCATCCGAGTCCAAAATTCAGGGATTCTCCATCTCTAGCCCAGAAAGCAGGTAGAACACCTTTTGTGGCGAATTTCTAATGCCTACCATAGTAACGTAAAAACGACCAAAAGATTTCCTTTCTGGCACCTTTGCCGGTGGAGTTGTGTATGGGTTGTGTTTGGAACATTTTGTACACCAGCCGAGACCAAAATTCAGCTGTTCCCCATCTCTAGCCCAGAAAGCAGGTAGAACAACTTTTGTGGTGCCTATCAGCCGCGTACCGGAGCAATGTAAAAACTACCAAAAGAACTCCTGTCTGGCACCTTTCGCCGTGGAGTTGTGCATGGATGTCTTTGGAACATTTTGTCTCCAGCCGAGGCCAAAATTCAGCGGTTTCCCCATCTCTAGCCCAGAAAGCAGGTACAACAACTTTTGTGGTGCCTTTCAGATGCCTACCAGAGCAATGTAAGAAATACTAAATAATTCCTTTCTGGCACCTTCTCTAGTGGAGTTGTGCATTAGGGTGGTCTTTGGAAGTTTTTGCCACCAGCCGCGGCCAAAGGTCAGCTGTTCCCATCTCAGCCCAGAAAGCAGGTAGAACAACTTTTGTGGTGCCTTTCAGATGCCTCCAGAAGCAATTTAAAAACTACCAAGAGGAACTCGTTTCTGGCTCCTTCCCCGGTGGAGTTGTGCATGGGGTTTGTTTGGAACTTTTTGCCACCATCCGAGGCCAAAGGTCAGCTGTTCCCCATTCTCAGCCCAGAAAGCAGGTACAACAACTTATGTGATGCCTGTCAGATGCCTACCAGAGCAATGTAAGAAATACCAAATAATTCCTCTCTGGCACCTTCCCCGGTGGAGTTGGTGCGTGGGGTGTGTTTGGAACATTTTGTCTCCAGCTGAGGCCGAAATTCAGCTGTTCCCCATCTCTAGCCCAGAAAGCAGGTAGAACAACATTTCTCGTGCCTTACGGCTGCCTCCAGAAGCAATTTAAAAACTACCACAGAACACCTGTCTGGCACCTTCTCTAGTGGAGTCGTGCATTAGGGTGTGTTTGGAACTTTTTGCCACCAGCCGAGACCAAAAGTCAGCGGTTCCCACCTCAGTCCAGAAAGCCTGTAGAACAATTGTGGTGCCTTTCAGCTGCCTACAGAAGCAATTTAAAAACTACCAACAAAACTCTGTCTGGCTCCTTCCCTGGTGGAGTTGTGCGTGGGGTGTGTTTGGAACTTTTTGTCGCCAGCCGAGTCCAAAATTCATGGATTCCCCATCTCAGTCCAGAAAGCCTGTAGAACAACTTTTGTGGTGCCTTTCAGCCGCGTACCGGAGCAATGTAAAAACTACCAGAAGAACTCCTGTCTGGCACCTTTCGCCGTGGAGTTGTGCATGGGATGTCTTTGGAACTTTTTGTCTCCAGCCGAGGCCAAAATTCAGCTGTTCCCCATCTCTAGCCCAGAAAGCAGGTAGAACAACTTTTGTGGTGCCTTTCAGATGCCTACCAGAGCAATGTAAGAAATACTAAATAATTCCTTTCTGGCACCTTCTCTAGTGGAGTTGTGCATGCGGTGTGTTTGGAACATTTTGTCGCCAGCCGAGTCCAAAATTCATGGATTCCCCACCTCAGCCCAGAAAGCAGGTAGAACAAGTTTTGTGGTGCCTTTCATCTTCCTACCGCGGTAGTGTAAAAACTACGAAGAGAACTCCTTTCTGGCACCTTCCCACGTGGAGTTGTGCATGGGGTGTGTTTGGGACATTCTGTCACCAGCCGACTCCAAAATTCAGCATTTCCTAATCACATCCCAGAAATCAGGTAGAACAACTATTGTGGTGCCTTTCAGATGCCCTCCAAAAGCAATTTAAAAACTACCAACAGATCTCGTTTCTGGCACCTTCGCCGGTGGAGTTGTGCATGGGGTGTGTTTGGAACATTTTGTACACCAGCCGAGACCAAAATTCAGCTGTTCCCCATCTCTAGCCCAGAAAACAGTTAGAACAACTTTTGTGGTGCCTTTCAGCCGCGTAGCGGAGCAATGTAAAAACTACCAGAGGGACTGCTGTCTGGCACCTTTCGCCGTGGAGTTGTGCATGGGATGTCTTTGGAACATTTTGTCTCCAGCCGAGGCCAAAATTCAGCGGTTTCCCATCTCTAGCCCAGAAAGCAGGTAGAACAACTTTTGTGGTGCCTTTCAGATGCCTACCAGAGCAATGTAAAAAATACTAAATAATTCCTTTCTGGCACCTTCTCTAGTGCAGTTGTGCATGGGCTTGTTTGGATCATTTTGTCGCCTGCCGAGTCCAAAATTCATGGATTCCCCACCTCAGCCCAGAAAGCAGGTAGAACAACTTTTGTGGTGCCTTTCAGATGCCTACAAGAGCAATGTAAGAAATACTAAATAATTCCTTTCTGGCACCTTCTCTAGTGGAGTTGTGCATGGGCTGTTTTTGGAACATTTTGTCGCCAGACGAGTCCAAATTCATGGATTCCCCACCTCAGCCCAGAAAGCAGGTAGAAAAAGTTTTGTGGTGTCTTTCAAATGCCTACAAAGGTAGTGTAAGAACTACCAACAGAACTCCTTTCTGGCACCTTCCCACGTGGAGTTGTGCATGGGGTGTGTTTGGGACATTCTGTCACCAGCCGACTCCAAAATTCAGCATTTCCTAATCACATCCCAGAAATCAGGTAGAACAACTTTTGTGGTGCCTTTCCGCTGCCTCCAGAAGCAATTTAAAAACTACCAACAGAAGTCGTTTCTGGCACCTTCCCTGGTGGAGTTGTGCATGGGGTGTGTTTGGAAGTTTTTGCCACCATCCGAGGCCAAAGGTCAGCTGTTCCCCATCTCAGCCCAGAAAGAAGGTAGAACAACATTTGTCTTGCCTTTCAGCTGCCTACAGAAGCAATTTAAAAACTACCAAGAGAACTCCTGTCTGGCACCTTACCTGGTGTAGTTGTGCATTACGGTGTGTTTGGAACTTTTTGCCACCAGCCGAGACCAAAAGTCAGCGGTTCCCCACCTCAGTCCAGAAAGCCTGTAGAACAATTGTGGTGCCTTTCAGCTGCCTACAGAAGCAATTTAAAAACTACCAACAAAACTCCTGTCTGGCTCCTTCCCCGGTGGAGTTGTGCGTGGGGTGTGTTTGGAAGTTTTTGTCGCCAGCCGAGTCCAAAATTCATGGATTCCCCATCTCAGTCCAGAAAGCCTGTAGAACAACTTTTGTGGTGCCTTTCAGCCGCGTACCGGAGCAATGTAAAAACTACCAGAAGAACTCCTGTCTGGCACCTTTCGCCGTGGAGTTGTGCATGGGATGTCTTTGGAACATTTTGTCTCCAGCCGAGGCCAAAATTCAGCGGTTTCCCCATCTCTAGCCCAGAAAGCAGGTACAACAACTTTTGTGGTGCCTTTCAGATGCCTACCAGAGCAATGTAAGAAATACTAAATAATTCCTTTCTGGCACCTTCTCTAGTGGAGTTGTGCATTAGGGTGTCTTTGGAAGTTTTTGCCACCAGCCGCGGCCAAAGGTCAGCTGTTCCCCATCTCAGCCCAGAAAGCAGGTAGAACAACTTTTGTGGTGCCTTTCAGATGCCTACCAGAGCAATGTAAGAAATACTAAATAATTCCTTTCTGGCACCTTCTCTAGTGGAGTTGTGCATTAGGGTGTCTTTGGAAGTTTTTGCCACCAGCCGCGGCCAAAGGTCAGCTGTTCCCCATCTCAGCCCAGAAAGCAGGTAGAACAACTTTTGTGGTGCCTTTCAGATGCCTCCAGAAGCAATTTAAAAACTACCAAGAGAACTCGTTTCTGGCTCCTTCCCCGGTGGAGTTGTGCATGGGGTTTGTTTGGAACTTTTTGCCACCATCCGAGGCCAAAGGTCAGCTGTTCCCCATCTCAGCCCAGAAAGCAGGTACAACAACTTATGTGATGCCTGTCAGATGCCTACCAGAGCAATGTAAGAAATACCAAATAATTCCTCTCTGGCACCTTCCCCGGTGGAGTTGTGCGTGGGGTGTGTTTGGAACATTTTGTCTCCAGCTGAGGCCGAAATTCAGCTGTTCCCCATCTCTAGCCCAGAAAGCAGGTAGAACAACATTTCTCGTGCCTTACGGCTGCCTCCAGAAGCAATTTAAAAACTACCAACAGAACACCTGTCTGGCACCTTACCTGGTGGAGTCGTGCATTAGGGTGTGTTTGGAACTTTTTGCCACCAGCCGAGACCAAAAGTCAGCGGTTCCCCACCTCAGTCCAGAAAGCCTGTAGAACAATTGTGGTGCCTTTCAGCTGCCTACAGAAGCAATTTAAAAACTACCAACAAAACTCCTGTCTGGCTCCTTCCCTGGTGGAGTTGTGCGTGGGGTGTGTTTGGAACTTTTTGTCGCCAGCCGAGTCCAAAATTCATGGATTCCCCATCTCAGTCCAGAAAGCCTGTAGAACAACTTTTGTGGTGCCTTTCAGCCGCGTACCGGAGCAATGTAAAAACTACCAGAAGAACTCCTGTCTGGCACCTTTCGCCGTGGAGTTGTGCATGGGATGTCTTTGGAACTTTTTGTCTCCAGCCGAGGCCAAAATTCAGCGGTTTCCCCATCTCTAGCCCAGAAAGCAGGTAGAACAACTTTTGTGGTGCCTTTCAGATGCCTACCAGAGCAATGTAAGAAATACTAAATAATTCCTTTCTGGCACCTTCTCTAGTGGAGTTGTGCATGCGGTGTGTTTGGAACATTTTGTCGCCAGCCGAGTCCAAAATTCATGGATTCCCCACCTCAGCCCAGAAAGCAGGTAGAACAAGTTTTGTGGTGCCTTTCATCTTCCTACCGCGGTAGTGTAAAAACTACGAAGAGAACTCCTTTCTGGCACCTTCCCACGTGAAGTTGTGCATGGGGTGTGTTTGGGACATTCTGTCACCAGCCGACTCCAAAATTCAGCATTTCCTAATCACATCCCAGAAATCAGGTAGAACAACTATTGTGGTGCCTTTCAGATGCCTCCAAAAGCAATTTAAAAACTACCAACAGATCTCGTTTCTGGCACCTTCGCCGGTGGAGTTGTGCATGGGGTGTGTTTGGAACATTTTGTACACCAGCCGAGACCAAAATTCAGCTGTTCCCCATCTCTAGCCCAGAAAACAGTTAGAACAACTTTTGTGGTGCCTTTCAGCCGCGTAGCGGAGCAATGTAAAAACTACCAGAGGGACTGCTGTCTGGCACCTTTCGCCGTGGAGTTGTGCATGGGATGTCTTTGGAACATTTTGTCTCCAGCCGAGGCCAAAATTCAGCGGTTTCCCATCTCTAGCCCAGAAAGCAGGTAGAACAACTTTTGTGGTGCCTTTCAGATGCCTACCAGAGCAATGTAAAAAATACTAAATAATTCCTTTCTGGCACCTTCTCTAGTGCAGTTGTGCATGGGCTTGTTTGGATCATTTTGTCGCCTGCCGAGTCCAAAATTCATGGATTCCCCACCTCAGCCCAGAAAGCAGGTAGAACAACTTTTGTGGTGCCTTTCAGATGCCTACCAGAGCAATGTAAGAAATACTAAATAATTCCTTTCTGGCACCTTCTCTAGTGGAGTTGTGCATGGGCTGTTTTTGGAACATTTTGTCGCCAGACGAGTCCAAATTCATGGATTCCCCACCTCAGCCCAGAAAGCAGGTAGAAAAAGTTTTGTGGTGTCTTTCAAATGCCTACAAAGGTAGTGTAAGAACTACCAACAGAACTCCTTTCTGGCACCTTCCCACGTGGAGTTGTGCATGGGGTGTGTTTGGGACATTCTGTCACCAGCCGACTCCAAAATTCAGCATTTCCTAATCACATCCCAGAAATCAGGTAGAACAACTTTTGTGGTGCCTTTCCGCTGCCTCCAGAAGCAATTTAAAAACTACCAACAGAAGTCGTTTCTGGCACCTTCCCTGGTGGAGTTGTGCATGGGGTGTGTTTGGAAGTTTTTGCCACCATCCGAGGCCAAAGGTCAGCTGTTCCCCATCTCAGCCCAGAAAGAAGGTAGAACAACATTTGTCTTGCCTTTCAGCTGCCTACAGAAGCAATTTAAAAACTACCAAGAGAACTCCTGTCTGGCACCTTACCTGGTGGAGTTGTGCATTACGGTGTGTTTGGAACTTTTTGCCACCAGCCGAGACCAAAAGTCAGCGGTTCCCCACCTCAGTCCAGAAAGCCTGTAGAACAATTGTGGTGCCTTTCAGCTGCCTACAGAAGCAATTTAAAAACTACCAACAAAACTCCTGTCTGGCTCCTTCCCCGGTGGAGTTGTGCGTGGGGTGTGTTTGGAAGTTTTTGTCGCCAGCCGAGTCCAAAATTCATGGATTCCCCATCTCAGTCCAGAAAGCCTGTAGAACAACTTTTGTGGTGCCTTTCAGCCGCGTACCGGAGCAATGTAAAAACTACCAGAAGAACTCCTGTCTGGCACCTTCCGCCGTGGAGTTTTGCATGGGATGTCTTTGGAACATTTTGTCTCCAGCCGAGGCCAAAATTCAGCGGTTTCCCCACCTCTAGCCCAGAAAGCAGGTACAACAACTTTTGTGGTGCCTTTCAGATGCCTACCAGAGCAATGTAAGAAATACTAAATAATTCCTTTCTGGCACCTTCTCTAGTGGAGTTGTGCATTAGGGTGTCTTTGGAAGTTTTTGCCACCAGCCGCGGCCAAAGGTCAGCTGTTCCCCATCTCAGCCCAGAAAGCAGGTAGAACAACTTTTGTGGTGCCTTTCAGATGCCTCCAGAAGCAATTTAAAAACTACCAAGAGAACTCGTTTCTGGCTCCTTCCCCGGTGGAGTTGTGCATGGGGTTTGTTTGGAACTTTTTGCCACCATCCGAGGCCAAAGGTCAGCTGTTCCCCATCTCAGCCCAGAAAGCAGGTACAACAACTTATGTGATGCCTGTCAGATGCCTACCAGAGCAATGTAAGAAATAAATACCAAATAATTCCTCTCTGGCACCTTCCCCGGTGGAGTTGTGCGTGGGGTGTGTTTGGAACATTTTGTCTCCAGCCGAGGCCGAAATTCAGCTGTTCCCCATCTCTAGCCCAGAAAGCAGGTAGAACAACATTTCTCGTGCCTTACGGCTGCCTCCAGAAGCAATTTAAAAACTACCAACAGAACACCTGTCTGGCACCTTACCTGGTGGAGTCGTGCATTAGGGTGTGTTTGGAACTTTTTGCCACCAGCCGAGACCAAAAGTCAGCGGTTCCCCACCTCAGTCCAGAAAGCCTGTAGAACAATTGTGGTGCCTTTCAGCTGCCTACAGAAGCAATTTAAAAACTACCAACAAAACTCCTGTCTGGCTCCTTCCCTGGTGGAGTTGTGCGTGGGGTGTGTTTGGAACTTTTTGTCGCCAGCCGAGTCCAAAATTCATGGATTCCCCATCTCAGTCCAGAAAGCCTGTAGAACAACTTTTGTGGTGCCTTTCAGCCGCGTACCGGAGCAATGTAAAAACTACCAGAAGAACTCCTGTCTGGCACCTTTCGCCGTGGAGTTGTGCATGGGATGTCTTTGGAACTTTTTGTCTCCAGCCGAGGCCAAAATTCAGCTGTTCCCCATCTCTAGCCCAGAAAGCAGGTACAACAACTTTTGTGGTGCCTTTCAGATGCCTACCAGAGCAATGTAAGAAATACTAAATAATTCCTTTCTGGCACCTTCTCTAGTGGAGTTGTGCATGCGGTGTGTTTGGAACATTTTGTCGCCAGCCGAGTCCAAAATTCATGGATTCCCCACCTCAGCCCAGAAAGCAGGTAGAACAAGTTTTGTGGTGCCTTTCATCTTCCTACCGCGGTAGTGTAAAAACTACGAAGAGAACTCCTTTCTGGCACCTTCCCACGTGAAGTTGTGCATGGGGTGTGTTTGGGACATTCTGTCACCAGCCGACTCCAAAATTCAGCATTTCCTAATCACATCCCAGAAATCAGGTAGAACAACTATTGTGGTGCCTTTCAGATGCCTCCAAAAGCAATTTAAAAACTACCAACAGATCTCGTTTCTGGCACCTTCGCCGGTGGAGTTGTGCATGGGGTGTGTTTGGAACATTTTGTACACCAGCCGAGACCAAAATTCAGCTGTTCCCCATCTCTAGCCCAGAAAACAGTTAGAACAACTTTTGTGGTGCCTTTCAGCCGCGTAGCGGAGCAATGTAAAAACTACCAGAGGGACTGCTGTCTGGCACCTTTCGCCGTGGAGTTGTGCATGGGATGTCTTTGGAACATTTTGTCTCCAGCCGAGGCCAAAATTCAGCGGTTTCCCATCTCTAGCCCAGAAAGCAGGTAGAACAACTTTTGTGGTGCCTTTCAGATGCCTACCAGAGCAATGTAAAAAATACTAAATAATTCCTTTCTGGCACCTTCTCTAGTGCAGTTGTGCATGGGCTTGTTTGGATCATTTTGTCGCCTGCCGAGTCCAAAATTCATGGATTCCCCACCTCAGCCCAGAAAGCAGGTAGAACAACTTTTGTGGTGCCTTTCAGATGCCTACCAGAGCAATGTAAGAAATACTAAATAATTCCTTTCTGGCACCTTCTCTAGTGGAGTTGTGCATGGGCTGTTTTTGGAACATTTTGTCGCCAGCCGAGTCCAAATTCATGGATTCCCCACCTCAGCCCAGAAAGCAGGTAGAAAAAGTTTTGTGGTGTCTTTCAAATGCCTACAAAGGTAGTGTAAGAACTACCAACAGAACTCCTTTCTGGCACCTTCCCACGTGGAGTTGTGCATGGGGTGTGTTTGGGACATTCTGTCACCAGCCGACTCCAAAATTCAGCATTTCCTAATCACATCCCAGAAATCAGGTAGAACAACTTTTGTGGTGCCTTTCCGCTGCCTCCAGAAGCAATTTAAAAACTACCAACAGAAGTCGTTTCTGGCACCTTCCCTGGTGGAGTTGTGCATGGGGTGTGTTTGGAAGTTTTTGCCACCATCCGAGGCCAAAGGTCAGCTGTTCCCCATCTCAGCCCAGAAAGAAGGTAGAACAACATTTGTCTTGCCTTTCAGCTGCCTACAGAAGCAATTTAAAAACTACCAAGAGAACTCCTGTCTGGCACCTTACCTGGTGGAGTTGTGCATTACGGTGTGTTTGGAACTTTTTGCCACCAGCCGAGACCAAAAGTCAGCGGTTCCCCACCTCAGTCCAGAAAGCCTGTAGAACAATTGTGGTGCCTTTCAGCTGCCTACAGAAGCAATTTAAAAACTACCAACAAAACTCCTGTCTGGCTCCTTCCCCGGTGGAGTTGTGCGTGGGGTGTGTTTGGAAGTTTTTGTCGCCAGCCGAGTCCAAAATTCATGGATTCCCCATCTCAGTCCAGAAAGCCTGTAGAACAACTTTTGTGGTGCCTTTCAGCCGCGTACCGGAGCAATGTAAAAACTACCAGAAGAACTCCTGTCTGGCACCTTCCGCCGTGGAGTTTTGCATGGGATGTCTTTGGAACATTTTGTCTCCAGCCGAGGCCAAAATTCAGCGGTTTCCCCACCTCTAGCCCAGAAAGCAGGTACAACAACTTTTGTGGTGCCTTTCAGATGCCTACCAGAGCAATGTAAGAAATACTAAATAATTCCTTTCTGGCACCTTCTCTAGTGGAGTTGTGCATTAGGGTGTCTTTGGAAGTTTTTGCCACCAGCCGCGGCCAAAGGTCAGCTGTTCCCCATCTCAGCCCAGAAAGCAGGTAGAACAACTTTTGTGGTGCCTTTCAGATGCCTCCAGAAGCAATTTAAAAACTACCAAGAGAACTCGTTTCTGGCTCCTTCCCCGGTGGAGTTGTGCATGGGGTTTGTTTGGAACTTTTTGCCACCATCCGAGGCCAAAGGTCAGCTGTTCCCCATCTCAGCCCAGAAAGCAGGTACAACAACTTATGTGATGCCTGTCAGATGCCTACCAGAGCAATGTAAGAAATACCAAATAATTCCTCTCTGGCACCTTCCCCGGTGGAGTTGTGCGTGGGGTGTGTTTGGAACTTTTTGTCGCCAGCCGAGGCCAAAATTCAGCGGTTTCCCCATCTCTAGCCCAGAAAGCAGGTACAACAACTTTTGTGGTGCCTTTCTGCTGCCTACCGGGGCAATTTAAGAACTACCGAGAGAACTCGTTTCTAGCACCTTCCCATGTGGAGTTGTGCATGGGGTGTGTTTGGAACATTTTGTCACCAGCCGAGTCCAATATTCAGCGATTCCCTATCTCAGCCCAGAAAGCAGGTAAACAAATTTATGGCGAATTTCTAATGCCTACCATAGTAACGTAAAAACGACCAACAGAACTCCTGTCTGGCTCCTTCCCCGGTGGAGTTGTGCGTGGGGTGTGTTTGGAACTTTTTGTCTCCAGCCGAGGCCAAAATTCAGCATTTCCTAACCACATCCCAGAAATCAGGTAGAACAACTTTTGTGGTGCCTTTCAGATGCCTCCAGAAGCATTTTAAAAACTACCAAAAGAACTCCTGTCTGGCACCTTCCGCCGTGGAGTTGTGCATGGGATGTCTTTGGAACATTTTGTCTCCAGCCGAGGCCAAAATTCAGCTGTTCCCCATCTCAGCCCAGAAAGCAGGTAGAACAACTTTTGTGGCGAATTTCTAATGCCTACCATAGTAACGTAAAAACGACCAACAGAACTCCTTTCTGGCATATTCCCCGGTGGAGTTGTGCATGGGCTGTGTTTGGAACTTTTTGTCACCAGCCGAGTCCAATATTCAGCGATTCCCCATCTCAGCCCAGAAAGCAGGTAGAACAACTTTTATGGCGAATTTCTAATGCCTACCATAGTAACGTAAAAACGACCAACAGAACTCCTGTCCGGCTCCTTCCCCGGTGGAGTTGTGCATGGGGTGTGTTTGGAACACTTTGTACACCAGCCGAGACCAAAATTCAGCTGTTCCCCATCTCTAGCCCAGAAAACAGTTAGAACAACTTTTGTGGTGCCTTTCAGCCGCGTACCGGAGCAATTTAAATACTACCAGAAGAACTCCTGTCTGGCACCTTCCCACGTGGAGTTGTGCATGGGGTGTGTTTGGGACATTCTGTCACCAGCCGACTCCAAAATTCAGCATTTCCTAATCACATCCCAGAAATCAGGTAGAACAACATTTCTCGTGCCTTTCAGCTGCCTCCAGAAGCAATTTAAAAACTACCAACAGAAGTCGTTTCTGGCAGCTTCCCCGGTGGAGTTGTGCATTAGGGTGTCTTTGGAACTTTTTGCCACCATCCGAGGCCAAAGGTCAGCTGTTCCCCATCTCAGCCCAGAAAGAAGGTAGAACAACATTTGTCTTGCCTTTCAGCTGCCTACAGAAGCAATTTAAAAACTACCAAGAGAACTCCTGTCTGGCACCTTACCTGGTGGAGTTGTGCATTAGGGTGTGTTTGGAACTTTTTGCCACCAGCCGAGACCAAAATTCAGCGGTTCCCCACCTCAGTCCAGAAAGCCTGTAGAACAACTTTTGTGGTGCCTTTCAGCCGCGTACCGGAGCAATGTAAAAACTACCAGAAGAACTCCTGTCTGGCACCTTTCGCCGTGGAGTTGTGCATGGGATGTCTTTGGAACTTTTTGTCTCCAGCCGAGGCCAAAATTCAGCTGTTCCCCATCTCTAGCCCAGAAAGCAGGTACAACAACTTTTGTGGTGCCTTTCAGATGCCTACCAGAGCAATGTAAGAAATACTAAATAATTCCTTTCTGGCACCTTCTCTAGTGGAGTTGTGCATGCGGTGTGTTTGGAACATTTTGTCGCCAGCCGAGGCCAAAATTCATGGATTCCCCACCTCAGCCCAGAAAGCAGGTAGAACAAGTTTTGTGGTGCCTGTCAGCTTCCTACCGGAGCAATGTAAAAACTACCAACTGAACTCCTTTCTGGCACCTTCCCACGTGAAGTTGTGCATGGGGTGTGTTTGGGACATTCTGTCACCAGCCGACTCCAAAATTCAGCATTTCCTAATCACATCCCAGAAATCAGGTAGAACAACTTTTGTGGTGCCTTTCAGCTGCCTCCAAAAGCAATTTAAAAACTACCAACAGATCTCGTTTCTGGCACCTTCCCCGGCGGAGTTGTGCATGGGGTGTGTTTGGAACATTTTGTACACCAGCCGAGACCAAAATTCAGCTGTTCCCCATTTCTAGCCCAGAAAACAGTTAGAACAACTTTTGTGGTGCCTTTCAGCCGCGTAGCGGAGCAATGTAAAAACTACCAGAGGGACTGCTGTCTGGCACCTTTCGCCGTGGAGTTGTGCATGGGATGTCTTTGGAACATTTTGTCTCCAGCCGAGGCCAAAATTCAGCGGTTTCCCATCTCTAGCCCAGAAAGCAGGTAGAACAACTTTTGTGGTGCCTTTCAGATGCCTACCAGAGCAATGTAAAAAATACTAAATAATTCCTTTCTGGCACCTTCTCTAGTGCAGTTGTGCATGGGCTTGTTTGGATCATTTTGTCGCCTGCCGAGTCCAAAATTCATGGATTCCCCACCTCAGCCCAGAAAGCAGGTAGAACAACTTTTGTGGTGCCTTTCAGATGCCTACCAGAGCAATGTAAGAAATACTAAATAATTCCTTTCTGGCACCTTCTCTAGTGGAGTTGTGCATGGGCTTGTTTGGAACATTTTGTCGCCAGCCGAGGCCAAAATTCAGGGATTCCCCACCTCAGCCCAGAAAGCAGGTAGAACAAGTTTTGTGGTGCCTGTCATCTTCCTACCGGGGTGGTGTAAAAACTACCAACAGAACTCCTTTCTGGCACCTTCCCACGTGAAGTTGTGCATGGGGTGTGTTTGGGACATTCTGTCACCAGCCGACTCCAAAATTCAGCGGTTTCCTAATCACATACCAGAAATCAGGTAGAACAACTTTTGTGGTGCCTTTCCGCTGCCTCCAGAAGCAATTTAAAAACTACCAACAGAAGTCGTTTCTGGCACCTTCCCCGGCGGAGTTGTGCGTGGGGTGTGTTTGGAACATTTTGTCACCATCCGAGTCCAAAATTCAGGGATTCTCCATCTCTAGCCCAGAAAGCAGGTAGAACACCTTTTGTGGCGAATTTCTAATGCCTACCATAGTAACGTAAAAACGACCAAAAGATTTCCTTTCTGGCACCTTCCCCGGTAGAGTTGGGCATGGGGTGTGTTTGGAACTTTTTGCCACCAGCCGAGTCCAAAATCAGCATTTCCTAATCACATCCCAGAAATCAGGTAGAACAACTATTGTGGTTCCTTTCAGATGCCTCCAGAAGCAATTTTAAAACTACCAAATGATCTCGTTTCTGGCACCTTTGCCGGTGGAGTTGTGTATGGGTTGTGTTTGGAACATTTTGTACACCAGCCGAGACCAAAATTCAGCTGTTCCCCATCTCAGCCCAGAAAGCAGGTACAACAACTTTTGTGGTGCCTATCAGCCGCGTACCGGAGCAATGTAAAAACTACCAAAAGAACTCCTGTCTGGCACCTTTCGCCGTGGAGTTGTGCATGGGATGTCTTTGGAACATTTTGTCTCCAGCCGAGACCAAAATTCAGCGGTTTCCCCATCTCTAGCCCAGAAAGCAGGTACAACAACTTTTGTGGTGCCTTTCAGATGCCTACCAGAGCAATGTAAGAAATACTAAATAATTCCTTTCTGGCACCTTCTCTAGTGGAGTTGTGCATTAGGGTGTCTTTGGAAGTTTTTGCCACCAGCCGCGGCCAAAGGTCAGCTGTTCCCCATCTCAGCCCAGAAAGCAGGTAGAACAACTTTTGTGGTGCCTTTCAGATGCCTCCAGAAGCAATTTAAAAACTACCAAGAGAACTCGTTTCTGGCTCCTTCCCCGGTGGAGTTGTGCATGGGGTTTGTTTGGAACTTTTTGCCACCATCCGAGGCCAAAGGTCAGCTGTTCCCCATCTCAGCCCAGAAAGCAGGTACAACAACTTATGTGATGCCTGTCAGATGCCTACCAGAGCAATGTAAGAAATACCAAATAATTCCTCTCTGGCACCTTCCCCGGTGGAGTTGTGCGTGGGGTGTGTTTGGAACATTTTGTCTCCAGCTGAGGCCGAAATTCAGCTGTTCCCCATCTCTAGCCCAGAAAGCAGGTAGAACAACATTTCTCGTGCCTTACGGCTGCCTCCAGAAGCAATTTAAAAACTACCAACAGAACACCTGTCTGGCACCTTACCTGGTGGAGTCGTGCATTAGGGTGTGTTTGGAACTTTTTGCCACCAGCCGAGACCAAAAGTCAGCGGTTCCCCACCTCAGTCCAGAAAGCCTGTAGAACAATTGTGGTGCCTTTCAGCTGCCTACAGAAGCAATTTAAAAACTACCAACAAAACTCCTGTCTGGCTCCTTCCCTGGTGGAGTTGTGCGTGGGGTGTGTTTGGAACTTTTTGTCGCCAGCCGAGTCCAAAATTCATGGATTCCCCATCTCAGTCCAGAAAGCCTGTAGAACAACTTTTGTGGTGCCTTTCAGCCGCGTACCGGAGCAATGTAAAAACTACCAGAAGAACTCCTGTCTGGCACCTTTCGCCGTGGAGTTGTGCATGGGATGTCTTTGGAACATTTTGTCTCCAGCCGAGGCCAAAATTCAGCGGTTTCCCCATCTCTAGCCCAGAAAGCAGGTACAACAACTTTTGTGGTGCCTTTCAGATGCCTACCAGAGCAATGTAAGAAATACTAAATAATTCCTTTCTGGCACCTTCTCTAGTGGAGTTGTGCATTAGGGTGTCTTTGGAAGTTTTTGCCACCAGCCGCGGCCAAAGGTCAGCTGTTCCCCATCTCAGCCCAGAAAGCAGGTAGAACAACTTTTGTGGTGCCTTTCAGATGCCTACCAGAGCAATGTAAGAAATACTAAATAATTCCTTTCTGGCACCTTCTCTAGTGGAGTTGTGCATGCGGTGTGTTTGGAACATTTTGTCGCCAGCCGAGTCCAAAATTCATGGATTCCCCACCTCAGCCCAGAAAGCAGGTAGAACAAGTTTTGTGGTGCCTTTCATCTTCCTACCGGAGCAATGTAAAAACTACCAACTGAACTCCTTTCTGGCACCTTCCCACTTGAAGTTGTGCATGGGGTGTGTTTGGGACATTCTGTCACCAGCCGACTCCAAAATTCAGCATTTCCTAATCACATCCCAGAAATCAGGTAGAACAACTATTGTGGTGCCTTTCAGATGCCTCCAAAAGCAATTTAAAAACTACCAACAGATCTCGTTTCTGGCACCTTCGCCGGTGGAGTTGTGCATGGGGTGTGTTTGGAACATTTTGTACACCAGCCGAGACCAAAATTCAGCTGTTCCCCATTTCTAGCCCAGAAAACAGTTAGAACAACTTTTGTGGTGCCTTTCAGCCGCGTAGCGGAGCAATGTAAAAACTACCAGAGGGACTGCTGTCTGGCACCTTTCGCCGTGGAGTTGTGCATGGGATGTCTTTGGAACATTTTGTCTCCAGCCGAGGCCAAAATTCAGCGGTTTCCCATCTCTAGCCCAGAAAGCAGGTAGAACAACTTTTGTGGTGCCTTTCAGATGCCTACCAGAGCAATGTAAAAAATACTAAATAATTCCTTTCTGGCACCTTCTCTAGTGCAGTTGTGCATGGGCTTGTTTGGATCATTTTGTCGCCTGCCGAGTCCAAAATTCATGGATTCCCCACCTCAGCCCAGAAAGCAGGTAGAACAACTTTTGTGGTGCCTTTCAGATGCCTACCAGAGCAATGTAAGAAATACTAAATAATTCCTTTCTGGCACCTTCTCTAGTGGAGTTGTGCATGGGCTTGTTTGGAACATTTTGTCGCCAGCAGAGGCCAAAATTCAGGGATTCCCCACCTCAGCCCAGAAAGCAGGTAGAACAAGTTTTGTGGTGCCTGTCAGCTTCCTACCGGGGTGGTGTAAAAACTACCAACAGAACTCCTTTCTGGCACCTTCCCACGTGAAGTTGTGCATGGGGTATGTTTGGGACATTCTGTCACCAGCCGACTCCAAAATTCAGCATTTCCTAATCACATCCCAGAAATCAGGTAGAACAACTTTTGTGGTGCCTTTCCGCTGCCTCCAGAAGCAATTTAAAAACTACCAACAGAAGTCGTTTCTGGCACCTTCCCCGGCGGAGTTGTGCGTGGGGTGTGTTTGGAACATTTTGTCACCATCCGAGTCCAAAATTCAGGGATTCTCCATCTCTAGCCCAGAAAGCAGGTAGAACACCTTTTGTGGCGAATTTCTAATGCCTACCATAGTAACGTAAAAACGACCAAAAGATTTCCTTTCTGGCACCTTCCCCGGTAGAGTTGGGCATGGGGTGTGTTTGGAACTTTTTGCCACCAGCCGAGTCCAAAATCAGCATTTCCTAATCACATCCCAGAAATCAGGTAGAACAACTATTGTGGTTCCTTTCAGATGCCTCCAGAAGCAATTTTAAAACTACCAAATGATCTCGTTTCTGGCACCTTTGCCGGTGGAGTTGTGTATGGGTTGTGTTTGGAACATTTTGTACACCAGCCGAGACCAAAATTCAGCTGTTCCCCATCTCAGCCCAGAAAGCAGGTACAACAACTTTTGTGGTGCCTATCAGCCGCGTACCGGAGCAATGTAAAAACTACCAAAAGAACTCCTGTCTGGCACCTTTCGCCGTGGAGTTGTGCATGGGATGTCTTTGGAACATTTTGTCTCCAGCCGAGACCAAAATTCAGCGGTTTCCCCATCTCTAGCCCAGAAAGCAGGTACAACAACTTTTGTGGTGCCTTTCAGATGCCTACCAGAGCAATGTAAGAAATACTAAATAATTCCTTTCTGGCACCTTCTCTAGTGGAGTTGTGCATTAGGGTGTCTTTGGAAGTTTTTGCCACCAGCCGCGGCCAAAGGTCAGCTGTTCCCCATCTCAGCCCAGAAAGCAGGTAGAACAACTTTTGTGGTGCCTTTCAGATGCCTCCAGAAGCAATTTAAAAACTACCAAGAGAACTCGTTTCTGGCTCCTTCCCCGGTGGAGTTGTGCATGGGGTTTGTTTGGAACTTTTTGCCACCATCCGAGGCCAAAGGTCAGCTCTTCCCCATCTCAGCCCAGAAAGCAGGTACAACAACTTATGTGATGCCTGTCAGATGCCTACCAGAGCAATGTAAGAAATACCAAATAATTCCTCTCTGGCACCTTCCCCGGTGGAGTTGTGCGTGGGGTGTGTTTGGAACATTTTGTCTCCAGCTGAGGCCGAAATTCAGCTGTTCCCCATCTCTAGCCCAGAAAGCAGGTAGAACAACATTTCTCGTGCCTTACGGCTGCCTCCAGAAGCAATTTAAAAACTACCAACAGAACACCTGTCTGGCACCTTACCTGGTGGAGTCGTGCATTAGGGTGTGTTTGGAACTTTTTGCCACCAGCCGAGACCAAAAGTCAGCGGTTCCCCACCTCAGTCCAGAAAGCCTGTAGAACAATTGTGGTGCCTTTCAGCTGCCTACAGAAGCAATTTAAAAACTACCAACAAAACTCCTGTCTGGCTCCTTCCCTGGTGGAGTTGTGCGTGGGGTGTGTTTGGAACTTTTTGTCGCCAGCCGAGTCCAAAATTCATGGATTCCCCATCTCAGTCCAGAAAGCCTGTAGAACAACTTTTGTGGTGCCTTTCAGCCGCGTACCGGAGCAATGTAAAAACTACCAGAAGAACTCCTGTCTGGCACCTTTCGCCGTGGAGTTGTGCATGGGATGTCTTTGGAACATTTTGTCTCCAGCCGAGGCCAAAATTCAGCTGTTCCCCATCTCTAGCCCAGAAAGCAGGTAGAACAACTTTTGTGGTGCCTTTCAGATGCCTCCAAAAGCAA
Organism: Falco peregrinus; assembly: GCF_023634155.1. NCBI lineage: Eukaryota > Metazoa > Chordata > Aves > Falconiformes > Falconidae > Falco > Falco peregrinus. The sequence continues at coordinate 49,284 of NC_073729.1, read as the reverse complement.
TTTAAAAACTACCAACAGATCTCGTTTCTGGCACCTTCGCCGGTGGAGTTGTGCATGGGGTGTGTTTGGAACATTTTGTACACCAGCCGAGACCAAAATTCAGCTGTTCCCCATCTCTAGCCCAGAAAACAGTTAGAACAACTTTTGTGGTGCCTTTCAGCCGCGTAGCGGAGCAATGTAAAAACTACCAGAGGGACTGCTGTCTGGCACCTTTCGCCGTGGAGTTGTGCATGGGATGTCTTTGGAACATTTTGTCTCCAGCCGAGGCCAAAATTCAGCGGTTTCCCATCTCTAGCCCAGAAAGCAGGTAGAACAACTTTTGTGGTGCCTTTCAGATGCCTACCAGAGCAATGTAAAAAATACTAAATAATTCCTTTCTGGCACCTTCTCTAGTGCAGTTGTGCATGGGCTTGTTTGGATCATTTTGTCGCCTGCCGAGTCCAAAATTCATGGATTCCCCACCTCAGCCCAGAAAGCAGGTAGAACAACTTTTGTGGTGCCTTTCAGATGCCTACCAGAGCAATGTAAGAAATACTAAATAATTCCTTTCTGGCACCTTCTCTAGTGGAGTTGTGCATGGGCTGTTTTTGGAACATTTTGTCGCCAGCCGAGTCCAAATTCATGGATTCCCCACCTCAGCCCAGAAAGCAGGTAGAAAAAGTTTTGTGGTGTCTTTCAAATGCCTACAAAGGTAGTGTAAGAACTACCAACAGAACTCCTTTCTGGCACCTTCCCACGTGGAGTTGTGCATGGGGTGTGTTTGGGACATTCTGTCACCAGCCGACTCCAAAATTCAGCATTTCCTAATCACATCCCAGAAATCAGGTAGAACAACTTTTGTGGTGCCTTTCCGCTGCCTCCAGAAGCAATTTAAAAACTACCAACAGAAGTCGTTTCTGGCACCTTCCCTGGTGGAGTTGTGCATGGGGTGTGTTTGGAAGTTTTTGCCACCATCCGAGGCCAAAGGTCAGCTGTTCCCCATCTCAGCCCAGAAAGAAGGTAGAACAACATTTGTCTTGCCTTTCAGCTGCCTACAGAAGCAATTTAAAAACTACCAAGAGAACTCCTGTCTGGCACCTTACCTGGTGTAGTTGTGCATTACGGTGTGTTTGGAACTTTTTGCCACCAGCCGAGACCAAAAGTCAGCGGTTCCCCACCTCAGTCCAGAAAGCCTGTAGAACAATTGTGGTGCCTTTCAGCTGCCTACAGAAGCAATTTAAAAACTACCAACAAAACTCCTGTCTGGCTCCTTCCCCGGTGGAGTTGTGCGTGGGGTGTGTTTGGAAGTTTTTGTCGCCAGCCGAGTCCAAAATTCATGGATTCCCCATCTCAGTCCAGAAAGCCTGTAGAACAACTTTTGTGGTGCCTTTCAGCCGCGTACCGGAGCAATGTAAAAACTACCAGAAGAACTCCTGTCTGGCACCTTTCGCCGTGGAGTTGTGCATGGGATGTCTTTGGAACATTTTGTCTCCAGCCGAGGCCAAAATTCAGCGGTTTCCCCATCTCTAGCCCAGAAAGCAGGTACAACAACTTTTGTGGTGCCTTTCAGATGCCTACCAGAGCAATGTAAGAAATACTAAATAATTCCTTTCTGGCACCTTCTCTAGTGGAGTTGTGCATTAGGGTGTCTTTGGAAGTTTTTGCCACCAGCCGCGGCCAAAGGTCAGCTGTTCCCCATCTCAGCCCAGAAAGCAGGTAGAACAACTTTTGTGGTGCCTTTCAGATGCCTCCAGAAGCAATTTAAAAACTACCAAGAGAACTCGTTTCTGGCTCCTTCCCCGGTGGAGTTGTGCATGGGGTTTGTTTGGAACTTTTTGCCACCATCCGAGGCCAAAGGTCAGCTGTTCCCCATCTCAGCCCAGAAAGCAGGTACAACAACTTATGTGATGCCTGTCAGATGCCTACCAGAGCAATGTAAGAAATACCAAATAATTCCTCTCTGGCACCTTCCCCGGTGGAGTTGTGCGTGGGGTGTGTTTGGAACATTTTGTCTCCAGCTGAGGCCGAAATTCAGCTGTTCCCCATCTCTAGCCCAGAAAGCAGGTAGAACAACATTTCTCGTGCCTTACGGCTGCCTCCAGAAGCAATTTAAAAACTACCAACAGAACACCTGTCTGGCACCTTACCTGGTGGAGTCGTGCATTAGGGTGTGTTTGGAACTTTTTGCCACCAGCCGAGACCAAAAGTCAGCGGTTCCCCACCTCAGTCCAGAAAGCCTGTAGAACAATTGTGGTGCCTTTCAGCTGCCTACAGAAGCAATTTAAAAACTACCAACAAAACTCCTGTCTGGCATATTCCCTGGTGGAGTTGTGCGTGGGGTGTGCTTGGAACTTTTTGTCGCCAGCCGAGTCCAAAATTCATGGATTCCCCATCTCAGTCCAGAAAGCCTGTAGAACAACTTTTGTGGTGCCTTTCAGCCGCGTACCGGAGCAATGTAAAAACTACCAGAAGAACTCCTGTCTGGCACCTTTCGCCGTGGAGTTGTGCATGGGATGTCTTTGGAACATTTTGTCTCCAGCCGAGGCCAAAATTCAGCTGTTCCCCATCTCTAGCCCAGAAAGCAGGTAGAACAACTTTTGTGGTGCCTTTCAGATGCCTACCAGAGCAATGTAAGAAATACTAAATAATTCCTTTCTGGCACCTTCTCTAGTGGAGTTGTGCATGCGGTGTGTTTGGAACATTTTGTCGCCAGCCGAGTCCAAAATTCATGTATTCTCCACCTCAGCCCAGAAAGCAGGTAGAACAAGTTTTGTGGTGCCTTTCATCTTCCTACCGGAGCAATGTAAAAACTACCAACTGAACTCCTTTCTGGCACCTTCCCACTTGAAGTTGTGCATGGGGTGTGTTTGGGACATTCTGTCACCAGCCGACTCCAAAATTCAGCATTTCCTAATCACATCCCAGAAATCAGGTAGAACAACTATTGTGGTGCCTTTCAGATGCCTCCAAAAGCAATTTAAAAACTACCAACAGATCTCGTTTCTGGCACCTTCGCCGGTGGAGTTGTGCATGGGGTGTGTTTGGAACATTTTGTACACCAGCCGAGACCAAAATTCAGCTGTTCCCCATCTCTAGCCCAGAAAACAGTTAGAACAACTTTTGTGGTGCCTTTCAGCCGCGTAGCGGAGCAATGTAAAAACTACCAGAGGGACTGCTGTCTGGCACCTTTCGCCGTGGAGTTGTGCATGGGATGTCTTTGGAACATTTTGTCTCCAGCCGAGGCCAAAATTCAGCGGTTTCCCATCTCTAGCCCAGAAAGCAGGTAGAACAACTTTTGTGGTGCCTTTCAGATGCCTACCAGAGCAATGTAAAAAATACTAAATAATTCCTTTCTGGCACCTTCTCTAGTGCAGTTGTGCATGGGCTTGTTTGGATCATTTTGTCGCCTGCCGAGTCCAAAATTCATGGATTCCCCACCTCAGCCCAGAAAGCAGGTAGAACAACTTTTGTGGTGCCTTTCAGATGCCTACCAGAGCAATGTAAGAAATACTAAATAATTCCTTTCTGGCACCTTCTCTAGTGGAGTTGTGCATGGGCTTGTTTGGAACATTTTGTCGCCAGCCGAGGCCAAAATTCAGGGATTCCCCACCTCAGCCCAGAAAGCAGGTAGAACAAGTTTTGTGGTGCCTGTCAGCTTCCTACCGGGGTGGTGTAAAAACTACCAACAGAACTCCTTTCTGGCACCTTCCCACGTGAAGTTGTGCATGGGGTGTGTTTGGGACATTCTGTCACCAGCCGACTCCAAAATTCAGCATTTCCTAATCACATCCCAGAAATCAGGTAGAACAACTTTTGTGGTGCCTTTCCGCTGCCTCCAGAAGCAATTTAAAAACTACCAACAGAAGTCGTTTCTGGCACCTTCCCTGGTGGAGTTGTGCATGGGGTGTGTTTGAAAGTTTTTGCCACCATCCGAGGCCAAAGGTCAGCTGTTCCCCATCTCAGCCCAGAAAGAAGGTAGAACACCTTTTGTGGCGAATTTCTAATGCCTACCATAGTAACGTAAAAACGACCAAAAGATTTCCTTTCTGGCACCTTCCCCGGTAGAGTTGGGCATGGGGTGTGTTTGGAACTTTTTGCCACCAGCCGAGTCCAAAATCAGCATTTCCTAATCACATCCCAGAAATCAGGTAGAACAACTATTGTGGTTCCTTTCAGATGCCTCCAGAAGCAATTTTAAAACTACCAAATGATCTCGTTTCTGGCACCTTTGCCGGTGGAGTTGTGTATGGGTTGTGTTTGGAACATTTTGTACACCAGCCGAGACCAAAATTCAGCTGTTCCCCATCTCTAGCCCAGAAAACAGTTAGAACAACTTTTGTGGTGCCTTTCAGCCGCGTAGCGGAGCAATGTAAAAACTACCAGAGGGACTGCTGTCTGGCACCTTTCGCCGTGGAGTTGTGCATGGGATGTCTTTGGAACATTTTGTCTCCAGCCGAGGCCAAAATTCAGCGGTTTCCCCATCTCTAGCCCAGAAAGCAGGTACAACAACTTTTGTGGTGCCTTTCAGATGCCTACCAGAGCAATGTAAGAAATACTAAATAATTCCTTTCTGGCACCTTCTCTAGTGGAGTTGTGCATTAGGGTGTCTTTGGAAGTTTTTGCCACCAGCCGCGGCCAAAGGTCAGCTGTTCCCCATCTCAGCCCAGAAAGCAGGTAGAACAACTTTTGTGGTGCCTTTCAGATGCCTCCAGAAGCAATTTAAAAACTACCAAGAGAACTCGTTTCTGGCTCCTTCCCCGGTGGAGTTGTGCATGGGGTTTGTTTGGAACTTTTTGCCACCATCCGAGGCCAAAGGTCAGCTGTTCCCCATCTCAGCCCAGAAAGCAGGTACAACAACTTATGTGATGCCTGTCAGATGCCTACCAGAGCAATGTAAGAAATACCAAATAATTCCTCTCTGGCACCTTCCCCGGTGGAGTTGTGCGTGGGGTGTGTTTGGAACATTTTGTCTCCAGCTGAGGCCGAAATTCAGCTGTTCCCCATCTCTAGCCCAGAAAGCAGGTAGAACAACATTTCTCGTGCCTTACGGCTGCCTCCAGAAGCAATTTAAAAACTACCAACAGAACACCTGTCTGGCACCTTACCTGGTGGAGTCGTGCATTAGGGTGTGTTTGGAACTTTTTGCCACCAGCCGAGACCAAAAGTCAGCGGTTCCCCACCTCAGTCCAGAAAGCCTGTAGAACAATTGTGGTGCCTTTCAGCTGCCTACAGAAGCAATTTAAAAACTACCAACAAAACTCCTGTCTGGCTCCTTCCCTGGTGGAGTTGTGCGTGGGGTGTGTTTGGAACTTTTTGTCGCCAGCCGAGTCCAAAATTCATGGATTCCCCATCTCAGTCCAGAAAGCCTGTAGAACAACTTTTGTGGTGCCTTTCAGCCGCGTACCGGAGCAATGTAAAAACTACCAGAAGAACTCCTGTCTGGCACCTTTCGCCGTGGAGTTGTGCATGGGATGTCTTTGGAACTTTTTGTCTCCAGCCGAGGCCAAAATTCAGCGGTTTCCCCATCTCTAGCCCAGAAAGCAGGTACAACAACTTTTGTGGTGCCTTTCAGATGCCTACCAGAGCAATGTAAGAAATACTAAATAATTCCTTTCTGGCACCTTCTCTAGTGGAGTTGTGCATTAGGGTGTCTTTGGAAGTTTTTGCCACCAGCCGCGGCCAAAGGTCAGCTGTTCCCCATCTCAGCCCAGAAAGCAGGTAGAACAACTTTTGTGGTGCCTTTCAGATGCCTCCAGAAGCAATTTAAAAACTACCAAGAGAACTCGTTTCTGGCTCCTTCCCCGGTGGAGTTGTGCATGGGGTTTGTTTGGAACTTTTTGCCACCATCCGAGGCCAAAGGTCAGCTGTTCCCCATCTCAGCCCAGAAAGCAGGTACAACAACTTATGTGATGCCTGTCAGATGCCTACCAGAGCAATGTAAGAAATACCAAATAATTCCTCTCTGGCACCTTCCCCGGTGGAGTTGTGCGTGGGGTGTGTTTGGAACATTTTGTCTCCAGCTGAGGCCGAAATTCAGCTGTTCCCCATCTCTAGCCCAGAAAGCAGGTAGAACAACATTTCTCGTGCCTTACGGCTGCCTCCAGAAGCAATTTAAAAACTACCAACAGAACACCTGTCTGGCACCTTACCTGGTGGAGTCGTGCATTAGGGTGTGTTTGGAACTTTTTGCCACCAGCCGAGACCAAAAGTCAGCGGTTCCCCACCTCAGTCCAGAAAGCCTGTAGAACAATTGTGGTGCCTTTCAGCTGCCTACAGAAGCAATTTAAAAACTACCAACAAAACTCCTGTCTGGCTCCTTCCCTGGTGGAGTTGTGCGTGGGGTGTGTTTGGAACTTTTTGTCGCCAGCCGAGTCCAAAATTCATGGATTCCCCATCTCAGTCCAGAAAGCCTGTAGAACAACTTTTGTGGTGCCTTTCAGCCGCGTACCGGAGCAATGTAAAAACTACCAGAAGAACTCCTGTCTGGCACCTTTCGCCGTGGAGTTGTGCATGGGATGTCTTTGGAACATTTTGTCTCCAGCCGAGGCCAAAATTCAGCGGTTTCCCCATCTCTAGCCCAGAAAGCAGGTACAACAACTTTTGTGGTGCCTTTCAGATGCCTACCAGAGCAATGTAAGAAATACTAAATAATTCCTTTCTGGCACCTTCTCTAGTGGAGTTGTGCATTAGGGTGTCTTTGGAAGTTTTTGCCACCAGCCGCGGCCAAAGGTCAGCTGTTCCCCATCTCAGCCCAGAAAGCAGGTAGAACAACTTTTGTGGTGCCTTTCAGATGCCTACCAGAGCAATGTAAGAAATACTAAATAATTCCTTTCTGGCACCTTCTCTAGTGGAGTTGTGCATGCGGTGTGTTTGGAACATTTTGTCGCCAGCCGAGTCCAAAATTCATGGATTCCCCACCTCAGCCCAGAAAGCAGGTAGAACAAGTTTTGTGGTGCCTTTCATCTTCCTACCGGAGCAATGTAAAAACTACCAACTGAACTCCTTTCTGGCACCTTCCCACTTGAAGTTGTGCATGGGGTGTGTTTGGGACATTCTGTCACCAGCCGACTCCAAAATTCAGCATTTCCTAATCACATCCCAGAAATCAGGTAGAACAACTATTGTGGTGCCTTTCAGATGCCTCCAAAAGCAATTTAAAAACTACCAACAGATCTCGTTTCTGGCACCTTCGCCGGTGGAGTTGTGCATGGGGTGTGTTTGGAACATTTTGTACACCAGCCGAGACCAAAATTCAGCTGTTCCCCATTTCTAGCCCAGAAAACAGTTAGAACAACTTTTGTGGTGCCTTTCAGCCGCGTAGCGGAGCAATGTAAAAACTACCAGAGGGACTGCTGTCTGGCACCTTTCGCCGTGGAGTTGTGCATGGGATGTCTTTGGAACATTTTGTCTCCAGCCGAGGCCAAAATTCAGCGGTTTCCCATCTCTAGCCCAGAAAGCAGGTAGAACAAGTTTTGTGGTGCCTTTCAGATGCCTACCAGAGCAATGTAAGAAATACTAAATAATTCCTTTCTGGCACCTTCTCTAGTGGAGTTGTGCATTAGGGTGTCTTTGGAAGTTTTTGCCACCAGCCGCGGCCAAAGGTCAGCTGTTCCCCATCTCAGCCCAGAAAGCAGGTAGAACAACTTTTGTGGTGCCTTTCAGATGCCTCCAGAAGCAATTTAAAAACTACCAAGAGAACTCGTTTCTGGCTCCTTCCCCGGTGGAGTTGTGCATGGGGTTTGTTTGGAACTTTTTGCCACCATCCGAGGCCAAAGGTCAGCTGTTCCCCATCTCAGCCCAGAAAGCAGGTACAACAACTTATGTGATGCCTGTCAGATGCCTACCAGAGCAATGTAAGAAATACCAAATAATTCCTCTCTGGCACCTTCCCCGGTGGAGTTGTGCGTGGGGTGTGTTTGGAACATTTTGTCTCCAGCTGAGGCCGAAATTCAGCTGTTCCCCATCTCTAGCCCAGAAAGCAGGTAGAACAACATTTCTCGTGCCTTACGGCTGCCTCCAGAAGCAATTTAAAAACTACCAACAGAACACCTGTCTGGCACCTTACCTGGTGGAGTCGTGCATTAGGGTGTGTTTGGAACTTTTTGCCACCAGCCGAGACCAAAAGTCAGCGGTTCCCCACCTCAGTCCAGAAAGCCTGTAGAACAATTGTGGTGCCTTTCAGCTGCCTACAGAAGCAATTTAAAAACTACCAACAAAACTCCTGTCTGGCATATTCCCTGGTGGAGTTGTGCGTGGGGTGTGTTTGGAACTTTTTGTCGCCAGCCGAGTCCAAAATTCATGGATTCCCCATCTCAGTCCAGAAAGCCTGTAGAACAACTTTTGTGGTGCCTTTCAGCCGCGTACCGGAGCAATGTAAAAACTACCAGAAGAACTCCTGTCTGGCACCTTTCGCCGTGGAGTTGTGCATGGGATGTCTTTGGAACATTTTGTCTCCAGCCGAGGCCAAAATTCAGCTGTTCCCCATCTCTAGCCCAGAAAGCAGGTAGAACAACTTTTGTGGTGCCTTTCAGATGCCTACCAGAGCAATGTAAGAAATACTAAATAATTCCTTTCTGGCACCTTCTCTAGTGGAGTTGTGCATGCGGTGTGTTTGGAACATTTTGTCGCCAGCCGAGTCCAAAATTCATGTATTCTCCACCTCAGCCCAGAAAGCAGGTAGAACAAGTTTTGTGGTGCCTTTCATCTTCCTACCGGAGCAATGTAAAAACTACCAACTGAACTCCTTTCTGGCACCTTCCCACTTGAAGTTGTGCATGGGGTGTGTTTGGGACATTCTGTCACCAGCCGACTCCAAAATTCAGCATTTCCTAATCACATCCCAGAAATCAGGTAGAACAACTATTGTGGTGCCTTTCAGATGCCTCCAAAAGCAATTTAAAAACTACCAACAGATCTCGTTTCTGGCACCTTCGCCGGTGGAGTTGTGCATGGGGTGTGTTTGGAACATTTTGTACACCAGCCGAGACCAAAATTCAGCTGTTCCCCATCTCTAGCCCAGAAAACAGTTAGAACAACTTTTGTGGTGCCTTTCAGCCGCGTAGCGGAGCAATGTAAAAACTACCAGAGGGACTGCTGTCTGGCACCTTTCGCCGTGGAGTTGTGCATGGGATGTCTTTGGAACATTTTGTCTCCAGCCGAGGCCAAAATTCAGCGGTTTCCCATCTCTAGCCCAGAAAGCAGGTAGAACAACTTTTGTGGTGCCTTTCAGATGCCTACCAGAGCAATGTAAAAAATACTAAATAATTCCTTTCTGGCACCTTCTCTAGTGCAGTTGTGCATGGGCTTGTTTGGATCATTTTGTCGCCTGCCGAGTCCAAAATTCATGGATTCCCCACCTCAGCCCAGAAAGCAGGTAGAACAACTTTTGTGGTGCCTTTCAGATGCCTACCAGAGCAATGTAAGAAATACTAAATAATTCCTTTCTGGCACCTTCTCTAGTGGAGTTGTGCATGGGCTTGTTTGGAACATTTTGTCGCCAGCCGAGGCCAAAATTCAGGGATTCCCCACCTCAGCCCAGAAAGCAGGTAGAACAAGTTTTGTGGTGCCTGTCAGCTTCCTACCGGGGTGGTGTAAAAACTACCAACAGAACTCCTTTCTGGCACCTTCCCACGTGAAGTTGTGCATGGGGTGTGTTTGGGACATTCTGTCACCAGCCGACTCCAAAATTCAGCATTTCCTAATCACATCCCAGAAATCAGGTAGAACAACTTTTGTGGTGCCTTTCCGCTGCCTCCAGAAGCAATTTAAAAACTACCAACAGAAGTCGTTTCTGGCACCTTCCCTGGTGGAGTTGTGCATGGGGTGTGTTTGAAAGTTTTTGCCACCATCCGAGGCCAAAGGTCAGCTGTTCCCCATCTCAGCCCAGAAAGAAGGTAGAACACCTTTTGTGGCGAATTTCTAATGCCTACCATAGTAACGTAAAAACGACCAAAAGATTTCCTTTCTGGCACCTTCCCCGGTAGAGTTGGGCATGGGGTGTGTTTGGAACTTTTTGCCACCAGCCGAGTCCAAAATCAGCATTTCCTAATCACATCCCAGAAATCAGGTAGAACAACTATTGTGGTTCCTTTCAGATGCCTCCAGAAGCAATTTTAAAACTACCAAATGATCTCGTTTCTGGCACCTTTGCCGGTGGAGTTGTGTATGGGTTGTGTTTGGAACATTTTGTACACCAGCCGAGACCAAAATTCAGCTGTTCCCCATCTCTAGCCCAGAAAACAGTTAGAACAACTTTTGTGGTGCCTTTCAGCCGCGTAGCGGAGCAATGTAAAAACTACCAGAGGGACTGCTGTCTGGCACCTTTCGCCGTGGAGTTGTGCATGGGATGTCTTTGGAACATTTTGTCTCCAGCCGAGGCCAAAATTCAGCGGTTTCCCCATCTCTAGCCCAGAAAGCAGGTACAACAACTTTTGTGGTGCCTTTCAGATGCCTACCAGAGCAATGTAAGAAATACTAAATAATTCCTTTCTGGCACCTTCTCTAGTGGAGTTGTGCATTAGGGTGTCTTTGGAAGTTTTTGCCACCAGCCGCGGCCAAAGGTCAGCTGTTCCCCATCTCAGCCCAGAAAGCAGGTAGAACAACTTTTGTGGTGCCTTTCAGATGCCTCCAGAAGCAATTTAAAAACTACCAAGAGAACTCGTTTCTGGCTCCTTCCCCGGTGGAGTTGTGCATGGGGTTTGTTTGGAACTTTTTGCCACCATCCGAGGCCAAAGGTCAGCTGTTCCCCATCTCAGCCCAGAAAGCAGGTACAACAACTTATGTGATGCCTGTCAGATGCCTACCAGAGCAATGTAAGAAATACCAAATAATTCCTCTCTGGCACCTTCCCCGGTGGAGTTGTGCGTGGGGTGTGTTTGGAACATTTTGTCTCCAGCTGAGGCCGAAATTCAGCTGTTCCCCATCTCTAGCCCAGAAAGCAGGTAGAACAACATTTCTCGTGCCTTACGGCTGCCTCCAGAAGCAATTTAAAAACTACCAACAGAACACCTGTCTGGCACCTTACCTGGTGGAGTCGTGCATTAGGGTGTGTTTGGAACTTTTTGCCACCAGCCGAGACCAAAAGTCAGCGGTTCCCCACCTCAGTCCAGAAAGCCTGTAGAACAATTGTGGTGCCTTTCAGCTGCCTACAGAAGCAATTTAAAAACTACCAACAAAACTCCTGTCTGGCTCCTTCCCTGGTGGAGTTGTGCGTGGGGTGTGTTTGGAACTTTTTGTCGCCAGCCGAGTCCAAAATTCATGGATTCCCCATCTCAGTCCAGAAAGCCTGTAGAACAACTTTTGTGGTGCCTTTCAGCCGCGTACCGGAGCAATGTAAAAACTACCAGAAGAACTCCTGTCTGGCACCTTTCGCCGTGGAGTTGTGCATGGGATGTCTTTGGAACTTTTTGTCTCCAGCCGAGGCCAAAATTCAGCGGTTTCCCCATCTCTAGCCCAGAAAGCAGGTACAACAACTTTTGTGGTGCCTTTCAGATGCCTACCAGAGCAATGTAAGAAATACTAAATAATTCCTTTCTGGCACCTTCTCTAGTGGAGTTGTGCATTAGGGTGTCTTTGGAAGTTTTTGCCACCAGCCGCGGCCAAAGGTCAGCTGTTCCCCATCTCAGCCCAGAAAGCAGGTAGAACAACTTTTGTGGTGCCTTTCAGATGCCTCCAGAAGCAATTTAAAAACTACCAAGAGAACTCGTTTCTGGCTCCTTCCCCGGTGGAGTTGTGCATGGGGTTTGTTTGGAACTTTTTGCCACCATCCGAGGCCAAAGGTCAGCTGTTCCCCATCTCAGCCCAGAAAGCAGGTACAACAACTTATGTGATGCCTGTCAGATGCCTACCAGAGCAATGTAAGAAATACCAAATAATTCCTCTCTGGCACCTTCCCCGGTGGAGTTGTGCGTGGGGTGTGTTTGGAACATTTTGTCTCCAGCTGAGGCCGAAATTCAGCTGTTCCCCATCTCTAGCCCAGAAAGCAGGTAGAACAACATTTCTCGTGCCTTACGGCTGCCTCCAGAAGCAATTTAAAAACTACCAACAGAACACCTGTCTGGCACCTTACCTGGTGGAGTCGTGCATTAGGGTGTGTTTGGAACTTTTTGCCACCAGCCGAGACCAAAAGTCAGCGGTTCCCCACCTCAGTCCAGAAAGCCTGTAGAACAATTGTGGTGCCTTTCAGCTGCCTACAGAAGCAATTTAAAAACTACCAACAAAACTCCTGTCTGGCTCCTTCCCTGGTGGAGTTGTGCGTGGGGTGTGTTTGGAACTTTTTGTCGCCAGCCGAGTCCAAAATTCATGGATTCCCCATCTCAGTCCAGAAAGCCTGTAGAACAACTTTTGTGGTGCCTTTCAGCCGCGTACCGGAGCAATGTAAAAACTACCAGAAGAACTCCTGTCTGGCACCTTTCGCCGTGGAGTTGTGCATGGGATGTCTTTGGAACATTTTGTCTCCAGCCGAGGCCAAAATTCAGCGGTTTCCCCATCTCTAGCCCAGAAAGCAGGTACAACAACTTTTGTGGTGCCTTTCAGATGCCTACCAGAGCAATGTAAGAAATACTAAATAATTCCTTTCTGGCACCTTCTCTAGTGGAGTTGTGCATTAGGGTGTCTTTGGAAGTTTTTGCCACCAGCCGCGGCCAAAGGTCAGCTGTTCCCCATCTCAGCCCAGAAAGCAGGTAGAACAACTTTTGTGGTGCCTTTCAGATGCCTACCAGAGCAATGTAAGAAATACTAAATAATTCCTTTCTGGCACCTTCTCTAGTGGAGTTGTGCATGCGGTGTGTTTGGAACATTTTGTCGCCAGCCGAGTCCAAAATTCATGGATTCCCCACCTCAGCCCAGAAAGCAGGTAGAACAAGTTTTGTGGTGCCTTTCATCTTCCTACCGGAGCAATGTAAAAACTACCAACTGAACTCCTTTCTGGCACCTTCCCACTTGAAGTTGTGCATGGGGTGTGTTTGGGACATTCTGTCACCAGCCGACTCCAAAATTCAGCATTTCCTAATCACATCCCAGAAATCAGGTAGAACAACTATTGTGGTGCCTTTCAGATGCCTCCAAAAGCAATTTAAAAACTACCAACAGATCTCGTTTCTGGCACCTTCGCCGGTGGAGTTGTGCATGGGGTGTGTTTGGAACATTTTGTACACCAGCCGAGACCAAAATTCAGCTGTTCCCCATTTCTAGCCCAGAAAACAGTTAGAACAACTTTTGTGGTGCCTTTCAGCCGCGTAGCGGAGCAATGTAAAAACTACCAGAGGGACTGCTGTCTGGCACCTTTCGCCGTGGAGTTGTGCATGGGATGTCTTTGGAACATTTTGTCTCCAGCCGAGGCCAAAATTCAGCGGTTTCCCATCTCTAGCCCAGAAAGCAGGTAGAACAAGTTTTGTGGTGCCTTTCAGATGCCTACCAGAGCAATGTAAGAAATACTAAATAATTCCTTTCTGGCACCTTCTCTAGTGGAGTTGTGCATTAGGGTGTCTTTGGAAGTTTTTGCCACCAGCCGCGGCCAAAGGTCAGCTGTTCCCCATCTCAGCCCAGAAAGCAGGTAGAACAACTTTTGTGGTGCCTTTCAGATGCCTCCAGAAGCAATTTAAAAACTACCAAGAGAACTCGTTTCTGGCTCCTTCCCCGGTGGAGTTGTGCATGGGGTTTGTTTGGAACTTTTTGCCACCATCCGAGGCCAAAGGTCAGCTGTTCCCCATCTCAGCCCAGAAAGCAGGTACAACAACTTATGTGATGCCTGTCAGATGCCTACCAGAGCAATGTAAGAAATACCAAATAATTCCTCTCTGGCACCTTCCCCGGTGGAGTTGTGCGTGGGGTGTGTTTGGAACATTTTGTCTCCAGCTGAGGCCGAAATTCAGCTGTTCCCCATCTCTAGCCCAGAAAGCAGGTAGAACAACATTTCTCGTGCCTTACGGCTGCCTCCAGAAGCAATTTAAAAACTACCAACAGAACACCTGTCTGGCACCTTACCTGGTGGAGTCGTGCATTAGGGTGTGTTTGGAACTTTTTGCCACCAGCCGAGACCAAAAGTCAGCGGTTCCCCACCTCAGTCCAGAAAGCCTGTAGAACAATTGTGGTGCCTTTCAGCTGCCTACAGAAGCAATTTAAAAACTACCAACAAAACTCCTGTCTGGCATATTCCCTGGTGGAGTTGTGCGTGGGGTGTGTTTGGAACTTTTTGTCGCCAGCCGAGTCCAAAATTCATGGATTCCCCATCTCAGTCCAGAAAGCCTGTAGAACAACTTTTGTGGTGCCTTTCAGCCGCGTACCGGAGCAATGTAAAAACTACCAGAAGAACTCCTGTCTGGCACCTTTCGCCGTGGAGTTGTGCATGGGATGTCTTTGGAACATTTTGTCTCCAGCCGAGGCCAAAATTCAGCTGTTCCCCATCTCTAGCCCAGAAAGCAGGTAGAACAACTTTTGTGGTGCCTTTCAGATGCCTACCAGAGCAATGTAAGAAATACTAAATAATTCCTTTCTGGCACCTTCTCTAGTGGAGTTGTGCATGCGGTGTGTTTGGAACATTTTGTCGCCAGCCGAGTCCAAAATTCATGTATTCTCCACCTCAGCCCAGAAAGCAGGTAGAACAAGTTTTGTGGTGCCTTTCATCTTCCTACCGGAGCAATGTAAAAACTACCAACTGAACTCCTTTCTGGCACCTTCCCACTTGAAGTTGTGCATGGGGTGTGTTTGGGACATTCTGTCACCAGCCGACTCCAAAATTCAGCATTTCCTAATCACATCCCAGAAATCAGGTAGAACAACTATTGTGGTGCCTTTCAGATGCCTCCAAAAGCAATTTAAAAACTACCAACAGATCTCGTTTCTGGCACCTTCGCCGGTGGAGTTGTGCATGGGGTGTGTTTGGAACATTTTGTACACCAGCCGAGACCAAAATTCAGCTGTTCCCCATCTCTAGCCCAGAAAACAGTTAGAACAACTTTTGTGGTGCCTTTCAGCCGCGTAGCGGAGCAATGTAAAAACTACCAGAGGGACTGCTGTCTGGCACCTTTCGCCGTGGAGTTGTGCATGGGATGTCTTTGGAACATTTTGTCTCCAGCCGAGGCCAAAATTCAGCGGTTTCCCATCTCTAGCCCAGAAAGCAGGTAGAACAACTTTTGTGGTGCCTTTCAGATGCCTACCAGAGCAATGTAAAAAATACTAAATAATTCCTTTCTGGCACCTTCTCTAGTGCAGTTGTGCATGGGCTTGTTTGGATCATTTTGTCGCCTGCCGAGTCCAAAATTCATGGATTCCCCACCTCAGCCCAGAAAGCAGGTAGAACAACTTTTGTGGTGCCTTTCAGATGCCTACCAGAGCAATGTAAGAAATACTAAATAATTCCTTTCTGGCACCTTCTCTAGTGGAGTTGTGCATGGGCTTGTTTGGAACATTTTGTCGCCAGCCGAGGCCAAAATTCAGGGATTCCCCACCTCAGCCCAGAAAGCAGGTAGAACAAGTTTTGTGGTGCCTGTCAGCTTCCTACCGGGGTGGTGTAAAAACTACCAACAGAACTCCTTTCTGGCACCTTCCCACGTGAAGTTGTGCATGGGGTGTGTTTGGGACATTCTGTCACCAGCCGACTCCAAAATTCAGCATTTCCTAATCACATCCCAGAAATCAGGTAGAACAACTTTTGTGGTGCCTTTCCGCTGCCTCCAG
Source organism: Falco peregrinus (assembly GCF_023634155.1). Classification (NCBI taxonomy): domain Eukaryota; kingdom Metazoa; phylum Chordata; class Aves; order Falconiformes; family Falconidae; genus Falco; species Falco peregrinus. The sequence goes on along the minus strand of NC_073729.1, from coordinate 33,630 downwards.
AAGCAATTTAAAAACTACCAACAGAAGTCGTTTCTGGCACCTTCCCTGGTGGAGTTGTGCATGGGGTGTGTTTGAAAGTTTTTGCCACCATCCGAGGCCAAAGGTCAGCTGTTCCCCATCTCAGCCCAGAAAGAAGGTAGAACACCTTTTGTGGCGAATTTCTAATGCCTACCATAGTAACGTAAAAACGACCAAAAGATTTCCTTTCTGGCACCTTCCCCGGTAGAGTTGGGCATGGGGTGTGTTTGGAACTTTTTGCCACCAGCCGAGTCCAAAATCAGCATTTCCTAATCACATCCCAGAAATCAGGTAGAACAACTATTGTGGTTCCTTTCAGATGCCTCCAGAAGCAATTTTAAAACTACCAAATGATCTCGTTTCTGGCACCTTTGCCGGTGGAGTTGTGTATGGGTTGTGTTTGGAACATTTTGTACACCAGCCGAGACCAAAATTCAGCTGTTCCCCATCTCTAGCCCAGAAAACAGTTAGAACAACTTTTGTGGTGCCTTTCAGCCGCGTAGCGGAGCAATGTAAAAACTACCAGAGGGACTGCTGTCTGGCACCTTTCGCCGTGGAGTTGTGCATGGGATGTCTTTGGAACATTTTGTCTCCAGCCGAGGCCAAAATTCAGCGGTTTCCCCATCTCTAGCCCAGAAAGCAGGTACAACAACTTTTGTGGTGCCTTTCAGATGCCTACCAGAGCAATGTAAGAAATACTAAATAATTCCTTTCTGGCACCTTCTCTAGTGGAGTTGTGCATTAGGGTGTCTTTGGAAGTTTTTGCCACCAGCCGCGGCCAAAGGTCAGCTGTTCCCCATCTCAGCCCAGAAAGCAGGTAGAACAACTTTTGTGGTGCCTTTCAGATGCCTCCAGAAGCAATTTAAAAACTACCAAGAGAACTCGTTTCTGGCTCCTTCCCCGGTGGAGTTGTGCATGGGGTTTGTTTGGAACTTTTTGCCACCATCCGAGGCCAAAGGTCAGCTGTTCCCCATCTCAGCCCAGAAAGCAGGTACAACAACTTATGTGATGCCTGTCAGATGCCTACCAGAGCAATGTAAGAAATACCAAATAATTCCTCTCTGGCACCTTCCCCGGTGGAGTTGTGCGTGGGGTGTGTTTGGAACATTTTGTCTCCAGCTGAGGCCGAAATTCAGCTGTTCCCCATCTCTAGCCCAGAAAGCAGGTAGAACAACATTTCTCGTGCCTTACGGCTGCCTCCAGAAGCAATTTAAAAACTACCAACAGAACACCTGTCTGGCACCTTACCTGGTGGAGTCGTGCATTAGGGTGTGTTTGGAACTTTTTGCCACCAGCCGAGACCAAAAGTCAGCGGTTCCCCACCTCAGTCCAGAAAGCCTGTAGAACAATTGTGGTGCCTTTCAGCTGCCTACAGAAGCAATTTAAAAACTACCAACAAAACTCCTGTCTGGCTCCTTCCCTGGTGGAGTTGTGCGTGGGGTGTGTTTGGAAGTTTTTGTCGCCAGCCGAGTCCAAAATTCATGGATTCCCCATCTCAGTCCAGAAAGCCTGTAGAACAACTTTTGTGGTGCCTTTCAGCCGCGTACCGGAGCAATGTAAAAACTACCAGAAGAACTCCTGTCTGGCACCTTTCGCCGTGGAGTTGTGCATGGGATGTCTTTGGAACTTTTTGTCTCCAGCCGAGGCCAAAATTCAGCGGTTTCCCCATCTCTAGCCCAGAAAGCAGGTAGAACAACTTTTGTGGTGCCTTTCAGATGCCTACCAGAGCAATGTAAGAAATACTAAATAATTCCTTTCTGGCACCTTCTCTAGTGGAGTTGTGCATGGGCTGTTTTTGGAACATTTTGTCGCCAGCCGAGTCCAAATTCATGGATTCCCCACCTCAGCCCAGAAAGCAGGTAGAAAAAGTTTTGTGGTGTCTTTCAAATGCCTACAAAGGTAGTGTAAGAACTACCAACAGAACTCCTTTCTGGCACCTTCCCACGTGGAGTTGTGCATGGGGTGTGTTTGGGACATTCTGTCACCAGCCGACTCCAAAATTCAGCATTTCCTAATCACATCCCAGAAATCAGGTAGAACAACTTTTGTGGTGCCTTTCCGCTGCCTCCAGAAGCAATTTAAAAACTACCAACAGAAGTCGTTTCTGGCACCTTCCCTGGTGGAGTTGTGCATGGGGTGTGTTTGGAAGTTTTTGCCACCATCCGAGGCCAAAGGTCAGCTGTTCCCCATCTCAGCCCAGAAAGAAGGTAGAACAACATTTGTCTTGCCTTTCAGCTGCCTACAGAAGCAATTTAAAAACTACCAAGAGAACTCCTGTCTGGCACCTTACCTGGTGTAGTTGTGCATTACGGTGTGTTTGGAACTTTTTGCCACCAGCCGAGACCAAAAGTCAGCGGTTCCCCACCTCAGTCCAGAAAGCCTGTAGAACAATTGTGGTGCCTTTCAGCTGCCTACAGAAGCAATTTAAAAACTACCAACAAAACTCCTGTCTGGCTCCTTCCCCGGTGGAGTTGTGCGTGGGGTGTGTTTGGAAGTTTTTGTCGCCAGCCGAGTCCAAAATTCATGGATTCCCCATCTCAGTCCAGAAAGCCTGTAGAACAACTTTTGTGGTGCCTTTCAGCCGCGTACCGGAGCAATGTAAAAACTACCAGAAGAACTCCTGTCTGGCACCTTTCGCCGTGGAGTTGTGCATGGGATGTCTTTGGAACATTTTGTCTCCAGCCGAGGCCAAAATTCAGCGGTTTCCCCATCTCTAGCCCAGAAAGCAGGTACAACAACTTTTGTGGTGCCTTTCAGATGCCTACCAGAGCAATGTAAGAAATACTAAATAATTCCTTTCTGGCACCTTCTCTAGTGGAGTTGTGCATTAGGGTGTCTTTGGAAGTTTTTGCCACCAGCCGCGGCCAAAGGTCAGCTGTTCCCCATCTCAGCCCAGAAAGCAGGTAGAACAACTTTTGTGGTGCCTTTCAGATGCCTCCAGAAGCAATTTAAAAACTACCAAGAGAACTCGTTTCTGGCTCCTTCCCCGGTGGAGTTGTGCATGGGGTTTGTTTGGAACTTTTTGCCACCATCCGAGGCCAAAGGTCAGCTGTTCCCCATCTCAGCCCAGAAAGCAGGTACAACAACTTATGTGATGCCTGTCAGATGCCTACCAGAGCAATGTAAGAAATACCAAATAATTCCTCTCTGGCACCTTCCCCGGTGGAGTTGTGCGTGGGGTGTGTTTGGAACATTTTGTCTCCAGCTGAGGCCGAAATTCAGCTGTTCCCCATCTCTAGCCCAGAAAGCAGGTAGAACAACATTTCTCGTGCCTTACGGCTGCCTCCAGAAGCAATTTAAAAACTACCAACAGAACACCTGTCTGGCACCTTACCTGGTGGAGTCGTGCATTAGGGTGTGTTTGGAACTTTTTGCCACCAGCCGAGACCAAAAGTCAGCGGTTCCCCACCTCAGTCCAGAAAGCCTGTAGAACAATTGTGGTGCCTTTCAGCTGCCTACAGAAGCAATTTAAAAACTACCAACAAAACTCCTGTCTGGCATATTCCCTGGTGGAGTTGTGCGTGGGGTGTGTTTGGAACTTTTTGTCGCCAGCCGAGTCCAAAATTCATGGATTCCCCATCTCAGTCCAGAAAGCCTGTAGAACAACTTTTGTGGTGCCTTTCAGCCGCGTACCGGAGCAATGTAAAAACTACCAGAAGAACTCCTGTCTGGCACCTTTCGCCGTGGAGTTGTGCATGGGATGTCTTTGGAACATTTTGTCTCCAGCCGAGGCCAAAATTCAGCTGTTCCCCATCTCTAGCCCAGAAAGCAGGTAGAACAACTTTTGTGGTGCCTTTCAGATGCCTACCAGAGCAATGTAAGAAATACTAAATAATTCCTTTCTGGCACCTTCTCTAGTGGAGTTGTGCATGCGGTGTGTTTGGAACATTTTGTCGCCAGCCGAGTCCAAAATTCATGTATTCTCCACCTCAGCCCAGAAAGCAGGTAGAACAAGTTTTGTGGTGCCTTTCATCTTCCTACCGGAGCAATGTAAAAACTACCAACTGAACTCCTTTCTGGCACCTTCCCACTTGAAGTTGTGCATGGGGTGTGTTTGGGACATTCTGTCACCAGCCGACTCCAAAATTCAGCATTTCCTAATCACATCCCAGAAATCAGGTAGAACAACTATTGTGGTGCCTTTCAGATGCCTCCAAAAGCAATTTAAAAACTACCAACAGATCTCGTTTCTGGCACCTTCGCCGGTGGAGTTGTGCATGGGGTGTGTTTGGAACATTTTGTACACCAGCCGAGACCAAAATTCAGCTGTTCCCCATCTCTAGCCCAGAAAACAGTTAGAACAACTTTTGTGGTGCCTTTCAGCCGCGTAGCGGAGCAATGTAAAAACTACCAGAGGGACTGCTGTCTGGCACCTTTCGCCGTGGAGTTGTGCATGGGATGTCTTTGGAACATTTTGTCTCCAGCCGAGGCCAAAATTCAGCGGTTTCCCATCTCTAGCCCAGAAAGCAGGTAGAACAACTTTTGTGGTGCCTTTCAGATGCCTACCAGAGCAATGTAAAAAATACTAAATAATTCCTTTCTGGCACCTTCTCTAGTGCAGTTGTGCATGGGCTTGTTTGGATCATTTTGTCGCCTGCCGAGTCCAAAATTCATGGATTCCCCACCTCAGCCCAGAAAGCAGGTAGAACAACTTTTGTGGTGCCTTTCAGATGCCTACCAGAGCAATGTAAGAAATACTAAATAATTCCTTTCTGGCACCTTCTCTAGTGGAGTTGTGCATGGGCTTGTTTGGAACATTTTGTCGCCAGCCGAGGCCAAAATTCAGGGATTCCCCACCTCAGCCCAGAAAGCAGGTAGAACAAGTTTTGTGGTGCCTGTCAGCTTCCTACCGGGGTGGTGTAAAAACTACCAACAGAACTCCTTTCTGGCACCTTCCCACGTGAAGTTGTGCATGGGGTGTGTTTGGGACATTCTGTCACCAGCCGACTCCAAAATTCAGCATTTCCTAATCACATCCCAGAAATCAGGTAGAACAACTTTTGTGGTGCCTTTCCGCTGCCTCCAGAAGCAATTTAAAAACTACCAACAGAAGTCGTTTCTGGCACCTTCCCTGGTGGAGTTGTGCATGGGGTGTGTTTGAAAGTTTTTGCCACCATCCGAGGCCAAAGGTCAGCTGTTCCCCATCTCAGCCCAGAAAGAAGGTAGAACACCTTTTGTGGCGAATTTCTAATGCCTACCATAGTAACGTAAAAACGACCAAAAGATTTCCTTTCTGGCACCTTCCCCGGTAGAGTTGGGCATGGGGTGTGTTTGGAACTTTTTGCCACCAGCCGAGTCCAAAATCAGCATTTCCTAATCACATCCCAGAAATCAGGTAGAACAACTATTGTGGTTCCTTTCAGATGCCTCCAGAAGCAATTTTAAAACTACCAAATGATCTCGTTTCTGGCACCTTTGCCGGTGGAGTTGTGTATGGGTTGTGTTTGGAACATTTTGTACACCAGCCGAGACCAAAATTCAGCTGTTCCCCATCTCTAGCCCAGAAAACAGTTAGAACAACTTTTGTGGTGCCTTTCAGCCGCGTAGCGGAGCAATGTAAAAACTACCAGAGGGACTGCTGTCTGGCACCTTTCGCCGTGGAGTTGTGCATGGGATGTCTTTGGAACATTTTGTCTCCAGCCGAGGCCAAAATTCAGCGGTTTCCCCATCTCTAGCCCAGAAAGCAGGTACAACAACTTTTGTGGTGCCTTTCAGATGCCTACCAGAGCAATGTAAGAAATACTAAATAATTCCTTTCTGGCACCTTCTCTAGTGGAGTTGTGCATTAGGGTGTCTTTGGAAGTTTTTGCCACCAGCCGCGGCCAAAGGTCAGCTGTTCCCCATCTCAGCCCAGAAAGCAGGTAGAACAACTTTTGTGGTGCCTTTCAGATGCCTCCAGAAGCAATTTAAAAACTACCAAGAGAACTCGTTTCTGGCTCCTTCCCCGGTGGAGTTGTGCATGGGGTTTGTTTGGAACTTTTTGCCACCATCCGAGGCCAAAGGTCAGCTGTTCCCCATCTCAGCCCAGAAAGCAGGTACAACAACTTATGTGATGCCTGTCAGATGCCTACCAGAGCAATGTAAGAAATACCAAATAATTCCTCTCTGGCACCTTCCCCGGTGGAGTTGTGCGTGGGGTGTGTTTGGAACATTTTGTCTCCAGCTGAGGCCGAAATTCAGCTGTTCCCCATCTCTAGCCCAGAAAGCAGGTAGAACAACATTTCTCGTGCCTTACGGCTGCCTCCAGAAGCAATTTAAAAACTACCAACAGAACACCTGTCTGGCACCTTACCTGGTGGAGTCGTGCATTAGGGTGTGTTTGGAACTTTTTGCCACCAGCCGAGACCAAAAGTCAGCGGTTCCCCACCTCAGTCCAGAAAGCCTGTAGAACAATTGTGGTGCCTTTCAGCTGCCTACAGAAGCAATTTAAAAACTACCAACAAAACTCCTGTCTGGCTCCTTCCCTGGTGGAGTTGTGCGTGGGGTGTGTTTGGAAGTTTTTGTCGCCAGCCGAGTCCAAAATTCATGGATTCCCCATCTCAGTCCAGAAAGCCTGTAGAACAACTTTTGTGGTGCCTTTCAGCCGCGTACCGGAGCAATGTAAAAACTACCAGAAGAACTCCTGTCTGGCACCTTTCGCCGTGGAGTTGTGCATGGGATGTCTTTGGAACTTTTTGTCTCCAGCCGAGGCCAAAATTCAGCGGTTTCCCCATCTCTAGCCCAGAAAGCAGGTAGAACAACTTTTGTGGTGCCTTTCAGATGCCTACCAGAGCAATGTAAGAAATACTAAATAATTCCTTTCTGGCACCTTCTCTAGTGGAGTTGTGCATGGGCTGTTTTTGGAACATTTTGTCGCCAGCCGAGTCCAAATTCATGGATTCCCCACCTCAGCCCAGAAAGCAGGTAGAAAAAGTTTTGTGGTGTCTTTCAAATGCCTACAAAGGTAGTGTAAGAACTACCAACAGAACTCCTTTCTGGCACCTTCCCACGTGGAGTTGTGCATGGGGTGTGTTTGGGACATTCTGTCACCAGCCGACTCCAAAATTCAGCATTTCCTAATCACATCCCAGAAATCAGGTAGAACAACTTTTGTGGTGCCTTTCAGCTGCCTCCAGAAGCAATTTAAAAACTACCAACAGAAGTCGTTTCTGGCACCTTCCCTGGTGGAGTTGTGCATGGGGTGTGTTTGGAAGTTTTTGCCACCATCCGAGGCCAAAGGTCAGCTGTTCCCCATCTCAGCCCAGAAAGAAGGTAGAACAACATTTGTCTTGCCTTTCAGCTGCCTACAGAAGCAATTTAAAAACTACCAAGAGAACTCCTGTCTGGCACCTTACCTGGTGTAGTTGTGCATTAGGGTGTGTTTGGAACTTTTTGCCACCAGCCGAGACCAAAATTCAGCGGTTCCCCACCTCAGTCCAGAAAGCCTGTAGAACAATTGTGGTGCCTTTCAGCTGCCTACAGAAGCAATTTAAAAACTACCAACAAAACTCCTGTCTGGCTCCTTCCCCGGTGGAGTTGTGCGTGGGGTGTGTTTGGAAGTTTTTGTCGCCAGCCGAGTCCAAAATTCATGGATTCCCCATCTCAGTCCAGAAAGCCTGTAGAACAACTTTTGTGGTGCCTTTCAGCCGCGTACCGGAGCAATGTAAAAACTACCAGAAGAACTCCTGTCTGGCACCTTCCGCCGTGGAGTTTTGCATGGGATGTCTTTGGAACATTTTGTCTCCAGCCGAGGCCAAAATTCAGCGGTTTCCCCACCTCTAGCCCAGAAAGCAGGTACAACAACTTTTGTGGTGCCTTTCAGATGCCTACCAGAGCAATGTAAGAAATACTAAATAATTCCTTTCTGGCACCTTCTCTAGTGGAGTTGTGCATTAGGGTGTCTTTGGAAGTTTTTGCCACCAGCCGCGGCCAAAGGTCAGCTGTTCCCCATCTCAGCCCAGAAAGCAGGTAGAACAACTTTTGTGGTGCCTTTCAGATGCCTCCAGAAGCAATTTAAAAACTACCAAGAGAACTCGTTTCTGGCTCCTTCCCCGGTGGAGTTGTGCATGGGGTTTGTTTGGAACTTTTTGCCACCATCCGAGGCCAAAGGTCAGCTGTTCCCCATCTCAGCCCAGAAAGCAGGTACAACAACTTATGTGATGCCTGTCAGATGCCTACCAGAGCAATGTAAGAAATACCAAATAATTCCTCTCTGGCACCTTCCCCGGTGGAGTTGTGCGTGGGGTGTGTTTGGAACATTTTGTCTCCAGCTGAGGCCGAAATTCAGCTGTTCCCCATCTCTAGCCCAGAAAGCAGGTAGAACAACATTTCTCGTGCCTTACGGCTGCCTCCAGAAGCAATTTAAAAACTACCAACAGAACACCTGTCTGGCACCTTACCTGGTGGAGTCGTGCATTAGGGTGTGTTTGGAACTTTTTGCCACCAGCCGAGACCAAAAGTCAGCGGTTCCCCACCTCAGTCCAGAAAGCCTGTAGAACAATTGTGGTGCCTTTCAGCTGCCTACAGAAGCAATTTAAAAACTACCAACAAAACTCCTGTCTGGCTCCTTCCCTGGTGGAGTTGTGCGTGGGGTGTGTTTGGAAGTTTTTGTCGCCAGCCGAGTCCAAAATTCATGGATTCCCCATCTCAGTCCAGAAAGCCTGTAGAACAACTTTTGTGGTGCCTTTCAGCCGCGTACCGGAGCAATGTAAAAACTACCAGAAGAACTCCTGTCTGGCACCTTTCGCCGTGGAGTTGTGCATGGGATGTCTTTGGAACTTTTTGTCTCCAGCCGAGGCCAAAATTCAGCGGTTTCCCCATCTCTAGCCCAGAAAGCAGGTAGAACAACTTTTGTGGTGCCTTTCAGATGCCTACCAGAGCAATGTAAGAAATACTAAATAATTCCTTTCTGGCACCTTCTCTAGTGGAGTTGTGCATGGGCTGTTTTTGGAACATTTTGTCGCCAGCCGAGTCCAAATTCATGGATTCCCCACCTCAGCCCAGAAAGCAGGTAGAAAAAGTTTTGTGGTGTCTTTCAAATGCCTACAAAGGTAGTGTAAGAACTACCAACAGAACTCCTTTCTGGCACCTTCCCACGTGGAGTTGTGCATGGGGTGTGTTTGGGACATTCTGTCACCAGCCGACTCCAAAATTCAGCATTTCCTAATCACATCCCAGAAATCAGGTAGAACAACTTTTGTGGTGCCTTTCAGCTGCCTCCAGAAGCAATTTAAAAACTACCAACAGAAGTCGTTTCTGGCACCTTCCCTGGTGGAGTTGTGCATGGGGTGTGTTTGGAAGTTTTTGCCACCATCCGAGGCCAAAGGTCAGCTGTTCCCCATCTCAGCCCAGAAAGAAGGTAGAACAACATTTGTCTTGCCTTTCAGCTGCCTACAGAAGCAATTTAAAAACTACCAAGAGAACTCCTGTCTGGCACCTTACCTGGTGTAGTTGTGCATTAGGGTGTGTTTGGAACTTTTTGCCACCAGCCGAGACCAAAATTCAGCGGTTCCCCACCTCAGTCCAGAAAGCCTGTAGAACAATTGTGGTGCCTTTCAGCTGCCTACAGAAGCAATTTAAAAACTACCAACAAAACTCCTGTCTGGCTCCTTCCCCGGTGGAGTTGTGCGTGGGGTGTGTTTGGAAGTTTTTGTCGCCAGCAGAGTCCAAAATTCATGGATTCCCCATCTCAGTCCAGAAAGCCTGTAGAACAACTTTTGTGGTGCCTTTCAGCCGCGTACCGGAGCAATGTAAAAACTACCAGAAGAACTCCTGTCTGGCACCTTCCGCCGTGGAGTTTTGCATGGGATGTCTTTGGAACATTTTGTCTCCAGCCGAGGCCAAAATTCAGCGGTTTCCCCACCTCTAGCCCAGAAAGCAGGTACAACAACTTTTGTGGTGCCTTTCAGATGCCTACCAGAGCAATGTAAGAAATACTAAATAATTCCTTTCTGGCACCTTCTCTAGTGGAGTTGTGCATTAGGGTGTCTTTGGAAGTTTTTGCCACCAGCCGCGGCCAAAGGTCAGCTGTTCCCCATCTCAGCCCAGAAAGCAGGTAGAACAACTTTTGTGGTGCCTTTCAGATGCCTCCAGAAGCAATTTAAAAACTACCAAGAGAACTCGTTTCTGGCTCCTTCCCCGGTGGAGTTGTGCATGGGGTTTGTTTGGAACTTTTTGCCACCATCCGAGGCCAAAGGTCAGCTGTTCCCCATCTCAGCCCAGAAAGCAGGTACAACAACTTATGTGATGCCTGTCAGATGCCTACCAGAGCAATGTAAGAAATACCAAATAATTCCTCTCTGGCACCTTCCCCGGTGGAGTTGTGCGTGGGGTGTGTTTGGAACATTTTGTCTCCAGCTGAGGCCGAAATTCAGCTGTTCCCCATCTCTAGCCCAGAAAGCAGGTAGAACAACATTTCTCGTGCCTTACGGCTGCCTCCAGAAGCAATTTAAAAACTACCAACAGAACACCTGTCTGGCACCTTACCTGGTGGAGTCGTGCATTAGGGTGTGTTTGGAACTTTTTGCCACCAGCCGAGACCAAAAGTCAGCGGTTCCCCACCTCAGTCCAGAAAGCCTGTAGAACAATTGTGGTGCCTTTCAGCTGCCTACAGAAGCAATTTAAAAACTACCAACAAAACTCCTGTCTGGCTCCTTCCCTGGTGGAGTTGTGCGTGGGGTGTGTTTGGAACTTTTTGTCGCCAGCCGAGTCCAAAATTCATGGATTCCCCATCTGAGTCCAGAAAGCCTGTAGAACAACTTTTGTGGTGCCTTTCAGCCGCGTACCGGAGCAATGTAAAAACTACCAGAAGAACTCCTGTCTGGCACCTTTCGCCGTGGAGTTGTGCATGGGATGTCTTTGGAACATTTTGTCTCCAGCCGAGGCCAAAATTCAGCGGTTTCCCCATCTCTAGCCCAGAAAGCAGGTACAACAACTTTTGTGGTGCCTTTCAGATGCCTACCAGAGCAATGTAAGAAATACTAAATAATTCCTTTCTGGCACCTTCTCTAGTGGAGTTGTGCATTAGGGTGTCTTTGGAAGTTTTTGCCACCAGCCGCGGCCAAAGGTCAGCTGTTCCCCATCTCAGCCCAGAAAGCAGGTAGAACAACTTTTGTGGTGCCTTTCCGCTGCCTCCAGAAGCAATTTAAAAACTACCAAGAGAACTCGTTTCTGGCTCCTTCCCCGGTGGAGTTGTGCATGGGGTTTGTTTGGAACTTTTTGCCACCATCCGAGGCCAAAGGTCAGCTGTTCCCCATCTCAGCCCAGAAAGCAGGTACAACAACTTATGTGATGCCTGTCAGATGCCTACCAGAGCAATGTAAGAAATACCAAATAATTCCTCTCTGGCACCTTCCCCGGTGGAGTTGTGCGTGGGGTGTGTTTGGAACATTTTGTCTCCAGCTGAGGCCGAAATTCAGCTGTTCCCCATCTCTAGCCCAGAAAGCAGGTAGAACAACATTTCTCGTGCCTTACGGCTGCCTCCAGAAGCAATTTAAAAACTACCAACAGAACACCTGTCTGGCACCTTACCTGGTGGAGTCGTGCATTAGGGTGTGTTTGGAACTTTTTGCCACCAGCCGAGACCAAAAGTCAGCGGTTCCCCACCTCAGTCCAGAAAGCCTGTAGAACAATTGTGGTGCCTTTCAGCTGCCTACAGAAGCAATTTAAAAACTACCAACAAAACTCCTGTCTGGCTCCTTCCCTGGTGGAGTTGTGCGTGGGGTGTGTTTGGAACTTTTTGTCGCCAGCCGAGTCCAAAATTCATGGATTCCCCATCTCAGTCCAGAAAGCCTGTAGAACAACTTTTGTGGTGCCTTTCAGCCGCGTACCGGAGCAATGTAAAAACTACCAGAAGAACTCCTGTCTGGCACCTTTCGCCGTGGAGTTGTGCATGGGATGTCTTTGGAACTTTTTGTCTCCAGCCGAGGCCAAAATTCAGCTGTTCCCCATCTCTAGCCCAGAAAGCAGGTAGAACAACTTTTGTGGTGCCTTTCATCTTCCTACCGGAGCAATGTAAAAACTACCAACTGAACTCCTTTCTGGCACCTTCCCACTTGAAGTTGTGCATGGGGTGTGTTTGGGACATTCTGTCACCAGCCGACTCCAAAATTCAGCATTTCCTAATCACATCCCAGAAATCAGGTAGAACAACTATTGTGGTGCCTTTCAGATGCCTCCAAAAGCAATTTAAAAACTACCAACAGATCTCGTTTCTGGCACCTTCGCCGGTGGAGTTGTGCATGGGGTGTGTTTGGAACATTTTGTACACCAGCCGAGACCAAAATTCAGCTGTTCCCCATCTCTAGCCCAGAAAACAGTTAGAACAACTTTTGTGGTGCCTTTCAGCCGCGTAGCGGAGCAATGTAAAAACTACCAGAGGGACTGCTGTCTGGCACCTTTCGCCGTGGAGTTGTGCATGGGATGTCTTTGGAACATTTTGTCTCCAGCCGAGGCCAAAATTCAGCGGTTTCCCATCTCTAGCCCAGAAAGCAGGTAGAACAACTTTTGTGGTGCCTTTCAGATGCCTACCAGAGCAATGTAAGAAATACTAAATAATTCCTTTCTGGCACCTTCTCTAGTGGAGTTGTGCATGGGCTGTTTTTGGAACATTTTGTCGCCAGCCGAGTCCAAATTCATGGATTCCCCACCTCAGCCCAGAAAGCAGGTAGAAAAAGTTTTGTGGTGTCTTTCAAATGCCTACAAAGGTAGTGTAAGAACTACCAACAGAACTCCTTTCTGGCACCTTCCCACGTGGAGTTGTGCATGGGGTGTGTTTGGGACATTCTGTCACCAGCCGACTCCAAAATTCAGCATTTCCTAATCACATCCCAGAAATCAGGTAGAACAACTTTTGTGGTGCCTTTCCGCTGCCTCCAGAAGCAATTTAAAAACTACCAACAGAAGTCGTTTCTGGCACCTTCCCTGGTGGAGTTGTGCATGGGGTGTGTTTGGAACTTTTTGCCACCATCCGAGGCCAAAGGTCAGCTGTTCCCCATCTCAGCCCAGAAAGCAGGTACAACAACTTATGTGATGCCTGTCAGATGCCTACCAGAGCAATGTAAGAAATACCAAATAATTCCTCTCTGGCACCTTCCCCGGTGGAGTTGTGCGTGGGGTGTGTTTGGAACATTTTGTCTCCAGCTGAGGCCGAAATTCAGCTGTTCCCCATCTCTAGCCCAGAAAGCAGGTAGAACAACATTTCTCGTGCCTTACGGCTGCCTCCAGAAGCAATTTAAAAACTACCAACAGAACACCTGTCTGGCACCTTACCTGGTGGAGTCGTGCATTAGGGTGTGTTTGGAACTTTTTGCCACCAGCCGAGACCAAAAGTCAGCGGTTCCCCACCTCAGTCCAGAAAGCCTGTAGAACAATTGTGGTGCCTTTCAGCTGCCTACAGAAGCAATTTAAAAACTACCAACAAAACTCCTGTCTGGCTCCTTCCCTGGTGGAGTTGTGCGTGGGGTGTGTTTGGAACTTTTTGTCGCCAGCCGAGTCCAAAATTCATGGATTCCCCATCTCAGTCCAGAAAGCCTGTAGAACAACTTTTGTGGTGCCTTTCAGCCGCGTACCGGAGCAATGTAAAAACTACCAGAAGAACTCCTGTCTGGCACCTTTCGCCGTGGAGTTGTGCATGGGATGTCTTTGGAACATTTTGTCTCCAGCCGAGGCCAAAATTCAGCGGTTTCCCCATCTCTAGCCCAGAAAGCAGGTACAACAACTTTTGTGGTGCCTTTCAGATGCCTACCAGAGCAATGTAAGAAATACTAAATAATTCCTTTCTGGCACCTTCTCTAGTGGAGTTGTGCATTAGGGTGTCTTTGGAAGTTTTTGCCACCAGCCGCGGCCAAAGGTCAGCTGTTCCCCATCTCAGCCCAGAAAGCAGGTAGAACAACTTTTGTGGTGCCTTTCCGCTGCCTCCAGAAGCAATTTAAAAACTACCAAGAGAACTCGTTTCTGGCTCCTTCCCCGGTGGAGTTGTGCATGGGGTTTGTTTGGAACTTTTTGCCACCATCCGAGGCCAAAGGTCAGCTCTTCCCCATCTCAGCCCAGAAAGCAGGTACAACAACTTATGTGATGCCTGTCAGATGCCTACCAGAGCAATGTAAGAAATACCAAATAATTCCTCTCTGGCACCTTCCCCGGTGGAGTTGTGCGTGGGGTGTGTTTGGAACATTTTGTCTCCAGCTGAGGCCGAAATTCAGCTGTTCCCCATCTCTAGCCCAGAAAGCAGGTAGAACAACATTTCTCGTGCCTTACGGCTGCCTCCAGAAGCAATTTAAAAACTACCAACAGAACACCTGTCTGGCACCTTACCTGGTGGAGTCGTGCATTAGGGTGTGTTTGGAACTTTTTGCCACCAGCCGAGACCAAAAGTCAGCGGTTCCCCACCTCAGTCCAGAAAGCCTGTAGAACAATTGTGGTGCCTTTCAGCTGCCTACAGAAGCAATTTAAAAACTACCAACAAAACTCCTGTCTGGCTCCTTCCCTGGTGGAGTTGTGCGTGGGGTGTGTTTGGAAGTTTTTGTCGCCAGCCGAGTCCAAAATTCATGGATTCCCCATCTCAGTCCAGAAAGCCTGTAGAACAACTTTTGTGGTGCCTTTCAGCCGCGTACCGGAGCAATGTAAAAACTACCAGAAGAACTCCTGTCTGGCACCTTTCGCCGTGGAGTTGTGCATGGGATGTCTTTGGAACTTTTTGTCTCCAGCCGAGGCCAAAATTCAGCGGTTTCCCCATCTCTAGCCCAGAAAGCAGGTAGAACAACTTTTGTGGTGCCTTTCAGATGCCTACCAGAGCAATGTAAGAAATACTAAATAATTCCTTTCTGGCACCTTCTCTAGTGGAGTTGTGCATGGGCTGTTTTTGGAACATTTTGTCGCCAGCCGAGTCCAAATTCATGGATTCCCCACCTCAGCCCAGAAAGCAGGTAGAACAAGTTTTGTGGTGCCTTTCATCTTCCTACCGGAGCAATGTAAAAACTACCAACTGAACTCCTTTCTGGCACCTTCCCACGTGAAGTTGTGCATGGGGTGTGTTTGGGACATTCTGTCACCAGCCGACTCCAAAATTCAGCATTTCCTAATCACATCCCAGAAATCAGGTAGAACAACTATTGTGGTGCCTTTCAGATGCCTCCAAAAGCAATTTAAAAACTACCAACAGATCTCGTTTCTGGCACCTTCGCCGGTGGAGTTGTGCATGGGGTGTGTTTGGAACATTTTGTACACCAGCCGAGACCAAAATTCAGCTGTTCCCCATCTCTAGCCCAGAAAACAGAACAACTTTTGTGGTGCCTTTCAGCCGCGTAGCGGAGCAATGTAAAAACTACCAGAGGGACTGCTGTCTGGCACCTTTCGCCGTGGAGTTGTGCATGGGATGTCTTTGGAACATTTTGTCTCCAGCCGAGGCCAAAATTCAGCGGTTTCCCATCTCTAGCCCAGAAAGCAGGTAGAACAACTTTTGTGGTGCCTTTCAGATGCCTACCAGAGCAATGTAAAAAATACTAAATAATTCCTTTCTGGCACCTTCTCTAGTGCAGTTGTGCATGGGCTTGTTTGGATCATTTTGTCGCCTGCCGAGTCCAAAATTCATGGATTCCCCACCTCAGCCCAGAAAGCAGGTAGAACAACTTTTGTGGTGCCTTTCAGATGCCTACCAGAGCAATGTAAGAAATACTAAATAATTCCTTTCTGGCACCTTCTCTAGTGGAGTTGTGCATTAGGGTGTCTTTGGAAGTTCTTGCCACCAGCCGCGGCCAAAGGTCAGCTGTTCCCCATCTCAGCCCAGAAAGCAGGTACAACAACTTTTGCGGTGCCTTTCACCTGCCTACACAAGCAATTTAAAAACTACCGAGAGAACTCGTTTCTGGCACCTTCCCCGGTGGAGTTCTGCATGTGGTGTGTTTGGAACATTTTTTCACCATCCGAGGCCAAAGGTCAGCGGTTCCCCATCTCAGCCCAGAAAGCAGGTACAATAACTTTTGTGGTGCCTGTCAGATGCCTACCAGAGCAATGTAAGAAATACCAAATAATTCCTCTCTGGCACCTTCCCCGGTGGAATTGTGCGTGGTGTGTGTTTGGAACGTTTTGTCACCAGCCGACTCCAAAATTCAGCATTTCCTAATCACATCCCAGAAATCAGGTAGAACAACTTTTGTGGTGCCTTTCAGCTGCCTCCAGAAGCAATTTAAAAACTACCAACAGAAGTCGTTTCTGGCAGCTTCCCTGGTGGAGTTGTGCATTAGGGTGTGTTTGGAAGTTTTTGCCACCAGCCGAGTCCAAAATTCATGGATTCCCCATCTCAGCCCAGAAAGCCTGTAGAACAACTTTTGTGGTGCCTTTCAGATGCCTACCAGAGCAATGTAAGAAATACTAAATAATTCCTTTCTGGCACCTTCTCTAGTGGAGTTGTGCATGGGCTGTGTTTGGAACATTTTGTAGCCAGCCGAGTCCAAATTCATGGATTCCCCACCTCAGCCCAGAAAGCAGGTAGAACAACTTTTGTGGTACCTTTCAACCGCGTACCGGAGCAATGTAAAAACTACCAGAAGAACTCCTGTCTGGCACCTTCCGCCGTGGAGTTTTGCATGGGATGTCTTTGGAACATTTTGTCTCCAGCCGAGGCCAAAGGTCAGCGGTTTCCCCATCTCTAGTCCAGAAAGCAGGTAGAACAACTTTTGTGGTGCCTTTCAGATGCCTACCAGAGCAATGTAAGAAATACTAAATTATTCCTTTCTGGCACCTTCTCTAGTGGAGTTGTGCATTAGGGTGTCTTTGGAAGTTCTTGCCACCAGCCGCGGCCAAAGGTCAGCTGTTCCCCATCTCAGCCCAGAAAGCAGGTACAACAACTTTTGCGGTGCCTTTCACCTGCCTACACAAGCAATTTAAAAACTACCGAGAGTACTGGTTTCTGGCACCTTCCCCGGTGGAGTTCTGCATGTGGTGTGTTTGGAACATTTTTTCACCATCCGAGTCCAAAATTCAGGGATTCCCCATCTCAGCCCAGAAAGCAGGTACAACAACTTTTGTGGTGCCTTTCAGATGCCTACCAGAGCAATGTAAGAAATACTAAATAATTCCCTTCTGGCACCTTCTCTAGTGGAGTTGTGCATGGGCTTGTTTGGAACATTTTGTCGCCAGCCGAGGCCAAAATTCAGGGATTCCCCACCTCAGCCCAGAAAGCAGGTAGAACAAGTTTTGTGGTGCCTGTCAGCTTCCTACCGGGGTAGTGTAAAAACTACCAACAGAACTCCTTTCTGGCACCTTCCCTGGTGGAGTTGTGCATGGGGTGTCTTTGGGACATTCTGTCGCTAGCCGTCTCCAAAATTCAGCATTTCCTAATCACATCCCAGAAATCAGGTAGAACAACTTTTGTGGTGCCTTTCAGCTGCCTCCAGAAGCAATTTAAAAACTACCAACAGAAGTCGTTTCTGGCACCTTCCCCGGTGGGGTTGTGCATGGGGTGTGTTTGGAACATTTTGTCACCATCCGAGTCCAAAATTCAGGGATTCCCCATCTCTAGCCCAGAAAGCAGGTAGAACACCTTTTGTGGCGAATTTCTAATGCCTACCATAGTAACGTAAAAACGACCAAAAGATTTCCTTTCTGGCACCTTCCCCGGTAGAGTTGGGCATGGGGTGTGTTTGGAACTTTTTGCCACCAGCCGAGTCCAAAATCAGCATTTCCTAATCACATCCCAGAAATCAGGTAGAACAACTTTTGTGGTGCCTTTCAGCTGCCTGCAGAAGCAATTTTAAAACTACCAAATGATCTCGTTTCTGGCACCTTTGCCGGTGGAGTTGTGCATGGGGTGTATTTGGAACATTTTGTACACCAGCCGAGACCAAAATTCAGCTGTTCCCCTTCTCTAGCCCAGAAAACAATTAGAACAACTTTTGTGGTGCCTATCAGCCGCGTACCGGAGCCATGTAAAAACTACCAAAAGAACTCCTGTCTGGCACCTTTCGCCGTGGAGTTGTGCATGGGCTGTCTTTGGAACATTTTGTCTCCAGCCGAGGCCAAAATTCATGGATTCCCCATCTCAGCCCAGAAAGCACGTAGAACAAGTTTTATACTGCCTTTCTGCTGCCTACAGATGTAGTGTAAGAACTACCACCAGTACTCCCCTCTGGCACCTTCTCTAGTGGAGTTGTGCATGGGCTTGTTTGGAACATTTTGTCGCCAGCCGAGGCCAAAATTCAGGGATTCCCCACCTCAGCCCAGAAAGCAGGTAGAACAAGTTTTGTGGTGCCTGTCA
Source organism: Falco peregrinus (assembly GCF_023634155.1). NCBI lineage: Eukaryota > Metazoa > Chordata > Aves > Falconiformes > Falconidae > Falco > Falco peregrinus. The sequence continues at coordinate 15,380 of NC_073729.1, read as the reverse complement.
GCTTCCTACCGGGGGTAGTGTAAAAAACTACCAACAGAACTCCTTTCTGGCACCTTCCCACGTGAAGTTGTGCATGGGGTGTGTTTGGGACATTCTGTCACCAGCCGACTCCAAAATTCAGCATTTCCTAATCACATCCCAGAAATCAGGTAGAACAACTTTTGTGGTGCCTTTCAGCTGCCTCCAGAAGCAATTTAAAAACTACCAACAGAACTCCTGTCTGGCACCTTACCTGGTGGAGTTGTGCATTAGGGTGTGTTTGGAACTTTTTGTCTCCAGCTGAGGCCGAAATTCAGCTGTTCCCCATCTCTAGCCCAGAAAGCAGGTAGAACAACATTTCTCGTGCCTTACGGCTGCCTCCAGAAACAATTTAAAAACTA